>NC_090928.1:632924801-633549801 GCF_040938575.1 Ambystoma mexicanum | reverse complement strand
TACTCGACTTGTCCGCTGCTTTTGATTTAGTTGACCATGATAAATTATGCCAATCACTCTCCAATAATTTCCAGTTCTCCCAAAATGCAACCGTCTGGATCAAATCATTCCCCTCAGAATGCACATCCAGAGCTGCCATAGGTGATGAATCAGCTGACCCCATACCAGTGACACTAGGAGTACCACAAGGTTAATGTCTCTCACCCACATTATAGAATGCTTACAGCAAGCTACTCTTCTCAGCGCTAGATGCTATGGGAGTCATCTATACTAACTTTGCTGACGACACACAGATCCTTATCCCAATCACGTGTATTAAAGCCAGGACTCCATCACCATCAACAATATCTACTCCCTTATCCAGAATTGGATGGCTACCAACAGTCTGCTTCAACGGTGAAACAACAGATTCTCATTGTAGGCTCACCAGCCCAATTATAAAAACTGCCACAAGTCTACACCTCTATTACCAGTGAGGACACACCCATCCCAATCTCCAATCAAGTGAAAACATTAGGGGTTTATTTAGACTCTAGCCTCACCATGACCAAACACAAACTCCCTAGCCTCCTCCACATCCTACACAGCCAAACTCATCTCCCTTAGTCGTCAATTCCTGTCCACTACCAACAGCATCACACTTGCGAGAGCCCTCATCATGTCCAAACTTGATTATTGTAACATACCCCTACTAGGCGCAATCCAAGAAAAACCTCATTAAACTTCAACTTTTACAAAACAAAGCACTCAGAGCAGCCCTATGAATAAAAAAAAGCAACCATGTCTCCCAAGCCCAGGAGAGTGTCACTGGCTCCCCATCCAAGACAGGATCCTCTATAAAACACTTACCACCACGCATAAATGCATCACCCAAAATGCACCCTCCTACCGGAGTGGCTGTCTCACACCTAAAATACCCTGTAGGCGCCTTAGATCCAACAATGACACACTACTATATGTCCCACGATTCAAGAGTTCAAGAACCAGAGATGCCTGCTTCACTGTTGCAGCCCCAAGATTATAGAATACTCTTCCCACCACTATCAGCAGTGAGATCTCCCATGTCCAATTCAAGAAACTCATAAAAACCTGGTTATTTAACAAATTTTAAGGCCACTACCCAATGTTCAACTCCTATTAGTTGGTCCTGTTCTGCTTGTACATGGTGATAACCAACTACGATCAAATGCTACCACTTAGCATTTATTCTCTATATGTGTACATAATGTAACCAAATGTAACCAAGTTTGATGGTGTTCATATGTATTATGATTTAATGTATGCATATGTCCTGTTCCCATATAACCAGCAAGTACTACTCTTTGTAACCTGTGCCTTGATACCTTAGGGATGGGCGTATTAACAAATACAATAAATACAATAAATACAATAAATAAAATAAATAAGGCCATTTAAATACAACAGATATTGCCAAACACAGGAGGGGACTAATGAAAGTTCCAAAGGATGTGAAGCTTATGGCCCATTTTTGAAGAAGTATATAATCAAAGCTGCTACAAACCCACATTGCAAAAGCCAGGGAAGGAGCAGAAATAAACCCTATCCTTGTCAGTATTTGGTTAATAACACAGTGGGGAAAACAAGAGTCACAAGAAGGCTGCCCTTCTGGAAAAGACTGTTCAGAAGGAGAGGAGCAAAACCTGCAGAGGTTTTGGAAGGGCAAAAGGGGTACTAAAGGGCATCAATGTGAATCTTGCTATCCCTGAAGAATTGCATAAAACCTGATGCGGTTATGCAATGAACACTGCAAAGCGGCCGTAAACTGATCTTAAACACAAAGGCCCTTTGTTTGTAAATTACTGTTCAGGCAGGGGAGTACACCTGAACAGAGAACCTTTGAAGCAGTAGGCGGAGCATGGGAATAAACTAGGTGTGATTATAGTAGCAGGCCTGGCATGGGAGTAAACCAGGTATAAATTGATGAAGTGCTGTGAAGTGGTGTTGACAATTTATTCTGACAAACCTTCATTGTTGCAGCAAGAACTGAATAAAGCTGCTGCAGAAGTTTTGTACATTTTCAGAAATTATCACTTGTTAACAAAGTATCCTGACAAAGACAATTTAAGTCACTTCTGGTGAACTTATGAAATATTCATTGTTTATGTGAAGAAGAAAACTTTGAATCTTACTATGACAAGAGGAAAAGAAAGAATCTTTTGTTGAACTGCTGGAGTGATGGAACTTTGTGTTTGTTGTCAAGTTGGATTTTCTTGTTTCTTTCTTTTTGGAACTGTGGAGCAGAATCCTGTTTGAATCTGAGGAAGGGTAATTCACCCAGATTAGCAGGAGAGACGATCATATTGTGAACTTCACTGCTATATTTTTGTTGCCTTAGAACTGACATACATTTTTCTTTTATTGAGTTACTGTAGGTATAAGTGTGAGGGACAGATGCCTTTTGTTAAAGTGTTTCCGTTAGTGTATTTTAGGCAGGGAAATCCTCATAAGGCTAGGGATAGTGAGGCGTCTATCCATTCTTTTGAGTTGATAAAATGGTAACTTTTAAAAAATCACCACAAAGTTGTCTGCCTCACATTTCTGAACCCTCACAGTGGACAACGTGAAGAATTATAATTTTCAGGAAGAAGCCTGACCCAATGAGCCGGACTATTGTGTTAAGAAGATAGTTGTTTAATCTTTTCAATTTGTTACCAGATATCTCATTATGCTTTAAGAACGATGGCATGGTGCCTGTGATATCAGTGGGTCGGGGCCCCACCACTCCCCGGCTGCTAAATATTGTTCAAATAAAAAAGACAAAAATAAGATGTACAGACCATGGGGTATAGGGAAGAATATGAAACAAAGGGACGGGATCGAGGGATTCCCTTCTAGAAGAAATTGAACAAACAATTGTTGCTGTCCCATCTTCATGTTACTCCTGTATTCCTGTGGCCATAGGATTTATTACTTTTCTTTCAATCTCAGCAGACATTGGTTAGGCTGCCCCTGTCCCTAATGGCACTTGGTAACTGATTCCTGTAATCTGGACAGCACATGTGTGCCCGAAAGTTGCTGGGTATGAACATTCGATCTGTCTCAGATGACTGGAGCAAGGGGCGACAGACTGTGCCAGTGGATCACACTGGTCGAAACCAGCCTCAACAAAGGACTGTTCATCAACACCACACATCGCCACAGGGATGGAGGACCTGCACCCTTCTTCTGAGGAACTGGTGCCCGGAAGAACCTAAGTACCGTCATGCTTCCCCTGGAAGTGGTTCCCCATGTGATGCCTTATGGAGATGGACAGAGAGGAGACAATCCCTTGAGATAAAAGCTACCTTTTATTTTAGAGAATGTAGAAACAGTGCACCGGAAGGCCTGTTTAGTGCCTTTTGATGTTTTGGGGTTGAGCGCATGTAGTACATTTCTGTAGTATATTTAAGGAATGGGCTTGGATGGTGAAGCGGGTTAGTGGGTTGGGAATTGTATAAAGCCAAGAGTATCTATTTGCCTTGATAAACCCTTTTGCTCAATTAATTGCTCGAAATTAAGACTATTATTTTTGGATGTTCACAGTTTTTATTTAAACATTTATAAAGTGCCTTAGGGCCATAGGCAATATATTTCCTACAGGGGGAATTCACATTTTTGCAAATGATATGGCCCATCAAAGATTGACTTCGCTAGGAATCCTTGTTTGGTCATACTGCAATAGCTACAACAAACCATTGGGCATAAGTGGACTAATGCAACAGGAAATTGGTGTCATTAAATCCCTATAAAATGATGATTTAACAAAGAGATGAGTAAGCTTATTGGAGAATGGATGGGGTTTAAAAATGTTTTGAACCATGCCATCAACTCTCCTGCTCTCTGCTGGTGAGACCAGTGCCCGATGTTGGATACAGCAGCTAAAGGTGTACAAATGATTCCATCTAGATTGCCTTTGGAAATTACAACCCCTGCTGCTAGGGCTGTCGAGGACTTTGCAGTGCGATGTAACATATTGTCCGTAGTTAACAAGCAAACGGCGAAGACCCCTCCCTCTACCCATAGTGTCAGTAAGGGTAGAGGCCTCATTGCTTTGAATAAGCTAACTGGCCTTCAACCAGAGAGTTGTCTACGAGTAACAATTTTACTCCAATGACTAGTCCCCTTTCCTGCATAAGGAATGGGGCTCCTTGCAAGGTGACGGACTGGGACCTTTTTGCCCAACCAAAAGCACCTTTTCCCTTTAAGTTTGAAGTAAGCAAGGGTGCTGCTGCAGGCATGGCCACGCACCACTGGCCCCAGCCTATGGTGCCTAAGATCAGTTCTACTTTCTTTGTGAATGGGATTGGGCCGGCTCTGTGTTAGCACTTAGTTTTAAACTGCACATCTGCGTTTCCCCCCAGTTTTTCCTTCTTGCATTTATGTTCTGGCTTCTAGTTCCTGGCTCTCCCGGCACATGTTGTTCACAAGCAGCTTCAGTAGGAGTGCGTCCTGTCAGAGTGCCTTCCTAGCTGCAGATCCCCATGTGCTCAATTTAGTGTGCATGGGGTCTAACCACTGGTGGGGAATCCTGTGCAGAGTGCAACCCCCTGACTCAGAGTTTGCTCAAGAAACAGCTTTGCCTGTGGCGCAATTGATTTTTCCCAGACCCTGCCCCACCCGCCGAAGATCATATGAAGACGTTTGTGTGACAGAATGCCAAATCTGACAAACAGGACCAGATAAATCCTTTTCTCTAGGGACCCAGGCAGTGGGACTCCTTTCAAGGAAGTTCTCTCTCTGGGTGGGTTGCAGTGGTCCCCTGCACCAGGGCCCTTCCTGAGGCTATTGGAGTGTATGTTGATGGGTCAACCAGTGGTCAAAGAGGGCGTGAGCAGTGCTCCTCCAACTTTTTTTAATTACGTTTTACTGTTCATATACTTTTTTTAAATGTTCCGGAATGGCTTTGTTTTAAAATAAAAAAGTGTAGGAAGCACTTGAAACTTGCACTTCAGTGCACTGCACTGAACGTTCCCTTTAACAGCAGGCGCATTTGTTTGTGGGTTTGTATTGTGTGTGGGAGGGGGCACATAGATGGGGTTTGTGGGGAGCGTAGCAGGCCAACAGGGAACATAGCTCCACTACTTATTTTCACACACTTTGACCACTGGGGTCAACAGACTATTGACAAGTGCCTGAGAGGCTCTCGAGCTATGGCACTGGGCCTGTACACACTAGGACTTCCGGGTCAAACCGGTCAAATCATGTGCAGACCGATGACATGCGAAGCATAGATCTCCATGTGCCAATACCCATTAGCACATGGAAATCTCTATTGACATCCTCTCAGCCAATCAGAATGTTTAGAGCGCAGTCAATAACTACTGGCATTGACTGCATTCTGAACATTGTATTCAGAAGCAAAGTGGTAATAGCAATGCAATTTCCAGACTTTTTTCTCAACAAGACACTTCCTCTCTGGGAGGAACTTTTTTCCTGCAACATACTATTTAACAGGTCAAAGAGAAAGCTAAAACATTGGAAAATGCCTTCACTTTCTAATAAAAACTTTACTTTTATATGACACGTAATGCAGACTGTTAAACCTGTTCCAGTTCAACTAAGTTGCAGTTAAAATGATTACTTTATGAAGACAGCCATGTTATTTAAATACAACATAAATCCCGCAATTAATTTACTTGCTCAGTTGTCCATTTACTTTTCACACGCTTAACATTTTTTTCATTTCACCACCAAAACTCCAAAACCATATATTGCTACTACCACCACATGCTAATAGTCTGCTGGACCTTAGGAGAGATCATTATCACTTAGCATAATGACCCGTCCCTAATTTATGGCCTGCAATGACCCCTTCCCTCAGTCTAGAAGAACAAGTTACTTCTTACCTTGTAACGTTCTTTCGATGGGATGTTCCTCCGACGTATTCCTCATCTTAGATATCTCCTTCCAGCTCTGCTGGCCTCGGAAAATTTTTTCTCTAGAGGGCGCTGCGCGTCGACGTCCTCCGAGTCGATGTCCCTCGACAGCCGCCGTATCGACGTCGACGTCATCCTGCCTATAAAGGCCGCGCGCAGCGTCCGTTGCTCAGTTCCGTTTTGTAGCCCACAATAATACTTTCTGGACTAACTAATCACCCTGAAGGAGCGTAAGCTGCAACAACAAGGGAAGTAGAACTGCGGGGATGGATGGGAGGGTCGATGAGGAATACGTCGGAGGAACATCCCATCGAAAGAACGTTACAAGGTAAGAAGTAACTTGTTCTTCAAAGGGATTGTGTCCTCCGACGTATTCCTCATCTTAGATAGGCTCCCATAGCAGTATTCTATTATCGGAGGAGGGAGTACTGACTTCACGCTGTCTTCTATTGATGAATAGAATGCAGTACAGCCCTTCCAAACCTAGTCTCTTGACTGGAGGAGGAATCCAGATTGTAAAAACGTGTAAAGGTATGGACAGACGACCATGAAGCGGCCGCACATATGTCTTTAACCGGCACGCCTCTTTTGAGGGCCGATGAAGCTGCAATACCTCTGGTCGAATGAGCCCTAAGGTTTTGAGGGGGCTCTTTCCCTGCCAGTTTATAACATTCCAGAATGGCTAGAATGATCCATCTGGAAATGGTCTGCTTAGTTATTGGTAACCCAGCTTGTGACCTGTGTCACCTACAAACAGCTGGTCTGCCTGTCTTATCCTGGCTAGTCTACTAATGTAAAAACTTAAAGCCCTCCTAGGGTCTAGCCTGTGTAACCTCTCTTCCTCTTTCCCCGGGTGAGGAGGAGGATAGAAAGATGGTAGGGTAATCTTCTGAGAGATATGGAATTCAGAAACCACCTTTGGGAGGAAATCAGGCTTCACTTGCAGGACAACTTTGTCTTTGTGAAATATTGTATGAGGGGGTTTACAAGAAAGAGCTTGTAATTCGCTCACCCTTCTAGCAGATGTAAGTGCTATTAATAAAACAGTTTTAAGGGTAAGGAATCTTAACGAACAAGAATGGAGAGGTTCGAAAGGTGTAACCATCAGGAAAGTTAGTACTAAGTTTAAATCCCATAGGGGAACTTGGAATGGTCTTGGGGGATAAACATTGGTTAACCCCTTTAGAAACTGTATTACCAAGGGTAATTTGAAATAGGATGGTTCTTCCGCAGTACGCTTAAAGATGGATAGCGCTGCGAGATAGCCCTTAATGGTGCTAACTTGAAGGCCTGAATTTGCCAAATATAGTAGGAAGGACAAAACCATTGGTGTACCACATGAAAAAGGGTCGATATTCTGTTCTCTACACCAGCTGCAAAATCTGTTCCAACGGCAGCGGTATAAAGACTTTGTTGCTGGCCTCCTTGCCGAAAGCAACACCTCCTTAACATCATCAGGGAGGTCCCAATCCTTGTACCTCAGCCTTTCAGAAGCCAAGCGTGAAGGTTGAGGGTTTTGATGTCTGGATGGAGAACCTGACCTCCCTTCTGTGAGAGTAGGTTCTGTCTGAGTGGAAGTCGAATTGGAGGGCAGATGGACAAGTCTAGAAGGTCTGGGTACCACGTTCTCCTGGCCCAATCCGGGGCAATTAGGGTCATGGTTCGCTGGAATCTTCTCAACCTCCTGATCATTTGAGGAATGACAGGGACCGGTGGGAACGTGTACAGAAGCGGAAACTCCCAGTCCACTATGAACGCGTCTCCCAGAGCTCCTCTCGGGGGAAATTCCCTTGAGCAGAACAGGTCGCATTTCCTGTTTAGGCTGGTGGCGAACAGATCTACCTGAGGGGTTCCCCAAAGGGCGAAGATCTCTTGAAGGACTTCCTGAGCTAGCTCCCACTCGTGGGAGACTGTGTTCTGCCTGCTCAGAGCGTCCGCTGTCAAGTTCTTCTCTCCGGCTAGGTGAACTGCCGATAGAGAGATTCCTTCTTGGATTGCCCAAAACCAGAGCTGCATCGCCTCTCTGCACAGGGGTAGTGATCCTACGCCTCCTCTTTTGTTGAGGTAATGCATGGCCACCGTGTTGTCCGTCATTATCAGGACGTTCTTCCCTTGTACAGCTGGCAGGAACGCCTTCAGTGCAAGTCTGATGGCTCTCAGCTCTAACAGGTTGATGTGTAGTCTGGACTCCGATGGAGACCAACGACCGCTGATGGTCAAGTCGTTGGCGTGGGCTCCCCACCCCGTGAGTGAGGCATCCGTGACTACTGTTATCTCCGGCCAGGGTTGCCAAAACTGCTCTCCTTTCAGAATGTTCTCCTGACAGGCCCACCACTGAAGGTCTCGAGCCACCCTGCCGGGAACCTGAAGAAGATCTGTCATTCTCCCTGAGAATTGTGACCACTGAGTCCTCAGTGCCCACTGGAGGGATCTCATTCTCAGGCAAGCCTCTGGCACTAGGAAAATGCAGGATGCCATGAGGCCTAGCAACCTCAAAAAGTCGAAGGCTGGGAGACGTTGGGCATGCTGGAACTTGGTAACCATCTGTAGAATATCTTGAGCCCTCACCTCTGGTGGCGAGGCTTTTCCCAGGGAAGTGTCCTGGATCGCTCCTATGAACTGGAGTCTCTGCGATGGTATCATTTGTGACTTCTTTAAATTGAGGGAGAAGTCCAGTCTGTGAAGGAAGTGGCACACGTGATTTAGCTGGATCTGAGCTTGTTCCGGAGAAACAGCCCTGATCAACCAATCGTCCAGGTAGGGGTAGACGTGAATCCCTTCCCTCCTTAGACTTGCAGCCCCTACCGACATTAACTTGGTGAAGACCCTCGGGCGGAGGTCAGCCCAAATGGCAGCACTCGAAATTGATAGTGAGAGTTGCCAATTGCGAACCTCAGGTATTTCCTGTGTTTGAGATGGATAGGCACATGGAAATAAGCGTCCTGAAGGTCCAGAGATACCAACCAGTCCTGGAACTGAAGGGCCTGGAGGATCTGAGAAAGAGTGACCATCTTGAATTTGTCTTTTCTGAGGAATTTGTTCAATTCTCGCAAGTCCAAGATGGGTCTCAGTCCTCCGTCTTTCTTTGGAATGAGAAAGTAAGGGGAGTACCAGCCCTTGTTCCTCTCCGCTACAGGTACCGGTTCTATGGCACCTTTCTCTAGCAGGTCCCAAATTTCCTGCAAGAGGAGCGGATCTGGAGCTTTCTGAGAGCTGATCCCCGGTGGATGACTCTGAGGTATACATAGGAAAGGCAGGCAGTAACCTTGGGCAACTGTTTCCAATGCCCAAGCATCTGACGTGATAGCCTGCCATACCGCCAGATGTTGAGTCAACCTGCCTCCTACAGGTGTCCTGTGAGGGAAGTCCTCAGAGTGGTTTTGGGGCGGCTGATGCAGATGCCGATGGTAAAGAGGTACCTGCTGTTGCTGCGGCTTTTGAATATCTACCCCGTCCACCTCGGGTAGTTCTTCTTTGACCCCTTTGAGCCGGTCGTCCTCTACCTCTTCCGAAAGCGGAGTAGAAGCGAAAGGACTTGCCCCTCGCAGAGGTTCCTGTGGGACGAAAAGGAGTCTGACGGATTACAGCTCCTAGGGATTTTGCTGCTGCTTTTGAAGTTTGCAGTTTCTCTAAACTGTCATCCGCCTTTTTCCCGAACAAAGAAGAGCCATCGAATGGCATGTTCAAGAGCCTGGCTTGCACATCTGGGGCAAAACCAGACTTTCTCAACCAAGCGAATCTCCTGGTTGATGTACTTGCCGCCATTGCTCTGCTGATACTGTCAGCCGAATCAATGCCCGTCTGGAGGGATTCGCACATAGCGTCTTTACCGTCCTGTATAATATTCAGGAACGCATCCCTTTCTTCTCCCTCTGGGATGCAGTCAGCCGCTGTAGAAGCACACTCCCAAAGTGTATGGCTGAACCTAGCAATGGTGCAAGTAGCATTAACAGATTTTAACGCCATGCGACATGCTGAAAAGACTTTCTTTGCCATAGCATCATATTTTTTATCGTCCATGTCCTGTGGGACGGTAGGATAAGCCATCTTGACATCGGTAGAGGATGCTGCCTGTACCACCAGACTTTCTGGGGATGGGTGTTTAGACAAAAACTCTGGGTCTGTAGAAGATACCCTGTACTTTGTAGACAGTTTTTTATTTACTGCTGGTACTACATCTGGGGTTTCCCAGTTTGTCATGATCTTTCTCTGAAGAGCTTTATGAAAAAGGCACCACAGGATCCTCCTGTGGGCCTTTGTCAAGAATATCCGTGAGGTCATCTTGTTGGAAAGATTGTGAAGGTGCAGACCACCCCATGAACTCTGTGATCCTGGCCATTAAGGCTCTGTAGGGGGTTTCAGCATGCTCACCTGGGTCTGGCTTAGCAAACTCCACCTCAGAGGAAGTGTCTAACCCACTTGCCTCATGTAAGGAATCATGAAGATCCTTTAACCTGCGCTCTTCAGAGGAAAATTCCTCTCTAATTGGGGTTACAGGTAACTCAAATGTGTCTTCCTGTTCAGACAATTCACCCTCTTCCAAAATTGAGGACATAGTTCTCAATTGTTCTGAACTCATAAAGGGAGTAAATCCCATTTCCAAGGCAGAGGGTGCCGAACTTGTCATTATCGGCCTCGAAAACGTCGATGTCGTCGACGCCGAAGGCTTCGAGCGTGGCGTCGAAAACAAAGGCGGAGGCCTCGAAGACCTCGACAGAATTGGAATTCTACTCGACAATCTCGAAGCCATCGACGTTGAGGACCTGGGGATAGTCACTGGCTGTGTGGAAACCGTGACTTTTCTTGGCGTTGACGCCGGTGTCGAAGCTGGCGTCGAGTCGACAGACCCGAGTGTCGAAGGTCCCTTCGACAACGGCGTCGAAGACATCGACCTCGACGGAACCCTCGTCGACGGTGTCGACGGAACCTTCGAGGAAGGTTTGGCGGTCATAGTCCTACTCGAGGGTTCGAGACACGCTCGAGAGGTTTCCTTCGCCGGGTACTGCGACTCGCTGCGTTTTTGACCTTCGGGTCTTTCGACCAGAGCATCGCTCTCGGCAGTCTTCGAGGGGGTCGAGGCCGCTTTCTCGAAGACGCTCATATTTTTTCGGAATTCCTCCCATTCAGCCCGGGAACTATGTTTCGTGGGGCAAGGGATTCTTTTTGGCGAAACAGAGGAAGAGGAAGACGGAGAAGGGGATCTTCGACGTCTCCTCTTCGAGTGCTTCGATCTCGAGGAGTGATGAGACCCACTCCGAGACCTGGAGCGCGAATGGTGACGAGGAGACGAATGTCTCGACTTCGTCGACGAAGAAGAAGCTTTAAAAGTCTTACCTTTCTCCAGCTTCCCCCTACGCTCCTTCAGGGCCTTAGCTGTCATGGACATACAGTCCTCGCATTCCGAACAATGGTGTTCAGCTCCCAAACACCACAGACAAACTCTGAGAGGATCGGTCAACGACATCTTTTTCCCACAATCTCGACATTTCTTGAAGCCGGATCGAGGAGTTGTCGGTTCCGACGAGGAAGCCATCGAGTACGGATCGAATAACTCGAGGTAAATAGGATTAATCTGACTAAGAACTAAGCAACGGTATTCCGAGGCACTGAGTAAGCGCGGAAAAACGGAACTGAGCACCGGACGCTGCGCGCGGCCTTTATAGGCAGGATGACGTCGACGTCGATATCGCGGCTGTCGAGGGACATCGACTCGGAGGATGTCGACGCGCAGCGCCCTCTAGAGAAAAATTTTTCCAAGGCCAACAGAGCTGGAAGGAGATATCTAAGATGAGGAATACGTCGGAGGACACAATCCCTTCAAAGGATATATTAATTTTATCCAAAGTTTTCTATGTCACTTTCTTCAGAAATCTGAAACGGAATGTCTTTGGTGAATTGTTGTATCGTGTCAGATTACCATGTGCTATGTCTTTTTATACTGCTTTTCGGTAAGTTGTGCTCGTCAAATCTTGCGGGCACTGTTGCTGCTTTTTTATTTATTGGGTATATATAATGCGCCTTTACACAAAGTGTTTCAATGTGCAACAAGGCAAGAGTTGTGGGTGGGGGGGCAGGGATGACCAAACAAAAGTGGTCCTACTAGGCCTTGTGACATTCGAACCGTGCAAGTGCAGTAAACAGAGGTGTGGGGTTGAAGGGAGCGGGGCAGTGCCGGAGGGTTAAGCAAGTGCGAGGGGAGGCCAGGTGGACAGAGCAAGGGGAAAAGAGTGCAGGGGCAGGTACATGTGCTAAGAGCGAAGAACAGGGCTGGAAAGGCACAATGGGTGCAGGCTCAGCCAGGCTAGTGCAGGGGGAGGGGCCCCACAAGGGCAAGTGCAGGATGGGGGGATTCAGAGGAGACCAAGTGCAGGGGTAGACTGGTTGAGGAGGGCCTAGTGCCCTGTATGAAACGGAGGGCACCAGGCAGCCAGTCAAGAGGCCGAGGGGGACATTAGCAGTGGAGGGGGAAGGAGGAAGAGAAAAGGAGTGTCTTGAGAAGCATCTGGAACTTCAGGAGCTCCGGCTCAAGTCTGAGAGGTGCAGGGGGGCTATTCCAGAGGGAGACACCTGCGGAGGAGAGAGATCTACCCAACACTCTCTGCTTGGAAAAGCATCTGATCTGCCGAAAGTTGGAGCTAGAAGACCAAAGGGCTATAGCAGGGAGGTATTTAGGGAGAGAGAGTTGGATTTTGTTGGGTCCCAGGCCCCAAAAAGCTTTGTGGATGATGTAGAGGGCCTTGAACTTGATCCTCGCAGCAACCAGGAAACAGTGGAGAGATTCTACGGTGGGAGAGATGCGGTCCTTGGGCTTGAGGCCAAGGAAAAGTCTTGCAGTCCTATTCTGGATTAGTTGAAGGGGCAAAGGGAGGAATTAGGCAGATTGAGCAAGAGTCTGTTGCAGTAGTCCAGTCTGGAGACATTGGGCCTCATTACAAATCGCCCGGTATGGAAACAACGTGGCGGTAAACCCGCCGCCACCGTTGTTTCCATGCCAGGCGATCACAACTCCTGCAGGCGGGAGGTGATGTTCCCGCCAGGTCTGACCTGGCGGGTTTAACACCGCCCGCCTGCAGGCGGACGAGGAAACACCGGCAGCATTACGAGATGCTGCCGTTGTTTCCATGATCCCCATTCCCAGTCCCGTAGGACTCAATGGGAATGGGGATTAACACCATTCCGCCTCCGGGATTCCCGGGAAACCGGGGTTGTAAATCCCCGGTAATTCCGGGAATCACGGAGGCGGAATGGTAATACGAGTCCGGCGGTAACCAGGCGGTTTAACCGCCTCGGTTACCGCCGGACTCGTAATGAGGCCCATTGAGTTTCTGGGGGAAGTGAGGAAAGGGTGAATGCCTTTGAGGAGGTGCAGCTGAAAGTGGGCCTTCTTGGCAAGGTCAGTGATATGAGTAGAGAAGGGCGAGAGAGAGAGAGAGGAGTCAAAGATGACACCAAGGGTTTTTTGTCTCTCAGAGGGTGAGCAGAGGGGCCCATGGAGGGCGGCCAGAGTGCAGGAGGGAAGGAGCAGGATCTCTGTCTTACTGGCTTTAAGGCAGAGATTGTTAGCAGTGCACCCCACCATGCCTGGATAGCAGACAGTCAGGAATGAGAGAGGAGGAGGAGATCTATATCTATACCCACACATCTCAAAATGTTCCGATGTATTTTGCAGTCCAACCAATTCTACAGAGTTAAACATTTTAAATTACTTTATACGCAAGCTGGCAAGAACCATGGCCTAAACCACACCCACAAAGGTAATATTGTTCTGGAACGCCCGAGCCATTGCTCAATGTGACTTTTGGAGTGTTGGGCATTTGGAAAAATTGCACAAACAGCAATGATGTAAACATTATGTACCACTTCATTTGTTATAAAAGGGGCCTGCATTGTGCAGCTATCCATTACGCCACTGTGAGAATGCACAGCCAAGAATTCCAAGAACCTTCTCCAACTGTCTTTACTCTACTGAGGTGTTTATGCCCAGGCAGAGTTTACAAATTTCACTTGTGATTTTGCCATAGTTCCAGCCCAAAGGATTTGAGGTAAATCCCCTTATTTCCATTTTGCCCTCTGCTAACACCAGAGCTAAACCCATGAGAAGGAGGTTGAGTTCTTGTTATTCAACATTTTTATAAGATGCGCCTGTACCAAGTGAATATATTTCCTATGTAAACTTTACCATTTGACAAGACCGGATGTAGAAATGTTATGTTGCATTAATATTACAGACCAGTCTAGGTGCTTCTCAAAAGAATGGCAGCAGCCAATGTGAGAGAATCCAGATATCACCATTGAAACCAAAATTCCTAATTTCAACCTTCTCTCATTTGTGTCCAGTTGGCATACAGCTTATGTTCTTATCACTTCCTCTAAAAGATGGTTTTCAGACTTAACCAAAAGTAGCAAATTAGTAGTAACAAGTACCTCTAGTGCACTTAACTGTAGAACATACTGCCTTCTCCAAATTGTGGGCAACAGAGATCTACTAACATAACATAAAAGATAACATGCTTGAATTAAAAGAGAGGAAGCAATAACTTTCTAACCCATGCAACTTTCTAAACGTTATTATGTCATGGAGCCAAAACAGGGGTGAAGGGGCGTAGTTTGGACAAAGGGCAGAATCTGGTGAAGGTGCAGTCTGGCAAAGGTGGAGTAAAGTTGGGGCGGGGGCAAATGCACTTATTTGAGCCTAAGAAAGTAGAAAGCCTAAATACGCCACTGTGTTTATGTAGGCAAATAGAGACTGTACTTTAGCAGATTAATAATAATAATTTTGCATTTATATAGCGCTACGAACCCTCAGGGACCTGAGCGCTGCTTATTATTACCCACTGTGTATGGTGCTCATTTATCGACCTTGGAAGGATGAAAGGCTGAGTTTGGCCCTGCCGGGATTCGAACCTGCGGCGGCAGGCTCTTCACGGTTGTCAAAGCAAGCACTCTACTCGCTGTGCTCTCTGACCGGCTAGATGAGCAAAGATACAAATTCCACACTGCAACTAGACCAGCTCCCTTGATTGAGCACTATTACAACATAAGCACTCAGCACATGATTTGGCATGGTGGGTAATCGAGAAGCTGCAATTGGATTAGGAAAGTGGGAACTTAAAATTTAAATTGGCAGAAAAAGAGGTATCGGGTAATAAAATCGAGGCAAATTTGTTGCCGGAAAAAAAGAAATTTGTGACAAAATGCTGTGGTTTGACCAGGTAAAGGTGTACCCCATTATACCATTTAAGGGGAGTGAGGGTTAAATGGTATAATGGGTCCAGGGGTTGCGGGGGTGTCCCCCCCTGTATCCTTTACATGATTGTGGCGGCAAAACCACAGCATTTTTGCGGCAATATTTTGTAAACACAGCCATTTTTGCAGTGATTTTAAGACATGGAACCGAAAAAGAGAATTTGGCGATTTATCATCCGAATTCTTATCAGGAGTGATTGAATGATCAGGCAATGTTGTACTGCTCGGGATGCTTTTGATGGAGAGGGATTTGAGTTTTTGGTTCATATTGTATTCCTCCATGTAAGCGACAACATCTGCAAGGATATAAGATTGATGCTATGCTATAACAATATTGATTATCACACATAGAAGGGCCATTGGGTGAATGACCCACAATAAACCTATTCAGTTAGAAATTGGAGGCTTGACGTTTCAAAATATAATTGCCATGAGTGAAATGAATTGGTTATAGCCGCCAAGTGCTGCTTAAGATCTACAGAAGACTCCCTGTTGGCACTGCGACGGATAAAAAGATCCTGTGGTCCAGGGCGGGCCTTCCATGTTCAGGGTGCCCAAGCCTGGAACACCCTTCCACCTCAGATACGTAAAATAGAGGATCATCTTGCCTTCCGCAAACAGTTGAAGATAATTCTGTTTAGCTAGGATAAATCTCCAGTTTCCTCGTCCTACTGCTGTCTTTCGGCGCCTGGATGCCTGTGGGCTTTGGCGCGTTACACATCCGATTAACATAACATAACACGTTATCTGCATTACACACACTAAGCCTGCTAACATTCCTATTCACAGTATGGACGTTTGACAAAATCAGCATGAGACCGACATTGTGGAATGAAACCATGCTGTGCACATAAGATGGAAATGGTCCAGGAGCAGAGAGCATGCTGGTTTAAAGATGTTATTGTAGTGCTGTGAGCGGGGTAAGTGGAATGTGCAAGTTGGAAATGTTTAATGCCTGTACATTCAGTGAATCTGGATCTATAAAGTAACAATTGCTACAGAGTGTGTTTTGATTAAGAAAGGGATTGAACGTATAATCACTGAAAAGAAGAATTTTATTCTCCGGCAATGCTCATTTCTAGAAAGGGGACAGATTGGATTGTTTCTGGTGATGCAAGCCCAGGGGAACAAAGAGGAAATGTAATGGTGGAGCCATGAGGGTGATTTGGAATGTGGACGTTTCCAAAAAAGTGCATGCTACTAATGCAAAAAAAGCAATGTCAAATTGTTAGGGAGAATTCTCATTTATGGCTAATTTCCCTCACCTAGTGAG
This sequence comes from Ambystoma mexicanum, assembly GCF_040938575.1. Classification (NCBI taxonomy): domain Eukaryota; kingdom Metazoa; phylum Chordata; class Amphibia; order Caudata; family Ambystomatidae; genus Ambystoma; species Ambystoma mexicanum. The sequence goes on along the minus strand of NC_090928.1, from coordinate 633,533,406 downwards.
TCCCCCAGCAGCTTTGCTGGACTTCTGGAGTTTATTTTTCCCCACTTGGTAAGAGTGAGAGCTTTTCCCCCACTCTTACCTGTGTTTTGCTATGTGTTTCCATCTGTTTTTGTGAGTGTGGACTCTGAAGTACACCACTTCAGTAGCCCCCTTCTATGTGTGCGTCACACAGCACCTTCAGTGCCGTGGCACAGGGTTGTCTTTGAGACTTCCCTCGACTCCATTTCTGAGGCGACTACTGTCCCCCAGAAAAGGGTAAAGTTACCATTAACTTTATTTAGTCAATCTACCACAGATCCAGTACACCCCATCTTCCATGGAGTACTGGAAAGGGTTAACTGGTATCCCTTTTTATATGTACCTCCTAGAGCATTGTTTTGCTCTTTTAACATTTAGACTTGGCTGGTGGCAGTGGTACCTACCCTAACTTTTCTACCGGGATTATATTAGATAAACGTGGTACTGTTCTTGGCTATTATATTAGCCTCGAACATAAACCCGCTTGACCAAACCGTCTTTCTTTTTGCTCCGGTTGGGTTTATTCGCCATTTCTTTTTGTTAAACTCCTTCTTGTGTTTTACTTTGCGCGGCGAACCAGGTTCGACCTTCTTTGTTCACTGTCGTTTGGCGGACTTCTGCTCAGAAGCCCTCCTCAAGGCGCCTGGGTGTCTAGGTGGGCTGAATGTGGGGGAGGGGTGTAGTCACCCCCTGCACAGGGTATCCTAGGAAACCCAAGTCGCACTTTGTCATGATTGGCCAGGGTAGTTGTCCGGGCTGGATAACCCCCCTGCTGGGTGATTGACAGCCAGGCTGCGTGAATGGGGTTTTTTCGCATAAAAGGCAGGTCTCTAGGGCTAGAAGTCAGAGTCGCCACTGGAACTACAAGGAACCGAAGAGAAGCAGAGAACGACGGCTGCTGCAACTACCCCGTCCCGGTGAAGCCCTGCTGCAGTCCTGAGCTACCTGCCCTTCAATGACTCAGAAGATCCAGTCCGGAGTCTTTTTCCCATGATCTTGGTGGGAATAACCAGCTCATCTTCAGCCAGAGCGTCCTCTTCCGTGGTCGAAATTGCTGCACACTGCTGTAGTGTTCCAGATAGCCACCCTGAAGAGCCTCTCCTGTTTTTAAGGAGGGCACCTTTTATTCTGTGTCGCTGCTGCCGGCCTCATCCCTGTGTGGTGCAGACCCCCTTCAGACATCCTTCCTTCTCGACGAAGCTCCAGGAATCGTGCGTCTGCGGGAAACCAACAGGAACAACTGCCAGGGCACCAGCTGCACCATTGGAATAAGGTTCTGTTGAGGAAACTGGGTGAATCCCTTTTCTTCATTTTCAAGGCTTGCCCTTGTCTTCCCTTCTTCTTATAACTTTTGCTTCCGAACATGGACAATTTCGAAGTACTTTTGGCTGCGTTGAATCGTGAACTGTCTGACCGTGTGATCTTCGGAAACTGGCCCCGGTGTCTTTCGACCCTGGCTCCGGCCCTTTGACTTTTGAACTCCTGTCTCTGAGTGTTTCTTGATTCTGTCTACCCAACCAAAATATCGCCTGTGATTTTTGCCTCCAACTCCCTCTGGGTATCTCAGGTGCTAAGTGTGTTTTTGCCCCGGTAGCATTTTATGTCACGGATACCCGTTTGTTTAGTAGACCGAACTGTCAAAAAGTGATCGCAATCGTATTCGCGGTAACGTGTTTTGTGCCTAACACTGGTTCATTCCAACACAGGGTACTTACCTTGAGACTTACTGTACAAAGTGAATTTGTTAGTTGTAGTATATTTAACGTGTGGTTTTTATTGAAGTTTCATATAAGTGTTGTGTTTATAACGAACGGTTTAAAAAAAATGTACTTCTATTTTTCTACCTGAAACCTTGAGTCAGTGTTTGCTTGAGTCACAGTAATTGTGGTCCCTTTGTGTAATCTTTGCTACTGCTTATATACTCTTGAGATAAGCCTGGCTGCTCCGCCACTGCTACCACTATGACATAGTAGTACAGGCTTGTACTAAAGGTAAAACTTGTATCACCACCCGTAGTCTTAATTGTGTATAGAGGTCCCTAAGGGCACTGCACAGGATTCTGCCCAACACAAATAATGGGGAGAGGAAATCTGACGAATTAAAGCAGCTTCAAATTATGATTTTATGTTTGGGTTGTAGTTTAGGCAAGGAAAGTTCAAGATGAAATATTGGGAGTTTGGCACGTTTGGTAGTTTTGAATATAAGGAACAAGTTACTTACCTGTAACTGTTTTTCTCCAGCATGGGTCTGACATGGATTCACATGCTCATGAATATTCCCCTTCATCAAGCTGGAATCCTCGGTAAAAGATTACCGTCCTAGATCGAGAACGGGCCACCAGCCCCGGTCTTTCTTACTAGAAAGTATCTTGAGTAGACTCCAGAGCCCCTGAGTCGCTTCGGAACCAGCACTATCCCCCCCACCCCCTTTTTATTTTTTAAAATGTTTTTTTAACATGGCCCGAACCTCCAGCCGCAGCTGAGGGATGTGTTGTTCCTGCCAGTCCACCGGTGGTATTTGCGGACACTTTTGCTGAAACTCGAAAGTGTGGGCGAGAGCATCCAGCATCCATTGATTGGTGGAGAGGTTTTTCCACACACTGACGAAGTTCGCCAGCCGGCCTCCCACCGGGAGGTAGGGGTGGGGGCCCGACATCCTGGCCCGTTCAGTCCTGCTTGGTGACCGGCGTGCTGCCTTGGTAGCAATGGCGGCGGTCACCTTCGAAGGCCTTGGAGCGACCCCTGTAGGCTTCCTGGGTCGTGGAACGGTCTGGCGGTAAGAGAATGATCCGCCGCCAAAACCCTTCAAAGATGTGCCCGACTTCACTCCTGAGGAACGAAAGGACGGACGGTGCTGTTTCAGCGTGCCCAGGCCACGGGCTGTCTCCGTGTCTGTCTTGATGGCCTGAAGAGATTAATCTACAGCTTTTCTGAAGAGATTGTCTCAGTCGAACGGCATGTCCAGGTCCCTCGTCTGGACCTCTTGCCTAAAGTTGGTGGCCTGCAGCCAGCCACAACGATGAAGGCAAACCCTGTTTACCACCTGGCAGAACCCTGTGTCCGCAATGTCCAGGGCCACGGTAATGGCATGGTCCAACGCCACCTCGCCTTCCTGAAGGATCTCCATCGCCTCGACCCATTTGTCCTCGGAGAGGAAATCCAGGATCAGAGCCATCTTGTACCATAGCTCCCGGTCGTACCTGGCCAGGATAGCTAAAGTGTTGGCCACCTTGACTGTCGTCGCCACTGAGAAGATGACCTTTCTACCCATGTCGTCCAACTTCTTCCCCTCGCTGTCCAGGCAAACGGAGGCTGGGGACAACGGGTTCGATGACTTCTTCCGCGCAGCAGCCAAGACCAATGAGTCGGGTGATGGTTGTGACCGCAACACTAGGGTGCACACTCCAGAACCCGGTATTTCTTTTCAAGCCGTTCCCTTTTCGCCGGAGCTGATGCAGGGTTCTTCAGCAGCGCCAGACCCTCATCCCAGACGTCGTCCAGGAGCGGCACTGCCAAAATGGTCTTCCTTTTCGCCTCCCGGCGTTGATACAGGAAGCCCTCTTCTTCTCCTCCGGTGTGAGCTGGAAGAGTTCTGATGCTCGGGCAAGCATTGAGTGGAAAGAACCCACTTTGTCCGGGGGTAGAAGCCCTTGGCGGCAGAGAGATGCCGCAGTCATCTTATCTGTCGTCGCTGTGTCCATCCCTGCATCTCTGGGGATGAGGGGATACCGGAGGCGTAGGGTGCCTCTTCCTTTTCTTCGGCGGTGGTGGCCCCGGTGTCAACGGGGTCATCGCCGGCAATGCTGTCGGCATCCTCTTCTGAATCTCTGACAGGGTCGAGAGAATATCTGGCGACAGATCTCTGGTGAGATCCAGACCGTCCTGGAAGCTGAAATATCCGTACCTTGGAGTTCTTCCACTCTCCCCCTTTTTTTGGGTCCCGAGGGGTCGGCCTCGGGTTAAGGGACGGCATACTCTTCTCCGGGCTACTTTCTGCTGGTTTGACCGAAGCCTCCCGTCTGGGAGAAAGAGACAATTTGGTCGCTGCTGGGGTGCCCTGGACCGGGTCAGCCCCTTTCGCCTTCGAAAGGGCGGCCGCCACCAGCTCGATAGATGCAGACGATTTAGCTGTATCACCTGGGCCTTCACAAGCAGGTCAGCAATCTTTCCCTGCTGCTTGGCCTTCTCCAGTTTCTCCCGTAGCTTCCCCAGGGTAGCTGACTTTCTCTTCAATCAAGAGCTGGAGCGATGACTGTTGCTGAAGATGAACGCGGCCAGGCCGTCATGGGACCCAACCCCCACAGAACTGGACTTGCAGTGCTTGGCCCTGTCTTGGACCCCTACGGATGGAGTGCCCGTCAAAGAACTTTGAAGCCTGCTCTGGCTGGCTGGGACCGGAGGATGCATGCCCCTATGTACCACACGGGGCAGGAGCCTTGGATTTCAACCAATCTTCCTCCTTGTGCGTCGGGTAAAGACAATAAGGCACTGGGATTGCTTGTCCTCCTCGAAAACATTTCACAAACCACAGCTGTTGCAGAGCTTGAAGAGGGAAACCCCTGTCCGTCTCCTTCGACATGATCCGGCGTGCAGTGTAGGTCCGATGGCCTTCTGGAAAATTTGAAGAACACACACTTGACGATTCCGCCCTTGAGGGACAATGAAAATGCCGAAAAATGGAACCCCATTAGTTGGATGAAGAAACGATGGAGCACACTGGCTCGATCAGACAAAAATAGGATTTTGCTAGCAAAAAAGCGTTTATAAACGAAAGTGAAAATGTTTTTTCTTTTACCGAGGATTCCCGGCCTGACGAGGGGGAATATTCATGAGCATGTGAATCCATGCCAGACCACATGCTGGAGAAGTATGTGTTTGTGTGCTCATTAGAGGACTGTACTGGTCAATTATAATGTCATGATTGACGTACGTGCTGTACGTCAATATGTAATTATTTCAGGAGAGATTATTACATCCTGGAGAATTCAACTGGTTCACATAGTGTTATAAAGGAAAAAAGAAGGACGGTGCGTGCATATAAAAAGACATGGTGCAACCAATTCATGTATCCCAATCTTGTGCAATACGAGCAATTAATTTAAAGGCATATGATCAAAACAAGCAGTGTGTTGGGGAAGACCAGCCAGTAAAGTGAGGACATATTGTCATAGCTACATGACAATAGAACTATAATAGATCAGTACCCGACTGAGACAAATGGGAGTCGTTTGAATAGGGGTTTTGTAGTCGGGATATTTGTTTTATAGCATAATATTTGTTTGCAACAGATGCTTTTGTAATTAGATGTCACACATTTTTGTACTGCAATTTGTTTTGGCGTGTTGCTATATTTATTATTTGACAAAATACATTTCTTTTTTGGACGCATTGTGAATTGAGCAAAATTACACAGTGACTACGTGAATTTTAACACACCTGCTACCTTTTATGTAAAATGTTTGCAAGTAACTTGGGGTTGGTTACCCTGAGTTACCTGGGGGAACCCAGACGTGGACTCCCTCCTCACTGTGCTCAGAGGCATAGCTCCACCTCAATGATGAGGCCCAACAAGTCTGAAACACGTGTATGGGGTTGCTGTTGGTACTCTTGTGCAGAAGGGAATTGCCATAGCATTTCGGTGCTTGTCAAAGACTGATATGCAAATGGAAATTTCCCATCTGTGAAGGTACAGTGAGTAAAAAGTGATGGCTGTGAACTCTCAAAGTGGAAAAAAACCCACAGAACAGGTTATCATGCCATGTTCTTTCTGGAGAGGGGCGCCTACTACCTTTTTTGAAAAATTGTCAAATAATGCACATGTATGGACAGAATGACGAATGATCCCGTATGAAACAGTTTTGTGTTAGAACCTGCATGTGTAAACATATGTGTGATGGGTCTTCCGGTACCTATGGCATTTTGGTGAAATGATAGCCCTGATGTAGTATAGTCTTGCGCACAAACCACAGTAGCCAACGTATATGCAGCTGTAAAGGTTGTGCCATTCTATTAGGGAAAAAAAATACATCCCAATGTGGGGGATCAGGTGTTGAGTGTACCTGGCCCGTCTTTGGGCCAGGTACCCACAAGTCTTCCAGTAAATGTTGGGCAAACTCAAACGTTTTGTGCACAAGATAGTTCTGTTGGATGGTGCCATTCTATCTAGACACAGTTGAAAAGATCCCCATAACAACACAAAAAGGAACTAAGCGGCATGATAGAAGATATGACTGAGGCATATCATTTAACCAATAGGAAGCTCGGGATGGGACTCACCTGTTGAGATCACAAAAAAGCTGAGAGGAAGCCGAGGCTCTGCGTTGTCCACAAAAGAGTATTTTAATTTGTGGTGGCTGACTGACATCCACTTCCGATTTACAAGACAGACTTCAGCTTCTAGGTGATGTCATATTATTTGCTACCCTTGTTATGGTAAGCACCTACCACCAGGCACAATTAAATGAGTAGGCAATACACCCAACTGCCTTCATCACATCAGATGGTCCGTCAGGCCCTGAGCCCCAAGGTGGCAGCAAGTAGCCTCCAGAAAATACCCCAGGTACCTTGCCAAAAAATGCCTCCTCTAGACACACTGAACAGGTATGATATGGTATATGGCATTTACAACGCGCCTATACACAAGTGTTTCAAGACAAGGTAGGGAGTGAACTGACCCCTGGGGAAAGGAATTGGGCAGGGTACTGGAGAGAGCAGAACCTGTAGTAGCCAGTGCCTAAAAGAAAGAAAATGAGCGTGTTTATAAAAGGTGCATTAATTCCAACTCCACCACAAGTTGCTGCTCACATGGAACCCCTATTGCCTGAAACAAAGCTGCTTGTAGATTACATGACATAATGGGTGGACCAACCTTCTACTGCCTAGCTGCTCATTACGCAAATGAAGAACACCTGATGGCCAGCTCTTTGCTTGCCTTGCCTCTACACTATACAATATACTATAATCTACTTCTTCCCTAATATTCCGCCATACTCTTCAAACTAGAAGCCAGAGGATGTCCAGGGGGTCCGCAGACTCTTTAAAAAGGGATTAAGATGACTTTTTCACATAAAAAAGGATTAAGGGGACTGCTTTTAAAATAAAAGCAGTAGACAATCTGCTTATATTTTAAAGAGCCTGGGGCCCTCTGGGACATCCTCTGGGCCCCTAAACAATATTTTTACTCAAGGAGGGGCTCAGTATGAAAATGTTCGAGTACCACTGCTCTATACACTTACCCTCTCCTTATTTGTACAATGATGTCCAGAAAAGAGAAAGGTTTAAGGATTTCTCAGATATATGGAATTTAGTGAAAAGCCAGTATTCAATGTCAGTGTTGGATTCATGCAGACAATGTTCGATAAAATTATTGATTGTTGAATGCTCCCACAATGGCCAACATATGAGAAGCTTTACACAAAATGAAGCACCTGAGAGAGCCCTTCACTGACCCTCCTTCACACACCAATACTTTAACAGATTTTAATGGCTTTCTCTTGCAACCTTCCACAGTCACAGGGATGCTCCACTGGTACGGCAACTGGGACCAAGAGCATGTGTCCCTGGACGTGGCATCTACTTATTATGGCATCTACTTATTATTTGACTCCAAGATGGGCGTTCGTGAGAACTATAGTTGCAACACCCCTACTGTCTATAACCAGTAGCTCATTTACCTTTTCAAACATGTCCCTGTGCTCCTAGGTCTATAGCATGGCCACTAGGGATGTCCTCCCTTATTACATCCCGTCCCCTTTCCTGCATTCTGTATCGGCGTCCCTCGCTAGGGGACGTTTTTCACCAGAAAAAAATCTTCTTCCCTTTTAAATTTTCAACCGCACCTCGTAAGGGCGACTCCTTCCCAAGGAAACGTCCGAGCAGGAGGGACCGTTCAGGTTTTAACACCAGCACAGGTACCAAGGATGTTTCAGCTACTGGCCGCCAGGCCGAGGGGTCGCTAGATCCTGCCGGTGACACAGCTGATGGACCGCAAGCTTTTGTTACCGGGTATCTACCAGAGGGGCTACGCCCTACTACCGGACAAATGTCTGAGGGGGCACCTGTACGCAGCACTACCGGTGACACAGCCGTGGGCACTATGCCTACCAGGCCCTGTCCTGCAGTGCATGGTAGGCCTCAAGCTCCACTGCAATGAGTCCGGAAGGAGGCCGGGCCCAGCTCGGCAAGCACCACAACGCTGTCACGTGGTATGCAGCCCGACAAAATGGCCGCGGCGCCAGACAAAATGGTCACTCGTCCGATGCCACACTCCTTCGGGGAGCAGGTAGGGGAACAAGTTTCCAGGTGGGACTGGTCTTCACAAGGTATATGGCCTACAGCACATTCTTCAGCGTTGCACAGCAGATACACTTTGCATGCAGCAAGGCAGAGTACGCCAAGGCGTCAGCAACCTCCAGGCCCGGCTCCTACTCTCGCCCCACCGGCCTGTGAGGACTGGTTTTTAAAAAAGTTCCTCCCTGACTCTTTGGGGGCGTGGCTTGGAGCACCAGCGATGTGGTCGCTCCGCTGAAGCCGCCCGTGGATCGCCCGCTACCGCAGCAGAATTCATGCGGTTCCCTTGGCTGAAATGACTCGCCGACATCAGCAATAAGGAGCGGAACCGCTAGAGCACAAGCGGTCCGAAGATGAAGAGCCTGCACGGATGCTCTGCACCCGAAATCACCGTCTGAAACACAGCGCCCTGCACCCCTCGGAAGAAGCAAGATGGCGGGCGCACCCGCAAGCTCAGACGCAGCCAGGAAATGGAGGCGGACCCCACGTTGACTCAGGACCCGGGGGAAGAGGTGAGCCCGGGCGCAGCCTGCAGCCCGAAATCGGATGCACAATGCGACCCAGACCTAGCAAGACGGTGAGGGGGCCAGCGGAGCATTAGCCGGAGGATCACCCCCGACTCCCAGGCGTGACACGCGGCGACGGAGACCGCCACAAGCCTGCACACCACGAGCGTCTTGGAGCCGGTTCCCCCGAGCAGGACGGGGTGGTGGGAGGAGAGCCGACGGACAGAGCCCACCCCCAGAGGAGCGAGCGCAGCCGGTGGGGACCACCCGGTGGCAGAGACCATGGCTGAGGCTACGCTGGGAAGGCCCGCCGCCTGCTCCTGCTCCTGGAGTGGCCCGATTAGGGGCTCCACCCTCAGAGAGAACTAAACACAAGATCCAGCAAAGGGAAACGCACTGAGGCTGTGCTGTTAGCCCCTCTCACCTGAGATAGCAGCCAAAGTGGGCAACACAGAAAATCAGCCTGGTGCCCACCTCCCACAGACACTCGAAAGCAGGCCCTCAGCCCAGAAGGGCACCGAAAAAACAGACTCTGGACACAGACAATCCTGGCCTCGCCCACCAGCCTGCTCTGCTGGAAGAACCAGGACCCCGCCTCACCCCCCCCCCCTCCAGCGGGCTGTAACCCTCAGTTGCGGTTCCAAACCTTCGGACTGGGAGCAGCCTAAAACCACGCGCCCCACATAAGGCCCCCTGGCTGCACAGCGAAACCGCCGGTGTAATCCAACGACCTCTGCAGATTCTCTCTCCACGATCTGCCTCCCGTAAGTTTCCTGGGGCGCCCCGGCCCACATCCCTGCCCAGCTTCATTGCCTGCAGAACCTCCGCCACAGCCACCATGACGAAACAAACGAAGGCCAGCAAAAACTCAGACATAGCTACTATGTTCTCGACGACAGAAAAGGGTAAGAAACAGGACCCTCCCAGTTTTACCCCGCAAACACCCCGTGGAGGAGAAGAAGCCCTCGCTACCAAGGGAGACTTGGTGGCTTTTATGGCAGACATCAAGACCGAATTACGCTCATGCCTAGCAGAACTCTCCACCAAAGTGGAACAGGCTGACCAGAGGGTGACTGAGGTAGAGCAGAGGCTGGGCGAGGTCGAAGATCGCTCACTGGAACATAAAACCACACTAGGGGAGGTGCAGCACTCAATCAGAGCCCTACAAGATAAATACGAGATCCTAGAATATAAACAAGAGGACCTCGAAAATAGGGCCCACCGCAACAACCTCCGGATCCGAGGAATTCCGTCCTCTGTACCCGACAAAAACCTGGCGGAATACGTCGGAGACTTCTTTCGGTCCTTACTCCCAGATCTGGATGAAACCCAGCTTGTATTAGACCGCACCCATAGACTGCGCCCACGCCAGGGAATAGACTCTGATCTCCTCCCAGATGTCATCACCAGGGTCCATTTCTTCTCTACTAAGGAGGCCATCTCGGCGATCAGCCGTACCGGCGACAAACTCTCTTTCCAGGGCTCACCGCTCCAGATTTATCAAGATCTCTCAATGCTCACCCTCCAGAATAGAAGGGCGCTCCGACCCCTGGCACTCTTTCTCCAAGACCAAAAGGTGCGATACAGATGGCTATTTCCAACGGCCCTGCAGTTCTCATTTAAAGGCGTGGTGCGACGTATCAGTCACCTGGAAGATGCGAGTAAAATCATGCACCCAACCTCACCTAGAGAATCCGCCTCACCAAACTCAGACAACTGGAGGCCCGGATTCGGCCCCCCCCCCCCGAAGCCACGGCGGCACTCATGGTCAAAGGTGCAGCGAAACAACCGGAAGAGATAACTGAAGACGTAGGCTCTCACCACACATTTCTCACCGACCGCTCGACCCTGCCCCGCAAGGAACCATCATCTTCGGGGTAAGGAACATGCGCCATTAACTGCGGCGGCGGGCAATATCCACGGCTCATGCCCGCTCCAAGGGACGTTCCAACTCTGAGTCCTTGGAAATCCACAGTACTGTATTGCTTGTTGGCCCCGTTAGCCAAGGGTGGGACCACTCACACAATGTCGGCCCACCCGCTAATTAAAGTTACGGCCCTCCGTTGGGGCTCGTGTTAAAATCCCAAGTGTAGGTTGACCCCTTCTTATCTCTCACTAGCGATGGCGGTTGACCCAGGCGCCATCGACCCTTCCCCCCCAATCCAGTCAACGGGGGAGAATCTGGCCCCAGATCACCAAAACCTAAGACTCCTCTCCCTCAATGTCAATGGGCTGAACTCTCCCGCCAAACGGAAAAATAGCCTGAAAATCTCCAGGACGAGGAGGCCGCGGTGGCCACGCTTCAGGAGACCCACCTGCTACGAGCAGACTTCGGGCGTCTCCGCTCCCGGTTGTATCCACTCCAATTCTTCGCCTCAGGAGAGACTAAAAAAGGAGGCACTGCAATCCTCTTCAGGAGAGACCTACACCCACAAATCCTGGACACTAAGACATGCTCAGTAGGCCGGTTCATTGCAGTCAAATACCTCCTCCTTGCTGACTTGTATACCTTTGTCTCCGTGTATGCACCTAACTCTGGCCAATCGAACTTCTACGACTCTTTGAGCACGTCCCTTTCGCACTTCATAGAAAGCCAGGTGATAATAGGAGTGGACTTTAACGGAGTACCAGACCCGATAAGAGATAAGTCACACCCTCCGACTCCGAACGACTTCACCCAGGCACTGAGCCTCTAACACCTATTCAGATCCCTGGAGGTGGTGGACTCGTGGCGGGTCCTACACCCCACTGAAATAGACTACTCTTTTTACTCTTATGTCCACCGAACCTTTTCGCGGATCGACCTCCTCCTGGCGTCCCCACAAACTCTCGCCTTCGGCAAAGAAGTGTCCATTGGCTCAAGAATTCTATCTGACCACGCTCCAGTGATCATGGAGATCCGGGCGCAAACCCCATCCCTAATTCTCCGTGTAAATGGTCAATTTACGACCCGATCCTCAATGACATGTCGGTGAGAGACAGAATCACGATGGCGATCAAGAATTTTCTTGAAGAAAATCCAGTTTCCGATACCTCCCCGGCGAATAACTGGGACGTCATGAAGGCAGTGATCAGAGGCGTCCTGATTGCACAGGGAGTAGCCTATCATCGGAACAGGCGGCAGACCAGGACTGCCTTGGAGGAAGAACTGAAAGCGGCAGAGGAGATCCACAAAGAAAAAGGCTGGTCCCCCAAAACGCAGCGAGCCCTACGCATGGCCAGAAAGAAGCTGGAAGCCCACTATGCGGAACAGACCGCGCAATTAATGGCCAAGGCCAAACAATCCTACTACGCAAAGAATAATAAGGCAAACAAATATCTGGTAGCCAAACTGCCCAAAATAAAACAAACACTATCTCCGGCTTGCGCAACCCCCAGGGAGTTGTCCAATATTCAGAAGCTAATAAACAGCAACTGGCGGTAGCCCACTTAACTCAGGTCATGACAGCTACTCCGCGAGACCGGCTCAAACAGAAGGAATACCTGCAGAGCACAGCACTGCCCCAACTCTCCACCTCGGCAAGGGAATCCCTGGAGGCACTAATCACAGAAGAAGAGGTTGAGGAAGCCATTAAATCGCTCAAGACACGGGCCCCAGGCCCGGATGGATTCTCGACAAGGTACTACAAATTATTCAAACACCAGCTAACCCCCCCCCTTAGTAACTCTCTTCAACTCCTTCAGAGATTCTGGTTCGGTGACCCCCTCGATGCAGGAATCAACCACTATTCTTCTACCCAAGCCAGGGAAAGACCCGAGAGACCTAGCCTCTTACAGACCGATAGCACTATTGAACATAGATGCACACCTGTATTCCAAAGTCCTCGCAAATCGTCTGGGTCGCATCCTACCGGAGATAATCCAGCCAGACCAAGCAGGTTTCATCCTAAACCGATCAGCAGGGGACAATATCCGGAGAGCTCTAAACTTGGTGGACATCACCGCCCGAAACTCCCAAAAACTAGTACTGATGGCATTGGATGCCACCAAGGCATTTGACAAGGTAGACTGGCCATTCATGAAACGCATGCTGGGGGCTTTTGGCTTTGGGACAGCTTTTCAGACAATGGTTCTGGCCAACTACAAAGAACCCAAAACATTCCCGAGGACCAACAGATCCATCTCGGCCCCGATCTCACTGTCCTGTGGTACGAGGCAGGGCTGCCCATTATCACCTCTGCTTTTTGCACTTACCATGGAGCCCTTTGCCCAGAAAATAAGACAAAACACCCAGATCAAAGGCCTGCAGGTCGCCCCTCCCAACACAAAATCGCCTTATATGCTGACGACGTCCTGCTAACGATCTCAGAATCCTGCCCCTTCCTGAAGCATGCCCTGGCAGAAATAAGCAGCTACGGTGAGGTAGCCGGCTTTTCAGTCAACTTCGCTAAATCAACAGCCTTGGGCATTGGCCACGCCCCGGAGGACCGGGAAACACTGATCAAGATGACCCCGATCAAGTGGGAAAACAGAGCCATCCCCTACTTAGGGGTCTACATCCCGGGGGACCCAAAAGAAACATACCAGACCAACTTTCCCCGGCTATTTAAAGAACTTGAGGGAGACCTAAGACGTTGGACGACCCAGGAGATCTCCTTAATTGGGCGAATAACAGCCTGCAAAATGAACCTTCTTCCGAGGTTTCTTTATGCCTGCTCCTCCCTCCCAGTGGCAGTCCCCGCTCCAACCCTTCGAGATCTACAGAAAATGGTGAAGTTCATATGGAGGGGTAAGAAACCTAGAATTCCCTACAAAACTCTACTGGGTGCCTCCAAAATGGGAGGGCTTGGAGTCCCGGACTTGCAGGCCTACAGAGTGGCGACCCAATTGGCACACGTTCACGCATGGCAAACAATCACAAACCGCCCCAGATGGGTAGAACTTGAACAGCCACGGCTGCCCCTACGATTCCTGCCACACATCCCAGCCCCCCTCAGAACACATTGGGGAGACCTCCTTCGGGCAACCAAACACACCCTGAGTACCTGGGACTGGGCACTAAAACGGAAGGGCGTCCCGAGGGGCCTGAACCCGCAATCGCCGATTTTCCACAACCCAGCTTTTTTACCCGGGTCAAACCCGCACAATTTTCGACGCTGGATAAAGGGTGGCCTTGAGACCCTAGCGCAGATGTACGAGGGAAATGCACCATGCACGTTCGAACGATGCAAGGAGAAGTTCCAACTTCAGAAAAGGGACAGATTAACCTACATACAACTGCGCCATTGGTGCTCACAGCCCCAAATCCTACAAGCAGCAACGCGCGTCCCGACTTTACTGGAACTATCGCTCAAGGACCCCCCATCTCGAGGCAGGTTATCTACCTTTTATAGACGCTTTTTAGGCGATTTCCTGGTCGAAAGAACCCGCTGCATGGGACAATGGGAAGCCGACTTGGGGCACCCGATAGAAGACCAAACATGGGTGGACATTTGGACCCGCGCAAACTCCTCATCCACCTGTGTCACCAATAGGGAATGTGCATATAAAACCATGCTGAGGTGGTACTACCCCCCCCCCCCCTCTTCGGCTCCATCACATGAATCCCAGGGTGGACCCCTCCTGCTGGAGAGGATGTGGCCACCCAGGCTCCTTTTTGCACATGTGGTGGACGTGCCCGAAAATCCAGCGATTTTGGAGACAATGCCTGGGGACGATTACACAAATCACAGGGGCAACGGTTCTGCTAGAGCCTGGCCCCGTCCTGCTGGGGGTCCCAGTCCTGGCAATCTACCCACGCTTCGGAATAAGGCGAAACTGTTGACCCAATGCCTTCTAGCCGGGAAATCAGTGCTGGCCCGCTACTGAAAGTCCCCGGACGGCCCCTGTTTAGCTCATTGGTGGACAAAACTATGGGACATAATGATAGCGGAAAAGGTGACAACAGCAAAGGCCGGGGTCCTTCACCGGTTCCAGAACATTTGGGGCCCGGTACTGGAATATGACCAGCGGTTTCCCGCCCTGACCTATAAGCCTATCAATGCCCGTTGGACCCTGGGAATCCGGGAGGAACCCGAAGGGGACACAAACTATGGGGCCACAGAGAGGAGGGCCTGGAGAGTGAAGGCCTTTGCAGGGGAACGGAGGGAGGGAGGGACAGGCCAGAGCCGAGGGGAAAGGGCTGGGGGTTAACGCGTCTTTGCTACTATTTACGATGTATGTTTGTCAAACTGCCTTGACTTAAAATATTTTTAAAAAGAAAAAAAAAAAAAGTTCCTCCCTCTTATGGAGGTTCCCTCAGATGGGAACCATCCTTCGGGATGTGATCAGGGACATGCTGCCTCCAGTCCTGCCGCTAGCGCCCATGGTCATCCTTGCTATGGCTCCAGTGCCTCAGGCCCCCGTGCAGCCCCAGCCGCTCACACTGGGCCCCATGGTTCTGGCCCCCCTGCCTCTGGCAGCTCAGGCGGTTCCATACCAGCCTTCACAACAGCCTCGGGCATATGTGAGTCGGGGTGTGTGTGAATTTCGCTACTCTGTGTGGTGAATAATAAAGTCTGTTAAGGAGTTTATATTGTATGCACCGGAATCTAGCATTAAGGGAAACTTTGTGCGTGTGTGCACACATTTTGTTCCACATCCCTTCAGTAATTTCCAGTTCCAGTTCCCTAGCCCATTCTTACCGTGGTTTGAGGGATGCATCCCCTGATTACCCCAGCTGCATTTTGTACAGAGAGGATATTATGCCTCTGCTACCTGCAGAGTTTGCTATGTATTGGAGTTCAGGTGAGTCTGGGGGCTCGTCTGTGTAGGAGGGCCACATTTCACAGACTGCCGCTCTTAGCCTAAAGTACTGCAATAGCTCTAGCACCGAGTTAGAGTGTTCGGGCCGCCACGTCTGAGGGGTGATGAATTTACCGTCTGGGTATAGATCCGTAAGTGCTCGATAACCCAGGTCCTCCCAGTGTCGTAGAATATGTCGGTCGTGTGTGGGGGAGAGTCCCAGGAATTGCCAGCTGGGGAGCCACTTGTAGTATGGGCGATGCTCATGTTGCGAGTACAACATACTGTTCCACGCCCTGATCGTGGTAGCCACAGTGTCTGCCGGGGCGTCCGTATGAAACGTGCGGTGTAGTATTAAGGTCATGATGTTGGTCCCCTTTCCCGACAGTTTCTTTAGTTTGGCATGCGGGGGCGGACTCAAGTGTGCGTACCAGTATGTAGCATGTTGGGCCTGTACCGCGATCCAGTACAGTGTTAGGTCTGGGGCTGTGACGCCCCCTTTTTCGTAGCGTAGGGTCATAAGTTGCCACTTCTTGCGGACAGCCCCGGAGTGCCAGAGGAATTGGGCGCACGCCGAGTGGAGCCTCTTGAAATATTGCTTCCCGGGCCAGACTGGTACATTGCCAAAGTTATAGAGGAACCTGGGGACCGCAATCATTTTTATTAGGGATAATCTGCCCGCAAGAGACAGTGGGAGGTTGCGCCATCTAAGCATTTTGGATTCTATGAGCTGTGCCGTTGTCGCATAGTTATCTGCCAGTAGGGAGGATTTGGTTAGTGACACTTGAACCCCGAGGTACTTGATGCCACCCGGGGACCAGCGTAAGGGGAATTTGCATGCGGGTTGCTGGGTTGCCGCAGTGAGCGGAAATATTTCTGATTTAGAATAGTTGATGGTAAAGCCAGAGTACGTGCCCATCTTGGTTATGTCTCGGATGATCGGGTCTAGATGTATGGATGGGTTTCTGACGTATAGGGGTACATCATCAGCATATAATGAGATGATTTCTGGCCTGTCCTGTAGGCGAATGCCCTTGCGGGTGTGTCAATCCCTGACGTGGTCCGCCATGGGTTCGATGGCGAGTGCAAATAGGATAGGGGATAACGGACTGCCCTGACGGGCGCCCCTGTGTAGCATAAAGGGAGAAGACGTAAGGGAGTTTACTAGGCCCCTTCCATTGGTCCTGTGTATAGCAGTTTTATGTAGGATATCATATTTGGTCCCACCCCCATTTTTCCCAGCACGGCTCATAAGTATTGCCATGAGACCATGTCAAATGCCTTCTGGGCGTCTAGTGTGACCGCCACTGCATCAGACATAGGGTCAATTCTGGACATCACATTGAAAAGACGGCGGATGTTAAGTGCAGTTGAGCGGCCAGGGACAAATCCGCTTTGGTCTGCATGGACCAGATGGGTATGTATAATATGGGAGCTAAAATGGCAACGTGTTCCTGGTAGAACTCAGATGTGAGTCCATCGGGGCCCCGGGGCCTTGTTCTTTGGGAGGTCTGAAATTACCTGGACTCTCTCTTCCAGGGTGAACGGGAAATCAAGTTGCTCGCTGGTGCTTTGGGAGATAAGGGTCATAGGGATACGTTCTAGCAGGTCGTCCAGGTCATGGGCTGTGTGTTCCTGCTGGGGGCCATGTAAATTGGCGTAAATGTTTGCGAAGGTGTCAATCATGGCCTGGTCGGACCAGCGTTATGTGCCTTGCCCATCTATGATGCCATCTATTCGGTTCCTACCTACCTCAGCACGTACCAATTTGGCCAGGGTTCTTCCAGGTCTGTCTCCCTCACTATACCTCCGCGAAGCAACAGGCCGAGCATAGTACCGCACCTCGCTGAGGGCATGAGACTCATAGTTCGAGTTCAGCTCTGATCTTTGCCAGGGTTGCCGGAGCAGGCGCGCAGGCATGTTCTTGTTCGAAAGTTTTAAGCTTAGTTTCAGAACTGTTTAGGGCCTGTTTTATGGCTTTGAGCACCCCCGCCTCCCTCGAGATACGCATCCTTCTAATGTATACTTTAAATGCCTCCCAGCGGGTCCCCTCGAGTGTATCTTGCGTATTGTTGTTCTAAAAAAAAAAAGTGTTTATATCCGATAGGCTCTCAGCTTTAAAAACAATGTCAGACAGAGCGTCAGATTTAAAGCACCAAGCAGGGCTGGTGGCTGGGGTAGTCGCCAGTTGGATCTGGATCAACACCGGGGAGTGATCAGAGAGCGTGCATGCGAGAATCTGCCACCCTACCCACCCGGCATCCCGACACCAGAAACATATCTATTCTTGAAGAGCTATTGTGTACTGTTGAGTAGAAAGTATAGTCTCTCCCTTGGGGGTGGAGCGTTCTCCACACATCGTGCAGATTTAGGGACCTCATATGTGTATGGAGTCGTTTGGCGGCTCGAGACATGACTCTGCGGGTAGTGGTTGTTCTGTCCAGGACATTGTCAAGTATAAGGTTCATGTCTCCCCCCCCATATAATGGCTACTTCCACATATCTCATGAGGATGGTGGTCACTTCATCTATGAATTCCAGGGAGTCAGTGTTGGGGCCATATGAGTTTACGAGCAAGCATTCCTCATTAGCCAGAGTGCAGTGAAGGATCACATATCTGCCTTCCGTGCCAATGTGGGATGTGTGGAGTGTGAATTTTACAGATTTGTGGATCAGAGTCAGGACTCCCCTGGATTGAGTGGAGTATTGGGTATAAAATCTGTTCGGGCCCCAGGACTGTGCTAGGTTTGATGTTAGGAGTTTCAGAGCGTGTGTCTCCTGCAGTAGGAGTACTTTGATTCCATATCTTTGTGCATATGCTGTGATCCTGCGGGTCTTTGTGAAATTAGTCAGCCCCCGAACGTTCCATGTCATCATTTAAATAGCCATGCTGACAGTTTATGGGACATCCAAGTTAAAGGATCTGTCTCTGCTTTCCACCATATGTGCTGCTGTGGCGTGAGCACACCTCTTCCAAACCAGTCATCTCCTTCCTGCCGATTTTTGTATAACATTCCCCAACTTCTCCATCCCCCACCCTCACAGCCCTGTTCAAACTAGCAGTGTGATAGTTCCCACCCCTGGAGCGAGCAACTGTGTGCCATCCCCAACTTGGCGACGCTCGACCAATAGCCCAACAGGGGCTTAAAAATAAACACTCTGCCTTAGAAGGCATCGCAGCTGCAGTGGGGCCACCGCTTCCATATGACCCACATTTGTTAATGCATATTATGATGAAACATCATTAATCTTTGAACGGCTGATAGTACTTTAGGTTACAAAAACAAACTTATACTTAGGTAACGAGGTCTAAGCAGATAACACTTTGGGCTGGTGGCCATCGGTGAGGCTTGTCTGCTGTGTTTCAAGCCCAGTGTATACCGTTATATTAAAGCAAGTCGGGAATGTACCCCCTTTCCAAAGGTGGTGCTCTTAAGGTGATGGTGCAAGGTTGGGCCAAGAATGGTGTAGAGCAGGGGGGGCAGGGTGAACAACTGGGGGAACAGTTCACAGATTGGCCACAGCTGGTGAACCCACATGAGAGTTGTGGGAGCATTTGTCTTAGTCGTTGTCCATTGGCTCCCCCGGGGGTTCCATTAGCGGGATTTGTGCCTCGATAAATTTGACTGCTTCGTCCGGGACTGTAAAGAAATACAGCTTGTTGCGGTGAGTGAATTTCAGTTGAGCGGGGAAAAGCATCGCATACTCAATTTTCCTATCTCTTAGCATTTTTTTCACACCTCCGAATTGCCGTCGCTCCATCTGTACCCCCACCGAAAAGTCAGGGAAAATCCTGATGATTTGTGAGTCTAGCCTTAGTTCCCCTTTTTCCCTGGCCAGGCGAAGTATGTGGTCTCTGTCTTTGTAACTTAGCAGGTCCGCAATTATTGGTCTGGGTAAGTCTCCAGGTTTGGGCCGGGGTGCCAGTGAGCGATGCGCTCGCTCAACGATGAAGAATGGCGACAGCTCAGGATTGTCAAGGAGGTCTTTGAGTAGTTGTTCAACCGCAAGTTCCATTCGGGAACCCCCACTATGCAAATTATTTCTTCGCAACCTCTATTCTAGGTCTTCGCACTTAGCCTTGACCTGCTTCATGTCGCACACTAGCTCTGTGACTGTGTTTTGTAGGGCATGAACATTGTCCTCATTGGTTCCGATCCTTTGCTCTGCTTCAGTGATTCTGGCCCCATGATGGTCTAGTTTAACATTTAAAGAGCCGTTTTACACGTTGATATCATCCAGCTTTTCATGAAAGACTGTGTTAGGGAGAATTCTCTGAAAAGGCTCATTTCCCAAACCTAGTGAGTCCCCCAGCAGCTTTGCTGGATTGTTTGGGGTTTATTTCTTTCTCCTGCTAAGAGTGAGACTCTTTTTCTCCCACTCTTAGGCATGATTTGAGAATGTCCTTTGACTTTGTAATGTGTTTTATGGGCTATGGGGTCTTTTACTCCATAGGGCTTCATGTGTTTTTGGTAAGTGTGTTACACAACACCCTCAGAGCAGTAACACAGGGGTGTCATAGTGAGCCCCAAACATAGACTCCATACCCTGGGACTGACTACTGTCTCCCAGGGCATGTAAAGTCACCATTGGCTTTACTAGTCTTAAATTGTGAACAGAACCAGTACAAACCATCATATTGTGGAAGTACTGGTAGGGGTAATTCGATTGCCCCTGGGTCCGTTTTTCAAGGAGGCACTGTCCAGTCCCCCCTTGTCGAGTTTCTGGCTGGTGGCAGTGGTTAGCACGCGAAATATCCCACCGGAATATTTCCTATGGGATTTTCCCATTCATTTTAAACGCACCACTTTTTTGGTGCAATGTTAAAGATCCCGCCGGGTTATTTAATATTTATTCCCCAGTTGGGTCTTTTTGCCAGGACTCGGTTTTAAAATGGCGTTTGTGTTCGCCTCTGTAACTCCAACCCAAGTCGAGCCCTTTGTTCCACTTTTGGCAGGCTTCTGCACAGAGGCCTCCAAAAGTGGTGCCACTCTGTCGGTCTACAGGATGTGTGGGAGGGGGCGAGGGGGAGAGAA
This sequence comes from Ambystoma mexicanum, assembly GCF_040938575.1. Lineage (NCBI taxonomy): Eukaryota > Metazoa > Chordata > Amphibia > Caudata > Ambystomatidae > Ambystoma > Ambystoma mexicanum. Next base: position 633,512,835 of record NC_090928.1, on the reverse strand, counting down.
TAGGCACCCTGGACTGAGTTGCCTTGACAACTCAAGTCGTACTCTTGTGTGATTGGCCCAGTGGTGAGCCGCCCGGCTCACCACTTAGCATGTTTGATTAACAGCTAGGCTGGTGAATGGGGGTTTTGCTGCATAAAAGCAGGGCTTTGGGGACTGGAACTTCAAAAGTCGCTACAGGACCTAAAGAATCCGAAGAGGGGAGAAGCTGAGCCATCTACAACGACGACACCACCGGTGGAGCCCTGCTGTACGAAACTCACCACTTTCCCGACGACAGAGAAGATCTTCTTCCAGGAGAGTCTTCTTCCCTTTGAGAGGGTGGGACCAACCAGTTCGCCTTTTTCGCCTTCCTGGATCGTCTCGTGGTCGAATCACCCGTGCCAAGCACCCCGGCGGCCGGATAGCCACGCTTCACCACTACCGCGAATAAAAGGGTAGTATCTTTTAACCGGGAAACTCCGCGGCTGGTTTCTTCCCTGGCAGTGCAACGAACTCCAGCTTTCCTCCACGTCGAGACCTTTTCTTCCACTGGACGAAGCACCGACTTGCACCCGCTGCCAGGAACAACTGCCCCCGCTGGAGCTTTCTCACCATTTCAGGTACTGTGTCCCGCCTGGTCTCCCTTGCAACAGACTGTTCAAGGTGTCCCGTAAATCCTTGACTCTCTATCCTGGGGTGACCTCGGACCCGTTAACATTACCTTTCTATCTTGATCCGACCTCTCTGACTTTCCTGCAAAGACTTTTAGTGCATTTCCACTGTGTGATCTTGGGCACATTCCGCCTTGCTCTCTCCAAGAGTGGGCCTGGCCTATGAACTTTTTGCTCTACAGTAGACCCTGCCTTTCTTGACTTGCTGTGGTTCTTTAAAAGTGTTGGTATTGTGTGTTTTTCCTATTTCTGCCTTTTCTCTCCCTTTTAAAATAATTATTGGAGTGCCATCTATGGTTACTCGCTCACCTCTGTTTTGCTAAATAAGTGGTGTACTAACCTAGACTTGTCAAATAATTAATTAGGGAGGTGTATACATTTCTAGTGACTGTGTTTGAACTTGCTTGACATATTAGTGCCAGTGTATTTTTACAAGTGTGTTTTAAAATAAATAATTATATTTTTTTTTGTACCAAAGCTCTGGTCAGTGTTTGCTTGCACTACTGTATTTTTAGCTCTATTGTGTATACTCTTTATGCTGCCTAACTCTTCCTAAGAGAAGTCTGACTGCTCAGCCACAGCTACCAGGTAAATCTGAGTGGTACAGACTGCTACCAATTGGGTTTACTGCTAACACCTGTAGTCTTAAACTTTTTGCAGTGGTCCCCAAAGGAACTGCACAGGTTTCTGCCTAACAGGCTGTGAAGTTTTTTGCCATGGACTCCATCATTGTTGTTAAGTCAGGCTGCGGGGGGTCCGGTAGCATGTCCCCATCTTCCTGTCCCGCGGAGGAGGACGCCCGATCCACCTTGGGCGCTGCCTTGGTAAACTTGCCCATGGCCCCGACCTTGTTAGCCCCTCGCGATCTGTTGGACATTGCGGTGGTGCGCAGCAGCACCTCACTTGGCAGGTTTGCTGGTGATCGTGGGTCAGGAGTCCCGTAGTGGGGGTGGTAGCGGGCCACTGGTTTCAGCGTGCAGGTGGTCTAAGCCTGGTTATGCAGGTATTCGCTCCAGATGGGGGAAATGGCAAGCCTGTGGCAAGGCAGTGGTAGTGAGGTTGCTGTGGGCGTCGAATGGCGAGGAGGCTGTGCCGTAGTAGGCTCCAGAGGATGCTTTTTGGTGGCCGCCGGCACAGTGGGTGAGGAAAGCTGAGGAGTGCCAGGTGGGCTCCAGTGTGATCAGTGCCGCTCTTAATTGCTGTGTGGTTGCACTGGGCAATGTACTGTTAATGGGGTGGGTCGGGGGAGCCCCTCAGGGTAGAGAAGATGATGTTTATTCGCACCTGTGTGTGCGCTGGTGAAGCAGAGTGGCTTCCCCTTCTCCAGCACCCTGTCCAGACACAGTTCTTTTACAGGAGACTCCCAGCGCTCAAAGGAGCAAACATTTAATGCGAGGGGCAGCCACGTAGTATGTTGGTTGAGTTTTCCGGTTGTCTAGTTGTTAGTTGCAGCCGGACCCGCAGAGCATGGAAGCGACTGTTTGGGGCGCAGAAGGGAAGGCTGGGATGGCTAGTCACCGCAGAGGAGCCCCAGTCACGTTGCGTGGGTGCCGGGGCCCCTGCCATAGGGGGCCCGGTCAAAAAGGGCATCCAAGCCCAGGGTCTCGGGTCCAGAGTCCAGCTTCCCGTTCTCTCGCGGCAGCGCCGCACCTCGGAGCACATCCTGGGGGCTTGTCGGCAGCGTCCGCCTCCCAGCAGCAGGCCAGCGCAGCCCAGGGCCGCCGCAGTCGCATCACCCTCCGACACTCCAGGAGGCAGGCCCAGTGGCCCACGCGGGCCGGCGCAGTCACTCATATGTTGGGCCCAGGTGGTCGGATGTCAGCGTTTTTTTTCACTGTGTGCGCCCAGCGGTCGCGGGATACTTAGGAGTACTTTTTTAGGGGTGTAGATAGCAGGATTCCACCGTTGTCAGCAGATTGCGGTCAGTGGGCCACGGAGCTCCAAAGCTAGGCAGCCATCTTGCTGGCTGCTCAACAGCGCCCCACGAAAGAAGGTCTATTCCAACCCCTCGCTGCATCTTCGTCAGTCTAATGCAGACACTATGCTCGCTGTGGTAAATCAAAGGCTTTTCCAGGAAATAGCCAACTTCCTTCCGGAGCAGAGTCAAGCGCGCTTCAAGGCAGGGCTGGCGGAAGAAAAATAGTGGCGCAAGACATGATGGAGTCCATGGTGACTCATGTAGACCCCTCAGGCCGTGCCATCTACATCGCCACAGACATGAGAAGAACTGCCTGGCTACAGGCTACCAAGTTCAAGCCAGACAACCACAAGCGCGTATTGGACCTTCCGTTCAAGGATGGCAACCTTTCTCATTCCATCACCGATGAGGAACTTGATGAGAAGAAAAACATTTCCAAGACTGCAAAATCCTTATCTAGTCTCACGGAGTCCACGCCCAAGAACTACAGCCACGCGCACCAGCGTTCCGACAAGGCGGCGGTTTCTGGGGCTTCCAAGAACCAAGATCAAGACAGCCGGACCGGTCTTCAAGTCAGCACCGCCGCAAACAGCACAAGGCAGGGAATAAGAGCTTTTTTCATTCCCCCTCCTCAGAGAAAGAAGGCATGACGCGCCCCTCCGGGGCCATGTGTCTCCAGTGGGGGGCAGACTTGCCCTTCACAGACCTTATTGGTGCGCAAGGTTCGCAGACCCCTGGATCCTCGTAGTAGTGTCCACGGGCTACCGCCTACCTATCCCTTCCTCGCCCTTGCTCCCAGTGATTGGGACAACAACTCTGTTGGCGGAAATTCAATCGCTTGTAGAGAGACAGACAGTGGAAGAAGTCCCAGCCTCCCAGAGGGGGCTGGGGTTCTATTCACAGATTTTCACCACCCACAAGAACCAGGCTGGCCTGAGAGTTGCGTTGGACCTTTCCAGCGTGTACCTTTCCCTCCCTCTTCAAAAGTTCAAGATGGTTACACCAACGCTTATTGCGGAGACACTGTGCATTGGAGACTGGATGTGCTTCCTCGATCTGAAGTAATCGTACCTACACATCCCTGTTTGGCAGCCTCATCGATCATTTCTGAGATTCAGGATCATGGGCTTTCATTTCCAATATAAGGTTCTACCGATTGGCAACAATTTGGCCTCCAGGGATTTTTACCAGACTCATGGACGCGGTGGCAGCCCTTCTCAGGGCCCAGGGTAACCATGTCTACCCATACCTAGACCTCCAGAGGTAGTCCAGCACACCCCTCCGCCCTCATGAATACGCTACACAAATTGGGATTTTCCATCAATCTCAAGAAGTCTCAGCTCGAGCCGATTCAGAACCTTACGTTCCGATGCCTCATCTGGAATACAATCAGCAAATTAGTTTTCCCCTTGGAGGACAAGAACATAGTCATCAAGCGGGCCATGGGGCATTTTTTTCAGCAGACCTGTGACCTCGGCATGGTGGTACCAACAGCTCTTGGGTATCATGGCGGCATGTCTACTGGCAGTGCCTTACATAAGACTCAAAATTAGACACTTGGAGCTGCACTTCACAGTTTCCTGGAATCAGTAGAGGGGTTCCCAGTCAGAACTTGTCAGCATACCTCCCCCTCTCCACCAGGACCTGGTCTGGTGGAGCATGGACTACAACTTGCGAATAGGCAGGCTCTTCAGGCAACCAGCACCGCAGGTTATCAATACCACAGACTCTTCCTTGGAGGGCTGGGGAGTCACTGTGGGCAGCCACAGTATGCATGGAGTGTGGTCTCTTCAGGGACAGGAGGCCCATATCAATTGGCTAGAGCTGAAGGCAATCTGGCTTGCTCTCAAAGCCTTTCTCCCAGTGACCAGTGGCAAGAGGATCCTCATTCAAACTGGCAACTCAACCAGCATGTATTACATCAACAAGCAGGCTGGCACCAGGTCTCCCCCCCGCCCCTATTCTACCTGGAAAGAACCAAGTGGTTCTGTAAATCAGAGGCTCTCAGAGACATGTTTTGTGGTAGGTAATCGGTAAGGAGGCTACATGGGTCACGTCTTCAGCCTTCTGCAAGCACTACTGCTTGGATGCCATCTCCAGGTCGGATGTGGCATTTGGTCAGGCAGTTTGTTTTCTTAGGAGGGTCACCTCTCCACCCTGAGGATACAATCAGTTATCACCCATATAGTTTGGAGGAAAGGGGACGGGACGTAGGAGTAATTATAAGTTACTCACTGTAGTGACTAACATACTCCTAGTCCATAGTCCCCTTTCGTCCATATGTACCACCATCCTCCCCCTTAATAAAACTGGTGTCATTAGGAAATGGTAATATTGTCGACGCATCAAAGGGCACTGAGGAGTGTCGCCGATGGGCTGAGTCAGGGTAGCATATGCTCCCAGGGCTGCACCCCTGGACGTCTCTAAATTTTAAGGGGAAGAAGATTATTTCTGGTGAAAAAGGTTCAGTCTCCTGTTACTAGCGAGGGACACCCATACAGTATGGAAGAAAGGGGACTATGAACTAGGAGTAAGTTAGTCACTAAGGTGAGTAACTTCTAATTACTATGCAGCTTTTTACACTGCCAACTACCCCCCCTGTGTATCAAGATATATACTTGTGATGGGTGTATGTTGTATCTGTGGAATGGTGGGTGCACTTTGAGGGTGGCAGGAGAAGCATTTATCTTAAGAAGTAAAGAAAGCCTGATGGTTATTGACAGTCTTTTTAGTTATCTTCCCATCTGTGCTGCCAGTGTGGCACCCACTTAATCTATTTGAGGGGTGGAGTGAGTAGAACAAGTTACTTACCCATGGTAACATTCTTACGACTGGATGTTCCTCCCACGTATTCCTCTTCTTTGATATTCCAATATCCAGCTTGCTGCTTCTGAGAAATGTTTTCCCAGTAGAGGGCGCTGCTTGTTGATGCCGGTCGAGTCGATGTCCCTCCGAGGCTTCTGTCTCGACAATGACGTAATCACAGGTATTAGTAGGCACGCGCAGCGTCTGTTGCTCAGTTCCATTTTGAAGTGTTAGACCTTGTCCAGGATGAGACGGCTACTACCCTTGAGAGAGTGCACACTGCAATTACAAGGGAAGTTTTCCTGCAGGGAAAGATGAGGGGCGATACGGAATACGCGGGAGGAACATCCAGTCGAAAGAGCGTTACCATGGGGATGTAACTTTTTCTTCGAATGGATTGTGTCCTCCCACGTATTCCTTATCTTTGATAGACGCCCAAAGCAGTAATGTATATAGGAGGAGGGAGTAAAAATGTAATTCTTTAAGTATGCACAGACTGCAATACTGCCTTCCCGAATTTAGTTTCTTGGCTAGTGGAGGAATGTAAGCTATAGAATCTTGTAAAGGTGTGTGCAGAGGACCATCTGGCAGCTGCACAAATGTCTTTAACTGGAACTCCCCTTTCAAGAGCTGACAAAGCTACAATACCCCAGGAAGAATGAGCCCACCGATGTTCTGGAGGGTCTTTACCTGCCAATTTGTAACATTCTACAATAAAGAATGATCCATCTAGAAATGGTCTGCTTTGTGATGGCTAGGCCCAGTTTATGATCCATGTATCCAACAAACAACTGGTCAGACTGTCTTAGTCTTGCTAGTCTGCTAAAATAGAAACTCAAAGCACGCTTTCGGTCAAGTCTGTGCAACCTTTCTTCCTCTTTCCCCGGATGAGGAGGAGGGTAGAAGGAATGCAAGGTTATTTTTTGGGTGATATGAAATTCCGAAACAACCTTTGGGAGGAAATTAGGCTTCACTTGTAGGACAACTTTATCCTTATGAAAGACAGTGTGGGGAGGTTTGCAGGATAAGGCCTGCAATTCACTCACCCTTTGGGCAGAAGTTATTGCCACCAAAAAGACAGTTTTGAGGGTAAGGAATCTCAACTGGCATGAATGAATGGGTTCAAAGGGAGTACCCCATAGAAATATTTAAGACTAAATTCAGGTCCCACGGGGGAACTTGAAAAGGTTTTGGGGGTTAGACATTGGCCAACCCCTTCAAAAAGTGAATTACCAAGGGCATTTTAAAATATGAGGGTTCCTCAGCTGTGTGTTTTAAGATGGACAGTGCTGCTAGGTAACCCTTCATTGTGCCGACCTGAAGCCCTAGATTTGCTAAGTGCAAAATGAACAATAATACTATTGGTGTATTACATGAAAAAGGGTTAACATTCTTGTCCCTACACCAACTGCAGAGGTATAAGGATTTGATTGCTGGCCTGGCCGAAAGCAACACCTCCATGACATTGTCCTGGAGGTCCCAATCTTTGTATCTCAGCCTTTCAGAAACCATGCATGAAGGCTGAGAGTCCTGATGTCCGGATGGAGAACCTGACCCCCCCCCCAACCCCCTCCATCTGTCCCCTCCATGCCTAGAAGGTCCGGGTACCACGTTCTCCTGGCCCAATCCAGGGCAATTAGGATCATGGATTTCCTGAACCTCCTCAACCTCCTCATTACATGAGGAATGACGGGGACTGGAGGAAACGCGTAGAGGAGGGGAAATTCCCAGTCCACTACAAACGCGTCCCCTAGAGCTCCTCTCAGGGGAAAATTCCCTTGAGAAGAATAGTTCACACTTCCTGTTGACACTGGTCACGAACAGGTCCACTTTAGGTGTTCCCCAAAGGGTGAAGATCGCTTGAAGGACTTCCTGAGCTAGGTCCCACTCGTGGGAGACTATGCTCTGCCTGCTCAGAGCGTCAGCTGCCGTGTTCTTCTCTCCGGCTAGGTGAACTGCCGACAGAGATTCCTTCTTGTATTGCTCAGAACCAGAGCTGCATTGCCTCTCTGCACAGTGGTAGTGCCCTTACACCTCCTATTTTGTTGAGGTAGTACATGGCCACTTTATTGTCCGTCATTATCAGGACATTCTTCCCCCATACAGAGGGCAGAAAGGCATTCAACACTAGTCTGATTGCCCTCGGCTCTAAAAGGTTGATATGTAGTTTGAACTCTGATGGAGACAAACTACAGCTGATGGTCAAATCGTTTGTATGGGCTCCCCACCCCATTAGTGAGGCATCCGTCACTACTGTTATCTCTGGTCATGGTTGCCAAAAAGGTTCTCCTTTCAAGATGTTTTCCCCGACAGGCGCGCCACTGACGGTCCAGCGAAACTCTGGTATCTGATCTGACATTTTTCCTGAGAACTGTGATAATTGGGTCCCGAGAGCCCATTGACGAGATCTCATTCTCAGGCGAGCCCGTGGCACCAGAAAAATGCAGGATGCCATCTAGCCGAGCAACCTCAGAAAGTCGAAAGCTGGGAGATGTTGGGCATTCTCATCTGTAGAATGTCTTGAGCCCTCACCTCTGGTGGCAAGGCTTTCCCCAGGGATGCATCAAGGACTGCTCTGATAAATTGGACCTCTTGAAGTCGAGGAAGAAGCCCAGACTGTGGAGGGAGTGGCAGGTGTGGTTTAGATGTTCCAGGGCTTGTTCCGGGGAGCTGGCCCTGGTCAAACAATCATCCAGGTAGGGGTAGACATGAATCCCCTTTCTGCTGAGACTCGCTGCCACAACCGCCATTAGCTTGGTGAAAACCCTCGGGCGGAGGTTAGCCCAAATGGCAGAACCCGAAACTGATAGTGAGTTGCCAATGGAGAACCTCAGGTATTTTGTGCTTTTGATGGATTGGCACATGAAAGTAAGCATCCTGAAGGTCCAGAGATACCAACCAATCCTGAAGCTGGAGGGCCTGAAGTATCTGAGAAAGTGTAACCATCTTGATCTTGTCCTTCCTGAGGAATTTGTTCAATTCTCATAAGTCCAAGATGGGTCTCATTCCTCCATCCTTCTTTGGAATTAGAAAATAAGGGTAGTACCAACCCTTGTTCCTCTCCGCTTCAGGTACAGCATCTATGACACCTTTCTCTAGCAGATCTAGATTCTCCTGCATAAGAAGCGGGTCTGGAAACTTCAAACAGTTGTTCCCTGGTGGATGACTGAGGTGTGCATAGAAAGGGCAGGCAGTAACCCTGGGCAATTGTCTCCAATGCCCAAGCATCTGAAGTAATAGCCTGTCATTTGGTCAGATGTTGAGTTACACTCCCTCCTACTGCTGTCTTGTGATATAAGACCTCATAGAGGTCTTGAGGCGGCTAACGCAGAAGCTGAGAATAAGGAAGCCCCTGCTGCGGCGGCTTTAGTACCTCTACTCCGTTCACCACGGGTAAATCATCTCTGGCCTCTTTGCGCTGGCTGTCCTCTGCCTTTTCCGAATGCGGAATAGCAGCGAAAGGCCCGACTCCTCCAGAGTGCACCAGTGGGCCGGTTCGTAGTTTGTCTTATCGCAGCTCCCATGGATTTGGCCGCCGCCTTGGAAGTTTCAGCTTTCTTACCAAATAGATGAGTGCCGCCAAAGGGCATATTCAGAAGTCTGGACTGTATGTCAGGAGCAAATCCAGTCTTTTGCAACCACGCAAATCTGTGGAGTGTCATACTAGCCGCCATGGCTCTGCTGATGCAGTCAACAGAGTCGCGACTGGTCTGGAGGGACTCACACATAGCATCCTTTCCGTCCCTGATAATGTTCAAGAAACCTTCTCGCTCCTCCCCTTCAGGGAGACGGTCAGCCGCCATAGAAGCACACTCCCAAAGGGTGGCCTAAATATTGTCAGCGTGCATGTGGCATTAGCAGACTTTAGGACCATGCTGCAGGCTGAGAAAACTTTCTTGGCCATGGCATCAAACTTTTTATCATCACGATCATGCAGAATTGTAGGGTATGCCGTCTGTTTACCTGACAAAGTTGCAGCTTGAACAACTAAGCTTTCTGGGGTCGAGTGTTTTGATAAGTATAGGGGATCTGCAGATAATGCCCTAGATTTTGCCATCCTTAGGGATCACCTCCGGCGTTTCCCAGTTTGTAGACACCTTCTTATGTAAGGCCTTGTGAAAGGGGATAATAGGATCTTCTTGTGGTCCCTATCAAGTATGTCGGTGAGGTCATCTTTCTCGTTTGCAGGTGTGGGCCAAGACCACCCCATATATTCCATCACCCTGTTCATAAGTGTCCTGTAACCACTGTCTGCATGATCCCCAGGTTCAGGTATATTGAAATCAATCTCACGGGAAGTATCAATCCTGCTTGCTACCTGTAAGGACTTCTGCAGGTCTTTCAATCTGGCCTCTTCTTAGAACAATTCTTCAGGCATGGAAGGCCTCATACACTCCAGACCAAATGGTCTTTCTGCAATGAAGAAGGGGCAATAGTAGTCATTACAGGTGGGGAAATACCAGTAATTGTCGACATGGACGTCATTGGCCTTTATGTACTCGATATTGGCTTTGAGGTTGTCGATAGAATAGACTTTGACATCGACGTCTTCGAAGAACTCGTCGAGGGTATTGACCCAACTGTTGTTGAGGGGGTTGTCGCATAGGAGTCGATGACCTCTCCTTCGACAAAGTCGCCGAAGGCGTCGATGATGCAGTCATGCCTTTGACATGTGAGTCGATAGTGACAACGTCTTGTACGTCACAGACGCATTATCTCGACTCAAGGGTTTATCACACGCTCGAGGAATTTGTTTTGTCGAGGTGGAAGACTCATGGCTCTTATTTTTACCATGTTTTTCTCCTGGGGTATCAATGTTAGATGTCTCTGAGGGGGGCAAGGCCGCGTTCTAAAACACAATTTTCTTACAGAAATCCTCCCACTGGGCCGGGGAGCAATGCTTAGTGGGACATGTAACTCTCTCCGGTGAACTGGAGGATGAGGTGGGAGGTGATCTAGGATGCCATTTTTTACTGTGCCTCGAAGCGGATGAATGGTGCGATCCGCTCCGAGATCGTGAACAAGAGTGTTTCTTACGACGAGGAGACGAAGGTCTCGACTCGTCGGAGGTACGTTTTCTAGGGGTAATGGATTTAGGGGTCTTACCTCTCTCCAACTTCCCTCTGCGCTCTCTTAAGGCTTTGGCCATCATAGATAAACACTTCACACTCCGAAGATGGATGCTCTGCCCCAAGGCACCACAGACAGACCCTGTGTGGGTCTGTCAAGGACATCTTTGCCCAACAATCTCAGCATTTTTAAAAACCAGATCAGGGTGTAGATGGAGCCGATGAAGCCATCTCGACGAAGGATTGAAGAATTTTAGATGAAAAACTTAAAGATCTTTGATTTCGTCACAGAACCAAGCGTTACTTTCCCGAAGCTCATGAAGCGCTGAAAAATGGAACTGAGCAACGGACACTGCGCGCGACTACTTATACCGTGATGACATTGTCGTCGAGACGGGAGGGACATCGACTTGACAGGCATCGATGTGCAGCGCACTCTACTGGGAAAAATGTTTTTTCCGAAGCAGCAAGCTGGATATTGGAATATCAAGGATAAGGAATATGTGGGAAGACGCAATCCATTTGAAATGTAATTTCAAGACAATGGGCCTCATTACGACCCCGGCGCTAAACCATGGTGCTTTTAGCACCATGGCCCATGCCGGGGTCCGCCATGGTGAATGGCGGAATTACCGCCCCATTCCAAGGTTGGCGGGGCGGTAATTCCCCATTCACCATGGGCCCTTCCCCATTCCCATTTTTACCCCATAGGGCTCAATGGGAATGGGGAAGGCACCAAGTACGGTGCCGCAAATTGCGGCACCGTACTTAGCACCAAGGTCCCTTTGCAGCACCCTACTTTAACAGCTGGTAAAACCAGCCGTTAAGGTCGGGTCCCGCAAAGGGACCTCATAATTAGGCGCTAATAGGTTAACAGCGCCGCAGCCTTTTACGGCGCCGTTAACCCATTAGCGCCTGGGTCGTAATGAGGCCCAATATAAATCAGATATGGCAGGAACAATGTTCGCCATTATGCATAATAAATAGAATTTTGATGTTTCTGTTCATGAGTGCACTTAAATTAAAGCTGGGAAAATACAGGTGAAGTGTACCAAAGGTTGAGTGCTTGGGGCACATTTGTATGACGGTACCAAACCCAAAGTTAAATTACTAGATGCCATTGAGAAAGTACCCCGTCCAGAGGATGCAGACATGTGTTATGGATTGGCCACTGTGTCAATTATACTCATACATAAAAGGATACAAGTCAATGACCACTTTAAAGGTTACAAGTGATGAGGGCAGTCTCCTGGTCTTGAGAATTCAAGCAACGGCTCAAGTAGAACGACCAAGTCAAATTCAAACCTTCCAATTGATGAAACTATGACTGTAATTAGTCAGAGGGAGGAATCAACGGAAAGGTCGTGGGAAACTAAACACTCGCCAGCTGTGAGAGAATAAGGAACTCGTAAATGTATGATCTAAGACTATTGAGTCCTATACTGTATAAGGTATAAAGAGTACCCCTAACCTGTTGGCGTAAGTTGATTAGGACAAGTCCGACACAGGAACACCAAGTCAATCCAAATAAGGAAACGACAGGGAAGGCAGGTTATTATAGGTACTAATCCCGAACGGCACGAGGGTCACGCTAGTACTACGTTGGTGCACTACTGGATAGCGTCCATGAAGTCCTATGCACGTGTATTCTTGGTATAATAGGAGAAAGCAAGTGGTACGAACTGTTCTTGTCGGTAATAATAATCCATGCCCTTGAAAAGGTAATCACAAAGGTAAGTTGGAATGGAGAATAAGTGCTAAACCAAGGCACGTTTAACAGAAGGTTAGGCTTGTAGGTTTGAAAGCGAGGAAGCCGCCATGTCAATATAGTAGAATTGCCGGAGCCGCCGCCGTTTCCACGCAGCTGTAGGCTAATGCCTGGGGCTGCTGCCGTATCAGCCCGGCTGAATGTTAATGTCTGGGGCTGTTGCTGTGTCAACGCGGCTGTATGCCGATGGCCGGGGCGGCCGCCACGGAAGGCAATCAAAGAGAGAAGATCTTGCTGGCAACTTCGAGCCCCGATGATGACAGCAAAGTTAACAATTCGTGCTGAAAAAGCCTTGAGCGGAAATTATAGAGTCAGGGATCCGCTTTGGGGGCCAGATAGCGGAAGGGCTTGTAGCTGGAACAGGAAACAAAAGGGAAACTGCTTAGGAAACAAGCCGCAGGAAGCCAAACGGAAATCAGGAACACTTATGCAAAACAGTTATGCGAACTTCATCAGAACGAAGCTTCAGGGAGGAAAAAGGCAGAAGCAGATCAATCAGAAGCAGCAAATGATTATTCACAACGCTGCTGAAAACGTAGCCAGAGACCATGCGATTAGAAGCAGATCACGTGACCCTAACGGCGTGTATATCGGAAACGCTGCTTTCCTGGAAATGTACCAAACAGTCTCCACTTATTATAGAACAGTCTAGTCGTTCTATATGCGAAGCGTGTCCCACAAAGGTGAGGAGCCATGGGAACTGCTGCAACAGGGGTGCCAGGTATGACAACATGCTAAAAACATGTTTTAGGGGTTGATGAGTTTTATTCAAGATTCATGGAATCCATTGCACATAAAAACTTTCCAGAAATGCCTTTAAAAGTATGTTTCCAAGGGATTAAAAAGGACAGTAAATGTGCCAACTCATTGGAATGTTTTGATGCACGTAGAGAATTGCGTTCTTGTTGTTCACGCCATTTCCTATTGACTTGTTTCTACTTTCGGCGAATGCGCTGGTGGACAATTGAAAACAATGCCTTATCCATCATGCGCATTCATACAAAGTGAGAGTAACTATTCGGCTATTGAGAGGCAGTGCTATCTTACAACCTGGGGCGGTGGAACACTTCAGTGTGTACTGGTTGCCGAAAAAAATGTACTACTCTAGCAGATTACAAGTATCTCGCAAATCTATTGTCCCCAAAGGGAAGGAAGCAAAGACCAATTGGTGATGCTGCTTAGGTGGATTGCTAAAATGCAGCAATACCAATTTCAAGTGGAATATTTACTGGTGAAAGCCAATGTGGAGGCATATTTCCTGTGGAAAGCACTTCTAAAAGACATTGAGGTGGAGCGCAAAGTTGCATGTGTAGGTGACTAGAGAGGAGTGATATAAGAAGTTTTGGGGATTAGTGAACTGGTTTGTCAACCACAGAGTGGAAGAGGCTGAAGCTAGTGAGGAATTTGAGCTTAGTTTCAGAACGGAGGCTATTGTGCACAATGAGACGATTGTGCCACTGAAAGAGGGACAACTAGATTGTTCCATTGTTACCTGGGCGAGCTAGGTTGAGCAAACTGTACATTAAGGGACCTTGCCTCTAGTTGTGCTCTAATTAATTGCATATGTGCCCCACACCCTGCCACTAGATATGCTCTAGTTGATTGTATATTTGCCCCGCACCTTGCCTCTAGTTGTGCGCTAATCTATTGTAAATGTGCCTTTTAACTCCTATCCCCACATCAGTACACAGAGAAGCCATCTCCTCCCACCCCAGTTGCTGCTCTGCCCCAACCACCTCCATTCTCTCACCCAAATAGAATTGTCTCCATGCCTAAACTAAGAAAAGACCACTGTCTCACCACACATATGAACCCAGGCACCCCAATAGTCTCATTCGCTTGCATCTCTAGCCAACTACCTTATATTGTACTTGCCAAAGCTACCTCCCACAGACCACCTAAAGAAGTCATCAGCATCACCAAATCCACCCATCAAACCTCCACGTCACTGGACCACCAATAGAGGATGCAGCACCTCTGTAACCTATCGCCTCCCTCGCCTGCCAGCCATGCACCAATGTAACTGTTCATGCCAATCCTATCTACTTCAGATTCTGCCAATCCCAATCCCACTGCCTATGACCTAACCCACTACTTGGCTAACCCAAGTGTTGCCCCAACTCTTATGAAGGTCACACTTGCTATTCCCTTGCACTCAAATGCTGTTACAAACCATACACTTGCTATGGTAAACTCAAGCACCACTACATCCATCGACTCTAGATCCAAGTCAAGTTTAGCTCGCACATTCAGCCTCCTTGTCACCACCACCCTTGATACTACTAGCAGCCACCTCCCCAAGAACTCTCTGAAACCTCTGGCCTCACGTCAATGTGCCCTCATTAATTCCTGCTCCCTTCCAGGACACGCCCTAGAAATCTGCGACCTGCTCACTACTAACAATCTGGACTTACTAGCCATTGCGGAAACCTGGTTACACGAAGCCTCTGCCCCCTCCATCTCCTTAAACCTACCACAATGCTACAACATCTACCGTCAGGACCGCCTACACACCAAAGGGGGTGGAGTTGCCCTCCTAGCCAAAAAAAAACCTTCCACTAAGACAGGTCTCCAACTGTTTCAAAGGTAATAATGATGTTCTGTCACTCAAGCATACCACTACCCGCAACTGCACCATCACTATACACATTGGTTACTGCCCCCCGGTCCCTATGGCTGACTTCCATGAGAACCTCATCCCCCTCCTATCGGACAATCTAAAAACTTCCTCCAAATCCATCCTACTTGGAGACCTGAACCTTGGGTTCAACGATCCAGAGGACTCCCAAGCCAAATCGCTTGCCAGAGCCCTAGACACCCTGGGGTTCAGACAATCGGTCACTAACCCCATCCACGCTAAAGGCCACACCCTGGACTGGATAGCTGAGCACAACTGCACCCCATCCATCAACTCGAAGGCTCCCTGGCCGGACAACCAGGTCATTCGCTTCTCCACCCCATACCATCGAAACAAAAACCCCTCACCACTCCTCTACCGCCCGCTATTGTACACAGTTCACGTAAACTTAACAAAGAGAGGATGCTGCCTTACCTAGAAACTCCTGCTATCACACCTGCCTTCTCCAATGACCCGACAGCCCTTGCTGAAATATACAATTCTGCACTAAAGAATGCAGTCGACGCCAAAGCCCAACTGTCTGCCAGGAAAGCAAAAACGGTCAGGCGTGCAAACTCCTGGTTCACCCCAGAGCTAATGGAACTCCACTCCATGAAACGCACCACCCTTTCCACTTGTCAAACCAACCCACTTGAATCCAAAAAATTGGCATTCAACAAAATAGCTGCCCAATACAAGAAGGCTATCATCTTAGCCAAAACCGCTCCTTTAACACTAGGATCGCCAATGCAAAATCTGGATCTAAAGAGCTGTTTGCCATTTTCAGGGAACTAGAATCACCAGCTCCTACCACCCAGGCCATTTCCAAAGGCGAAGCATGGTGCTCTAACATCCGAACCCCCATGCTTAATAAACTTGAGATACTGCATTGCCGAATCCTAACCAACAAGAACTTGCCGATAACACCCACAGCCACACCCACCACTAACCCTTCCGCCCATGACAACCCCCCCTCTTCTCCTTCAAAGAGGTCACTGAACTCAAAGTCCTCACCCGCCTGAAACACCTCAAACTGTCTAATTGCAAAGGCGATGACTGCCCAGCCACGATCATCAAAGACTGTGCATCACACTGGCCCAGTTTCTCACTGCATTCATAAATACCTCCTTTGTCGCAAGACTGGTTCCCTCCAGCCTCAAGGAAGCCTAGGCACATCTACTTTAAAAAAATAAAACTTCACTTCACCCAGCCTCCCCTAACAACAGATCCATAACCACAGTCCCCTTCCTTCTAAAAATCCTTGACAAAGTAGCCTACACCTAAGTCCAACACTTCCTCGAAACCAACCACATCCTGGGCTTACAACAATCCAGGCTCTGCGCTAGTCACGGCACAGAATCTGCTCTGCTTGACCTAAAAAAACAAATAGATGAGATCAAGGATGTAGGCAAGCCCGCTCTACTCCTCCTCCTGGACTTATCAGCTGCACTTGACCTAGTGGAACTTAACATCTTGTGCCATCACCTCACTTCTGCAGCCCACTTCTCTCCCAAAGCCACAGCCTGGATCACCCCATTCCTGGAAATAAGAGCCATGAGAGTGTTCTCAGATCAGGCATGTGCAGCCCCTGCTACCATCCACTGCGGAGCCCCAGAGGGTTCCTGTAGCTCTCCCACTCTCTACAACATTTTCACGAAGCCTTTATTTGACATCTTAGTCTCCATCGGCATAGCATACACCAACTATGCCGTTGACACCCAAGTCGTCGTCCTACTTTTCGGCACCTATGAAACTGATACAAAGGCCCTGAACACAGTCTACTCCACTATTCAGGCCTGGATGGCAGCCAACAGTCTCTGCCTCAATGGCGAAAAGATGGATATCCTCCTAGTAGGTCCCCATGAAACCCTAAGACAAACTTACCAGCCAATACACCTTCACAATTGACAACATTCAGGTCCCCGTCTTCTCTTTGGTCAAGACCTTAGGAGTCTACCTTGATGCCACCCTATCCATGTCACGCCAAGTCAGCGCTATCGCTTCCTCAGCAGCTTACTACACCAAGCTGATTACCAGAGCAAAACCATTTTTATCCAATGAGAACTGCCTCTCAATCGCTAGAGCAATAATAGGCTTAAGACTGGACTACTGCAACATCCTCTTCGCTGTAACAAACTTCTTCAAAAACCTAATGAAACTCCAAATGATCCAAAACAACATCACTTCGGGCGGCTCTCAACATATCCAAAAGAGAACACATCTCTGCAGCCAGACGCGAAGCCCACTGGCTCCCCATTAAAGAATGTGTCCCATTTAAAACCCTCACAATCACTCACAAGTGTATCACTCACGCAGCCCCCCTACCTCTCCTCGAAAGTAGTCATAGCGGGCTCCTCCAGACCTATTAGAACACCATACTCCCATCGACTCTTCATCCCCACAGTCAAACGTGCCAAAGCAGGGGAAGTAAAAAAAAAAAAAAAAAAGAAAAGACAATTGTAGTTGTATTGGCACCACACCTTCAGATGGTGCAGTAAAAGTCATCCTTGCACTATGGAGCAGAGTGGTAATTAACAGTGTACTGTGTCCTGACAAGAAGGGAGGGAATGTTTCTTCCAAAAATAAACGACAGATTTAAAACAGCAGTATATTGAAAGAAAAGAGTATCCCCCATTTTGGAAGAATTTGATAAAGTCGGCACATTTGGTCATCTTCAATGTAGAAAAGTATCCTAAAAAATATATCGCCAAATTAAGTAAATGAATGACAAATATAAGAGAAAAAGAAATTGGTGTCAATGCAGCTTTGCAATATTAGTAATACAGTACCCAAAATCTATAAGAGAGATATACAAGACAGCACCATATAGAATAATTACAAAACACTGAAATAATTGCACCAACCAACATAGGGAGAGGTGTGAAGGCCTAAGAGGGAAACTGACCATAATACTTTGCAAACATGTTTTAAAAACCCATATCCAACGTTAAAGCAAAACCAAGTAGCCATTTTGCAAAACCATGAACCCTTATAAATTAGATAAAGAAAAAGGGAGGTCCAAAAGATAATCATCCAGATTAATCAAGTAATCAGTATCATTCATCTAATAAAACATGTAAATCATTGTCAATATTCGGTTCCATGTAATAATGTCGCCACAAAAATATCGGCATGCTAAAATATCGCCAAAAAATGGTCATTTTTTGTGGCGAGATTATTGCATGGAACATGCGGGGGACACCCCCGCAACCCCCAATTTATTTTTTTTGCCCCTGTTGCCATATATATGGTCACCCAAATAATATCGCCACGACATTTTCCCGGCAATATTATTTACGGCGACCATATATGTGGCGATATTACCCGATACCCAATATTCAGGCCCATGGGAGACAAAGTTTTAAAACCGTGCATACATTTGGTCTCAGAATGCCTTAATGCCCGCTCACAGTTGCCTCCTCTTGAAGGCAAATTCACTTACTCAATAGCAAACAAAAGTGCACATATTTTGGATCTGAAGACTGTTTCTTGGAATTGGCTTAACACCAGATAGTTGGGATCCGCATTACAAATTACACGTATGTTCCTGTGTATGAAAGTTTAACATTCTAACAGTAGAAATACATAAACCAAACTCAATCACACCAGCATGTAAACCATGTTGGTCGACAAGCACTTAACCATACTTTTTATGATAGGTCTTCAGTCTTCCTAACTAAAGGATTTTTTTGGGATGATATGCAACTTGACAAATAGAGCAGCTACTGAAACATGGAAGACAGAAGTCCCGTTATGCCTCGAGATTCTAGCCTCAATTAACATGATCAATTGGTAAAAAGATCCAAGCCCATCTCCCTGTCAAGGACCCACAGTGAATAATCTGTGGCTTATACTGGACCACACACCTTTTTTCCCTCAAAACATCTGGGCATGGGCCAGTGTTAGGCAGAAACCTGTGCAGTTCCCGTAGGGATCACTGCAAAAGATTTAGGACTACAGGTGGTTGGCAGTAAACCCAATTGGTAGCAGTCTGTACCACCCTGATTTACCTGGTAGCTGTGGCTGAGCAGTCAGACTTCTCTCAAGATGAGTTAGGCAGTATATAGAGTATACACAATAGGTACAAAGGTACAGTAGTACAAGCAAACACTGACCAGAACTTTGGTGTAAACGTATATAATTATTTAAAGACACACTTGTAAATTACACTAGTACAAAAAGAGGTAAGTAAATTCAACACACAGTCACTATTATATATATATATACAACCCTGATTACTTATTAGACAAGTCTTGATGAGAAACACCACTTATTTTCAGACAGAGGCGAGCGCTTAACATAAGATGGCCCTCTAATAAGTTATAGAAAAAGGGAGGGAAAAGGCAGAGTTATGAAAGCATACAATTTCAATACTTTTCAAAGCACCACAGTGAGGCTGGTTTGGCAAAGATTACTGGAGAGCAAGGAAGTTCAAATGCCAGGCCCACTCTTAGAGAGAGCAAGCAAAATGGGTCCAGGATCACACAGTGGGCTTATGCCCAAAGAGTCTTTGTAGATAGTTCACAAAAGATTGAGATCAGGAAAAGTTAGTTAACAGGCTCCAGCTAACCCAGGTTAGAAAGTCGAGGATTTACTGTCACCCCGAACGATCTGTCGCAAGGGAAGCCAGGCGGGACACAGTACCTGAAATGGGAAGAACGCTCCAGCGGGGGCAGTTGTTCCTGGCAGCGGGTGCAAGTCAGTGTTTCGACCAGAGGAAGAGGAGGTCTCGACGTGGAGGAAAAATGAAGGTCGTTGCACTGCCAGCGAAGAAACCAGCCGCAGAGTTTTCCGGTTAAAGGTACTACCCTTTTCTTCGCAGTAGTGGTAAACCGTGGTATTCCGGTTGCCGGGGTGCTTGGCACAGGCAAGGCGGCCACGAGATGGTCCAGGAAGGCGAAAAGACAGGCAAACCGGTTATCCCCACCAGTCAAAGGAAGAAGACTCTCCGGACTGGAGATCTCCTCTGTCTTCGGGAAAAGTGGTGAGACGGTTCAGCAGGGCTCCACCGGTGGTGTCGTCGTTGCAGGCCGGCTCGGCTTCTCCCTCCTCAGATTCTTTAGGTCCTGTGGTGACTTCTGAAGTTCCAGTCCACAAAGTCCTGCTTTTATGCAGAAAACCCCCATTCATTCAGCCTAGCTGTCACTCAAACATGCTAAGTGGTTTGGGCCAATCACACAAGAGTGCGACTTGAGTTGCTGAGGCAACTCAGTCCAGGGTGCCTAAACGCCCCCCACACCCCTTGTGGTACCCAGACAGAGTGGCACCACTTTTGGAGGCTTCTGTGGAGAAGTCCGCCAAAAAGTGGAACAAAGGGCTCGACTTGGGTTGGAGTCACAGAAGCGAACACAAACGCCATTTTGGAACCAAGTTTCGGCAGAAAATGCCAACCGGTGTATTTATAATAATTTAATAAACCGACGGTATGTTCGAGACTATTTTAAAAAGTGGTAGCCCCGAATAATGTGAAAATCCCATAGGAATATATTCGCGGTCGAATATAAAAAGTAGTATCCACTGCCACCAGCCAAAACTCGGTCGGGGGGGACTGGACAGTGCCCCCTCGAACAGACCCCGGGGCAATGGAATTGCCCCGACCGGTACAACCACAATATGATGGTTTGTACTGGTTCTGTTCACAATTTAAGACTAGTAAAGCCAATGGTGACTTTACATGCCCTGGGAGACAGTAGTCAGTCCCAGGGTATGGAGTCTATGTTTGGGGGTCGCTACAACACCCCTGCGTTACTGCACGGAGGGTGCTGTGTAACCCACATATCAAAAACACATGAAGCCCTATGGGGTAAAGGACCCCATAGCCCATAGAACACATACAAAGTCAAAGGAACACCTCAAATCATGTCTAAGAGTGGGAGAAAAATAGTCTCAATCTTAGCAGGAGAACTATTAGCCTTTACAGAGAATTCTCCCTAACAGTCAGCAGCTGTCACATCACCCTGAGCCTTTCAAGCAAGACCCTCCAGACTCTACAAAGGACTGACAAGGCCCAACTCTCTAGGCCTTAACATCCGAATTTGATTATTTAAATAGCCTCCTTTGGGTCTGTATACAAGCGATCCAAAATAGGGCTGCCCAACTGATGTTCAGCCATAAAAAGAATGACCACTCTCCAGGGCATTCAAAACCCTAGAGTGGCTTGTAGTTCAAACAAGAATTGACTTCAAGATACGCTGCATCACCAGAAAAGCCTCAGTCCACAATAACTAGCCAAAGGGCTGGTGAAACAGACCTCCATCAGATCCCTCAGGTATAGCACCACCAATCTTCTGAATCCCTGTGGTTCTTAAAAAGGGCCCGTTACCTCAGGATCTCAGAGTGGAGCGCAATTATCTCAAGTTGAGGAAATTGCTTCAAATCCTCCTGTCAAAGATAGCTTTCACCATTTTAAGTTTAGCCTGGGTAGCTCAACACTTCCAGTTCTGTCCCCCCCCCCCAACTACTTTCGTGGCTTAAAGATGGATTGTTCATTTCCTACATAGGAACCATTGGTTTTTTCGACTCTTACGAACTTGGGAGCTCTATTCTCAGCACGTATGCCTAACTTGTGTTTTTTTTCTCCCCACGCTACCACCACCACACTGAATTATTCATATATCCCTTTAGCATGCTACAAAAGACCAATACATATACAAATAAAATACAGTATTTGATAAAACTTTACAAATATGTCTTGCTCAGACACACCCTGGGGCAGTGACAAACAGAAAAAACCTCAAGGAAACAGTAGGAAGAAATGCAGCTACAGACTGCGATCAACACGTTTATTACAAAAACAATAATAACTTCATAAATATTAGTACACTGGAAGGGAAAGCTTTACAGTATATTTCAGCAAACAAAATCATACGCGACTTAATGCCTTTATATCTGCCAAGCCTCTTATGCTAGACATCTGACATTACTTAATATGTTATCATATTAAATAAGGGTAGAATATATCAAATGTAGCCCAGGTATGTCTGGCACCGACCTGGTGGCCTTTGCACATTCTTTACCCCAGGCCAGAGAGTGGCTACTTAACAACCCATCCTCCACACAAAACAAATGCAAGTAGAGGGGTGCTAGGCAAACTGCAAAACAAAACTGTTATTTCCCTTCCTGAAACAGGACATGGGCTACCCCCTCAATTCCTACCCTTCACTGTTGTAACCTCATTACATGGACAACAGAGTGGATTTTTTTACGGTCCCAATCGGGACCCCTTTTCATTTTAAACCATAAACAACCTTAAACATGATTAACTTTCCACTAATGAAATCCCTTTTTCCCCTACCCTTTCACAATCCCCTCTTAAGGATCTGCCCTGCCAGCCCACTCTCTCGAAACCAGGTCGTGGAGGGACCTAGAGGGCGAACGGATGGGACAGACCGGTTCTACCCATCTGGCACCACCCACCTAGAAGGAAGGCGGCAACTTTCACTTATCTGATCAAGCCAGGGTATTATCTAAAACACCCATCCTCTAAGCTATGACCTACCTTATTAAATATGACAAACATTACCTTTTAAGTAATCGTCTTTCTGATGCTTGTATCTGCTTAGATTCACATACTTTGCATAGTCAGACATAATGGTTGGTACAAAGTATTACAGTATTTCTTTTTTATCTCAAAAATAGAACGTCTGCGTGGCGTTACTTTAATACTATCCCTACTGTGACATGTATAGTACCCATGATCCATCACACGTTGAAATCTTCCAATCGTTATTTCTCCTGTCCTGAGGATGCATGAAGTCTATAATGTATTACAAGTGTGATAACTCTCTAGGTACCAAATTAATGAAATGAACCATGCTGCTTATGATACATGTCAATCTAAGCAGATACAAGCATCAGAAGAACAAGTTACTTCTTAGCTTGTAACGTTCTTTCGATGGGAAGTTCCTCCGACGTATTCCTTATCTTGATAGATAGATCACTTCCAGCTTGCTGGCCTTGGAAACATTTTTCAGTAGAGCCTCTGTATCGGCGCCAACGTCATCGTGCGTATAAATAGACTGGCACAGCGTCCGTTGCTCAGTTCCGTTTTGAAGCTTAAGAGTAGCTGTGCATGAATTGGTTATTGACCTTGAAGGAGCGTAAACTGCAACTACAAGGGAAGTTTTACTGAGGGGATGGATGGGAGGGGCGATAAGGAATACGTCGGAGGAACATCCCATCGAAAGAACGTTACAAGGTAAGAAGTAACTTGTTCTTCGAAGGGTTTGTGTCCTCCGACGTATTCTTTATCTTGATAGACTCCCATAGCAGTGGTGTGTAAATGGAGGTGGGAGTCAAATTGGAATATTTCCCTTTAAGAATGAACAGAGTGTAACACAGCTTTGCCAAATCTTGTCTCCTGGCTAGAGGAGGAATCCAGATTGTAGAATTTTGTAAAGGTATGTGCGGACGACCATGTGGCAGCCGCACATATGTCTTGAATCGGTACCCCTCTTTGGAGGGCCGAAGAGGCTGCGATACCCCTGGTTGAATGAGCCCTAAGGTGCTGAGGGGGCTCTTTCCCTGACAATTTGTAGCATTCTAGAATGGCTAAAATAATCCATCTTGAAATGGTCTCTTTTGTGATTGGCAATCCTAATTTGTGTCCTGCATAACCTATAAACAGTTGGTCTGCTTGCCTTATCCTGGCAAGTCTGCTGATCTAAAAACTCAAGGCTCGCCTTGGATCCAGCCTATGTAGCCTCTCTTTCTCTTTTCCTGGATGGGGAGGCGTAAAGAATGAAGGTAAGGTTATCTTCTGAGTGATGTGGAATTCAGAAATTACCTTTGGGAGGAAATTAGGCTTCACTTGTAGGACAACTTTGTCTTTGTGAAAAATTCTATGAAAAGGTTTGCAAGATAGAACTTGTAATTCGCTCACTCTTCTGGCAGATGTCAAAGCCACTAGTAAGACTGTTTTAAGGGTGAGAAATCTCATGTAACAAGAATGGAGTGGTTCAAAGGGAGTACCCATCAGGAAATTTAGACTAGATTTAAGTCCCACAAGGGAACTTGGAACGGCTTTGGGGGGTAGACATTAGTTAACCCCTTCAGAAATTAGATTACTAGGGGTAATTTGAAATATCATGGCTCCTCCGCAGTGCGCTTGAAGATCGACAGCGCTGCGAGGTAGCCCTTGATCGTACCAACTTGAAGACCTGAATTCGCCAAATAGAGAAAAAAGATAACACCATTGGTGTACCACATGAAAAGGGTTTGATATTCTTTTCTCTACACCAGCTGCAAAACCTGTTCCAACGGCAGCAGTATAAAGTCTTTGTTGCTGGCCTTCTAGCCGAAAGCAACACCTCCATGACGTCATCTGAGAGGTCCCAATCCTTGTATCTCAACCTTTCAGAAACCAAGCATGAAGGTTGAGGGTTCTGATGTCTGGATGGAGAACCTGACCTCCCTTCTGCGAGAGAAGATCCTACCTGGGCAGAAGACGAATCGGAGGGCAGATTGAGATGTCCAGGAGGTCCGGGTACCACGTTCTCCTGGCCCAGTCTGGGGCAATTAGGATCATAGTCTTCCGGAATCTTCTCAACCTCCTGATCATGACAAGGACCGGAGGAAACGCGTACAGAAGTGGAAACTCCCAGTCCAATACAAACGCGTCCCCTAGAGCTCCTCTCAGGGGAAATTCCCTTGAACAAAACTGATCGCACTTCCTGTTGATACTGGTGGCGAACAGATCCACTTGGGGGGTTCCCTAAAGGGTGAAGGTCTCTTGAAGGACTTCCTGAGCTATCTCCCATTCGTGGGAGACTGTGCTCTGCCTGCTCAGAGCGTCCGCTGTCCAGTTCTCCTCTCCGGTTAGGTGAACTGCCGATAGAGAGATTCCTTCTTGAATTGCCCAAAACCAGAGCTGCATCACCTCTCTGCACAGTGGCAGTGATCCTACGCCTCCTCTTTTGTTGAATGCATGGCCACTGTGTTGTCCGTCATCATTAGGACATTTTTCCCTTGTACAGATGGCAGAAAAGCATTCATCGCTAGTCTGATAGCTCTCAGCTCCAACAGGTTGATATGTAGTCTGGACTCCGATGGAGACCAACGACCGCTGATGGTCAGGTCGTTGGCATGGGCTCCCCACCCCGTGAGTGAGGCATCCGTGACTACGGTTATCTCCGGCCATGGTTGCCTAAACAGTTCTCCTTTCAAAATGTTCTCCCGACAGGCCCACCACTGAAGGTCTCGAGCCACTTTGTCCGGGACCTGAAGGAGATCTGTCATTCTTCCTGAGAATTGCGATCACTGGGTTCTTAGTGCCCACTGGAAGGATCTCATTCTCAGGTGAGCCTCTGGCACAAGGAAGATGCAGGATGCCATGAGAGCTAGCAACCTCAAAAAGTCGAGGGCTGGGAGACGTTGGGCATTTTGAAACTTGGTGACCATCTGTAGAATATCTTGAGCCCTCACCTCTGGTGGCAAGGCTTTCCCCAGGGAAGTGTCCAGGACCGCTCCGATGAACTGGAGTCTCTGTGATAGTATCATCTGTGACTTCTTTAAGTTGAGGGAGAAGCCCAGTTTGTGAAGGAAGTGGCAGACAATCTAGTTGGATCGGAGCTTGTTCCGAAGATACTGCTCTGATCAACCAATCGTCCAGGTAGGGGTAGACGTGGATCCCTTCCCTCCTTAGACTTGCAACCACTACCAACATTAGCTTGGTGAAGACCCTCGGGGCGGAGGTCAGCTCAAATGGCAGTACTCGAAATTGATAGTGAGAGTTGCCAATTGCGAACCTCAGGTATTTCCTGTGTTTGAGATGGATTGCACATGGAAATAAGCATCCTGAAGGTCTAGAGAGATCAGCCAGTCCTGAAGCTGGAGGGGCTGAAAGATCTGAGAGAGTTACCACCTTGAACTTGTCCTTTCTGAGGAATTTGTTAAATTCTTTTAAGTCCAAGATGGGTCTCAGTCCTCCATCCTTCTTCGGTACTAGAAAGTAGGGGGAATACCA
Organism: Ambystoma mexicanum; assembly: GCF_040938575.1. Lineage (NCBI taxonomy): Eukaryota > Metazoa > Chordata > Amphibia > Caudata > Ambystomatidae > Ambystoma > Ambystoma mexicanum. Next base: position 633,487,045 of record NC_090928.1, on the reverse strand, counting down.
ACTCTTGTTCCTCTCCGCTACAGGTACCGGTTCTATGGCACATTTCTCTAGCAGGGCTAGAATCTCCTGCGAAAGGAGCGGATCTGGAAACTTAAAAGAGTTGTTCCCTGTAATAGCCTGCCATTCCGTAAGATGTTGAGTTAACCTGCCCCCTACTGGTGTCTTGTGAGGAGAGACCGCAGAGTGGTTTAGAGGCAGCTGACGCAGATGCTGAGGGCAAGGAGACACCTGCTGTTGCTGCGGCTTTTGTACTTTTAACCCGTCCACCGCGGGTGAATAGTTTTTGGCCCCTTTGAGCCGGCTGTCCTCTGCCTTTTCCGAATGTGGAATAAAAGCGAAAGGACCTACCCCTCCAAGAGGTCCCTGAGGGGCCATACAGAGTTTGACGTATTGCAGCTCCAAGAGATTTCGCTGCTGCCTTGGATGTTTCTAAGTTCTCTAGGCTGTCATCTGCCTTCTTACCAAACAAAGAAGTGCCGTCAAAGGGCATATTCAAATGTCTGGCCTGTACATCTGGAGCAAAACCAGACTTTTGCAACCACGCAAAACTGCGGATTGTAGTACTTGCCGCCAAGGCCCTGCTGATACTGTCAACAGAATCAATGCCAGTTTGAATGGACTCACACATTGCGTCTTTATCATCTTTAATGATGTTCAGAAATGCTTCCCTTTCCTCTCCTTCCGGGAGACAGACAGCCACAGATGAAGCGCACTCCCAAAGTGTATGGCTGAATCTTGCGAGCGTGCAAGTAGCATTAATGGATTTAAGCACCACGCTGCATGCCGAGAAGACCTTTTTTGACATAGCGTCAAACCTTTTATCATCCCTGTCTTGTGGAATAGTAGGGTATGCAGATCTACTGTTCGATGAAGTTGCTGCTTGTACAACCAAACTCTCTGACGTTGGAGGTTTGCTCAAATATTCAGGGTCAGAAGCAGATACCCTATATTTGGCAGATAGTTTTTTGTTAACTGCCGGGATAACCTCAGGAGTTTCCCAGTTGACAGATATTTTTCTCTGCAATGCAGCATGAAAGGGAACCACAGGATCTTCCTGTGGGCCTTTAAGTAAAATGTCCGTAAGATCATCTTGTTGAAAAGAAGGTGAAGGTGTAGACCACCCCATGAACTCTTATTCTGGCCATTAAGACCCGATAAGGGGTCTTAGCATGTTCCCCTGGGTCTGGTTTAGCGAATTCTACTTCTGGGGAAGTATCTAAACCACTTGCCTCATGCAAAGAGTCTTGAAGGTCCTTCAATCTGTTCTCTTCAGAGATAAATTCCTCTGGTATAGGTGTAGAGGTCCTCTGTAACCCAAAGGGTCTTTCATGGTCAGAGTCCTCCCCTTCCTCATATATAGAGGACAAAGCTCTGAAATAATCTGACCTTGGTTATGGTTTAAAACCCATTTCTAGAGCAGAAGGGGCCAAGCTTGTAGTCACCGGTTGAGAAAATGTCGATGTTGTCGACGCGGAAGTCAAAGGCTTCGATGAAACCGAAAAAGGCGTTGAAAAAGTATGAAGAGGCCTCAATGAACTCGAGAGGATCGGAATCCTACTCTGAGTCGTCGAGGTTATCGATGACATCCTCGAGGTTATGGTCGAAGCCCTCGGTACGTCTACTGACTGAGATGTAGTAACAGCAGTAGGTCTGTCCTTTATTGGTGTCGACAGCGGCGTCGAAGACAGCGTCAATTCGGCCGATTTGTGTGTCGACGGGCCCTTCAATAAAGGCGTCGATGAGACAGATTTATGAGTCGAAGGAACCTTCGACGACGGCGTCGATTACGCGGTCTTACTCCCTTTGCTCGAGGGTTCATGACGCTCTCGGGCAGTTCCTTTTGCCGGGTGCAATGACTCGCAGCGTTTTGATTTTTCGGGTCTTTCACCCAGGGTATCACCTTTAGCCGTCTCCGAGGGGGTCGAGGCCGCTTTCTTGAAGACGCTTAGCATTTTTTTACGGAATTCCTCCCACTTAGCTGGAGAGCTTTGTATCGTGGGGCAGGTGACCCTTTCCGGGGAAGTGGAAGAAGACGAAGAAGAGGGAGATTGACAACGCCTCTTTTTCGAGTGTTTAGATCTCGAAGACTGATGGGAACCGCTTCGAGACCTTGAATAGGAATGTTTCCTGTGACAGCGAGGAGCCGAATGTCTCGACTCTGCTGAGGAAACTTTCGAAGAAGTTGAAGTTTTAAGAGTCTTACCTCTTTCTAGTTTCCCCTTACGCTCCTTCAAGGCTTTCGCCGTCATGGACATACAGTCCTCGCATTCCGAACAGTGATGCTCCGATCCCAGGCACCACAAACAGATCCTGTGAGGATCCGTCAACGACATTTTCTTCCCACAAGCTCAACAATTTTATAAGCCGGACCATGGGGTCAACGGTTCGGAAGAGGGAGCCATCGAATGAGGAAGATATCTTTGAGGAATAATAAGAAATACTTTAAGAAAGAACTGAGCAACATGATTCCGAGGCCCACTAAGCGTGGAAAAACAGAACTGACCAACGGACACTGCGTCGATTTATACGCACGATGATGTCAGTGCCGATACGGAGGCTGTCGAGGGACACCAACTTGAGGGACGTCGACGCACAGCGCCCTCTACTGAAAAGAAATTCCGAGGCTAGCAAGCTGGAAGTGATGTATCTATCAAGATAAGGAATACATCGGAGGACACAATCCCTTCGAAACACGATGACTGAAAAGGTAATGTTTGTCTTCTGAGGCTTGTGGATCGGTTTAGATTCACATGCTCTACATAGACCAGCAAGCAGTACCTGAAGGTGGTGGGTTAGTTGAAGGTACAGAAGCAAACAGATGTTTTAACACTGCTTTGCCCACCTGTGAATCATTTCAAGTTTGCGTGTCTACACAATAATGTTGTGTAAAGTTGTGCAATGAGCGTCCAATGGGACATTTGCATGAACGTTAATGTTGCTCCTGTACTGCATGTAGCGTGCTCTAGGTGTGAATGGAAGTGTCTTTTTAGAAAGACTAACAATGCTGAATACACCTTACAATCCACCTTGCAATGCCTTTGAGAGAGGATCCCCTTCTCTTCTGGCTGCAAGAGATGCAAAGAACCGATTGGTTTTCCTTAATGGCTTTGTTTTGTTATAGTAGTACTTGACTGACCAATGTACGTCTGGTGCATGCATCGCTTTTTCTCCTGTGTTTTGTGGATTTTGAAAGAAAGCTGGCAACTCAATAGATTGGTTGACATGACATTTTTATATGCATTTTGGAGAAAAACGTGGGTGCATTCTTGCCACCAGCTTATTCTTGTTTACAGTAACAAAAGGCTCTGGAACAGATAACACCTGTAGTTCACTTATTCTACTAATAGAAGCAATTGTTACTAGAAATGGCACTTTGTAAGATCTTTGAGGAATGCTTTATATATTGCATCAAAAAGGGAGACCCAAAACCTGCTTAGCACTACGTTTAAACCCCATCCCGGTGGCAGGTTAGCAACCAGTGAATACAAGGCGATTAACCCCTTTCATGAAGGAGAATTCCAGTTTTTAAAGCCACCAGGAATCCTAGTTTTGAGATTTTGTTTAAGCAGACAAAGCTGCTAAATGAACCTTTAATCAATGATGGATTAGGACCCAAATCCAATAAATGCAAGAGGTATGTAAAATCTGTGAAGGTGGACAGTCAATGGGGTTACTTTTTTTTTACACCACACAACAAACCTCTTTCACTTTTTAAAGTAGCAATGCATTGTGTTGTGTTTGCGTGCTTCCCTTGAAATATCCATGCATCAGACTGGTAAATTATGGTGTATAAATGTTCTGACTACAGGAGCCAAGCTGCCAAGTTGGTAAGTAAGGGGTTGAGGCTGATAACATGTTGACAGTGAGTCAGTTTGATTGGTGGACAAATTGACATCTGTAAATGGTGCGAGTACCATGTTTGCCGCACCCACATTGGAGCAATGAGACTCATTGTTAAAGTTTCCTGGTGCATTTTGTAGATTACTCTGTTTAATAGTGGTGTCAGGCAAAAAGAGTAGGCAAACAACCCCGAACAGTTGATCCTTAGTGCGTTCCCCAAGGGCCTCTTCTGTGGGTATGCGGAGGAGTAATCTAGGCATTTTGCCGATTCCCAAAAGGTCTATTGTTGGTTGACCAGATATTGTGAAAATGTGCTTGAGCACATTTGAATGAAGCTCCTACTTGTGCTCTGAGGGGTGAGCTCTGATTAGGGTGTATGCTAAGCAATTTAGTTCTCCTGGCACGTGTTGCACTTTGAGGTATATCCCATGCATAGACACCATTTCCAAATCTTCTGAGCAAGTTTGGACAGCGTTATGGTGTCTGTTCAGCCCTGCTTGTTTATATAAAACATGGCTGTTTGTGTGTCTGTTGCATTTTAAAACATTCTTCCCCTTCAGGTATGTTAGGTAGTAATCAATGCTTTGTATACTGCTAAAAGAACACATAAATATGCTGGTCCTTTTGTTAGTTGGAGAGACCACGTTCGCTGTGTGGTGTAGGCAATGTATTTATTTATTTATCTATTTCAAAAACAACCCAAAGGCATTGAGGCGCTGCTGCAGGTACAGGTCAAGTAAGCATATTTTGTCAAACAGTTTACAGATTACGTAGGTGATGAGAACAATAGATCAACTGCGTAGAAGAGAAATAGTATCATGCAAGTTGGTGTGCAGAGTGCTGATAATGTTTGCAGGTCTGTGGAAAGAATAGGAGGGGTAGGTGGTTAGGAGAAGAGCTGTGTTTTAAGAACTTTCCAAAAGATCCAGTAGGATATCTCTGCCCCGAGGGTTTTGGGGGTGGGCGTTCCAAAGTTTCACAGCAAGGTAAGGGAAGCTTCAACCTTCTGCTTTGCATCTCTTGATTTTGGACACGCGGTCCGTTTAGGTCGATCTGGTAGGTCTAGTAGAGTACGCTTTAGTGATTCTATGTGTGAGGTGGGGGAGCTGTGTTGTACAAGCACTTGTGGGTGATAGACAGCATTTTAAATCTTATGCGCTCGTGGATGGGGAGTCAATGTACTTCTCTTCAAGCTTAAGAGATGTGTTCTCTTTTTGGGATCTGGAGGGCCGCTCTCAAGGCATTGTTTTGGACTACTTGTAATCTTTGAATATTTCTTGCTGAGGTACCTTTGAAGAGGACAAGAGGACATTACAGTAGTCGATCTTCGAGCCTATGATAGCGTGGGCGATTGTGAGGCAGTTTTTTTTTGTGAGGAAGGTTCGTGCTGCGTTAATGACCTTGGTTGAGTAGGCTGCTGAGGAGGCAATGGCACTTGCCTGGACATGGCGAGTGAGGAGTCAAGGTAAACTCCTAAGGTCTTCACGGTTGTTGAGATTTGAATTGTGCATTTGTCAAGCTTGAAAGCGGTTTGTCAAGGGACTTCAGAGCATTTGAAAGGCTGACAATTAGGATTTCAGTCTCATCGCTGTTGAAGCACAGGTGGTTTGCTGCCATCCATGCCTGTATGGTCGAGTAGATGTTGAAGGAGGTGGAGTCAGCTCTGTAGTTGCCAGATAATGGGATCAAGATTTGCGTGTCGTTAGCATAGTTGGTGTAAGCTGTGCCTAAAGAATCAAGGATGTTGAAAAGGGGCCTAGTGAAGATATTGTAGAGGGTTGGGGCGATGCAGGATCCCTGAGGCACGCTGCAGGTAATGGGAGATGGCGAGGTGTTCTCTCTGAGAAGACTCATGACCCTCCCTTCCAAAAATGAGACAATCCAGGCAGTAGCAGGAGGGGAGAAGTTAGCGTGGGTGATGAGGTGGCGACAAAGGATTTGGTGGTTGACCAAGTCAAATGCTGTAGATCGGTCTAGGAGGAGGAGCAGGGCAGAGTTTCCTTCATCTCTGATCACGTCAAGTTGATTAAGTCGAGAAGGGCGGATTCAGTCCCGTGGCCTGGGCCGAAGCCGGATTGCTGCATCCCTTAAATTTGGTTGTCTTCAAGGAAACATTGAACCTTCAGGTAGGTTGCAAAGTCTAGGATTTTTAAGAGGAAGGGGACTGTGGTGATTGCCCTGTAATTTGCCGGAATTGCAGGGTCAAGGGTGTTTTCTTTTTTTTTTTTAAGGAGAGGGCGGACCCATGCTTCTTTGAGGCTAGCTGGGACAGGGCTGCTGGCAAAAGATGTGTTTATGAAAGCTGTGGTGACGGGCTAGCACATTGGCGCAGTCTTTGATGAGTGTTGCTGGGCAATGTGCTCCCCCATCCTAAAAGTAATGAGTCCTGTTGTGATTGATGAGCACCATTGTGATTGTTAGGTGATTTGGTGGGTTTGCAAAAGGATTCTCCTTCAACCAGTTTCCTTAGTCCGGCGTGAGGCACAATGAAGATGCACAACACCATCTTGCAGAGTAGACCCAAACAAACCTTTTTGTTATTTGCCGACCAGTCATGTAACAGGGGACTTTTCTTTTTTTTAATTATTTGTTTTTTTACAGGTTTACAGCCCTCTCGTTAGTGGGAGACACTAGGGCAACCCTTGTGTTGATACCAGCACCTAGGAACTGTTTGTTGACTGGAAATTAGACTATTTATTTTTGTTGATTGAAAATCCTAGTTGATGTAGGAGATTGATCATCGTTTGAGTAATTCTGCGGCATACATCTGATTTCTCGTTATTAACCAGTCGTCCAGATATGAGTACAATGGAATGCCATCTCTGCAGAGGTAAGCTGCAATGACTGCTAGTACCTTTGTGAACACTTGAGGGGCTGAAGCAATCCTGAAAGGAAGTACCTTGAACTGGTAGTTTCGAGGACCTACTTTGAACCCTAGGTACTTTTGATGTGCTGGCAGCATTGAAATATGAAAGTAGACCTATTTCATATCCAGAGTTGCAAGAAAATCACCCTTTTTGAGAAGTGGAACTAACTCCTGTAGGGTTGTCATTCTGAACTTTTGGGGTTTGGCATGCGTTGGTTGAACCCAGCAACTGTCTTTTTGTTTTGTCTTTCTTTGGAACAAGGAATTACACAGAATAAATACCTCAGTTTACCTGTGTTATTGTCACCTCTTCTACAGCCCCCTTTCCAAGGAAGGTTTGGATCTCTGCTTGCAGTATTTTCTGATGTTCTAACAGCATTTTCCTGTTCTTTGGGGGTAGTTCATGCAGCCTTTCTGCAAATTTGATGCAATACCCGTTTTTCACTGTTGACAAACCCCACGTGCCTGATATGATCCCCTCGCATGCATGGGAAGATGTTTCTCTCCCTACTAGGGTGGCATCGGAGAGAACGTAAACTGGAGTATCATTGCTTTGAGGGAACTGCCGCCCCTCTGGAGGTTTGGCATCTTCCTTGACTGAATTGCCTTTGAAAGCTTGAGGATGTTGTACCTTGTTGACCCTGGTTTGAGGCCCAGGTACCTGATCCAGAGCCTGATGTGTAGCCAGATTGCGTGGCTGTTGCATAATTTCGGAATGAAACTCACATCTGCTTGAAGCAAAACTCCTTAGCTGAAAGGATTTGTTGGTTAATTGGTCCAGAGTTTTCAGAGTTTCATACTCCTCCGTTCCCTTTTCCAATATGTCATTAACCACCTTTCCAAATAATACCCTTTTCTTTAATCTGCATATTTAGTAATGATAATGATGTGTTATTTATGTAGCTCCTTTATCCAAAGCGCTTTACATAGCACATATTTACATATAATACCACCCAACTGAAATTGGTACTCATTTATCGACCTCGGAAGGATGAAAGGCTGAGTTGGCCTTGCCGAGATTCAAACCTGCGACCTGCAGATCACGCTCAGATCGCAGCAGCGAGTGCTGTTTCGGCCAAGTCGAGTATTTTTTTTTTTTTAACTTTTTTATTAAGTTTTCAGCATACAAAAGAGAAAAAAAAAAAAAGAAGAAAAACGCTCCCCTACCCACCCATCCACCCCCCCCCCCCCCCAAGGCAACAAAAGTCCTTTCATATCTCCATGGCTTCCTGATGCGTTCTCTCCATGTTTGTGCCTACAAACCCAACAGTACATTACCCCCCAACGATCCCACCTCCCCCCGGAATGGCTTCTCCTAGTCTACGATCCATTAACTTCATGAATCATTGCTAGAACTCAACACAGGTCCAATAGTCGCAGGCGTTGAGGGCGCCACCCAATCAGGAAATCGTCTTTAAGAAAAGCCAAAGTTTCTTCCCAATCTCCAGCGAAGGACTGTAGTTTGTTGTCCTTCGCATACGTTGCCCATTCAAGTGCAATGATTTCCCAAAGTTTGCGTAACAGGTCCTGCAATAAAGGGACCTCCTTACTCTTCCATCTTTGTGCTATTACCATCATAGCTGCTATTGTAAGAATCGCCCTTGCTTTCCCTCTGGATTTAGGTTCCCCCGCACCACTGATCCACCCTAAACCCATAATCTCCTCAGGGGGTCTGCTACCCCCAAAACCGAAGGCCTGCTCCTGAGCTCTCTGAACCTCCAGCCAAAAAGGCCTTATTTTCAGGCATGTCCACCAAATATGCTGCGTCGTGCCCTCCATCCCACAGCCTCGCCAACAGATCCCGGGGGTAGCGGGGTAAATCTCCCGCAGTCGAGCTGGTGTATAGTACCTTATACCACATCTCCTGTAGTTGGGATGCTCTAACTAGCCTGGGGATCATCCTCCACAATCTTTCCCACTCCTCACGCTCAATCCCCCTTCCCAGAATCCGTTCCCACCTTCCCATGTACGCCCAGGAGCTTCTAATAGTGGCTTCGTCTAAAATCCTATAGAGATTAGATATGAGACCCTTGGAGCCGTCACTAGATAGAAGGAATCTCTCAAACCTTGTGTTCCCCCTTGTTGCAGCTTCTTTGTTCACTGGGTGAAGGGCCCAGTGGCGCAGGTGTGCGTATCTAAGTCTTTCTCCCTCCTTAACCCCGTACTCCCTCGTACACTCCTCAAAAGAGAGAATCTTCCCGTCCCTAAACAGGTCACCCAGCCTCCTACAACCCCCCCTCTCGCCAGTGCTCAAATGCCCCTCCCTCCATCCCAGGGTGAAGTTACCATTTCGAAACAATGGCGTAAAGGGGGAGGGGAAAGTTGTGATTCCATTATTTCTCACCAGTTTGTCCCAGTTCTCCGCCATCAGTTTCGTAATAGAACTCTCATATACATGCTTGGGCCTGAGCTGCTTCGGGAGCCATAAAATTTCTGCCAGGTTCCGGTGCGCCACTGCTCTATCCATTGCCACCCATTGCTTATCCTGTGAGGCTTCCCCCTCTCGAAGCCAATCTCTAATCAGCCGCAATTGCGTTGCTTCGTAGTACTGTTGGAAGTTTGGTAATGCCAGTCCCCCCTCCCGCCTCGGGGCAGTTAACAGGCGTCTACTGATTCGTGCTTTTTTCCCTTCCCACAGGAAAGTCGCCCGTCACAGACCTCAATTCTCGAAAGAAGCTCCCCGGTATGGCCTGGGGTATCGCCTGGAAGAGATATAAAAGTCGCGGGAGAATCACCATTTTAATTGTGGCCATTCTACCCAGCCACGAAATCCGAAGGCCCCTCCATTTGTGTAGGTCCCTTTTAATGCCCTTCAGCAGCGATGGATAGTTTGCATGGTACCATCCACTCAAGGTTGGTGTGATTTTTACCCCTAGGTATTTAATCCCCCCAGGGCTCCAGATGAAAGGGGTAGCTTTTCTCAATAATTCCCTATCTGCTACTCCTAGCGCTAGATTCAGGAGTTCCGATTTACTAAAATTAATTTTAAGACCAGAAACTTCCCCAAAGTCTTCTAATAGCTTCCTGCTCAACCGAATAGATTCCAATGGTGATGTTAAGGCTAATAACATATCGGCAAAAGCTGCCACTTTTTGTTCCACTCTTCCAAAGTAAATCCCTTTTATCCCCTCCGCCTCCCTGATTGCCTGTAATAACGGCTCAAGATAAATTGCAAAGAGCAGGGGGGATAGGGGACAGCCCTGTTTAGTCCCCCTACTCACATTGAAGGCTCTAGTCGTGGCCCCATCCACCGCAATTCTCATAATGGGCGTTTGGTAATTAGCTTGTACCATTCGCAGAAAGTCCCCTTTAATGCCCATCTTCTGCATCACCTTGAACAGAAACGACCACTCCACACGGTCGAACGCCTTCCCTGCGTCCAGCGATAAAAGGACCGCGGGAGTGCACGTTCTATTAGTCTTTTCCACCAGGTGAGCCACCCTCCTGATATTGTCCGCCGTTTGCCTGCCTCATGAACCCCGCTTGGTTCGGATAAATCAGGTCTGGGAGAAGGCCCTCCAATCTATTCGCCAGGATTTTTGTGAAAATCTTATCATCAATATTAATCAATGCTAGCGGTCTATAGGAGGACCGCTCCTCGGGGTTCTTATTAGGTTTCAGTATAAGGGTCAGTCTAGACTCTTCCATAGACTGAGATATTTTCCCTGCCAGCCGAAATGCATTAAAAAGTTGAGTTAAGTGTGGGACCAATGCCGCGGCAAAGGTTTTGTAAAAAGCTGCAGTATATCCGTCGGGGCCTGGGGCTTTATTTAGAGGAAGCCCTCTGATCACCTTCGTCACTTCCTCTTCCATAATCTCCCCGGATAGTTGGGCCAGCGCCTCCTCCCCAATCCTTTCCAACTCTACCTTATCTAAAAACGCTGACTGCAAGCAATCTCGGGGGCCCTGTGATTTATAAAGAGACTCATAGAAGGATACCAGCAGCTCCTGTATTCCCCCTGATTCCGTTACCCTTTCCCCAGTCTCCGTCAGCAACGCCGTGATCGCGTTTCTGGATTTCACTCCCCTCAGTAAGCGGGCAAGGAGAGCATCCGCTTTATTCGCTTTGGCGTAATAATATTGTCGAACCCTTAAGAGAGCCCCTTCAGCATTTTGTGTCCTAAGGATTTCCAACTGTCCCAGCGCCCCTCGATACTCCCTCATGGAAGCTCTCGTTGGGGCCGCCTCCACCTTGCGCCGTGCCCTTTCGACCTCCTCCTCGAGCCGGTTTTCCAGCTCATTCAATTCTTTCGCCCTATGAGATGCTGCCGCTATTAGTTCCCTCCTTAGCGTGGCTTTAAAGGCATCCCACCTCATCTCTTCCTTTGTGTCCCCCTTTCGGTTGATGGCAAAGAAGTCCCTGATTTTGTCTTCTATGTCTTGTCTGATGATCGGGTCCCTGAGAAGGTGTTCTGGGTACCTCCAGGCCCACCACCTCCTATCTCTATGACCCAGGTCTATTTTCATTGACACCACTTTGTGATCCGCTATACCTATAGGGCCTGTTGCCACTTCCCGAACCTGACCCACCAGATCCGAGGATACCCAAATATAGTCTATCCTAGATTGGGATCCATGGACTCCTGAGAGGAAAGTATACCCTTCTTCCCTACCCCGGATCTCACGCCACACATCTCTCAACCCTGCACCCCGTATTCTGTCCTTCAGGTCTTGCGAGAGCGCTGCTCCTCCCCCGCCCACCAGGCGCCCCGATCTATCCCGTTCCTTCTCCCATGCTATATTAAGGTCGCCTAGCAGAATGATTGGTCCTCATGCCCTTTCCTCCAGAATCCCCAAAATACGTGACAGAAATCGCTCCTGTCCTACATTTGGTGCATACACTCGGCCAAGGTGTACGGGCTGTTCTGATGCGTCCCAAGGGCTATTATGTACCTGCCTTCCTTGTCTCTAATAGTTTCCGACGTCCTAAAGCCCACTGTGTTTTTAATTGCCAAGGCTACCCCCGCTGATCTACTCCCCCCCCCCCCCCCCCGCCCGACGCCTGTAATATCAAATCAAACCCCCTCAGCTTGAGACGCCCCTGATCCCTGGGCCGGAGGTGCGTCTCTTGCAATCCCAAAATATCCGGATTCTCTCGCCTCATAAATTGCTCTAGCTTTTTCCTCTTAAGGGGGGTGTTCAACCCCCTCACATTATGCGTTAGCCACTTTAGAGAGGATTAATACAACTTGCTATAACCCCTGGCCTCCCTCGAGGACTCGCTCACCTTTGAGTGCCCCACTGCTGGGGCGGACCAGGAATCCCCCGTGGCCCCTCCCTACTGCCTCTGACGCTGTGTACAAAACCGCGCCTTCCATACCCTGGCTCTTGCATGAAGCCTCTGTTGGCCACCCCTCCCCCCTTCCCTGCCCCCTCTTGCCTCCCCCCTTCCTCCTCTTCCCTCCCGTACCCCCAGAAGGGCGTGCCCTTCCCGCCTCCCACTCCCCCCACATCTCGGATATACCCATCCTTACCGATCCATAGAAGGGTGCTCACCTCCCTGCCAATTGTCACCTTTAGTGGCCCACCACCCGTATAAACGTACTACTACTTTGAGGTCTCCTCCTGTGCGTCCCCTTCCGTCCCCCCAGAACCATCCATGTTGCTGGCCAGATTGCTTTTTGCCGTAAGCTTCATTTTCCTCCTTTTCTCTCCCACTGTTGACCAAGCCCATTGCCTTGGTTGTTTCTCAACTATTGCGACCTCCTTCCTTGATTTTTTAGGGGCGGCGTCATCCTGGTCCAGGCGTAGAATATCCTCACCCTCCTGCACAGTAGTTATGCGTCTCTGGACTCCCTCCCACTCAAACACCAATCCGAACGGGAAGGTCCACCTATACTTGACCCCTTTCGCATTTAGAACCTGCAAGACGGGCGCCATCTGGCGCCTCTTCGTTAGAGTGCTACTTGCCAAGTCCTGAAATAACGCTCTGCGATGCTCGCAATAGAAGATGGGCTCCTGTCTCCTCGCTTCCCGGAGAGTTTCCTCTTTTTGGACATACTTGGTGACAAGTCGAGTATTTTTGAGTATGGCATTAGCAGACAGTTTACCTTCAGTTAGGACCGTAAGCATTTGCGATCTTAAGGGTTTGTGAGCATCATTAATGAGATCTCCCATTTTATCACACTGTGCTCTATTAAAACTAGCTAAAAGGGATGTGTTTGCAATTCTGATCTTGTAAATTGCTGACCTTGATATCTTTTTGTATAGAGTATATATTATTTTCCTCTCCTTACCTGGTTGTGCTTCAGCAGAGGCTAAGGGTATTCCTGCCCTCTTGCGTGTAGTGGTAACATCAAGAGAATCTGGCTTAAGGTGTCCCCTGATGTCAGTTGAAGCTGGTTTAAAACTTCTCAATATGTGGATTAGCTGCCTTTGTAAGTGTGAGATAAGTAAGAGATTGAGTTATTCTCTTTTACCAACTGTAATAATGGAACCTATTGGCCCACCTCCTTTTTCTCATTTAGCATTTCATCCACAAAAACAGGCTCTTCCTCTGACTTATGTATAAGTATCAGCAGCCTTTCTTAGAAGATCCTTGTATACTACATGATCAACTATAGGTGACGAGGAAACTAGGTCATCCCGATATCTGATGATTGCACTTTGTAATCATCCAGTTCAGTAACTGGATCTTCCTCCACTGTGCCATCCTCAGAGTAGTTCTCTATTTCAATAGAGTCCTTGCATAGTGGTACACTAGACTGTCTCACGCTTTATGGTGGTATGTATTCATCTGAAACTAGGAGCTTCCTTTTAATGGGGTTTTTAATCAACTAAGTCCATAAAAGCTGCCATTTTATCCATGTCTTCTCAAACTTTTCCTCGGTCCATGAAGAGGAAGTCTGGTGGGAAAACATTAAGTTGCTACTCTTCTTCATAGTCCTCGACTTGGGTAAAAGCCTCCTTTTTTAAATATTGAGCAAGGAGTAGAACTTCCAGTATGGCTTGGTTTAGGTGAACTGTATTTTGCAGTTGCCGAAACTATGTTTCGGTGCCTATGATGCATTTTTATGTGTGGCAGAGACGTGGGACAAGTGTGAACAACTTGAGGCTGAGATTTTAGTCACCGCTTTCTTTTTTGACAAATGTGTCCAAACAGGCATGGAGTGTTTAGTTGCTCGGAATTTTTAGATTAATTCGGCCTCGCTGACTCGAGCCCCGATTGTCCTTCCTGTGTGAGACAATTCAGTGTACGTGTCTTTCGAGAACCACCCCAGAGTGTTCTTCGTGTGTATGGTTACTCGGCATACCCGCCCTGTGCGAAAAAACTGAGCAACCTTGTGCGGGTTCTTCATGCGTTTGGCCCTTTGGTTTCCAGGGTTGTCCTCCATAGCTGTGTTTGATGCCAGCCTTCCAGGCTCATGGAATCCAATGGTTCCTCTATTATTGTCTCCTCAGTTTCGTGACTGCATAGTGCTCGACGGATGCCTCAGCCTGCATCGTGTAGGTCGCCCAACCGTCTGTCTTTAAGCATTTTTTTCAGATAAAAGAGATTGAAGAGATTGCAAGCTCGAAACTTCTCCTCCTGATGATCAAGAGGGAGGCAATAATCACAGGCAATAATCACAAGCCATCTGAGCGTCCTACCAGGGGAAGGTGTTCTTACAGGAGGGGCAACATTTAAACTGAGTATTCTCCATAGTGAAAGCTGGTGGACAAGGATACTGCATTAAAAATAGAGGCAATATACAGAGACATTCTCCAATTTTGACTAGTGTACGTAAATGTTTTCCCCCCACTCTCCCTACTGTCTGGACCGAAAGGCCTGAACAGGTCTTCGACCGTTGACCCTTCGAAAACACACGAAATCCGCTGGTAGTAATTGGTCTCAGCCGAGTAGTCTGTCGAGCAATCTTCGATAGTAGAAGGTATAAATATTCTTGCGAAATCTCAAACTTTAATAATAACAAATATGAACTCTTTGAAACGTAAGCAACCTGTAAGGAACTCATGGTGGCAACAGTAAAGACAGACACAAGTGATCACGTTTCAAGGGTGTTTGTTGAACTTTATAATGGGAGAGATAAATGCCTAATCTAAACCTAAATCTAAGATGGGAGCAAACTACAACCATCAAAAAATAATAAGGCAGTCCTAGTGGCATCTTTTTCGAAATAAAAAGGGCCTATGGTAAAACAAACTATTGCCATTCCTTACTAAATTACAAAAAGAGTGTGGGATAATGTTCACCAGAAAAGAAAGTGTTCACAAGAATGCAAGTCAGGATGGCAACGCTGGGTCTCCCTTCTCCACGTTTGAAGCATGGGATAGGGCGGGACTCTCGAGCACAGCACGCTCCTTGTCCTAGTCAGTACGAGGTTCACAGTTCAGTTCAACGATATCAAAAATCTTCAGAAGCAAAGTCTCCTTCTTACAAAAGTCTATTGCATTAGAAGGCTAGCTGATTCAAAGAAAGACAAATAAAAAGTTCCTTCAGTATTCTTGTACCTCAGGCGATTGCTCTTCGCCCCTTGGATCTCCCTTTGCCGGGCTCAAATCCCTCCTGCAACTTGGGCCTCCCTCCTTGGGGTTCACTACAGCCTTTCAAATGTTGCCTGTATGAGTCAAATGTCCTTTTAAAGAATACCCCACTGCAGAAACCCTCGACCGTGTTTAACCTTGTCGACACAATGTTCACAGGCGTCCAACTCTTGAAAAAGTTAAACCAAAGTTCTCTCTGTGATCTTACACCTTGGGCAGTTTACCTCTCGTCCCTAGGATCTCCCTCTGCGGGGCTCAGATCCTCTTTGCCTTTTCTCCTAGGATCTCCCTCTGACGGGCTCGGATTCGTCTCGCATTTTGGGCCTCCCTCCGTCGGGTTCACTACAGCCTTTCTTTAACACGGTTCATGTAGTTTAACACAGTTCATGCATTTCTCATTTTCATCAGAAAGCAGGGTTTCCCTCTCCTAGCTTTGTCTCGGCATTCCACTGTCTGGTTCAAACTTGTCACAATTCACAGTTCACAACCTTATTGGAAAGCAGGGTTCCCTTCCACTAGCTTTCCTCTGGCCATGGGTCAGAGACTTTCGATTGTATAAGGGATTTGACTTACCCCTATAGGACCACTATGACGCATCATGCCACCCTTAGGGCTTTTGGTTCTTGTAGTTTCAAAGGATAGGTCCTGGTCAGAGTCTTTCGAATGAGCGCCCACATGGTGCAGTACCCCTCTGTGCCTGGACATCAACTGGGCTTTCTGTAAAGTTAATTCATACACACACAAGTTCTTTGTCTTTCAGATCCCTTGCATTCAGAAATGTAGCCACTTGCAACCTTGGGCTCAACAAACTTCGGTTTACTATAGGCTTCCCCAGACTCACGGGCTCTGTTGAACCCGTTGGCTTCTTTGTTCTCTGGAGTCAAAGACAGTAGCACAGTAGACAGCTTGCCTCTAAGCCTACATTATCAAAGCGGGAGGCCCCCCATGTATCATTGAAGTCTGCTGCTTCGCACGCCAGCTGCAGCTCCGTTCTTATAACTTCTTTCGGAGGCTTCACGGGTCTGAGGTGAAAAGGGCAAGGGCAACTCCCCCTTAGTTGGCCTTCCAGGTCTCACTGCTTTCCTTCTCCGTTTTAACTGCTGTTTTGGTGTAGCTGTCTCCTTGTGTGTTCAGCATTGCTTGAAGTGTGTTTCGTGTTCTGCCTTTTATCCCTGTGGGGAAGGTAAAGGGCCATCTGGTGTGCGTGATTATTGTCAATTGCCAGACTTTGCCTGATCATTGTGTCGGGAGATTTCAGGTGAACGGTTCTGGGGTTAGTCTGTTGTCTGTTACCATCTAAGAAAGTGTTGGTATCAAAAGAGGTGGGTGGCAGACATTCCAGATATCCTACTGGGTAGCGTTTTTTAAACAAATGGGAATGACCGGAATTATCAACTTGAAATTAACAAGGGGGATTGTGGGAATGGGAATGTTTGGTTAAAGCAGATGGAGTTCAGGAATTAATAATCGGGGGGGCGGTGAGAAGAATGTCTGGGAGTGTTCGAGTTGACAACAGGAGGACATGGATTCTGGGAGATAGTTTCCCACTGTCGCAGGATTTGGATATTTAATACTTTACCAGATGTGGAGGAGTTGCTGGATTTAGGGACGGGAAATTCATTAGATAGAAGGGAGGTTGATCTAGAGATAACTATAAAAACCTCAGAGACTTGGTCCTCCTAGTCTTCTTCCCCAGTGTCATACCGCGTCTCTCCTGGTGTGTTTTCCTGAGCATGACCCCAGGTTCCCCTACCCAAGTGATCCTCCCCCACTGGTCCACCCCCAGAAACTGGATCCAACAGCGAAGGCTGTGTCCTAGCCACCTGGATAAGGGATGCCTGGGTCCAACTCAGGAGAGCAACCTCAGGTTTCAAACAAACCCAAAAGGTAGAAAAAACACAATCTGAGCACCTTGATGCTTGAAGGATCATGGGTACTATACACCTCAAAGTAGGGATAGTCTTACAGGAATGCCCAGTCGGTGTCCCCCCCCCCCCCGAGTTCGAAAAGAAATACTACTCCTCACCAACCACTAGATATCGGCCTATGCAAAGCATGGGATTCTTAGCATATCCACAAGCCTCAGAACAATATATTTAAAAAGATATGAATAAATAAATACATGACTATATACATTTTATAAGTAGGTACAATATTTACATGGGTGTGACTGCTACAGTCAGTCACACCCTTCACAGTACCTCTCGTCTCATGTTGTGACGGGGCCCCACCCCTACTTACTCCATGCACCCTGTGGTGCACAGCCGTGTTACTGGGCACAGGGAGTTCCTTTCATTACTGCAGTTCACTGTTTAATAGTAGGGTGCCGCTGACAGCACTGTGCAGCCCACGCTAGTTTAATCTTCCAACGGCAGCCCCATACCCTAGGGGGCTCTTGTACGCACTGTTGTGCTCCAAGAGAATATTGTCTTCACAGCAGCCCTATGCCCAGGGGGACTCCTCTGCACCAAGGCGCATCATGTATTGGGCGGGGGCGGGGCCCACCCCTACATCGCCGCTACAGTCTCGGCACAGGGTGGGACCACTGCAGGCTCTCTGATACATCGGCACAAGAGCTCTTCACCCAGGCTGTCTCATCCTTGGAGCCCCAGGACTTCTGCATCTTTAGCGCCCCGCTTGTCCGACAGTCAAGGCAGACTGTCACAATGCACCCACATTCTCCCGGGCAACTCCTGGCATGCGCGGCCAAGGGGAGTTGTCCTTCAGGGCCTGCCCCCTCTGGTGCGGGTCGACAAGGGATGAGGCCACGTTGCCTGGTCTTGGGCCGCCCAGCTCTCTGGGCTGGGCATTCACTATCTTCTCCCTGCGCCACCCCGCACGTGGTGCAAGGTCTTTCATTCTGGGCTCATCCAGCCTGGCCCGCTGAAGGGCTAACTTGGCAGCAGGCCTCATGAATGCTCTTGGATCACGGCTCAACCAGACCACTCCTGACACATGCAGCTCAGCGTGTTCAATCTTTATGAGCCCGCTGGAGCCTCACAAGCTTTCTTCTGGCTCGGTTCTCTCCTTCCTTCAGACGATGAAAAGCAAACCGTTTCTTCCCTTTTCAACATTGTTTCACCTGCCCAGTTCATTTCTCTGATAGGGGAGGCCCTTCTATTGTATTTCTTCTATTCAACATTCCATTCAGTCCAATCGTTTATTCCATAGCAAACTGGTAAGGAACATAGCAAAGTAAACAAACAAAAAATAAAATACCCCACCCCTGCTATCTGAGTCTTATTACTTTCCCTCAGGGGACAAGCAATGCAGCTCCTCTAGCCAGGGCTAAAATGTGCGACCAAGCTAGACTATTCAGGAAGTGAGCTTGAAAATGACCCTCAGACCACCATGAACTATTTTGTACATACAATAAACCTCAATTTGACAATGGGAACTGTATAAGTTGTAATTTGCTCATTAATGGTGAAAAACCAATATATATCGTGCAGGCTGAATTCCGAAGATCCAATGAGCTTACCAGTTACCAGGAAGAAAAAAAGTCTCACAATATTAGTACATTTTGTGACTGGAAACTTTGGTCAATGCAAAAGGAAAATGCCCACTTTTAAAAACAGTGTGTTCCACTGTGTGTACAATGAGACTAACTTAGCTAATTCCTGTTATGCAGGAAAATGGTGGCAATTATTCTGGTTTCATTACATCGCCTAATCAGATGAACAAGTTACTCTCTTACCTGCTAACTTTCTTTCGATGGGATGGTCTGACGGCGTATTCCATATCTATGACAGTAATCACCACAGCTGTGCTGCTTCGGAAAATCTTCGGCGTCTGCGTCCTGCGTCGATGACGTCGATACGCCGCCCTCGAGGACCTCATCCGACGGCCGACGTCACTGGATGTCATAAGTAGGATGCACGACGCCCGTAGCCTCAGTTGTAGTTTTTTACCCCAGAACCTGTGGCACCAGTCTTCTGCCAGTCTGACACACAAAGCCTTGCGAAAACGTAAGCTGCAATCGCATAAGAAATTCTGTAGCGGGGAAGGTAGGGAGGGAGCGATATGGAATACGTCGTCGGACCATCCCATCGAAAGAATGTTACCAAGTAAGAGATTAACTTGTTCTTCGAGGGGATTGGGTCCTCCGACGTATTCCATATCTATGACAGACTCCCAAAGCAGTACCAATGCAAGGAGGTGGGAAAAGAATTTAGAATACAGAAATTTAGAATGCCCAATCAAATTGAGGAGTAAAGGACGGCCTTGCCAAAGGCCAAATCCTGCCCACGGATGGAATCGATGGAGTAGTGACGTACAAAAGTATGTACCAAAGCCCAGGTGGCTGCATCATAGATGTTACGAATAGGAACCCCCCTCTGTAGGGAAGTAGAGGCAGCCATACCCCTGGTAGAATGGGCCCGTAAGCCGACTGGTGGGTCCTTACCTCGCCACGCGGTAACACTCAGAGATAGCCAAAATAATCCAGCGAGACAAAGTCTGTTTCGTCACAGATTGTCCCAAACGCTTTCTAGCGTAACCAATGAAGAGTTGATCGTCCACTCTGACCCGGGACATGCGTGAAATATAAAAGCTTAACGTTCTCCTAGGATCAAGCCTATGGAGCCTCTCCTCTTCCTTACCAGGATGTGGAGGAAGATAAAACGCAGGAAGAACAACCTTCTGGCTTAAATGAAATCACGACACCACCGTCGGAAGAAAGGAAGGACGAACTCCAAGGACAACCCTGTCCTTATGAAACACAGTGAAGGGTGGCTTAACTCACTCACTCTGCGAGCGGAAGTGACCGCAACTAAAAATACAGTTTTAACAGTTAACAGTCTCAAAGGGCATGAATGTAAAGGCTCAAACGGAGCACCCATCAAAAACTTGAGAACAAGGTTCAAATCCTAACCGGGCACCAGGAAAGGTGACGGAGGGAACAGATTAGTGAGCCCTTTCAGAAACTGAGAAATTAAAGGAATTTTAAAATAGGAATACTCTTCAGATGAGCGCTTAAATATGGACAGCGCCGCCAGATAACCTTTAACGGTACCCACTTGCAGGCCACTGTGGGCCAAAGAAAGCAAAAAAGACAGAACCATGGGAATGTCCCTTGCAAAAGGATCCACATTCTTAACCCTGCACCAGTCGCAGAACTTGCGCCAACGGCAACGGTACAGGGACTTTGTTGCTGGCCGTCTGGCCCAGAGCAACACCTCCATCACGTCTTCAGGGAGGTCCCAATCCATATACCTCAATCTTTCAGAAACCAAGCGTGAAGGTTGAGGGATCTGACCTCTGGATGGAGAACCTGACCCCTCCCTCCCGTGAGAGCAGATTGTTTCGGTAGGGAAGACGACGTGGAGGGCAGATGGACAAGTCGAGAAGGTCCGGGTACCACGTCCTCCGGGCCCACACCGGAGCAAGGAGGATCATCCGGGAACCGAACCTCCGTAACCTCCGCAGTACTTGCAGGATGACGGGGACTGGAGGAAACGTGTACAGCAGTGAGAATGAGCACTCCACCACAAACGCATCTCCTATGGCTCCATTTTGAGGAAATTCACGCAAGCAGAACCTCTCGCACTTCTGATTGACACTGGAGGCGAAGAGATCCACTTGAGGGGTCCCCACACGGCGAAGATCTCCAGGAGAATCTCCTGAGCCAACTCCCACTCGTGAGAGATCGCGCTCTGTCTGCTCAGAGCGTCCGCCGTCCCGTTTTCGTCTCCGGCCAGATGAACTGCCGAGATCGAAACTTCCTGCTGGTTTGCCCAGAACCAGAGCTGCATCGCCTCCCTGCACAGAGGAAGTGACCCTGCCCCCCCTTTTTGTTGAGGTAGTGCATGGCCACCGTGTTGTCCGTCAGGATCAGGACATTCTTCCCTCGCACAGTCGGCAGAAAAGCCTTCAGGCCTAGCCTGACAGCCCTCAGCTCCAACAGATTGATATGGAGTCTGGACTCTGACGGAGATCAACAACCACTGACTGTCAACTTGTTGGCATGAGCTCCCCATTCCTTGAGGGATGCGTCCGTCACGATCGTCACCTCTGGCCAGGGTAGCCAAAATGGAGCCCCCCTCATCAGATTGTCGACGGCCCACCACAGAAGGTCCTGGGCGACTGAAGACGGCACCTGAACAGGGTCCGACATCCTGCCGGAGGACTGAGACCACTGGAGCTTGAGTGCCCATTGCAAAGATCTCATCCGCAACCTGGCCTCTAGCACCAGAAGAATGCAGGATGCCATGAGGCCGAGCAATCTCAAGAACTCCAACGCTGGGAGACTCTGGGCAAGCTGAAACTTGTGCACCATCTGCTGACTGTGATGAGCCCTCACTTGGGGAGTAAAACACTGCCCCAGGGACGTGTCGAGCACTGCTCCGATGTACTGGAGCCTCTGAGTTGGTGTCAGATGGGACTTCTTTAAGTTGAGGGAGAAGCCCAGCTTGTGGAGGGAGTGGCAGGTGACTGACAGATGATCCAGGACTTGCTCGGGAGAGCGCTCCCTGATCAACCAATCGTCCAGGTAGGGGTAGACGTGAATCCCCCCTTTCCAGAGGTGCACTGCCACCACTACCATGAGCTTGGTGAAGACCCTCGGGACGGAGCTCAATCCGAAAGGCAGGACCAGAAACTGAAAGTGCGAGTCGCCAACCGCGAACCTCGGGTACTTCTTGTGCTTTGGATGTATCGGCACATGAAAGTAAGCGTCCTTGAGGTCGAGAGACACCAACCAGTCCTGAAGTTGAAGGGGCTGGAGGACTTGACAGAGAGTAACCATCTTGAACTTGTCCTTCCTGAGGAGTTTGTTCAAACCGCGCAAGTCCATGATGGGTCTCAATCCCCCGTCTTTCTTCGAAATCAAAAAATAAGAGGAATACCATCCCTTGTTCCTCTCCACTACAGGCACCAGTTCTATGGCGCCTTTCTTCAGCAGGGATTGAATTTCCCGCGCAAGGAACAGATCCGGACTCTTCAAAGAGAGATTCCCCGGTGGATTGTCTTGAGGATTCTGCCGGAAAGGAAGACAGTAGCCGTGGGTTATGATCTCCAGAAACCACACATCTGAAGTAATGGCGCGCCACTCTGCAAGATGCTGCGCCAGCCTTCACCCAACCGGCGAACCATGGGACACGGCCTTATGAATGAGCTGAAGCGGCTGCGGCGTTGCCTGAGGGCAAATAGGCAACAGCTCGAGCGGCCTTGGCACCTCGAGTGCCTCGTTTTCCAACTCTGGCACTCCTCCGGTGGCCCCTTTCACTGGCAGCTCCTCTCGCTTTACCAAAGGATGAGTAATAACGAAAGGAACCTCCCCTCCATTGCTGTCCCCTAGGACGAAAGGGCGGAGGTTGGCGAACTGCAGCACCCAACGACTTCACTGAAGCTTTGGAGGTCTGCAACCTCTCAAGGCTCTCGTCAGCCTTGCTGCCAAAAAGATGTTCCCCCGTCAAAGGGCATGTTGAGGAGCCGGGCCTGCACATCAGGAGCAAACCCTGACTTCCGCAACCACGCAAACCTGCGTATCACGGTGCTCGCCGCCATGGACTGGCTGACGCAATCAGCCATGTCCAAACCCAACTGAAAGGCCTCACACATGGTGTCCTTACCATCCTGAACCATGGCAAGGAAACCATCCCGTTCATCCTCTTCGGGAATATGTTCAGCCGCTAAGGAAACAGTTCCACAGAGTGTGCGTGAAACGTGACAAGGCACATACAGAGTTGGCCGCCTGAAGCGCCATACCCCCTGAAGAAAACACTTTCTTTGCCCAGCCGTCAAAACGCTTGTAGTCCCTATCAGGAGGGATGGTAGGATACGACGCCTGCTTTGCCGGGGCCGTAGCCGCCTGCACCACCAAACTCTCTGGAGTTGGGTGCTTGGTCAAGTAGCAGGGGTCGCTACTGGCTGGGCTGTATTTTAGCGGCAAAGACTTGCCCACTGCCGGAAGACTCTCCGGAGCAGTCCAAGCCGCCACCACCCTCCTCTGTAGGGCCATATAGAACAGCAATACCAGGTCAGTTGGTGGACCTTGGTCGAGGATATCCGTAAGGTCATCCTGAAGAAAATCCTCTGGGGGAACAGACCATCCCAAGTACTCGGTGACCCTGGACATAAGGCGGCGGAACGAAGAATCGGCATGAGTGCCAGGCTCAGGCCTACAAAACTCCACCTCCAGAGAGGTGTCCACCCCACTGGCATCGTGGAGGGATTGCCGCAGGTCTTCAATTAGGCTATGGCCCGAGAAAATCTCGTCCGGTACCGTATCCGGAACCATGCCATCATCAGAGCCCTCATCCACCTCCGAAATAAACTCAAACTGGCAGAAAGAAGGCACAGAATGCGGAACAAAGCCATGCTTGGCCTTTGCCAGAGCCTTTCTAGGTGGTTCCACCGAGCCTTGGGGAACCCCCGTCGAAACAGCCTCGAAAGGCATTGAGGGCGTCGAGTGAATCGGCGTCGATGCCAAACGCAGCGCCGACAGCATCGATGGCGCCGACACAGTCCTCGAGGCCGGGGCCCCGAGCATGTCCCTCGACAGCCGGGGCGCCGATGGCGTCGACGAATTCTTCGAAGGCGGGGCCTCGAAAGAGTCTGTCGACGAACTCGGCGCCACCAGCATCTACATCTTCCTTGAAGACACCACAGGTTCACACGGTCTCGAGCGCATCGATTCCCCTTGTCCGAGCGGGACCTCTCCCGCGAATCGTGACGACCACCCAAGTCCGAAGGCGTGCGAGCAGTGTCTCTCAACTGATCACGACCGACCCCACTCAGAGGCGCGGATGGACCAGTGCCCTGCGATTCCAGAATCGCCAACATTTTCTTCCCGAAAGAAGCCCATTCCTCCGGCGTCGCATGCTTGGTGGGGTAAGCGACCCGCCGACGGGCGGAGTCCTCGGAAGAGGACGGGGAAGGTGACCGATGACGGCGCTTCGGGGAGTGCCTCGAAGAGGCAGAGGTGTGGCGGGACCGACTCTGGGACCGAGACCCACTGGACTTCCGACGACGCGGAGAGTCGCCTCTCGAATCGTCCGTCGAAAGCCCTGCAGACCTCGACTTCCGTGGCTTAGACACCTTACCTACCGATAACTTCTTCTTGCCCTCCCGCAAAGCTTTTGATGAGAGCGACTGGCAGTCAACAGTCCTCTGTGTCATGGGCCTCCCTGAGGCACCAGAGGCAGGCGTCATGCGAGTCCGTAACCGACATCTTGGACCCACAGTCCCCGCACTTCTTAAAGCCCAGACACGGTGTGGAAGACGAGGTAGACATCTTCACGAAGAAAGACTTCACAATACGAAACAAGTTTGAAGAACTGAGAAAGAACAGGAACTCCAAAGAGTTGAGGCACGCCGAGATCTCCGAAGCGAACACGTTCGCGTAAAAAACGGAGCTGAGGCTACGGGCGTCGTGCGTCCTACTTATTATAACATCCAGTGACGTCAGCCGTCGGAGGAGGTCCTCGAGGGCGGCGTATCAATGTCATCGACGCAGGCGCCGAAGAATTTCTGAAGCAGCACAGCTGTGGTGATTACTGTCATAGATATGGAATACGTCAGAGGACCCAATCCCCTCGAATTTCTATTTCGTAACGGGCCACAAAATGTGCACTCACCACTGGACATTGGCGAGTGATAAATCACTCTTGGAAAGTGAGAAATTGTGTGCATGTGGAGAACTAGCAAGTGACTTTTGCCTGGTTAGTAGCCTGCAACTTGATATTTTTCACCCAGTGTCAGACAAAGACAATATCTCTACACAGTATGAACTATTAAAGAGCAGTCCCATACCTCTTCTAAAATATGAAAATCGTCTTCCAGTGGTCGGTTTAAGTCACTCCGAGCATAAACGGAAAACTCTGCAATCATCATTTTATCTATGAGTTTTTCCAGTTCACAAAGCTGAGACCCAAGATGCCTGTCAAAAAGTAGAATTTAGAAGTTATTTAAACATTTTGATGAAAATACATATTTGTGAAATTAAAAGCCTGCGTTATGTTAATATGCCTTCATATTGCGCCAAATCACCACCAAGAAAAGTTTGTCAGTGGTCATAGATACTTTTGTGCCTCTATAATTAGATCACCGAACACAAGCACAATACAACTGAATGAGCAGGGAGACAATACTTAGGAAAACATTTTATGTTCAGAGTTGCCTTTATACAGTGACGATGCATGAACTTGGTCTGCCAGAAGATGGACAAGCATGGACAGTCAATAGTAGTTGTTGCTGCTGTGAGGTGAAAACATTGTCTGACTTCATGCACAGAGATGAAGCATATGTTGAGGGGAAAGCAGATGGAGAGGCGAGAGGGTGCAGGAGGGATAGTATGAATTAATATCTATGGGATGACTGATGAATGTACGGGAGCGAGGGAGGGCATGCAAATGAAGGACAGATGATTGAGCATGCAAGGTGCAGGAGGGAGGAATGAACAAAAAACGAATGAAAGCCTAAGGTATGTGATAGTTTGAGGATGTATTAACGGAAACATGCATAAGTGTTATATGATGAATAGATTACTGAATAATAATGTAGGGATGGATTCATAAGTGTTAGCATGAGTGACTCAATCAGAAGGTGAGGATGGGTGAATCAGTGTGAGGCCAGGTTACATGATTACACTGTTTAGCATGCAGCAGCCAGGACGTTTGAGCGTGTGTGAAATCCTGAAACGTGGCACATGCATGATGGTCCTTCAGCAGCAGCATGCAGTCCATGTTTGCACAGTTTGATTTTGTGGGGAGATTGATGCAAGTGCTTCAGCTGCTCATTCTACCAGGATGTACACAGGTGACACTCATGTACCCTACCCCCAGCCCCCCCGCCCCCCTAAAGTTGCACATGAAGATTTTGGGGCCAGAGCTTGGGCGGGGCTGTGGGAATTGAAGTTGATTCTTGAGGGTGTGAAGAATCTGATGGGGTCATCACTTGTTCCGCTGCAGTGGCCTCCTCCCATGTGGCCAGATGACGGAAGTCACGATCTGATCCTGTATTTAGTGGTGGAAGAATGTGTAGCGCTTTTGCCGCCGGGTGTAGTCCCCACAACGTGGCTGCCGGCCAGTCACCCCTTTGTCCTTGCCGTCCGATTCGGCGGTTTTGCTGCCATCACTGAATGTCCCTTCTACGTCCATGGCCTCTAGTTGCCTGGCGTAGTGGGCCCAGCGCTTAGTTGAGCAGTCCTTAAGGGTCTTCGGCTTGAAGAGCCTACAAACTCGACAAGTAGCCTCGAAGTGGTTTTGTGGGGGAGACAGATTGCACGTAAGGTGCTTATCCACCCAGGGAAATTTCCTATCGCATTTAGGGCAGAATTTTAATAGAGTACTCTCCAGAAGGTACAATATGGCAGCGGGGCGAATAATATATATATATATATATATATATATATATATATATATATATATGAGAAAGGGGAAATAGAGAACCTATATGACCACGCCCCACTCTCCCTTCTGATAGGGCCGAAGCCAGAGGCCTGGAGTCTGTCGTGGCAATCCTCGACGGTTTATTTCTCCAATATTCACCGGCATCGGTCTTCGGCGTACGGTGGAAGGGCGAAAGGAGAAGTATTAACATTAATTGAACTATAAAGCGGTTTAGCGCCGAAGGAACTCCTCAACATGTGTCTGACTAGTATGGCGGAAAAAAACAATCTGAGGGTCCTACACGCGTGATGGATCATGGGTACAGGGGACGTCACATTAGGGATAGCATTACTGGCACGACCTATTCGACGTCCCTTTTCGAGTTTCGAAAAACAAACTGCAATACTCCACAGCTTCCACTAGATGTCAGCCTATGCACAGCATGTGATCTAAGAAAATTTCACAAACATCAGAAATATAATTACATATTATTCATATTTGTCGAAGAGCCAGGTTAATACTAGTTTTTTTGAAGGATGCATACAAGGGTTCATTTCTGATATAACTCGACAGGGAGTACCAGAGGGTGGGAGCCGTGGCGCAGAAGCCGACCCCTCCGACTCTCTTGTTTTTGAAGCGCAGTGTAACCAGTGAGATGCTGTATCTAAAGGAACCGACTGGTAGTTTCTGGACAATACTGTTATTGAGGTAGAGGGGGGCTTCTTTATAGATGCAACGATGGGCCAAGGAAAGAGTTTAAAAGTCGATGCAAGCTTTGATGGGCAACCAGTGGCCCTCTGATCTAGATGATATGTGGTCTGACCAATGTAGGGAAGTGCTGCTTGTAGGGCTTTTTTCTTTAGGAGTTGGAGGTTTGACGAGATTGGAGACAGTGGTACTCATGAGTAGAACTTTGGACTACTGCAATCTGCTGATGAGAGCTTGCTCGAGTGTGAGGCAGTTCGTGGAGAAGAATTGCTTACTCAAGGAGATGAGTCTGGAGGTATGGACGATGGATGAGGCTAGGGCATTGATAGGATAATGATATGATAAGGCATTTATAATGCGCCTATACACACGTGTTTCAAGGCGCGACGCGGCAAGGGAGGGGGAACAGAGGGAAGACAGAGACAACGATCCTACTAGGCCAAGTGTCATTCAGATTGCGCAAGTGCAGGGGAAGGGGGAAGAGGAAAGTGCGGAATGGGAGGGGGGTTAGACAGTGCAGTACATGGGAAAAATAGAATAAATAAAACAATATGAGAAGTAGGGCTAGCTGGTGGCAAGTGCAAGGGTTAGTGCAGACATCAGGAGTCAAGTGCTGGGGGGGAGACTGTAGGAATACAGGAAACAGTCCCCAAGAGCGGGGGTTGCCAGGGAGGCAGTGCAGGTGTGTAACTGGCGGGGAGGGGACCTGGGCCCGAAATCAGGGGGTGGCCAGGTAACCAGTACAGTTAAGCCAGGTATTCAGCAGGGGAGAGGAGGAGAGAAAGAAGAAGCAAAGAGGAAGGTTTTGAGGTGTTTCCGGAACCGGTGATGGTTCTCCTCAAGTTTAAGGGAGGCTGTTCCAGAGGGAGACCCAAGCCGAGGAAAGAGATCTACCACCAACTCGTTGCTTGGAGAAGCGACTGACCCTGAGAGAGTCGGAGGCGGATGAGCGAAGAGCTCGAGAAGGAAGATATTTATGAAGAGAGAGTTTAAGGTATTGAGGCCCCATGCACCAGAAGGCCTTGTGGACAATGCAGAGGGTTTTGAACTTAATCTTCGCAGCCACTGGGAGCCAGTGAAGAGATTTCAGTCCTGGAGTGATACGATCACTGGGCTTGAGGCCAAGGACAAGTCTCGCAGTCCTGTTCTGGATAAGTTATAGAGAGTAGAAGTTATGGAGAGTAAAAGCAGGCAGATTTAGAAAGAGGCCGTTGCAGTAGTCCAGCCTAGAGAGAAACAGAGCTCTGGAGACAGTGAGCTTCTGGGGAGAAGGAGAGGAAAGGAAGAAAACCTCTGAGGAGGTGCAGCTGGTAGTGTGACTTCTTAGAGACGACAGATGTGCGGATAGAAGGGGCGTGTGTAGTCGAAAATGACCCCGAGGTCTTTAGCCTCGCAGGTGGGAGCAGGAAGAGGGCCAAGAGCGGCCGTTTGGACAAAGTCAACTCAGTGTCCAGGTGGACACCCAAGGTTTTGACATGTTGAAGTAACAGGATGATCGAGCCATCAACATTGAGGGAGGAGAAGGATGGGTTGAGATATTTAGCCGGTAGGGGGAGCCCACAGTAAGAAGCTCTGTTTTATCGTCATTAAGACAGAGGTTGTGGGTGGCCATCCAGTTTTGAATAGTACTGTATATTCTGTTGATGGAGGCCGTGTCTAGGGTGTAGTCCCGTGATGGGGATGACAATTTGCGTATTGACTGCAAAGATGGTGTATATGATACCTGGAGGTCAAACAGTGGTTTGGCATACGTGTTGTAGAGTGTGGGAGAACAAAGGAATATATAATACGTAGTAAGGTAGTCCTCTTTTTTCGGGGGCTGTGTGGAGGACAATTTAACAATAGCATACAAAGGTTCCACAAAGAACAGCTTCCCACCTTCCCACACACAAGGTCAGATAGTTCACAATTTTCACCAAACAATGACAGTCATCATTCACTTAGAGATACACAAATTTCACATTTTAATTAATATAAACGCAACATAAAAATATGGGCATTGGAAGAACATCTAAAATACATGATCCAGCATTTTTAATGGCCCTATTTTACTGAGTTCATCTTAGTCATCACAAGATCAGAAGAGTCTCATACAATATGCCATCTGTAATCCACCTATGCTACTATACAGTGTCCTGATGATGGGTCTACCTGACGCTGCAAACGAAACTGAGCCAGTTGCATACAGTCCCAGTTTTGGGACCCAGAAACACAGCTTAGTGTCAACTCGTTAATGGGAGATTATACATAAGAAAGAGGGCTGATCAATTCATGAAACCATATCCCTCACTACCCCACCAACCCCACAAAACTGTTCAATGAGTTTTGGGTGTCATTGCCCTAGTAAGATAAGGCCATTGTAAATGCCAGATCTTGTCTTTTATTTTAGATGTTCTTCTAATGGCAATATTTTTAAATTTTGTGTATATTAATTAAAATATGTGAAATTTGTGCATCTCTGTCTAAGTGAATTATGGCAGTCATTGTTTGGTGAAAATTGTGAACTATCTGACCTTGTGCGTGGGAAGCTGTTCTTTGTGGAACCTTTGTATGCGAGTGTGGGAGACAGGCAAGACCCTTTGGGTACTCTGAGGGGGACCGCGATGGGGTTGGCCGCTTCATCGCCGATAGAGACTCTTTGTGGTACGGTCGCTAAGGAATGATTTGATTCAGGAAGTGGCCTTGGGAGAGAAGTGAAAGTGCAGGTTGAGGTGGTGACAGAGTGTCGTGGTTGACTAAATCAAAACCGGCTGAGAGCTCAAGTAGCATGAGGATAGCTAGGTTACCAGAAACTCAGGTGCTGTCCATTTCTATTTTAAGACCGAGTAGAGCTGTGTCAGTGCCATGTTTGGGGCGGAAGCCTGATTTTCTAGTCCCGAGAGGATGGTTCTGTTCTAAGAAGCATTATATTTGAGAGTAGGCAATGAGGTCAAGGATTTTAAGCAGAAAGGTGACAGTGGTGATGGGACGGTAGTTAGTGGGGATGGTGGGGTCCAAGGAGGGTTTCTTGAGTAGGGGTGCTATCCAGGCTGACTTTATGCAGGTTGGGACTTCGTTGGTTAAGAAGGAGGCATTGACAAAGTCCATGCTAATAGGCATGAGTGTGGGGGCACAGAGTTTGACTATATGTGCCGGGAAGGTGTCACCTTTGCAGCTTAAGGGCTTCAGAGATGAGACAGTTGTCAGGACTGTCACTTGAGTGAATATAAAAGAAGAGAAAGACGATGGTGCCAAAGAAGGTGTCTAACTTCTGATGTGGAGTGACTTTGGAAGCTAGCGTGGCTTTTTTGGTTTCAATTTTGAACATGAGTGACTATTTTGTTGGCCAGAGCATCTTGTATAGTGGTACATCATGTTTTGTCAGAAAGAGTCGGGGCAATTGCAGGGGTAGGGTTCTCCAGCAAAGGTGGAGATTTTGCAGTCATCAGGGGGATTTCTTGGGTGTTATTCGTGGGGTGTCAGAAATGTGAGGCGGACAACTTTGTGAAGGTTTTTCAAAAGATGCCATTTTATTAGCTCAAAAGGTTGGATAAACACCTCACTATCCTGATGAGGATTTCCCTGCCTAAAATAAACTAAAGGAAATACTCTAACAAAGGATATCTTTCCCTCACACTTATACATACAGAAACTCAACAAGGTAATGCATTGCAGTTGGTTCAAAAGTAAAAAAAAATTATGTAATAGTTAAGTTCACCATATGACAACAGTTTCTCTTTACAATCTGGGTGAATTCCCCTTCCCCATATTCAAGAAGAGTTCTGCTCCACAGTTCCAAAAATAAACAAGGAAATCCTGGTTCCTGGTTTACAACAAAGTTCCAACACAGCTCTTGGTAACTCCAACTTGACAACACAAAGTTCCAACACTGCAGTGATTCAACAAAGAAAGTTCTTCCTCTTCCTCTTGTAATAGTAACAGTCAAAGTAATCTTCTTCACAAACAGAATAGTTCCTCAGGTCATCAATAGCAACATAAATTGGGTCGGACAGGGTGGTTTGCAACAACTTATTATTTCTGATAGTAAATAACACTTTTGCAGACGTTTTATATAGTTCTTGCTTCAGCAGTAATAGTTTGTCAGAACGATTTGTTAACACCACTTCATAGCACTTCATCAACTTCCACCTGGTTTACTCCCTTGCCAGGCCTACTACGTCAAGTTTGCTATTCGGGTATACTCCCTTGCCCGAATAGTAAACAAGTGCCTCTATGGTGATCAGCTTACACCAGCTTTGCAGTGTTCATCACTTTACATCAAACATTCAGCAATTATTCAGGGAAGGCAAGATTCACATTGGTGCTCTTTAGAACTCTTTTGTTCTTTCCAAAACCTCTGCAAGTTATGCTCCTCTCCTTCTGAACAACATTTCCAGAAGGGCAGCTTTCTTGCAACTCTGGTTTCTGCACTGCATTATCAACCAAACACTGACAGGGATATGATTTTATTCAGCTTCTTCCTTTGCTTTGTCAATGTGGGTGTATAACAGCCTTTGTTATACCCGTCTTCAAATATGGGCAATAAGCTTTACAACCTTTGGAACTTTCATTAGTCCCCTCCTGCCTTTGGCAATATTTGTTGGTTTTAAATGTCCTTGCTATTACTTTCTTTAGGCTAGGTTAACTGCATTAGGTTTTAAAGGTATTGATGCCCCTTGTTGCTGGCTTCTGTGAGAAACCCGAAGGTGTCTCCATAGTTAGTCCCTGGGGATCTGTCATCCAGGTGGCCAGGACACAGCCATCCATATTGGATCCAATAAGGGGGGAGTCCAGTGAGTAAGGATCACCTGGATGGGGGGTCCTTGGGGAGTGGGAGAGGGACACCCACGGGCGAGACGCGGTATCCCTCTCCTCCTTTTGACACCTTTCCCCATCCTGCCACGTAGGACATTCCAAAACACTGCCCCTCTCCCCCTTTTCCCACACGAACACTTTCGCGCAATACGAAAGACAGACTAACACCAAGGCTGTTTTCCGAACATGTCACAATACCAGGGTCAGGCAAAGTCAGGCAATAGACCTGATTCACGCACATCTGACAGCCCTTTCCCTTCCCCACAGGAATACAAGGTGGAGCACAAGACGAGCGAGGCAGACAGCACGACGAGACAGCTACCCAGACCCGCCAGTTCAAGAGGAGAAAGGCAGCAAATATCGAGACGCTGACGAGGAGAGGCACGACCTTGCCCTTTTCGACTCAGACACGCAAAACCTCTGCAGAAGGAATCAGAAGGCTGTGGACAATAACCCAAGTGTTTTGCAACAGATGTCAACGGTATGCGGAGCGTGTCTATACTGATAAGCCAGAGCAAGTGAAACTCCTGCTACCATAGTACCGGCCTTGACTCCAGATCCAAGGAAAGCCAAGCGGTTCATCACAGCCGGTGAGTAGAAGGGAGAACTGATAAGAACCGGGCTCTGTTGAATGAAAGGAACAAGTTACTTACCTGTAACTGTTCTCCAGCATGGGTCTGGCATGGATTCACATGCTCATGAATATTCCCCGTCGTCAGGCTGGGAATCCTCGGTAAAGAAAAAAATCAGTTTCAGTTTCACTTCTGAACTTTCTTTCTCCTAACAACCAATCACTGGACTCTGGGTCATACTGCCCCCAGCTAATGACTGTCCTCTAGCTAAGCCGCTCCTCTGGCAGCCATCTTCAGATTTGGTAGCACGTAAAGTGGCAGTAGGACCAAGAGAAGAGCCACGGAGGGGTAAGTGGGAGGGTTCGCATGTGAATCCATGCCAGACCCATGCTGGAGAACAACAGTTACAGGTAAGTAACTTGTTCCTTCTCCAGCATGGGGTCTAGCATGCTCATGAATAAAGAATACATAGCAGTACACACATTCACAACCACGGGAGGTGGCAAGGCTCAACATTAAGCATCTCAACATGAAGCATCTCTTACCTCCTCACCAGGCTCACCTTCAAGTGAACAGGTTGCACAACACTGCTTGGCCGACTATGGACTCCTCCCTGGAATCCCTGTCGACGCAGTAGAATCTCGTGAAGGTGTGCGTCGACCTCCACGTAGCAGCCCTGCAGATATCCAACAGGGGCGCACCAGACAGGAACGCTGTAGTAGCAGCGATCGCTCTGGTTGAATTGGCGCTCGGACAGCCAGGCAACGGTTGGTTTGCCAACCGATGACAATGGGTGATGCAGCCATAGAGCCACCTGGAAATGGAAGATTTGCAGAGGGCCTTCCCATGGTTCACAGGGCCAAAGTTCACAAAAAGTTGCAACGTCTTCCAAAAGCTCTTCGTGTGTAACGCTTACCTTAGGCTCCGCGGGATCACCTCTACTACTCTTCTCGGGGTGCGTGGTTCTCTCACTACTTCCCTGTTTAGAGTTCTATGAGTTGAGAATCTGTGGAATTGAACAACCAGTCAAAAATGGAATCTAAGATAACTGAGAATTATCTCCTCACCAACCAACACTCCTTCCCACTGAGTTCGCCCTGCTCACCTCTTTTTATGTTTTGATGAGCTATCCGTCCTGCATCTATGCAGGGGCGCAAGTCGTGAAGATGGGATTGAATGAGAGCGGGTAAAGGAACCAACTCGAATGGAAGGGCTATGGGGGTACTAATGCCTCAGGAGGTAAGTGGTATGCTAGAAAAGTTTCAATGACTGAGAGACGCTGGGTGCCAAGAACATGAGGAGAAAATCACTCCTAATCTGAAGGGAATGTCACTGAAAACATTTACTAGAGAGTGCGTTGCTCATACACACATGGTAACAAGACCCCTCTGTCAGGCAATGCACCAAGCAAATTATTTTCCTCCCATAACACCAGAGGGACTCAGGGAACCAGCAATATGGGACTCTAAATATACTGTATGTTCCTACGTGTGTGTGTGAACAAACCATGTAAAACAAATGAGCTGCTGTGACTAGACTGCCCAACTACGGAATAAACAATTAATGTGCAATACCACAGCCAGAGTAAAATTCCTAGTGACACGAGCGACTAAAAGCTTGCTTACTAACCAAACAGGCTAACGGGAAAGCTAGATGCCAAAATAATGCTTAACAAGAAACTGTACTTGCGGTGAGAAGAAACACCACGGACAGCTTCTCCTGTTAATTCCTCACAGAAGAACGCTCCTCCTCACCGGACACTCGGAAACTGTGAACTGACGGAATTCAAGTGGGAACTAGGAGTCTACAACAAATGTGAAATGAGAGAGTGACACAGGCACAGGAATTTTATGACAAAAGGGAAAACTAAGGGCAAGAAATTCCTGTCAGGAACGAGCTGAGGTAAGCGTCCGCTAACAGCAAGAGGATGTGAAGCGCAGCTCCACCGAGGGGAGGGGCTTAAATACTCACAGAGCCTGTACTACTGGAAAGCTCCGCAGGATTCAGAGACGGCCGCCTGGCAGCCATGTTGAGTAAAGCGGGATAGTCTGAATCACAATTGGCCACTGGGTTCTCCCTACTCATAGCCCAGGAATGATACACAGCAGCCCAAGACCTTTTGGGGAAAGTCCTATGAAACGGTCCTGTGATCATGACATCATGTGGTCCACATAGAACTTCAGCGCTTTAGCCACATCCAGCGACGAAGGCGTCGGGAAGAATACAGGTAACACCAAGGTCTCGTTTAGAGGAAAGTCTGACGACACCTTGGGCATGAAGGAGGGGTCCGTCCGTAGCACTACCCTCGTCTCGTGGAATGTCAAGTAAGGTGGTTTACAAGAGAGGGCCTGGATCTCTCCCACTCGTCGTGTGGAGGTGATGACCACAAGAAATGCTGTTTTCCGCTGCAAGAATTGCAGTGGCGTCGAATGCATAGGCTCGAATAGTGGACTCACGAGCCTAGTCAGCACCACATTGAGCTCCCACGCTGGGGCCGGAGCCTTCACCGGCAGGAAGGACCGGAAAAGTCCTTTGATGAACTCCTTGACCAGGCGGTGTGACCATAACGATGACCGTCCCGGAGTTCTGGTGTAGCAGGAGATAGCCGCCAGATGAACCTTGAAGGAAGCATGAGCCAGACCTGATTTGGCTAGCGACAGCAAATATGGCAGCACCTGCGTAGCCGCAATCCGTAGGTCGTCGATATTCTGTGCACGGCACCAGACAGCGAACCTCTTCCACGTATGTCTGTAGCATTTCAGTGTAGACTAAGGCCTGGCCTTGGCCAGCACCTCCTTGCAGTCCGCCGGGATATCGTATCCTCCAAACTCTAACGCTGCAGGAGCCAGGCCTGCAAGTTCAGCGACCATGGGTCGTGGTGCAGGATCACGCTTCCTTCTCTGGAGAGAAGATCTGCGGCCACAGGAAGCTTGACTGGAGGGGACACTGCCAAGTCCAGAAGGTCCCGGTACCATATCAGTCTCGGCCACGCCGGTGCAACGAGGATCATCCTTTACCGGGACCGCCTGAGTTGATTGACTAGTAGAAGAAGCAATGGCAACGGAGGGAACGCATAAAGGAACAGGCCATCCTAGGGGAATGGGAATGCATCCCCATAATCCCCGGTTGGGGCAACCTGCTGGCGAACCTCCGGCACTTGGTGTTCGTCGCCGTTGCAAACAGATCGATGTGGGGATTGCCTCATCGTCGGAACAGACGATCAGCTTGGTCCTGCCGAAGCTCCCACTTGTGGCAAGAGCCGGCGATGGTGTTCTTCACTCCTGCCAGATGAAACGGGACAAATAACATCCACTGGGCAGCAGCCCAGTGCCATAGGTCTGGCGCCTTTCTGGAGAGCGCTGGTGATCTGGTGCCCCCCTGCTTCCGGATGTAGAACATCGTGGTGGTGTTGTCCATGAAGACCCGTATTACCTTGCCCTTGAGGGACGGAAAGGAAAGAGTTGAGGGCCCAAAACACTGCCCGCAGCTCCAGAACGTTGATATGCAACAACTTCTCCTCCGGCAGCCAGAGGCCTCTTGCGTGGAGACTTCTGGTGTGCGCGCCCCATTCTTCCACGGAGGCGTCTGTTGTGACTGTCTCTTGATGAGGTGGGGGCTGGAAGGCTGTGCCCTCCGGCAGATGCGCACAGACTCCCCACCACCGTATCGCTCGACGGAAACTCTTGTTGAGACATCTTGTCCTCGAAGCTTCCCGATACCTGAATCCAACGGGCGTAGACAAACTCTTGCAGTGCCCACATCCGCAGCCTGCACAGCTGAATGAGGTATATGCATGACAACATCATGCCGAGAAAGGACTTGATGGACCTCACCCTTGCGATCTTTAGGGTAAACAGCCGTTGTAACTTGCGCAGGATGGGCGCTATCCTCTCCTCCGACGGAAACGCCAGGCACGACACTGTTGAGCCGAGACCCCAGAAACAGCACGTCGTGCATAGTTCACCGAGAAACCCAGCTCAGTCAGCAGCTGGACGATCTTCGCTCTGTGAACGACGGCGACCTCCCTTGATTTCGCTTGGATGAGCCAGTCGTCCAGGTAGGGGTAAACGTGGATCCCTCAGACACAGCCGTGCCGCCACTGGTGCCAGGCACTTGGTGAAAACCCTTGGCGCCGACTTCAATCCGAAGGGTAGGGCCTTGAACTGGTAATGTTGCCACTGAACCACAAAGTGTAGAAACCTGTGGGGTCCCTTGTGAATGGGGATGTGAAAGTAGGCATCCTCCAAGTCCAGAGATGACAGAAAATCCCCTCCTTCCAGCTGTCCTAGCACATGCTGAAGGATGACCATCCGAAACTTCTGGGTTTTGATGTACTTGTTCAGACTGCGGAAGTCTAGAATGGGCCTCCAACCGCCCTCTTCTTTTTGACGAGGAAGTACCGAGAGTACACTCCGGAGCCCCAGAGCCTCTTTGGGACGAGGTCCATCACGCCCTTCTTCAGCATGGCTCGCACCTCCAGCAGAAGCTGAGGGATGTGGTTTTCCTGCCTGACCATGGGTGGTATGCAAGGACACTTTCGTTGGAAATCCAGGGTGTGTCCGTGGGCCAGAGCCTCCAGCACCCAACGGTCGGTGGAGATGGACTCCCACGCACTGACGAAGTTTTCCAGCCAGCCTTCCACCGGGGTGCGTAGGTGAGGACCCAGATGTCACGGCCGGTACGATCTTGCTTCGTCGTGAAGGCGCCACCTTCCGGACCCTGTCGAAGATGGAGATCTCCTCCAGACTTGCTGTGGCCCCTGTAGGCCTCTTGGGCCAAAGAGCAGGACGGCTGATGGGAGGACGAAGAGCTTCCACCGAAGCCTTTGGAGGAAGCTTGGGGTTTACCCCTGTAAATCCGAAAGGACAGCCGCCGCTGCTGATGTGTGCCCAAGACACAAGTCGTCTCGGTGTCCACCTTGATGGCCTGAAGAAACTCGTCCACGGTCTTGCCAAACAAATTGTCCCTGTCGAAGGGCATGTCCAATACCCTTGACTGCACATCCTGGTGAAAGTTAGTGGCCCTTAACCAACCTCGCTGACTAAGGCAAACGCTGTTGCCCATTTGGCAGAATCCCGTGTCGGCAATGTCCGTGGCCACTGTGATTGCATGGTCCGATGCCACCTCGTCCTCCTGCAGGATCTCCAATGCTTCCGCTGTCTTGTCAACGGGAAGAAAGTCCAGGCTGGGAGCGATTTCAAACCAGAGCTTCCAATCGTAGGGTGCCACGATGGCGAGGGCCGTAGCCGCCGATGTGATGACTCATCGCCCTATGCCATGCAACTTCTTCCCCTCGCTGTCTGAGGGGGGGGGGGCCAAGGAGGAGGTTGGCGACACGGAAGTACCAGAAATGTCTTCCTTGCTGCCGCCGAGACCACTGAACCCGGGGAAGGCTGG
This sequence comes from Ambystoma mexicanum, assembly GCF_040938575.1. Taxonomy (NCBI): domain Eukaryota; kingdom Metazoa; phylum Chordata; class Amphibia; order Caudata; family Ambystomatidae; genus Ambystoma; species Ambystoma mexicanum. The sequence goes on along the minus strand of NC_090928.1, from coordinate 633,449,054 downwards.
GACCTCAAACACTTGGGTGCACAGTCCGGCACCCTGTACTTCTTTTCATACCGGTTCCTCTTCGCGGGGGCCGAGGAGGGGTTCTTCATAAGGGACAGTCCCTTGTCCCAAATGTCGTCCAACAGCGGGATCAACAGCACAGTCTTCCTTTTCGCCTTGCAGCGTTGGTACAGGAAAGCCTTGTTCTTCTTTTCCTCGGGGGTAGGTTGAACCAAGCCCGAGGCCCTAAGGATCATGGCATGGAACAAGACTATCTCGTCGGGTGGTGAGGCCCTAGGCGGCGGAGACGGGAGGTCCCCTAACTCGCCGTCATCGTCCGTGCCCATGCCCATCGTCGTGTCCGGGACTGTATCCTCCCTCAGTGGAGGGTAGGGGGGCGAAGGGTGACAAGGAGGTGGAGGGGGGCGCGCCTGAGGGCCCCAGTGACGCGGGGTCTTACGATGCTGCGGGATCTTCTGTCGGCGGAAGGGGTATCCTCGTCCGAATCTCCGAGCACAAGGTGTGAAGTGGCTGGAGAATGTTCACCGAAATGTTTGCTGGGGGTTGAGGTGGTTGCTGAGGTGGCGGAAGTGGGAGCGGCGGAGGCAGCGGTGTAGGGTTCTGAAAATCCTCCACGCCCTGCTCCTCCTCATCAGTCTCGTCCTCACTCTCGACGTCTCCCTTGTCAGGGTCCTTCCCGTAAGACTTGGCCTCGACGAACCTCTTTTCCAAAATGGTCTGGAAAGTAGAAAGCTCGTCCTCAGAGGTGATGTCCGTGCCCTGTAGGACTACTGTACCCCTCCCTTCTCTGCGACAAGGGGGGACTGTTTCAGGGAGATGATGGGCATCGCCATCTCCAGTGTCTTCTCTTGGTCGAGCTTGAGGCCTTCACCTTGGGGGAAGGGTCAGTGCCCCGCTCCCCCATTGCCTTATTTGACTGGCCCGTCCGGGGCTTCTCCAGAAGCTTACCCTAGTGGTCCGACGACTTCTTCGTCGAACCTGAGCGTTGGCTTGTGGTTGAAGGTGCTGGAGACACTGAGCTCGCCCTGGCCGCCGGGGAGCCCGTCACAACGGCGCTACTGGTGCCTGTGGACTCACGGTGCTTAGCCTTATGTTGGGCCCCCGTCACCAGAGCACCCTCAAAGGTCTTAGAAGACCGCTCAGTTTTCCTCTTGTGGCTGGGGGAAGGCATGCTGCCGGGACTCACTGGTAGCAGGGGCCTTGGCCTGGAGCCAATCGGTGAGATGCCTGCGCCAATCCTTCACGGTGTGGGGGACCATCTCCTTGCAAAACGCACAGTCTTCCTCCACATGCGTTTGGTCCAAATGCAGGCAATAGAGGCAGAGGGAATGCCCATCGTCCAAGTAGATGTTCTGTAGGCCACATCCTGGGCAAACCCTGAACAGAAGCGTTGGGTCTTCCTTCTCCTCTGCCATGTCCACGCGGAGTAAGCCCAGAAGAATCCTTTGGAATCTTAACTCGAAATTCAGCCCTTGAGGGGCACTGGAAAATCCAAAAACAGATCCCCGTTAGTCAGATGATGGGTCGAAGGAGCTTGAGGCTCGATTGACCGAAAAATAGAGTAAAACTGGAAAAAAGCGCAAAACACAGTTAAAAGCCAGAGAGCTAATCACGAGGACTCCCACCCCTCGAAGGTGCGGTAAACATCTGAAGATGGCTGCCAGACGAGGGGCTTAGGTAGAGGGCAGTCATTGGTTGGGGGCAATATGACCCAGAGACCAGAAGTGAAACTGAAATTGATTTTTTTCTTTACCGAGGATTCCCAGCCTGACGGGGAATATTCATGAGCATGTGAATCCATGCCAGACCCCATGCTGGAGAAGTCACAAAGGGGCATATGAAGAAGAGTTCAAAGAACTATATCAATGTTAAGGGAAGACCAGATGTAGAGGGAACCGTCACCACGTGGGTGCTGATTCGAGAAACCCTTGTCGATCCCATGTCGAATATGACTACAGATATCAGAAGGCAGTTGGAGAGCCGCCAAGATAGGTTAAAGTGGTCATTCAGGAGGTCGAGCAAAATCCCCATACAATCGAAAATCTTTGACCGACAAACTGTTGAGAAAGTAAGGAAAGCGAATCCCACATGGTGAAAAGTTAGTACATGAACTGTATATCGGAAAGGTTGGCGAGAGTAAACCCCGGAGACAGAAACCTGTTTAAAAAGACATTGAGATTTGTGAAAATGAAAAGTATTGCGAGACGAGGGAAAGTAAAGTGTCACCCTGTCAATTGGGATCCGAGCCCGGTCGAGGGAGGTCCAGGGGTGAAATGCTAGCACCCAAAGTTCAATAAGAAAGAACTGTTTTTGTGAAAACGTTAAAAGCGATAGGGAAGCAGAAGAACAAGTTACCTGCTAAAGTTCTTTCGATGAGATGGTCTGACGACGTATTCCATATCTATGACAGTAATCACCACAGCTGTGCTGCTTCGGAAAATCTTTCGGCATCTGCGTCCTGCGTCGATACGCTGTCCTCGAGGGCCTCCGTCGAGCCGACGTCACCGGATGTTATAAGTAGGATGCACGATGCCCGTAGCCTCAGTTGTAGTTTTTTCCCCCAGAACGTGTGGCACCAAACCACTGCCAATATAACCACAGAAAGCCTTGCGGAAATGTAAGCTGCAATCACATAAGGAATTCTGTAGTGGAGCATGTAGGGAGGGAGCGATCTGGAATACGTCGTCGGACCATCCCATCGAAAAAACGTTATCAGGTAAGAGAGTAACTTATTCTTCGAGGGGATTGGGTCCTCAGACGTATTCCATATCTATGACAGACTCCCAAACCAGTACCAACGTATGGAGGAGGGAAAAGAATTTAGAATATAGAAATTTAGAATGCCCAATCAAATTGCAGCATAAAGGACCGCCTTGCCAAAGGCCAGATCCTGCCCATGGACAGAATCGAGGGAGTAGTGACGTACAAAAGTATGGACCGAAGCCCAAGTAGCTGCATCACAGATGTTACGAATAGGAACACCCCTCTGCAGGTCAGTAGAGGCAGCCATACCCCTAGTAGAATGGGCCCGTAAGCCTACCAGAGGGTCCTTCCCCACCAAGCAGTAACATTCAGAAATTGCCAAGATAATCCATCTAGACAAAGTCTGCTTAGTCACAGCTTGTCCCAAACGCCTTCCAGCGTAACCAATAAAGAGCTGATCGTCCACTCTGACAGGGGACATGCGAGAAATGTAGAAATGTAAAGCTCTCCTAGAATCCAACCTATGGAGCCTCTCCTCTTCTTTACCAGGATGTGGAGGAGGATAAAATGCCGGAAGAATAACCTTCTGGCTCAAATGAAATTCCGACACCACCTTCGGAAGAAAGGAAGGACGAACTCTAAGGACAACCCTGTCCTTATAAAACACAGTGCAACTGCACTATCCCAGTCCTATCTTCTTTAAAAACGCTAGGGGTCTACATTGAAGCAACCCTGTTTATGGACAAACAAGTCAATGCCATTGTCTCTGCATCAGCGCTAAGCACCAAATTCATAAACGCCATCAAACCATTCCTCACCAAAGAAAACTGCCTATCAATAGCAAGAGCTACCATAGGCGCGAAACTTGACTACTGTAACGCTCTCCTAGCCGGCACCTCTGAAAAAAACATAAACAAACTGCAAGTCACACAAAATAACGCTCTGAGAGCAGCCTTAAGCATCTCCAAAAGGGACCACATATCACATGCAAGACAATCCGCTCACTGGCTCCCTGTCAAAGAACATATCACTTTCAAGGTTCTGACCACTACCCACAAATGCATCCATCACACTGCACCACCTTATCTCTCAGACACTATTCACAGACCGGCCTCATCCAGACCTACAAGACTTTGCTACACCAACCAACTCACGGTACCACACATGAACAAGATTACAGCGGGAGGTCGGGGCTTCCCCTACATAGCACCTAGACTCTGGAACAATCTCCCTCACGCTCTAAAAGCAGAATGCTCTCTTACAGCTTTTAGAAAAAAACTCAAAACCTCTCTCTTCAACTAACTTCCACTACCCACAGCCAAACATACACACGTTGCTATTGTTTTTCTATTGTAGAAACCTGCATGCGTGTATGCCTCTAGGATGTAACTAAGTATCGCTTTCTTATAGTAACCAGCGCCACGACGCTCCAGGGATGTTTCTGTGCGCTTAACAAATGTGAATAAATAAATAAATAAAGTGAAGGGTGGCTTAACTGAAAGTGCCTGCAACTCACTCACTCTGCGAGCGGAAGTGACCGCAACTAAAAACACAGTTTTAAGGGTTAACAGCCTCAAAGGACAAGAATGTAAGGGCTCAAACGGAGCACCCATACGGAATTTCAGAACAAGGTTCAAATCCCAACCAGGCACCTGGAAAGGTGCCGGCGGAAACACATTAGTGAGTCCTTTGAGAAACTGAGAAATTAAAGGAATTTTGAAATAACACTCCTCAGACGAGTGCTTAAATATAGACAGCGCCGCCAGGTAACCTTTAACAGTACCCACTTGCAGGCCCCTGTGGGCTAACGAAAGCAAAAAAGGCAGAACCACAGGAATGTCACATGAAAAGGGATCCACATTCTTAACCCTGCAACAGTCGCAGAACTTTATCCAATGGCAACGGTACAGGGACTTTGTTGCCCGCCGTCTGGCCGAAAGCAACACATCCATCACGTCTTCAGGGAGGTCCCAATCCTTGTACCTCAACCTTTCAGAAGCCAAGCGTGAAGGTTGAGGGATCTGACCCCTGGATGGAGAACCTGACCCCCCTCCCGTGAGAGCAGATCGTCTCGGTAGGGAAGACAGCATGGAGGGCAGATGGACAAGTCGAGAAGGTCTGGGTACCACGTCCTCCGGGTCCATGCTTGAGCAATGAGGATCATCCGGGAACCGAACCTCTGTAACCTCCGCAGCACTTTCGGGATGACGGGGACAGGAGGAAATGTGTACAGCAGTGGGAAGGACCACTCCACCACGAACGCGTCTCTCAAGGCTCCTCTTGGAGGAAATTCCCACGAGCAGAACCTTTCGCACTTCTGGTTGACACTGGAGGTGAAGAGATCCACTTGAGGGGTCCCCCAAAGGGCGAAGATCTCCAAGAGAATCTCCTGAGCCAACTACCACTCGTGCGAGATCGCACTCTGCCTGCTCAGAGCATCCGCCGTCTCGTTTTCGTCTCCGGTCAGATGAACTGCCGAGATCGAAATTTCCTGCTGGATGGCCCAGAACCAGAGCTGCATCGACTCCCTGCACAGAGGAAGTGACCCTGCCTCCCCTTTTTGTTGAGGTAGTGCATGGCCACTGTGTTGTCCGTCAGAATGGGGACATTGTTTCCTCGCACAGTCGGCAGAAAAGCCTTCAGGGCAAGCCTGACGGCCCTCAGCTCCAACAGATTGATATGGAGTCTGGACTCCGTTGGAGTCCAACGACCGCTGACTGTCAACTCGTTGGCATGAGCTCCCCATCCCATGAGGGATGCGTCCATCACGATAGTCACCTCTGGCCAGGGTAGCCAAAATGGAGCCCCCCTCATCAGATTGCCTTTGACGGCCCACCACAGAAGGTCCTGGGCGACCGAGGGAGGCACCTGAACGGGGTCAGACATCCTGCCAGAGGACTGTGACCACTGCATCTTGAGAGCCCATTGCAGAGATCTCATCCGCAACCTGGCCTCTGGTAGCAGAAGAATGCAGGATGCCATGAGGCCGAACAACTTCAAGAACTCGAACGCTGGGAGACTCTGGGCAAGCTGAAACTTGTGCACCATCTGCTGAATGTGATGAGCCCTCACCTGGGGAGGAAAACACTGCCCCAAGAACGTGTCTAGCACTGCTCCGATATACTGGTGCCGCTGTGTTGGCGTCAAGTGGGACATCTTTAAGTTGAGGGAGAAGCCCAGCTTGTGAAGGGAGTGGTAGGTGACGGACAGATATCCAGGACCTGCTCGGGAGAGCATGCCCTGATCAACCAATCGTCCAGGTAGGGGTAGACGTGAATCCCCCCTTTCCTGAGATACGCTGCCACCGCCATGAGCTTGGTAAAGACCATTGGGCGGAGGTCAATCCAAACGGCAGGACCCGAAACTGAAAGTGCGAGTCGCCAACCGCGAACCTCAGGTACTTCTTGTGCTTGGGATGGATCGGCACATGAAAATAAGTGTCCTTGGGGTCTAGAGACACCAACGAGTCCTGAAGTTGAAGGGCCTGGAGGACTTGAGAAAGAATAACCATCTTGAACTTGTCCTTCCTGAGGAGCTTGTTCAAACCGCACAAGTCCATGATGGGTCTCAATCCCCAGTCTTTCTTCGAAATCAAAAAATAAGGGGAATACCATCCCTGGTTCCTCTCCGCTACAGGCACCAGTTCTATGGCGCCTTTCTCCAGCAGGGATTGTATTTCCTGCGCACGGAGCGGATCCAGACTCTTCAAAGAGAGATTCCCTGGTGGATTGTCGTGAGGCCTCTGCCGGAAAGGAAGACAGTAGCCGTGATGATCTCCAGAACCCACACATCTGAAGTAATGGCACGCCACTCTACAAGACGCTGCGCCAGCCTTCCCCCAACCGGCGAACCATGGGACATGGCCTCATGACTGAGCTGAAGCGGCTGCGGCAGTGCCTGAGGGCAAAGAGGCAACTGCCCGAGCGGCCTTGGCACCTCGAGTACCCTGTTTTCCACCTCTGGCACTCATACGGTGGCCCCTTTGACTTGCAGCTCTTCTCGATTTACTAAAGGACGAGTAATATCAAAAGGAACCTCCCCTCCATTGCTGTCCCCTAGGACGGAAAGGCGGAGGTTGGCGAACTGCAGCACTCAACGACTTCGCTGCAGCTTTGGAGGTCTGCAACCTCTGAAGGCTCTCGTCAGCCTTTCTGCCAAAAAGATGTTCACCATCAAAGGGCATGTTGAGGAGCCGGGCTTGGACATTAGGAGCAAACCCCGACTTCCGCAACCACGCAAACCTGCGTATTACGGTGCTCGCCGCCATGGACCGCCTGACGCAATCAACCATGTCCAGACCCGACTGAACGGATTCACACATGGCATCCTTGCCATCCTGCACGATAGCAAGAAAACCATCCCGCTCCTCCCCTTCGGGGATATGATCAGCCGCTAAGGAGATCCAGTTCCACAGAGTGTGTGAAACGAGACAAGGCACAAACGGAGTTGGCAGCCTGAAGCGCCATACCCCCAGAAGAAAACACCTTCGCCCAGCCGTCAAAACGTTTGTCGTCCCCATCAGGAGGGATGGTAGGGTACGACGCCTGCTTTGCGGAGGCCGTAGCCACCTGCAGCAACAAACTCTCCGGAATAGGGTGCGTGGTCAAGTAGCAGGGGTCGCCACTGGCTGGGCGATATTTCTTCGGCAAGGACTTGCTCACTGCCGGGAGACTCTCCGGAGAAGTCCAAGCCACAGCCACCCTTCTCTGCAAGGCCATATGGAATGGCAGCACCGGGTCAGTTGGTGGACCTTGGTCGAGGATATCATTCAGGTCATCCTGCTGAAAATTCCCAGGGGGGGCAGACCACCCCAGGTAATCCGTGACCCTCGACATCAGGCGCCGTTATGAGGACTCGGCATGCGTGACAGGCTCAGGCCTACCAAACTCCACCTCCGAAGAGGTGTCTAGACCACTGGCGTTGTGCAACGACTGATGCTGATCCTCAAGTTGGCTATGACCAGAAAGGAGGCCACCAGGAACCTCACCTTCCCCAGACCCCTTATCCACCTCAGAAATACAATCCAGAGGCTGGAAGGAGGGTACAGAAAAAGGAACAAAGACATGTTTAGCCTTGACCAGAGCCTTTCTGGGGGGTTCCACCGTGCCACAGGGAACCTCTGACAAAGCCACCTTGAAAGGCGCCTAGGGCGTCGATGGAATCGGCGTCGAGCGCGGCGCCAACAACTTCGACGGCGTGGATACAGGCCTCGTTGGCGGAGCCCAGAGCGTGTGTCTTGACAGCCTGGGCGCCAAGGGCGTCGACGACTTCCTCGGAGGCGGAGCCTTGAGAGAGTCCGTCGACAACCTTGGCGCCGCAGGCGTCGATGTCTTCTTCGAAGACTTCACAGGTTCTTGCGGTCTCGAGTGCGTCGAGGACCGGGACCTGGACTGGAACGGGCATGTCTAGAGCGACCATCCTTGTCCGACCGAGACCTCAAAGGCGCCCGGTGGTCGTGACGACCGCTCGAGCCCGAAGGCGTACAAGCAGCATCCCTAGAACGGTCAAGGGTGGCGTCTTTCGACGGCGCGGACGGACCAGAGCCCTGCGATTGGAAAATCACCAACATCTCCTTTTCGGACTCACGACGACAATGCGGAGAGTCGTCCCTCAAATCATCCGTCGAAAGACCAGTGTAACGCGACTTCCGGGGCTTGGCCACCTTACAGACTGACAGCTTCTTCTTACGCTCCCGTAAGGCCTTCGATGTGAGCAATTGGCAGTCGACACAGTCATCCGTATCGTGGTCCTCCCCGAGGCACCAGAGGCAAGCGTTGTGCGTCTCCGTCAGCGACATCTTGGACCCGCACACCCGACACTTCTTAAAACCGGACCGCGGGGTGGAAGAAGCCGAAGACATCATCCAATATTGCAAGGAAGAAACAGGTTTGAAGAACCAAAAGAACAGGATTCAGTAGAACCGAGGCGCGCCGAGATCTCCGAAGCGAACACGTTCGCGGAAAAAAGGGAACTGAGGCTACGGGCGTCATGCGTCCTACTTATAACATCCGGTGACGTCGGCTCGACGGAGGCTCTCGAGGACAGCGTATCGACGTCATTGACGCAGGATGCCGAAAGATTTTCCGGAGCAGCACAGTTGTGGTGATTACGGTCATAGATATGGAATACGTCGGAGGACCCAATCCCCTCGAATTTGTGTTTGTTTTTTGGATACATCAGGCCTTGGAGGTAAGTGTAAAGACCGTTAGGGGGTGTATGTACTTCTGCTCTCTATATGGTAGAGGAGAGGCACAGAAGACCCCAGCCAAGATTCTCTATAAGGTAGCAATGGATGAGCAATCAAAGCCTAGCTTCTCAGGAGGTGATGCGGGCTGGTTCTTAAGTACAGTGTAGTCCCCGAACCCCCACAAAGGAATGTCTACACACTGTATTACTGAAAACACAGTCTTTAAATAATTAATATTCAAAGGTATGTACACAATCACAATAACGCACTTTGTACTTGAAAGTCAATAATGATAAATATATACACGTCTAGAGTGGTACCACTAATGTTATCGAATCTCATTGAAGTGCATCAACTGTACGGTTAAAATGTCACGCAGATCAATAACGAGTAAACCAGCAATAGAGATAGGAAGGAACGTAAGATGGTTGAAACAATAGGCAGAATACTGGCCCCGTACCCCAGACAGTTCTGTGTGGAGATCCCCCCCCCCCCACCTGGGCAACCTGTAAAATAAGATATATCGCACAAGTCCAGTCCATATGTTCAATAGTCTCACTTCTTCCTATTAAGGTTTTACCCCCCAATGTACCTGGTGGAGTAGAGTTCTCCGACGATGCACGACCGATCCTTCTTGAGTGCCTCCCTTTCAGGCGGGAGCCACGGATCGTCGAGGGGTGCCGGGAAACTTGGCATTCGGTGTCGGGGGAATCGACGGCCCTTCTTGAGTGCCCTCCCTTTAAGGCAGGAGTCACGGGTCGTCGAATGTCCGACGGTGAACAGGGTGAACTATGGCAGAGAAGTGGCTGCTTCATTCCTAGCAGTGCTCGTCGACAACAGAGCGTTGGCGTCCTGCAAGGAAGAGGCGTGCAGGGCACCTCGATGACAATAGTTCTGGACCGCAAAGAGATGATGAAGAACGGTGGCCCAGCAAGGGCGTCGAGTCGTCGGCGTCTCTGCGGTCTGTAGGTGGCGGGAAACCCACCGGTGGATGCTCCTCGGCGCGTCGACCGTCAGGCCTTCTCCAGCGGGAGACAAGCGGATGACGATGCAGACAAGAGCGTCCGATGATCAATGAAAGTTCTTAGGCAAACGGGAGCACAGCGGCTCCTGTCGGCGACGGCGGTCGTCGACAGTGGCGGACAACAGTCCGAGTGCTTCTCCTTGGAGTTCCGCAGCAGTCCCCCTATCGGGTCGGCAGCATGTCGAGGTCTGTCTACCAGGGAGCGTTGGCAAAGATCAGCTGTGCACGATGGTCCCTCGTAGCTCGGGAAGAGGGCGCCTTAACAGGTCCTCTCTGGGTCAGTCCTTGGAGGCACAACAGCTTTCAGATTGTGAAGGAGAGCAACAGCAATTCTTCTCGTCCAGCAGGGCTTCAAGGTCAAGCGTCAGTTAATCCAGTTACTCGTCGTAGTGGACTTCAGCTTCTGAACACGATTCCTAGCAGTGAGAGGTCCCCAGATATACTGTTGATCTCCCATTCATTCCGCTGGGTCACACTCAAGCATCCAATCACGACTACGGGCATTCATGCAGGCAGGCAGCCAATCAGGCACACAAGGTATTCAGGCCATTCACTTCTCTCCAGACACTCACAACAAGTTATGTATACTGTGCCAAGTACCGAGCCATTCAACACTCCAAGCTGCATTCATACCAGTTTCGTACAGGGTTGTCTCAGTCATTGTGTCAGCCACTAGATACTAGATACCCACAACACAGAATGCATATTCGTCACACACTCTATTCACCCATGTCCCACCCACAGGAGGTACCCACAATACACATCACCGGGAAGGCTCCAGCTAGTCTGACTGGGCCTTCACAACAACACCATATATGGTACTTCCATCCAACAGCCAGTCAGGGGGAAGGGGCAGAGTCAGGGCTTCCCAGGACTTTGGGAAAACAAGGTAATGGGTAATAGAAAGCAAGAGGCCACAGGGGCCATCTTGTTTTCCATCAGGAATCAACTGATCCCAATGGCAGGGCCGGGGTATCCCAAAATGAAGGATACTCCGCGCACCTGTCAAATTCAGCATGGAGCTGCCACCAGCCCATACCCTGCTCTGTGGGCCACCCACAGGTGACCAAAAACATACACTAGGGGCACAGGGTTGTACCCCCCCACCCATGGGTGCCATAAGGGTATCCCACTAGTCCGTTCACCAAACCAAAAGAAAGAGAGCTGCACTGCCAGGAGTCCCACATGAACTCCTGCGCGGAAAACACGACAGAACACACGATAAAAAGCAGTAAAGGACAAGGATACGGAGGCCCTGTCCCTCCGATGCATTTCCAGCATCACAGTAAGACTCTTTACCATAAAAGAGCCTGATAGCTGGAACAGAACTGTCAGCTCGTGCTGAAGAGGCTCAAGCGTGGGCGGTGCTCCAAAGTCTCATCTTGTCCCGTGCTAAAAATTTGGGGAAGAGAGACCTCAAGGCAATCACATCCTGACTTATTATTTGAACACCGTTTCCTTTATATGGATACCCTATCCCACACTCTTTCTGTAATTTAGTTGTAACAAATTGGCAATAGGATTTTCTTAGTATAGGCCTTTTTATTTTGACAACGACACTAGGACTGCCTTATTTTTCATTTGATGGTCGACACTTGCTCCGATCTTAGATTTAGGTTAGGTGTTTCCACCCTGCATTTATAGTTCAATAAACACCCTTGAATTGTTATCACTTTTGTCTGTCTTTACTGATGCCACCATGAGTTCCTTACAGTTCTCAATAAACTTGCATGCTTAAAGACAGTGTCATAAAGACAGTGTCATTTGGTTTTGAAAAATAATGTTATCTTTGGTCTCCGATAGTTTGATATTCAAAATTGCCTTCAATGTCACTTTCATTCATACACAAGTGTTTCCTATGCTGAAAACCCCTGTTGCTAGCTCGTGAGCCGTCTGAGCGATCCAGTGTCACTTTCAGCAAGTGAACTCATTGGTAAGGCGCGAGCGTCCGATTCCCTCGCTGCTCGCAGGTATTCAGCTTCAGTGGCTCATCGCGACCCGGCAATCTGCTACTTTTAGTCCGCCGCCACCCGCGCAACTTGTAAACTGTGCTCACTTTGCACCAGAGGCTTCCTAGTGCTCGCCAGCCACAGGGAACAGACTTTTGGGGAAAGATAGATTTCCACACTTTCACTTCCCACTGCGCAGCCTATGCAAGTAAGACTCCTTGAGGCAAAGACACTCTCAGGACCGGCTACTGTTCTCTGCTTAAAAGTGGTCTGGGCGTCTTCTTCCTCTTCCAGTTTCTGCTACCACTGCTCTCCCTGCTCACCAACGGCCTGCACCTAAGGGGGCCTTTTAAGCATCTCAGTCTCTCTGAGGTGTGGGTCATTCCCATTAAAGCAGCAGACCACTTCTGCAGTTTTGTACCTCTTTAGCCCTCTTCCTCGTCCCAGTAGAAGGTCATTAGAAGATTGGGTCTTGGGGGAAGTTGAACAAGGGGCTTTCCCATTCCTCCTTCCCCATCCCATGTGATCCTAATGCAGAACACCACCCCCAAGGTTGGGTTCAGAAGGAGTCTACCTTTCTGGCCCACATGAGAAGGGTCCCAGGCCAGTTTTTCTGGGGAAATCCTCATTGATTCATCACATTTTTCTATTGTGTTCTGTTAGGGTGTATGTTGACAGGAAGGCAGTCATTGGTCGTTTAAGGAGAAGAAGTCTACCTCTTGTGTCCCTTGTTGATTTATTTGTAGGTGTTTGGCCAGGTAAACTGTAGATGTCCTTCTTTGTTCAGTTCTGGCCCGGCTGTGTTTTCAAACTCGTCATGGTTTACAACTTGTTCTGTGGGGTGGTTGGTTAATACAGTGGTTCTGTGATGAAATCGGTTATGTGGTTCCCGGGGCAGTGTGGTTTTGGAGCTTCTGAGAGGTGGTTCAGTCCAGGGTAGCATGTAGATCTGGCTATTGTGATGAAGTGTATGAAATCCCCAATACTTTTGGTGAGGGAGCAAGCCACAGTAGACTGGGTTGTACAGGATGCTATCTGATGTGCCTTCCCGATTGTGAAACTAGCAGGATCCCACAGGATTACCACCCTCACCAAGGTGCAATGTCAACAATGCGGTTGACAAACACTTTTGCAACCCCAGACAGAAATATATTCTCAGAAGTTTTCAGTAAAGCTATATCAAAAACACCCATGCCAACTGGGCTGGAAGTAGACGCTCTCAAACATTCAAGAGAATTCTAGATAAGACCTTGACTAAGTTTAATGAAGGAAAGCACTACACCTGGCAGCTAGATCATGAAAACCTGCAGGATCAGCTCATGGTTTCCCAAAAGATGCTATCCATCAAATCCAGAGTCAGACGCCTGGGAGGACTACCAAAGAACACTCCATGCGACTTCAATGGCCGGTGGACCAGAGTATCACACATCTAGCAACCAACTAAGCACTGTTTATGAACCCATTGGATTATTACTGCCATCTTCAATCAGAAGCAGGAAGAGAGAAGTGTGTGGGTCCTGTGTGCTCCAGCTATCGCATAACGCAGTACACCAGACAAGAGACCATGAGACGAGGAACGATGCTAACAGCAATTCCAAGACGGGGCTGCATGTAGTGAACCTTTAAAAACCTTGCCTCCCCTGATTAACATCTAGAAAAACTCAAAAACCATCAATACCAGACATTGAATAATAACACCCCAACGAGCAAGATTAAGAACAAAAAGAGAATAACCAATACACAAAGAGGACACAACCCCGAAAGGGGAATTACCTCTCAGAGAGGCCCTTAGAAAACACTACACAGCCTGTGAGTGAGAGAAACCCAGAGGAAACAAACGCATGTGCTGAGAGATCCTTGTTTTCCAGATGGTACGAGAATCACTCCAAGTTGCAGAGATGTTTCAAGGGTTTTTATTTTTCTCTTTGTAGGGTCTAGGGCCGTCATGCTCTCTAGTCTTGTTAGGACCCTCCTCCCTAACCCAGGCATCCGTAATGCCCAGTAAGTGCTACTGAATATTGACCCCTGCTGTCTTTACCTCTAACACCCTCCTCCCATCCCCTCCTTTAATTCACTTTCCCCCTTCTAATCTCCCCATCTCTGCCCACGCTCGCAATCTAGGCCTCCACTTTGACTCCTCCCTCTCCTTTACCCACCATATTTCTCTTACCTCTCGCACCTGTCGCTACCACCTCTTCAATATTCGTAAAATCTGTTCCTCCCTCACCTTCCATGCTAACAAACTCTTAATCTCTTCCCTTATATTCTCTCGTCTCTTCTATTGCTCTTCTCTCCTCTTTGGACTCCCTGCCTCTCATCTTGCTTCCCTTAAATCCCGTTACCACTCTGCCATCCGTACCCTTTGTCATCTTGCTCCTCATGACTCCATTTCCTCTTCGCTCTCTTATTGGCTGGCTTCCCTTTCACTCCCAACTTAAATTTCACTTCCTTAGTCTCGTTTTTAAATCTCTTCATGATCTTGCTCACCCCCATCTTTCCTCTCTCCTTTCTTTCTACACTCCATTCCGCTCTCTCCGTTCAGCTGATCTCTTCCTACTTACTGTTCCTCCCTCCCCTTGTTCCTCTTCTCGTTTGAATTTCTTTCAACTCCTTGTCCCCCCCTACACTGGAACTCTCTACCTCTCTCTATCCGCTCCATTACCTCCTACTCCTCCTTCTGCGCATCCTTGAAATCTCTTCTCCTTTCCCTGTCCTGACTTTCCTCATCCCTGCCTTTCCTCTTCTCTCTCACCTCCATCTTACACTTCCTCTACTCCCCTTGAAACTTCATCTTATTCCCCCCCCTTACTCCCCTTATCTCTCATCTACTCCTCCCTCCTTCACTCCTTTTTAACCTAGGTAAATTGTCCTACATACTGTTTTTAATGCTTGTCTCATGTTTGTAATTATGCTTCTAGTTATCATGTTCCATGTATTCTTGTTATAATGTAAAGCGCTATATAAACTTAACAAATAAATACTGATTTATGCTAAAGATGATGTTCTAAATGCTAGTTATCTAAACTTCCTCAGGGACTTACTCTCTGTCTCTATCCAGTTGTTAGCAATCCACTGGGATTTTGGTAGGTGCGTTACTAATACTCTGTTGGATTCCAACTTCTTCTAACATGTTCACTCTCACCTCTCCCTTTCTATTTCCTCTAGTCCACCTCACACCGCTCTTGTATCCCTTTGATGTTCTCACCCATTCTACAGCTTACCTCCACTTGCATGTTAATCCTCCTACTAACTGCATTCCTACCACTACGTTGGCCCCAAACCATTATGCTTCCCTCCTCCACACTGCTACTACTGCCTCCTCCACACCATTACTACTCTACTGCTTCCTCCCCTCCACACCACACCTCTAATCAAGACACCCTCCTTTCACTCCGTAACATTCTCTTCACAAACGCTCCTTTCTTCACAAACGCTCCTTACACTACCTCTTTTATACAATCGCCACACAACCATACATACTCACATTGCAGAACCACTTTCACACCCAAGTCAATACCTTACTTGCTCCACAAATCGCCACCAGAATCCGCCATGCCTTCCTTCTTCCTGCTGGTCTCTTGGTCATCCAATCCGGCCCGTCTCCGCACAAACCTACCATGTACCAAAGATGGCTGCCTGGGATGGCCTATGTTCATGTTTCGGGAGCGAGTTCTGTTTTGACTCCCAGAAAGTTTGTTCTGGGATAGTGTTTCCTCCTCCCCTTCCTGTCTCTAGTGGTTTAAGGGATGTGCAAGCTCTGCTCCATTGTCTGGGAGCTCTGCGACATTGCTGTATAGAGAGGCGGGTGGCCCGGGAAGGCCAGTGTGCATGTTTGTGCTCCGGGACCCTGCTCTGTGGGGTCTCCCAGCAAGTGTTCTAGGGGAAAGTGGGTCCTTCTCGCCACTTGGTCCGCAGAGGTTTAGGTGGCCTTCAAATTATCATGTGGGCTTGCCTGCAGGCTCAAGCAGCTTTGGAAGCTCCTCTGAAATGCTGCGTGTGGAAGCAACATCTCTCCCTCCTGCCTGGTATTGCAGTGCCAGCGTCCCCGCTGTATGTCTGCGCCAGTGCTTCTGATACTCTTCTCAGTGGTGGCTCTCCCTCTCTGACCGCAGTTGAACTTCGCAGCAGTCAGGCGATGTTACTTCAGTTTGCTGGTTTACGTCTGATGTGGGAACTCTGCAATTGCCAAAAAACACTGACAAGTATCTGGTAAAAGGGGAAGCGTGGCCAAGTAGCCATGCAGTAGGGACATCTTCCTCGCTGCTGTTGTGAGATCTGGCAGATTCTGCCAATTATATGTAAGGAAATCGGACTGGTGGTCTCGTAAACAGTGAGGGCACATGTGGGCGAAATCAGCATTTAGAGTAAAGAGCCGTCCAAAAACCCAGCGGAACGAGCGAGCTGTTGCCTGCCATGATGGCGGCCCTTGGGATTGTCGCTCGACCTGCCCTGCTGAGAGTGCTGCCATGGAAGTGGACAGGCCAGTGTGGTGAGGATTGGACCATGGGGGCCCTGGCGCAGTGTGTGAGGACAGAGGTGCAAGCCGTGCTTTGGGCACTGCCATGCGCAGCAGTGTAGAGGACGGACGGCACTACAGGATCGGCGGAGCACAAGACTACCGTACTATACAGAGAATCGGGGCTGCACTGGGGCCGGTGCGGGCAGCATGTACGCAGCAGAGCGGGGGCCCCTGATGGGCCGATCTGCCCAGACCAAGCAGGGATACAGAGACAATTGATACGGGTGGCAGGAGAAACAGAATAAAAGCTGTTGAAGCGCAGCGTAACGAGCACACAAATTCAATTCTACTGAAGCTGACTAGATGACAACAGAGCCACACGTGAAGTCGGCGTGAACGGAACAAGTGCACAGTCCAGAGATTAAGAGTGTACCAGTGTGAGTGCACATCGGGGCCCACGCTGCACGGGTACTCGCACACAGGCCCGCTGCGACATGGCATGAGACAGAACCACGGATGCCATTAGCATAAGCACGTGAAAGCCTGAGGAGGTGTAGAATAGGAGCGCCAAATCCTAAGCAGCGGGAAGGCGCATGCAGGGTGCTCTACAAGAAGCAAAAGAACAGCTACAGGCCCGAGCACCAGTTTAGGGAAACAGGTACAAATAGTACAAGGAAATAATCCAAGGCCCAACAGGAGGCAGGGCCCCACAAAGAACAGCAGGGCATGCAGCACCAGCACGGAACGAGTACGTGGTGCTCGCCTGGCGTGCGGAACCCCCATGGGGCCACAGAAAACAGGAGCCGGGACTGTGCTGGGAGCACAGGAATGGCGCAGCAGGAGGGCAACCCAGAAGTGCCTTACTGAGTAGCCCGGAGCTGGTAACAGACTACCCATGGCCCTGTAGGCACAGTCAGAAGGCGGTGAAGATGCCTGGAGCCAATCCAACTACGAAAAAGTGTTGGCTAAATGCACCTGCTACGAGAACACCAGCCCACCAACGGGCGTGGCAAAGACGACTGCAGGCGCAAGGGCCCGCACATCTGTGAGATGGCAGCAAGGGCCCAAACACCTTGCAGGTCCAATTGGATATAAGACAGTCCATCCCAACGAGGAAGGTAGCTATAGCTGTTGAGGCACACACCAACCACAAGCATTGCAAGAGCCTGGCCCTGGGGAGAGGAGCACAGCTGGAGCCTACAGCAAGCATTGAGACACACCCAAGTGCAACGGGGAAACAGGATTACCATGGGCTGACAGCAGGCAGACTGCGGAGGGTCCACACATGCCTTCTACGGCTTCCAAAAATAGAACTAAGCAACCTACACTAGACGACTTAGCGAAAACAGCGCACACAAGAGGAGCTCAGACGCCACCCGGATCAACGCAACAAGGAGGAATGGAGCAGAGTGGAGGAGACCAACAAGTCCTGGAGGCAGTGGTGGCCTTGAAAACAGCATTAGAGACCAAGATGGACGCAATCAGCCTAGACGTGAATCTACTGAGGCAACATGTCGGGGCATTAGCTGAAAGAACAATGACCTTAGAGAAACAGGTGGCGGAGAACGCAGGCAGCCCTCAAGGCCACAGGGAAGACATCACAACACTACCACAAGTTAAAAACCTAAAGGGGCGATTTGAGGATGCCAAAGGGCGAGCTTGGACAAACAACGTTAGGATTGTCGGGCTCCCAGAGGGAAAAGAGGGGAAAAATCCGACCAACTTCGTTGAAACTATGCTGTTGCAGGCGATTGGCCTAGGTGCACTCATCCACGGATTTACAGTGGAGCAGGTGCACAGGTCTCTGGCCTGAAGACTGCCATCAGAAGCCCCACCGCGGTCCATTATAGCCTACATACTGAACTAGAAGGACAGAGAGAGAATCTTCGATTACTTCAGAAAAGGCGGCACGATACAAAGAGCATCGGCGCACATCACAGCATACCCTGACTACACCCTACAGGTGCAAAAAGAGAGAATGCACTTTGTCTCTGTAAAGAGAAGGCTCCAGGAAGCTGAACTCCAATACATGCAGTTATATCTAGCAAGACTTAAGGTCATACAAAATGGCCGATTTGTGTTTTTCGACACACCAGAAGAGGCACACAAATGGATGGACTATGAGAACCTGCCAACAGGGACGGGGAGACAGAGGAAAAGCACAGCGGAATCATAAAGAGCACATCCCGAAAGACCTGGCAACACAAGAGGGCTGTGCCAAGAAAGATACTGGACGCAACTGAGCTTTTTTCCTACTCTTGTGGCCGGATTCTTGTTTTGGCTACACTTGGCTACAGATAGTAGTGAACGGCAGAAGGGGAAACAATGTGGACTCCAGAAGAGGAGCACACGTTGAAGAAGGTATCCTTCGCCCATCATGGTTTATTCCTTCAGATACTAGCGGTACACCCGGGACCAGAGGACGAAGTAGCTGGGACGGGGGTGAGAATCGGGAATGCACAAGCACGAGGTACCGAGCTGGGCAATTATTGGGGTTTGGGGGAGGAAGGGGGGGGGGGAGTTAGAAACAGCAGTTGGGAAACAGCCTATACACCCACCCGACACACACGTGAAGCATAGAACAGGACTACAGAGGAGTAAGGGAAAGAGTCATCATGGCCCAGGAACTTAAGATAGCCACCTGGAATGTGAGGGGGTTTCAGTAGTTACATCAAAAGGAACAGGATTATGACGTATTAGCGCAGCAAAAGGTAGACCTAGCGATCCTACAGGAAACACACCTCACCCAGGAGAAGTAAAACGCCCTTAATGATAGATGGAGGGGAACATTGGGCTCGGCGTATGCCAGAGGAGTATTGGTGTGGATAGCACCGTTGGTACATTTCTTAGTGTTGAAAACCATAGTGGACAAGGAAGGCAAGTTTATTATAATGCATGGTTTGCTAGAGAAAAGGGAAGTGTGTATAGTCAACACTTATGCCCCTAACAACGACGCAGCGGCTTACTGCCGATCGTCGTATACCCAAATTGGAACCTACAGAAATTGCACATTAGTATGGGGCGGGAGGAGACTTTAATTGTACTCTAGACTCCAGCCTTGATAGGTGGACAGAAAATACATGCATCCAGCCCCTCCAGCCAAAGCTTTGAACACCCTGCTACAGGCCTTGAACCTCACAGATTATCTGGAGAACCATACACCCACAGGCCCCAGGGTACTCGCACTACACAGCCCCGTTGGATCTATGCACAAGATTAGATTCACAGGAGCAGGCAAATTCATGGCGGTGGATTACAAAGCGCGGGTACTGTCCGACCACGTGCTGCTACTAATCACATGGCGGGCCTTCCCTCCCAGAGCATGCATCCTGACATGGAAGCTCAGGGGAGAAGCTCTGAAGGACGCAATTTTCCACGAACACATGAGAGCAGGCATTAGAGACTATTTTGAATCTAACACTGGCAGTGTAGCATCAGCCGGGACCTTGTGGGAGGCCTTCAAGGTAGTCATTAGAGTGATCGCCAAAGCCAAGGCAGGCGGCATGCAAGCCACGATAGAAGGAGTTATCTGGGGAGGAGGCTTTGTTGGAAGAAATAAACCAAACGGGCATGACTGCAGACAAAGCCTGCAAATCCACTCTGCTGCAGCAGGAATGTCTGAAACATTGGGATAGGTTAGGCACCCTGAATTATGCGAAATATGTTGAAAAACATGTAGAGGGCGACAAGTCGGGACTCTTGTTGGCCTGGCTGCGTGGCTGTGTAAAAACTAAATAAAGGGGGATATGATGAGGTCCATCGAAAGTGAGGCTGGAACAGTGTACAGGACACAGGAAAGAATAAACAACTGTTTTCTGAAATATTATAAAGCGCTGTAGGCAGAGAGCACTGAAACAGGCCTCTGAGATAGATGAGGCTCTTGCCCAGATTAGCCTCCCAAGCCTGGATGCGGAGGCCACTGCACGGCTTGAAGCCCCCATAAGAGTGGAGGAATTAGAGGCCACGATTAGTGGTTTTACCTACAGTCAAAACGCAGGGCATGGATGAATTGCCTAGTGAGTTTTATAAAGTGCAGCCGCAGCTGGCCATGCTTAACGAAGCATGGGAAAAGGGGTTCCTCCCGGCGACACTTCGAGGGTCCATTAATATACCGCTGCTTAAACCAAACAAGCCAGAGATGGACTGCGGGTCATATAGGCCACTGTCACTGCTAAATGAAGACGATAAAATACTCACTGCCCTACTTGCTAATAGGCTTAAGACCGTAATAGCTGCACTCGTACATCGGACCAAACTGGGTTTGTGCCAGGGAGGAATATCACATGGAACCTTTGCATATTACATCACATTATAGACCACACCAAGGATAGCACCGAGCAATACGGAGTAGCATCACTGGATGCGGTCAAGGCGCTTGACTCAGTTAGATGGCCATGGCTGCTAGTGACACTTAAGAAATTCAGTATGGTACCCTCATATATCAAATGGGTACAACTATTATATAGCAGCCCGATAGCCAGAGTCAAAACGGGCAATCAGATTTCTGAGCAGTGGGAGCTACAAAAAGGCACAAGACAGGGATGTCCATGGTCCCCAATGCTGTTTATACTAGCACTAGAGCCCCTGGCAGCATACCTCTGTGAGGAATACAAAGAGGCAGGTATAAACGTACACGGCACATGGCACCTGACCCCTTTATATGCTAACGATATGCTGTTATATCTACTTCAGCCAGAAACTAACCTCCAGTACATAACGATCAGTCGACAAAAATCTAGCCTGTTCCCACTGGCAGGATGTAGGAGGAAACCCGAAAATATGTTACCGGTATTCCCGTTATGATAGGATACGGAAACCTTTCGATACCTGGGGGGTGGACATTTATCACTAACCCAAAAAAGAATATATACAAAATACACTATGGGCAGTCAGTAAGGTCGAGAAATCCATGGAATTTTGGGCAAAGCTACCTCTCTCACTGATGGGGAGTACTGCATTGTTGAAGATGGCGGTCCTCCCTAGGCTGCTCCATTACTTCACCAACGTCCCTTATAATATTCCCCAAGAGATTTTCTATAGGCTAGATACAGTATGCTGCACCAGAAACAGGTTGGCACTCCAGAAGTTACAGAAACCATACGACCAAGGAGGTATAAGGGCCCCCAACTTTGAGGTGTACTTCAATTCAGTTGCAGTTCATCACAGGGTGGTTGTCAGATGAGCCCACACAAGATACTCCACTGCTGCAAACCGTGTGCACCCTGTTCTTCTCGAAGGAAGATGTATGGATACAAGAGACACGAAGGCCCAAACCCCCACTCCTGCTAGCAGTGGGCAAGGCCGTATGGCACAGAGCATGCAACCTATTAAGGAACCATGCTCCATACTCACCTCAAATCCCACTGGTAGCACTGAAAGCCAATGATCCGCAATCCCGGCACAATGTCCGGAATGATTGGGAGCCCCGGGGGGTGGCGACGATAAGGGGCCTGGTCAAGGAGGGGGAACTGGTGGACTTTAACACACTCACTGAGGAGAAAGGGTTACATGGAGGTCAATACATAGTGTATGCGTCAGTCTGCAAAGCGATAAAACAGAAATGGCCGGTTACAGTGGGAGGGCTCGAACATAATGAAGCTATAGAAACACTGTATGAGACCTCAGAAGGAGGTCATGTAGTGTCAAGACTGTACAAGCTAATAATCACCCAGTGCAGCGATGGACTAGAGCAAACCTGATGCAACTGTGAGAGGGACCTGGGCGCACCAATTGTAGATGACGAATGGAGTGAAGAACTGGGATACCATAAAAGGGTATCCAAAGCTAAATTACAACAAATACAACTATACAGGACCCACAGGACGTACCTGTGCCCCCCAGAAGATGGTGAGGTTCAATAAGGCAACAGAATAACATTGTCTCAAATGCGGTCTGGGGGAGGCGGACATGGTACATATGTTCAAGGCTTGAAGAGAGATCCAACACTACTAGGGTGACATAGCACAGACCGTCAAAGGCAGGCATAACATTGGACATACAATCTCCCACGGCATGAATGCTCTGAATCTTTTCACAGCCGAAACAACGAAGCACTTGAGTAAACTGAAAGACTTGGCATACGTGCTAGCGAAATGTAGGATAGCTATGAGCTGGAAGGCGCACAAATGCCCTGAGACGCAGTTATGGTGGAAAGACCTTCAGAAATGGTTGCATGCCGAGACCGCAGTATGGCAAGAAGCGACCCGATTGGGAATGAGCTAAGGTAATACCGACATAGAAGCTTGGAGGCTATTACTGCAAGAACTGTTTGTCTCTGTACAGTCGGGTCCTGAAAGGACAGGGGAGGCTCAGCCATCTGTAGCTGTGCACGGCAGCCAGATACAAATGCCAGTGAAGTGACACAACAAACATAGTAGTGTGAACTGTGTGGGATAGGCTGAGGTGGGAGATTGGGGGGAGGGGCGGGAGAAACTGACGTAAACACCCATCGAAAATCAGTGTACCCTAAGAAAAGTCTGTAAGTTACTCAAAATGTTTATACATTTTTTTTTCTCTTCAAGTCTCTGGTAAAGGAAGCTAGGCTGGAGAGAACAATGTTCTGCAAGCAAACATCTCAACACAAGCAGGGGGGTAGGAATTGGGGCACCCACTGCTGTCACTGTCCACCTCAGGTGTAGGATTCTCCCGTGTAGGCCGCCCACCCCCGGCTTCGAGGTTCTCGTCCCCTCTTGACAAGGCTAGATTACTGGCTTGTCACACTTGACACAAGGGTAGATTGCTGAACCTGGAAAGGCTGGCAGGGCTAATGCCTGGACAAAAGCATTGGGAGCCACCAAATCTCTTTACAGCCTGGAATTGCTGCAAAGAGTTGGAGAGCTGCTAAGCCCTGGGAACAAAGCGGACCAGGTGGCACAAGAGCACACCCCAAATCCATGGAAGAATTGGAGAGCCAGAGTCTGAGGCTTTCAACCAGTGATCCATGGGAGAGGGAGAAGAGAGGAGAGGAGAGGAACCAGATCCCTGGCAGTCGGGCAACATTATATTGCATGGTTGAAAATTACCACTAC
Source organism: Ambystoma mexicanum (assembly GCF_040938575.1). Classification (NCBI taxonomy): domain Eukaryota; kingdom Metazoa; phylum Chordata; class Amphibia; order Caudata; family Ambystomatidae; genus Ambystoma; species Ambystoma mexicanum. The sequence continues at coordinate 633,425,704 of NC_090928.1, read as the reverse complement.
TTGTGGTTGGAGGGGTAACCGTTAATCCAGAGAAAGAGAAGTTCAGGGGGAGACCCGCTGTGAAACCCGAGAAACCTATGGTTTGGGAAAGACCTGCTGTGGATCCTGAATAATCCAAGTTCCGGGAGAGACCAGCAGTGAAACCCATGCATTGGGAGACAACTGATGTGAATCCCAAGAAACCCCAGGTCTAAGATGCCTCCTGTGAAGCCTGAGAATACCAAGATTTAGGAGAACACCAATGTTAATACTGAAACCCGTATACCTGAGGAGACCTGAAGCACATGCTTTGAGGCTAGGGTGAAACTTGAGAGGAAGAACTAGAGAAGCCATAAACCTGCGAGCAAGAAAGGAGTCTGAGTAACTCTGGTAGGGCCTACCAGGTCCTTGTTTATTTTGTTGTGTTTGATAGGGTGAGATTTTTGAGATTAGAGTTTCAGAAACTGTTTAGGTGGCCATCTCTTGGAACACTTATGTTAGATTTGGGTAGCCTGGGAGGCTAAGGACTTGTTTAAAGAGTTGGGGTAGAGATTTCAGTTGTCCCTCTTTTTAGAAATTTACTTTGTAGTCTTGGGTCTCCTAAAGAGGAGCAAGGACTTCTAACAATGTTTAGATTTTATGTTTTGGACATTAACCTATTAAGGGTTTGGAGAGAGTTCAACTTTAAATCGACCAATCCCTGAGAGTGTTTGCTTAAGAAGACTTCTAAAGTTTATAGTTCTTTCCCTAGTTCCTGCACCTTTTGGTCCAGTCCTTAATGAACCCGATACTGTGATACTAAAAATTGTCAAGAGTGGAATTGATCGGACTTGCTATGCTATGCAGCAGGTTTTATTTATTTTCTTCCAAAAACTTTTATTTAACATATTGTGGGAAAGATAGTCTCAAGCATACATATTTTGCGTTTCAACAGGGCCACATGACCCATAAAACATTGCGGTTTAGTAATACAGGGAGGGAGTAGCAATGATCTCTTGTCCTGTGCTCTAGAAGAAGTCTAAAACCACTTAGGCCCTCCAGAGGTAACCTCCCCCACGCCCCTAGCGGGGGCAGCATATGCTCCCAAACCCTTTACACCAAAACAAAGTGCCCCACCCACGGGCGTTTACCCACAAACACTAGGCAATTGTCTGCATAGTCAATGAAGGGCCTCCAAACAGACAGGTATCTGGACTAGCGGTCCCTCCTCCTTTTTCCATTTGCGTGCAATGGTCAATTTAGCCACCAGTGTTAGGCAGAAACCTGTGAGTTCCCTTGGGGACCACTGCAAAAGATTTAGGACTACAGGTGTTAGCAGTAAACCCACTTGGTAGCAGTCTGTACCACCCAGATTTACATGGTAGCTGTGGCTGAGCAGTCAGACTTCTCTCAAGAAGAGTTAGGCAGTATGCAAAGTATACACAATAGGCACTCAGACACACCAATACAAGCAAACACTGACCAGAGCTTTGGTATCAAAGTATATAATTATTTATTTAAAAAACACTGTTTGAAACACTCCAGCACTCTTGTTGTAAAATATTCTACACAGTTACTATTGTAATATATACACCCCTTTTTCCTAATCAGATAAGTCTTAGTAAAACACCACTTATTTTCATACAGAGGTGAGCGCTTGACTAAATGGCACTCCAATAAGTTTGCGAAAAAGGGAGGGAAAAAGACAGAATATGGAAAGGTACACCACTCTAAGATTCAGGAACACTGTTAGCAAGGCAGAAGAGCAAAAGTCACTGGTGAGCCAAAGTCCAAAGGCTGGGCCCACTCTTAGAGAGAGCAGAGCACAAATGCGCCCAAGACACACAGTTACACTAGGCTTAGAAAGTCTTGCAGGGAGTTCAAAAAGAGTTGAGAGGCTCAGGAAAGTTTAGCCAGGGTGTCCCAGGCCAACCCAGGTTCGAAAGCCGGGGGCTAAATCTACCCCGTACAGTCGGTGGCAAGGGAAGCCAGGCGGGACACGGTACCTTAAGTGGGAAGGATCCTCCAGCAGTGGCAGTTGTTCCTGGCAGTGGGTGCAAGACGTGTCGTCGTCCAGGGGAAGAGAAGATCTCGACTTGGAGGAAAGATGAAGGTCGTTGCACTGCCAGGGAAGAAACCAGCCGCTGAGTTTTCCGGTTAAAGGTGGTACCTTTGTTTCGTGGTAAAACGTGGTATCCCGGTTGCCGGGGTGCTTGGCACAGGCAAGGCGGCCACGAGGTACGTCGGGAAGGCGAAAAGACGGTGAAACTGGTTATCCCCACCAGTCAAAGGAAGAAGACTCTCTGGCGGGGGAGATCTGTCGTTGGGAAAAGTGGTGAGACGGTCCAGCAGGGCTCCACCGGTGGTGTCGTCGCGGCAGGTCGGCTCAGCTTCTCCCTCGTCGGATTCTTAGGTCCTGTGGCGACTTCTGAAGTTCCAGTCCCCAAAGCCCTGCTTTTATGCAGAAAACCCCCCATTCACTCAGCCTAGCTGTCACTCAAACATGCTAAGTGGTGAGCCGGCCGTCTCACCACTTGGGCCAATCAGGACGGAGTGCGACTTGAGTTGCCTAGGCAACTCAGTCCATGGTGCCTAAATCCCCCTCTACCTGTCCTAAGTACCCCAGACAGTGTGGCACCACTTTGGAGGGCTTCTGTGGAGAAGCCCGCCAAAAAGTGGAACAAAGGGCTCAACTTGGGTTGGAGTCACAGAAGAGAACACAAATGCCATTTTAGAATCAAGTTTTGGCAAAAAATACCAACCAGAGAATTAATATTAATTAAATAAACCAGCGGTATGTTCGAGGCTACCGTAAATAATTAAATAAAGATAGTAGCCTAAAACAATGGGAAATCCCATAGGAAAATATTTGTGGTTGAATATAAAAAGTAGTATCCACTGCCACCAGCCAAAACTCGATCAGGGGGGATGGAGATGTGCCCCCTCGACTAACAGACCCCGGGGCAATTGAATTGCCCCAGCCAGTATGTCCACAATATGATGGTTTGTACTGGTTCTGTTCAGAATTTAAGACTAGTAAAGTCAATGGTGACTTTACATGCCCTGGGAGACAGTAGTCAGTCCCAGGGTATGGAGTCTATACTAGGGGGTCACTATGACACCCCTGTGTTACTGTACTGAGGGTGCTGTGTAACACACATCACAAAAACACATGAAGCCATATGGGGTAAAAGACCCGATAGCCCATTAAACACATCTAGATTCAAAGAAACACACTAAAATCATGTCCAAGAGTGAGGGTAAAAGAGTCTCACTCTTGGCAGGAGAAAAAAATAAACCCCAAAAATCCAGCAAAGCTGCTGGGGGAGTCACTAGGTTAGGAAATTCAGACTAAACAGAGAATTCTCCCTAACAGCCAGGAAAAGGTGCCCGATCAGCGTAACCATCGGACAAGACAAGGGAAAGAGGCAGTCGCTTGTGTCCCTTAGCACTATTACCCGGGGGTCCATGGGGAAAGTCAGCCCCGTAATCACCTTGATCTTGGACAGCATCTCCTTGAAGAAGAGCTCGACCCTTGCACATGGCTTCACCGTATGGAGGAGAGAACCTACTGAGACACAGACCCGCCAGCACCTTGATGGGTGATCTGAAGAGATGTGATGAAGCCTTTCCGGTGTAAGGTACCACCGGAGGCAGAACTTATATGCGCATCCCTTGTTCGTCACACATCGTGATTTGTGCATTCTCCCCCAAATCCACAGCCATGCCTCATCCTCAATTGGGCCTCCCCTCCACCCCAAGTCGTCCTCCCACCGACTCATGTACGGCAACCGTATCACTGGGTCCCCCTGTGTCTATAAGTCTGTAGATTTTGAGAGGTTTTGCCCCAGGAAACCCACCCTGGATTGTCAGTTCGAGGGCATTAAACAGTCTGGTACCCCCAAGTTTTGTTGGGGGATGTGAATCCCAGTGTCTCAACTGTATCGGAAAACGTTCAGTCTCTGGCAAAGAAAAGGTGTCTTTACATTTTTGCAAGGTAAGTGGGTGCCCATCTTCATACAGCTGATGTAGTGTTACCAACCCACCTGCCACCCAAGCATCAAAACTCCTAACGTCACCCTGGGTGAAACTCTGGGTTGTACCAGATCGCCGTGAGTGGACCGGTTCCTCGTGTCGCGCCCCACCTACAGAGCGCCCATACCATATAGTACAGTGTGTTCTTGGTGCCGACAGGAGCGAGAAGCCATGCGTCTAGTCCAGGGAACCCTGGGCTACATATGTGAGGTGAGCTAGCCCCACAGCCGACTGGGCCTGCTCTATAACTTTCCAGGTTGGCTGCCTAGTTGGGTCCCCCCAGGTGACAGTGTTAAATATCTGTGGCTGAACACATCCGGGACCCCAAGACCCCCACACCGCCATTGGCCTCATAAGCACCTTATTTGAAAATCTTGCTTATTTCCCCATATGAATTTGGGAATCTTCCCCCGCAGAGTGTGAAATTCTGAGTTTGGTAAAGTGACCGGCAGCGCCAGTCTGGACTATAGTAATAGAGGTATGAGATTCATCTTTACTGCAGCTATTTTCCCAAACCATGATATTTCCTGCCTATCCCATCTGTTCATGTCCTCGGACATGGCTTGGAACAACGGGGGAAAATTAAAGCAAAATACTTCTGAGACCCTGTTAGAGGCGCACCCCTGGGTAAGGGATAGACTCCCAAGACCACTGTATCGGCACCAGAGCTTTAATGACATGTCGTTCCCAGGCCCCCAATGAGACATCCAGCCCATGCAAATTATCGAAGTTGTTTTTGAACCCTGAGACACTGCCATAGCTCGATAGTTCCTCCAGTAGTCGGGCCAGGGAGGTGCCCGGGTTTCAGAGAGTGAGCAGGATGTCACCAGCATAGAGCGAGACCTTATAGGTAACCCCTGCAAGTCAATCCCCTGAATACCCACATTGTCCCTGAACCGGCAGGCCACCGCTCCATGCACAGCGCAAATGGGGACCGACAGTGGGCAGCCCTGCCTTGTACCCCTGGTAACTGACAGCCAAACCTAGAGTTGCCCATTAACCCAAAGAGATAGGTTCTAATAGATCGATATGATCCATTTAATGTATCCAGGGCCAAATGCAAACTTATCCAAAACCTTCTTAAGATACCCCCAGCTTACCCTGTCAAAGGCCTTGTGCGCGTCTAGTGCAACAGTACCCATTCCAACCCCCAATCTCTCTCCCACCTCCAACAGATTGAGAATCCGTCTCACATTGTCATGGGTGCTAAACCCAGCGATGAACCCAGTTTGGTGCCCATCTATAATTTTGGGGAGAACCTCCATCATGCAGCAGGACAAGATCTTAGAGAAGTCTAGATTAGTAAGGGTAAGGGGTCAGTATGATGCACATAGTGTCAGATCTTTCCCTGGTTTGGGAATTAGCACCGTTGTTGAGAGACTCATGGTAGGGCCCACCTTACCCAATGTGAGAAATTAATTGAAAAGGTCAACCAAAAAGGAAGCCAAGAGAACCCTAAATTTTACATAGAATGGGGCAGTGAAGCCATCCGGTCCGGGGGCCTTCTCCTTCAGTGACTTAATGGCCCATTCCACCTCCCACAGCACAATCGGGGCATCTAAAAATTACCGCTCTGCCCCTGTCAATTTCCGTGTGTTCACCCCTTGTAGGTATTGGTCTTGGACCATCGGCTGGTCTGCCCACCTCGGAATGCTTCACCAAAGTGGTCTTCAAACAGTCTTAGCTTCTCCGCCTCTCCCTGTTGCATTACTCCCTTCCAATATACAATAGGGCTAACACTGAGTTCCAGTTCTGTGTCTTCTTAAGTTTCAGCTGCCAGTAGGTGGTTGGCCCAATTCCCATTCGCACTGTAGAATTGCTTGGTTGTTAGCATAGTTTGGGCGGTTCTATCCGCAAGATGCTCCTCCAGCTTCTTACATACAACCCACAGGACCCTCAGATCCCAACACCACCCTGTTCCTTATGTTCTACTCCACCTGTTCAACCTCCCTCTCCAGACCCAGTCGGATTGACTGCTGTGCCCTAGGGTATGCTGCCGATTTGCTGATCAGTGTTCCCCAGACTACTGCTCTCATTGTGTCCCACACAATACCCAGGGAGGGGCCAAAGTCCCTAGTTCCCCAAAAATAGTTGGTAATTTCTTCCCCCAGCTCTTGCCACAGGACCAGGCCCCTCAGCACTGAGCCATACAATCTCCAAGGGCGCTGTTTCATAACCATATGGTCAAGGCCATTGCCCCCTGGTGCATGATCCGATGGTGCTTGCGGGCCAATATCTGCCGTACAGACAGATGGGTATAGGGCACTGGGAATCAGCAGAAGATCCAACCTAGAGAAACCCCCATGCACTTGTGACTAGAAAGAGTAATCCCCCCCCACCCCCGTGAAATAACCTCCAGGCATCCACACCTCCCGTTCCCGGAGAAGAGACCCAAGAGCGACTGCATGCTTGAAATCAAGCCTGGTAGCAGGCAGAGTATTATCTGTTAGTGTGATCTGGGAGCAGGTTAAAATCGACCCCTATTAGGATCTGTCCCTCTGCAAAGGGAAGGACCCTGGAGAGAAACTGTTCCAGGAATCCAGCCTGCCCAGTATTAGGGGCATACTAGGAAACCAGAGTGAAAGGACGCTCCCACAAGAAGCATCGGACACAGATAAATCTCCCCTGGGGACCCCGTAAGGCCCTTACCCTGGATATAGGGACCCGTTCCCCTATTAGAATTGCTACACCTCATTTTTTTTCTGCACCCCTCCCTCCCCTCCAGAGGTGAAAAATTGACATGGAAACGCCCTGGACCGCAACCTCCTTTCATCCTGCACCAGTACGTGCGTCTCCTGTAGGACCCCTACTGAAAGTGACATTTCGCCCAACGTATGCAGAACAGACTTACTCTTCATCAGGGAATTTAATCCCTGAACATTCCAGGTACCCAAGACCATCTGGTCTTTCCCCACCTGGTCGGTTAACCCCTCATCAAGCCATATACACCAGTTTGTCCCTTTCCCGTCACCCCACCCCAGTTGCACATGTGATCTTGACCCTCCCAACCACGAACTATGCTCAACTTGGAGCAAAAGTTGGACATACCTAAAAACCACAAGAAACCACCTACTATTCAGGAAACTACTCAAAACGTGGCTCTTCACGTCATAACTAGAAAGACCGGCCAAAGGGGCACACACACAACTAAAACATCGATGAACGAAGAGACAGACCCTGATCCACACCAAGCAATTGATGGAAAAACCCCAAGGAAAATATCCCACGACATACCAAACATCTAACCGAGAGACAGCCGTAACAGGACCAAAGACCGAATGCATAGCAAGACGAAGACAGAAACACCAGGACGACTTGTCAATAGGACCATGACCCTAAACTATAGCCATTTCCCAACAGACCTAATCACGGCAGATAGCAAGGGAATAGGAAATCCCATACCATTAGCTCCAATCCAGAGGGTGAGAAACAGAATAAGCACCCACATTACACAATGTTCATCAAGATACAGCGGAAAGCACAATGCACCATCACACACAAACTACAACTAAACAATAGCCCTAAGGAAGTCACCCCACAGAAACAAAAGAACTAACTGAAAGATAGTCATGATAGGAGGAAACTAACGACTGAATACACAGGCTGATCAAGACGGATGCACTAGGATGCTTCATTAACAGCTCTCCGACCCTGAACAATTCAAAGCATCAACCAACAAGTGTCACATTAGACAAGAGGATAATACCAACCCAGTTCCACATCCTAAGAAAAGGTTCAGACACACCTATGACTTCACACAATACTCACTATGATACAGCTGGATCCGCGCAGCACCACCACAGCGAGATGGCCCATAAGGACCAAGCAACAACCCAACCCACGGGAATATAGCTCAAACAGAACAGGAAGTACCTGAATCAGGATACAAACCCCACTAATCCAACCCTCCATTTTCTGAATACTCAACCCACACAAAAGTCACACAACCATTTCTCTCCCAGCAATCCGTACGCACTTTACCACACCGCATCAACACCACAAACACCACCTACAGCACACAAGGTCTTGCCTGATCTGATACTTGCACCAAAGCCCAGCACTCGGTGTACACTGAGCTGAAGCTGCCAACAGCACACCACTTCTCCCACTCTCCTACTCCTGTCCTCGCGACTAACCCTACCCGCCCTGCTTCCAGTTTACAGATCCGCCAGAGTGCCTGGGGACCAATTCCGTTGGCGAAGGTGCGCTATATAAGAACCTTTCTTTTTTTTTTTATTTGATTTTATTAGGTTTTATATAGAAGAAAAAGAACAAATTTCTCGCATTCCAGAGTAAGCAAACAATGAATGTTCATACATACATAATTGTACGTCAAAAAAGCAAACAAATAGGAAGTGAACAACAAAGGAACGTAAGAATATTGTACCTGTTGGTACCCTGACATAGTATCGTACATTCACAGGTCGATCTGGCGACTAATTTTGACAAAGCACAACGAGTTACTTCGCTTGTTCTCGTTTCATCAATTTCCCTCCGTCTCCCCCCAGCCCCCGGGCTGGGTCTATAACTCCTAAATTAATCTATGTCCGTGCGTATATTCTAATTTTAATGTGTGTACGGGTTCTGTGTTTGATATTTTACTCCCTTTTATTTGGGATCTCCATTGTTGGGGGGGGGTGGGCCCTCTTGCTTTTTCGGTTCAGTTTCTTTGGTCTTTCTCTGTGACATCTAATCGTGTATTTCTGGGATTGAAGAGGGTGTCATTACTCTACCGTGGGGGCACGTAATTCAAGCTAAGCTTGGGCGGTGTCTGCCCCATTCACTACCTCAGGGGCGTATTTATCCAGAAAGTCTGCCCATAGGGTATCACATTGAGACGACTTACCATGCAAGGATTCCGTTATTTTCTCCATAGTGCACATATTCATTGCCACATTAACCCATTCTTTTTCGGAAGGGGTCGTGGGGGATTTCCATTTTATTGTTAGGAGCGCTCGAGCGGCAAGCAACAGATGCGGGGCCAGGCCCTGTACTTTTCTCCATTCATCCTCATCTTTTTCAAACCCAAAGAGAACTAGGTAAGGGTCTGGAAGTCTCTGGATAACATCTACAGCCCTGATCCACCCAAGGACTTCGTCCCAGTAAACCCTAATTCGTGGACATTCCCACCACATGTGCCAATAATCGGCAATCATTCCACATTCACGCCAGCACAAGGGGCTAGTTGTTTGATACATTTTGGATAGCCTGCTTGGATCATATTCCCACCTGTGTAAGAGCTTAACAGCATGCATTTTATATTGAGAGGATCTTGAGGTTTTGAATGTTGCGCGCCACATCTTATCCCACGCATCCCCATCTATGTCTATCCTCAGGTCCCTCTCCCATCTTACCCTGAGATGTTCTGTGTTTCCTTTTACCGCCTCTATTAATGTCTTATACATGATGGAAATTAGGCCCTTCATGGTTGTTCTGGAATCAAGCATTTTCTCAAAGGGGGTGAGTTCTCTACTCAATTTCTCCTTCCATTCCTGTTTGGTCAATACTCCTTTTATCTGTAAATAGTCGAATGTGGACAATACTCCTTTTCCTAGCGCCTCTGTTAGCTCAGGGAGTGTTATGAAGGATTCGCTCCGCACCAGCTGACCCACCCTCTCCAATCCCGCCTCGTACCAAGTCTGGAATCTCTCGACGTTAGGGATATGATTATTTATGCCCGGGGACCATAAGTGGCTTAGGGGTGACAGCCATGTGGTGATCTTTTTCGTCTGTGCGCCCTCTTCCCATATATCACAGATAGTTGCCAATATCGGTTGCACCTTTGATCTAGCCCGTATTCTCCATTGTGGTTCGCTTTGGTTTCATAAATGGGGGATTAGCACTCGTAACTGGACTGCCTTGTAATATTGTTTGAGGTCTGGGAGGCCTACCACGCCCTTTTCCTTGTGTAGTGTCAAAGTGTTATATGCTATCCTTGCTTTCTTCCCTTGCCACAGGAATTGTAGGATTGCCCTCTTAACCTCTATAAAGTAGCTCTCTGGAATGTGGATGGGTAGCATTTGAAAGGGGTATAGGAATCTGGGGAGACAGACCATTTTTATTGCGTTAAGGCGCCCCAACCAGGATATTGTCAATTTGCTCCATCTAACGAGGTCCGCATGGAAGTTTTCAAGGAGTTTAGGGAAGTTGGCTTTGTATAGGGTTTCTATGCTCTTTGTAATTTGTATCCCTAGATATTTCAAATCATTGTGCTCGATGCATAAGCCAAGAGGGGAATATTTTATTTAATTTTCCTCAACGGACCCTTTCAGAGGGAACAGAATTGATTTGGCGCGATTGATCTTAAAACCGGAAATGCACCCATATTCTTCGAGGAGGAGCATGGCTCTGGGGACGGACGTCTCCGGGTTGGTCAGATGCAGGAGTATGTCGTCAGCATAAAGTGCCACTTTATACTCTGCCTGTCCTAAATGGATTCCCTCTATCTGTGTGTCGCCTCTCATCATTTGTGCGAGTGGTTCAAGCAAGAGGGCAAACAGAATAGCTGACAGTGGGCATCCTTGCCTGGTACCTCGCTTTAGTTCAAACCACCTGGAATATTCTCTGTTGACGGATAACAAGGCTCTAGGTGCTGTATATACTGCCTGGATTCCCCTTCTAAACCTGGGTCCTATACCATTCTTGCGCAGGAGGCACATTAGAAAGTCCCAGTTGACCCTGTCAAAAGCTTTTTCTGCATCAATGGATAGCAAGGTTGGGTCTCCCACCATGTTTGCAGAGGCATGTATTAGGTGTAATGTCGTGCGCATAGTGTCGGCTCCTTGTCGGCCTAGTATGAAGCCCACTTGATCGGGGTGAACAAGATGGGGCATATGTGATTCAATTCTGGCAGCAAGGACTCTCGTATAATATTTTTGCGTCTACATTTAACAAAGATATGGGGCGATACGATCCACATTTTTTGGGGTCCTTTCCCTCCTTCGGGATCACCGTGATAAGGGCCCTAGCAAAGGAGTCAGGTGGTTTACCTGTTTCCAGGATTTCGTTAAATATCTCGACCAAGAAAGGGGTAAGTTGGGCGCTAAATGACTTGTAAAGGCCAGCCGTATATCCATCCTCTCCTGGGGATTTACCTAGGGTTAATCTTTTCATCGCATTTTGAATTTCTTCCCCCGTTATGGGGTTTTCCAGGCAGGCTGACTCTGCGGGGGTTATTTTGGGCATTGCTATGTTGTCTAAATATGACTCAATGTCGTGCGAGTTCGGGACTGTCTCCGGGGTGTACAGCGCTTCATAGAAGTCTGCAAATGCTTCAGGGATAGTAGTTTTGCTAACATCCGTGTCGGGCCCCCGTCCACAATCTCTCAGACCCTGCGTTCTGCCCTTTGTTCCCTCAGTCTGGCTGCTAATAATGCGTCCGCTTTATCCCCTTTCTCATAGAACCTTTGCTTTAATAGCAGGAGTTTGCGGGTGATTTGATCATGTTCTAGAAGGCGGAGTTCCTCTTTTCTTCCTTGCCTCATCTATCCTGCTCTGGTCTGGGGGGTCCCCCTCTTTCGCCTCTTTATCAAGCCGGTGGATTTCCTCTCTAATTCTGTATTCAATCAATGTTCTCTCTCTTTTTTTCCGAGCACCCTCTCTTATAAGGATACCTATCCAAGTTGCTTTCCCCGCATCCCAAACACCTTGCTTGGAGACCTCACCTGTGTTATTAATTCTAAAGTATTTGGTAATTTCGGTTTCCAACTCTGTCTGGAAGACAGGGTCTTTCCACAGGGTTTCGTTACACCTCCATTTTCCATTTTTAAGCGGGAGATGCTCCCAGAGGACATTGATGGTGTGTAGAGTGATTGTGGACTTCTTTGGTGAAGTAAATGTAATCAATGCGAGTAAAGGTATTGTGTGGGGGTGAAAAGAACGTATAGGCTTTCTCATTGGGGTGCATTTGTCTCCATACATCAACCATACAATACAGATTCATCATTTCGGCATAACTAGTGTTTGGCTGGCTGGTAGTGTCTTGTGGTGTGGGGTTCGTAGTTTTGCGGTCTAGTGTGGGGTCGGCCCATATGTTGAAATCCCATCCCAAGATGACATGTCCAGAGGATTCTAACATGATTTTGGGGATTTTTTTAGCAAGAAATCTCATCTGGTTCACATTAGGGGCGTAAATTGTGGCAATTGTGATGGACACGTTTCCAATGGTTCCCGTCACTAGTAAAGCGCGGCCCTCCATGTCTGACCAGGTCTTGGCAATATTGAAATCGATTCCTTTCCTAATGAGAATTCCCACACCCCCCTTCCTCAATGGGCCCGAGCACCAGAATTCTATTCCACTTCGTGTCCCCAGTACGGGCCTCTCATCACCTTTCATGTAATTGGTCTCCTTCGTCGTCAATTTTTGTGCGACGAAATTCCCTATAGACCAGTGATCTCTTGACATTGAGCGTTCCCACCCTTATGGAGCCCCTGCTTTGGGATTCAACGGCGCCCATCTTTATATAGTCCGATATTATTCACATCATTCATTAGTTTCCGCCGACTTGTTCTAATTTCAGGTAGCCACGTGACACTTTTATGCATTCGGTATTCTGCACTTGTCCATTCTCCAGTTTTCCCCTTAGGTCGTGTTCCCCTTCCTGTCGCCCCCCCCCCCGCCCTCCATGTGGTGGCGTTCGACCGGTTTCAGTTGACAAAACTGTCCCGGCCCCGAACCACTAGTGGGGACCGTTACCTCACGGTCCCTGTACAAAAAATAATACAACAAATTACTAATTGAGCCCCCATCTTTCCCTCTTTGGTATCTTCTTGGAGTTCCAGTTCAGTCATTGAAATCTTACCCCAGACAATGTACATGCTCATCATTATCAAGCGACAAATATGTCAAACATTCCATGGTTATTGAAATTCAGTCGCCACCATCCGTTGATACGTTGCCTCTACAATATTTCCTCGACCCTTTCACCCTTTTACGCCTTGGGTATGCCATGCCCTCCCCTCTATTGCAGATTCCCGTCGATCTTCTCCATGGGCCTGTGTTCCAAGCAAATCCGATATGCATGTTTTAATATCTTTTTCTGAGTTCAGTCTGATCCTTGTGCCTTCGGGTTCAAAGGAGAGGAAGAAGTGGTATCCCCATCTGTATCGGGTATCTCGTTCTTTCAGCCACTTTGTGAGGGGTCTACACATTTTCCTGAGAGCCAAGGTCAGGGAGGAGGGATCCTGATAGATTGTTATTTACGCTCCCCCTAGGATGATGGTGCCTCCACTCCTCGCTTTCTCAATGACTCTGGTCTTATCTTGGTAGCGGTGGAACCGCGCAAGTACTGACCTTGGGCCCCCAGGCGGGCCACCTGCTCTATGGATGCGTTCAGTTTTGGGATCATCAATGTCGTCATCTGTTACTAGAAGTTTGATAATATTGTGAAGCGTTGTTTTAAGGTCTGCCTCCGTCTCCCCGTCCTGCTCTGGGATTCCGAAAATGCGAAGGTTATTCCTTCTCTCTCGATTTTCCAAATTGTCCATCTTAAGCTTGATTTCCTCTTCTCTCTCCTCTAGACTCGTTATTCTGTGAGCCAGTTCTATTGAGGCTTGGTTGTTTTCCACTCCTTCAACCCTGTCTTCTATTTTATCCAGCCGTTGCGTGAGCTTGTCAATTTTGCCGCCAATACTGGCACTCATTTTTTATTTCAGTCAGTGGCGTCGCTATGTCCCTTTTCGTGGCGGCAGTTTCGGCACCCAGAGTCGACGTGGAAGCCATCCTGGGGTCGGTGGGGTGGGAAGCAGTCGAGTTGTAAGCATAGGTGGCTAGCTTCTGTTTCGCATTCATACACCTCGTTCAAGAAGCCTGATGCCGCTTCTCAAGTTTGGGTGCTACGACCACCAGGAGAGTATGTGAGGCTGCACACGCCCCAGGTTTCCACGTCTCTTGTTGTCCGTCCTGAGATATGTGCCACTGGGTGAGGAGCGCCAATTACTGGGTCACAGGGAGCGTTCGCACTCTTGATTTCTCTGAATTTGGTCTCCATCTGTCTTCTAATTTTCTGAGGGGTGTTGCTCTCTGTTGGTGGATCCTGCGTAGTTCCACGCGTATATGAGCTTATTACGGTCTTTACTTTCGTTCAATGCCTCACCTCTTTCAATTCCAATTAATACGCAAGGTTCATAGAGTGCCTACGGCTTATCTTATGTCTCCTGCCGTATATTCCATGTGTTTTCACTTGCGAGGCCTCCATTATAGTATGATATTTTTTATGTTGGCTGGGGGTACTTGCGAAATCCCTCCTTCCAGATGCGGGGGTGCGGTCACTCTGTCCTCGCAACCGCTCTAATAGTGTTGTTCTCGTCTGGGGTCTAATGCCGATTCTCACGATGGGTCCGGTTGGACGTGGCTGACTCTGCGCGGAGTGCCGGGTGTGTTTAAGCAGCACCGCTATGGGCTGCGATAGGGCTGAGAGGGCCAGGGCCGCGTAGTGTTGCAGTCCGGGGGTGGATTCAACTCACCGCGTAGACGGGCCATGTTGCGTTTGATATTGGTTGCTTGTGATCGCCTGTTCCCGCTCCACGTCGTTTTCCAGCTTCCCTCCAGCTTCCTATCCCCGTACAAGTTTCCAGTCGCCTCCGTAGTCTTCTGGATTTCACGTGCATTGTGCAGTTAAGCCGGCGATCGGGACTTTCGGTGTTTCTCCTCGAATACTTGCACGATTTTCGCAGGATTTTTTTTCATGTCATGGTAGTCATCCTCTCCCACACCATTCCGTCGAGCGTACTTAAGGGGTGGGGGGTCTCAAGTGGGGGCTCAATCCACTTTTCTGGGACCTCGGGACGGAGCTCACACGAAGGAGTTGTTCATCTGTGCGCATGCAAGTACCTTTAACATAACATAACTCAATCCAACAGGAAACTTATTTGGAAGGCAACAGAACACCTGTAAATAACATACCCCCTTCCCCTGCGCCACCCTTTCCCTCGACCCTTCTCATGGCATTGCCCGAACCTGGGCACCAAACCTCACAAACAGAACAAGCCTATCCCACTCCTCAGGTTGACACTAACTTTCCTGTGGACCCGTGGAGCCTTTCAGGTCTTCCTGACAGGAGCCTTCAGCCTCCTCTCCGTCCCCATTTTCATCCACTTCTGTGATGTACAGGCCCATCAACCCGGCCCAACCCATTAGCCTCAGGCGTGCTCCCCTTAGCCTCCCCTGGATTCATTATGCCTTTGGCCTCTTTCATTGTTCGGATGATCCATTGCCTGTCCTAGTATACAAAATGGAGCGCAGTTGGAAACCCCATCTGTAAGGGATCCCCTTATTGCGCAGCCACTCAGCCACTGGATGAAACGCTCTTCGCTTTGACAAGGTTGTGGAGGCCAGATCCTGAAACAGTGAGATCGACATGTTTCGGAAAGGAATGCTTGCTAAGGGCCGAGCAGCTGACATTATGCGCTCTTTCACCAGGGTAGAAAAGGGACCCTTGTGAGAACATCTGGGGGCCGGTCTGGGGCCGAATAGATCCTGGACCTAGTGCGATGAGTTCTGTCTAGTTCGATGGTCGTCTCCTCTGGTAGCTTCAATAAAGATCGAAACAGGTCTGCCACAAATCCTGGGAGCTCGACATCTCTTATCCCCTCAGAAACTCCTAAAATCTGGATGTTATTCCTGCGGGAGCGGTTCTTCCCATCCTCCTGCTTGTCTTCCAGGGCCGCGCATCGCATCTCCAAGACCTCCAGTCTGTTAGAGCACTCACCCACCTCATAAGATTGCTCACACAATGTGTCCTCCATCTCCAAAACCCTCTGCTCAGACTAAGTCACTCTTTTGTCTAGGGCAAGGATCTTGTGCAAGTGTTCTTCAGTGCTCTTGTGAATTTCCTTTGCGTATTTCCGCCATCAGCTCCTGGAGATCTGCTTTCGTAGTCATTTGCGCCAGTATGGCTGTGAGGAGGGGGGGGGGGGTGAGGGGCGTGTAACGCTCACCTGGTATCCACTGGGACATCACTCAGCCTGTTCTGACCTCTTACGACCTCAAACCCTTCCCTGGAGGCTATTCGACTGGAGACTGGGCCTGAAACACAGGATTGGTAGTGTTTAACTCCCTATTGTCTCTGTGTGCTTGAACCCCTTCTTCCCTGGGGTCCAACCCTTCCCTTTGATCCACAGCTCACCTTGTTTTCTTGGATAGTGTGCTCTCCATCCTGCTTTCAGCGCAGGGGCGTGTTGATTGATGCGGGTTCGTTGCTGCCTAGTTACGTCACTGGCAAGAGTCCAACAGGTAAGTATAATGAGTCTTTTGAACAGTTCTCTAACTTTGTTCCTTTCCTTCCTTAGATGATGGCCAGCGTCCGGGGATGGCGGCGTGCTGCTGAGATGAGTAGCGCTGAAGGTGAGTGAAGCGCAATGCGTGATGCACCCCTTTCGTGTTTACATTGAACTGAGTTCTTTTTCTGTGTCTTTTAGGTGCAGCGACGTTTTCAGCGTGGATGCTGGTTATGAAGAACAAATGCAGTGGGTAAGCGCGGTATGCGGCGCCTCTAGATGTTTCCACGCTAACCTGGAGTGTCCTTTCCCTCTTGCAGATGGATGAGAAGTTCCAGAGACAGAGTTCCCCCAGAGCGGCTGGGATTCAGTTAAGTGTTTGAAACTCGTACAGTATTTAAAAATAAGCAAAGATTTGCAGAATGCTTACTAATGACACCGCCGAAGATGCCCGCAGAACAGAAGGAGCGATGAATGATTGGCAGAAGCGCTGCAAGGTAAGGCTGTTCCTAACAGTGTTCTTGTTCTTGCAGGAGCTGAGCGCAGAAGAAAGATGCAGGCCTACTGGAGACCGATCCGAACACGGTGAGTGTCACGCTGCAGGTGCAGAAAACGCAAAGCATGTTTCTCAGCCTGGGTGTGGCTTAAATAGTCTCTGGGTACCCCAGGTGTCTCTGGGCTGAACCACACCCAAAAGACTAGACCGCACATGCAGTTCTGGGAAATGAAATATGTGGGGGCATCCATCTTGTCCCCATCAATTCACTACAAGTCCAATCCCCAATGTTATCCTATGGGAGTGAGTGAGTCTGGTGCCACAAGTGCCAAGTCTGACTCCAAGTGGGTCTTTGGAGGGATGGAGAGGCCCTTGAGGGCCATGTAGGTGATCGTGGCCTGGCTCCAGCCTGACGTCTTGGAGGGCTGTGGACATGAGGGGCAGGAATCATGACAGCGCGGGGGGGAATCAGCTCCATGAATCTGGGCGGTAACCACCTCAGTGCGCTTGTTTTCATCAGCAGGTTGCAGCAATATCTCCCTGTTTCCCCTGCTTAAGTGTCTTAGCTGTCATAGTAGCATCGAGCCAGGGGGTCCACGCTGAAGTTTCCAGGAATGCCCCACCACTGTGTCTGCCTCTCCTTTATATTACTGGCTGTCCCTGCCAGGTGCACTACTGAGCTTGTGCTCCTGCAGCAGCCGTAGGTATTCGGGGAGCTATCTACACCCCTGTCTCCAAGCAGACATCAGAGTCTACATAGGTTTTCCCAGCTGGAGAGCAGTTCCCCCGGGTCCCCCCCGCCCCCCTTCACAAGAGACGGCCGCAGACTCACAGATATCCAGTATGGGCTAATACATCACACCTGCAGCATGGATCGTAGAGCCTCAGGAGTTTTCGGCTGTAGTTGCATAAAAGTTCATCATCCCGGTCAATAGCCACTGAGGATTCTTTTATGGTCACCAAGGAAGGAGCCGGCTGCTGCCCACACAGTCAGGAGCAGTGTGTGTTATGTGCGAGGCCAGATAAATTTACCATGCAGCATGGCAGGGGAAGGCCAGGCGGAGCTGCTTTAATCATTACGGTCAGTCAATATGCCAGTGTGTTTTGCTTCGCCATGCGAGACAGCCCAAATGAATAATCTGCTCCCCCGGCATCCACTCCCCCACCTATAGGCCTCAGTTTGTTTGCCTGGCAGCCGGGAGCATGCCCAGAGAACTCCCCAGTACTGGCCGAGGGGGAAGCTTCCGAGTGCCCGTCTCTCCTCCACGGCGGCCACCCCCGGAGCCCAGGGGGGCGACTTGGTACCCAGAAGGTCTTGAGCCTCGTCAGTCACCACCGCAGCCTGGGCTCTCCCAGCACCGGCAGCCTTACTTAGCGTCTGCAGGTCTGCCTCCACCAGCCTTGTTAGCGGCCCCTGCCAGCTTGTGGGGCTCGGCAGCTACGCCTCCAGTGGCGCATCCGGGGACCGCCCTTCTCTGACTAGCTGCCTCAACACCGGCTGCGAGCTTCGAACTCCAGCGGCAGACCCGCCACAGTAGGCAGTCCCCATGGGTCCCCACTGCTCCTCAGCCGTTTGCCGCCACAAGCACCAAAGGTGTCTCCCCAATGGGGAAGCATTCCCCTCACAGGGCAGTGCGTTCAGGGAGCACCGTTTTGCAGGCAGCTGGCCCACCGATCATCCTGCCCGATCTTCGGGATGCCGCCACCGATCCGGCCCACGAAAACACTCAGTGTTATGAAAGACGCAAGTAAAGCTAAACTGCTGATAACGTTTGAACTTGAGAAGTAAATATATGATAATGTTGACAGAGTGGTCCGGCACCGTGAATGTGCTCAATTGAAGGTCTCTGTAAGGTATCCCACCAAGAAGTGGTAGAAACAAAAGTAGAAGATTGATCAGAACATTGTGTGAAGTGAATGAAGTGGTCCTGCAACGGTTTAAGCAAAACCCATTGCACATTCAAAAGCCTTTGATTTTGATATCAAGAGGAAACCGTAGAAAGTGAGATTACATGGTCCGAGCCCGAACGAGGGAGCCCAAATGTGAATGTTGTGCTAAAGGGATCCAAGCCCAAACAAGGGAGATCTATGATCCGAGCACAAACAAGGGAGATCCATGGTCCGAGCCGGAACAAGGGAGATTAACTGTGAACATTGTGGTAAAACGGAGGTCCAAGCCTGAAGGAGCAAGACCCATGATGAACACTGGAAGCGAGAACTTGTGCATGTGAAAACCCTGATAAGAGTAGAACTTTAATATTTGTTACGACAGGCCCTCTGTAGTAAGACTATTATTGGAAAAGAGGCTGTGTGAGAAGGCTCTGATACCTAGGTTTTGAACTGTATCCTCGTGGCAGAGAAGGCAGAGTGAGTGCAAAGATCCAATGTGCTGCCTTGTGCCATGCTGAAAACGTGGGGAAGGGAAACCAACTGCTCAACCGTCCCGACATATTATTTCTTGAACACTTTTCTTTTTGCAAAGACAACTGTCCCACGCCCTTTTGTATTTAGGCCCTTTTATTTTGACAGAGACTCGACTAAGACTGCGTTATTAATATTTGATGGTCGTAGCTTGCTCCCATCCTTAGATTTAGGTAAGACCAACCCACTGAAGTCCAATAAACACCCTTGCACTGTAATCACTTGTGTCTGACTTTACTGTTTGATACCATGCCTTCCTTACACTATGCAAGTGGCGCTGGAGTGCCTGTTCAGGAATCGTGGACTCTATGAGCTCCGTCTGTCAGCTCACAGAAATCCTGTTAAATCGAAGCACGGTGGTGGCCCGTTGGTACATGAAGATGCCTGGGGGTTAGGGGGGGGGGGTCTGAAGTCACGCAGCCACGAGCAGTGTTCTAGTTGCACGAGAGGAGGCGACAGATCTGTTGGGTAGGAGGCAGCATTTGGCCGAGGCGGGGTCAGTGTGAAGGGGCGCGGAGGGAGGCTGAGACGGCAACTGTAGCAGTGGGGTGGCTCACGATCGTAGCCTCCAGGGAGCAGTCTGCTCCTGCGTGTCGGTGTCAGATTGGTTGGATAGTTGGAGTGGCGGTCCGTGGGCCTGGCCAGGTTGCCTGGTGGTGCGGAAGAGCACTGCATGAACGCACAGTGAGGAGGGACCTGTAGCGGAGGTGGCCTGGCCTCGACTGGTGGCGGCTGGCCCTTGCTTCTTGGCTGGGGGCCAGAAGATGACCGAATGTCAGGAATAAGAGTTGGAGTGGGTGGCAGGGACTCAGGCGGTGCCAGAAACTGGATAGATAGGGAATGATACAATAAAAACTACATTTCCCAGCAGGACCTCGGAGGATTGAGTAGTCATCCGTCGTGCACACGTGTGGCCAGCTGATCTTGATGAGTAACGGTTTATTAGGGCCGCACGGCAGGTGTGGTTTATTTTGTGTGGAGCTCCATGTCGGCGGAACGAAGGAGCCTGATGGACTTGTGGAAGCAGCAGCCGCGGCGGGCGCGATTGTGAGTTGCATCGTAGGTGAAGAGGCTGCGGCTGCAACGAGCTTTCCCATATTGCGTCGGGGAGGGCTTCAGAGCCTCCCGGACTTAAGATAAGTGGAAATGTGTAACTGTGCACAGCATTTTCTTTAAGCTCACGAACAGTTGTCATTGGCTGTGTGCGGGGCCAGGTTCGGAGAAGGCAGCATGATACTCCTCTAGTCTCCGCTTGGGTTCAGGGGTCCAATGGCATAATCCATTACGTTGGATGGATGGATTTAGCTGTATTTGATGTATGAACATTCATTCATGTGGGCACGCATGCATAAGGCCCCTCCTCCCAGGCGTTTGGTGGTCAAGTGCTGATATTAAGAGTTTTGGTTCATAAGAAACTTTGGGCTGAAAGGGTGAATGGCCAGAAGGCTTATGTTTCCATGTTCATCTGCTTTTCATGTTCGTTTTTTATAAGTGTTGCTACATGCTAGCCCTTGGGGGGCCATGTGTTATGTCTTTCATTGTGGGATTATTCCCAATTGTATGTTCCATCCTGCTTGCTATGCATAATGTTCATGTCAGAGTGTGAATAAGGTACATGTACCAAGGTGTACTACAGAAGTATGTGGTAAATATATCAAGGTGTGCAAAGAGAGTATGTCAGAGACAAGGACAAGACCCATTGAGGAGGTTACAAGGTATCAGGCAGTGTAGGGTTTTTTCCTGTTACGTCCCCAGTCCTATCCATACTAGGTTTTTCCTCACCCTTTATCCGGTGTTCCTAAATTCCCCCACCCTGTCCACAACCTCTCCCTAACCCTCTTCCCCCCACTGGCTGCCATGTGGTGTCCTGTTCACTCTACCAGGTACCTGTGCCAACCAAGGTGGGAGGGTCGACTTCATTGAGCTTCTGTGGTTCGTGGGGAGAGTGTCGACCTCTCTTCCCCTTTTTCTGTATTTTGACACTGACTGTCCTGCTGCATTCGCCAACTGGAGATCAACTTGGAATGGTGCTCTGTTACGCTCACCTGATCTCTGCGGAGGCATTGGGGCACGGTTGCAGCCCTCCCTGAACTTGGATCACCCTCTTCAGGCTTCTCCCTCAGTAGAAAAGCTGTGAGCATTGGTACGTGGTGATACTGCTCCTGCGTGGAGATAACAGTGTGTGAGTGCGCCAATCTGTGATTGTTGTACCTCTCGAACCCTTCACCCCAAAGTACAGTTTCTGTGAGCATACGCCGGCCCATAAAGCTTACTTGTGAATTATGGAAGATAAGCTCATTGTCCTGCTACTTCTGGCAGGGGATGTGTCGAATGGGATCTAGTTCCTTCACTGATCCCTGATAAGGATTAGTCCAGTCCAGCTGCGACTATGCTTCTCCTTATGATTGGTAAGTCTTTCTTGAGCTCTTGTGATGCTGTTCGTTCTGTTTAATGTCTTTATATGTTGCTCCTATTTATGCCTGCAATAATGTCTCTCTTCTGTGTTCTTCCCTTAGATGGAAATGAGGCCTCAATGCAGCTGTGAGACGCGAGACACAGCCGGATAGAAGGAAGATGGATGCTACCGCAATGTTTGACAGCAGGTAAGTGATGGTTTAAGGAAAAGCGCAAAGTATGGCGAAGCACAACCTTAAACTGTTTTTTTCGATGTCTAGCCTTCTCTTCTGTTTTTCCTTGCAGGCGCTGCTGTAGACGATGGAGCATGTCGTGCTGCGGTGCCAAGATGAAGGTTTCGGAGATCCGAAAAGTGTAAAGATGAATACTTGGTTCGCCTGAAGGGATGTACAGGTAAGAACAGCTTCCCCCAGTTGGTAAGTATGCTGTCAGGAAGCAGAATGTCCAGGAAGCAGGATCTTCAAAGGTAAGTCTGACCTCAGGAGACAGTGAGTGTTACGCTGCTTGCAAGTGCAGAATAATGCGAAGCGTCTGTCTTGAGGATCGGGGCATGTTATATAGCTGAGATGTGGGTACGACCATTAGGGCCGGCTTACAAGCCACACCCTGCCACTCCTAGAGAGTGAGCACGTGCAAAGGCAATCCATTAGCAGCCACACCCAAGAATGCACTTGGGGCTGCTTAATGAATAGAATGTTCAAGGTTAATGCATCCTGCTTAATGGATGGAATGTTCAAGGTTAATGCATCTGAAGTGCTATGTCCATAATAAAAGCTTTTTGGTGTTAAATGGATGTTCTGGTTTACTTTTGTTCAGGAGCCCGCCAGCTGCTCCATCTTGTAGTTCAGGGGTGTTGGTTGCTCCGGCTGGAGCATTCCTGTTGGTGTGTGGCGTCTGCTGGGCCCCCTCCTTTCCCTCTGGGCGGCAGCCATTTCTAAGCCTTGCAGGTGCCTGCCGGGGCCTGTGGTTGCCCGCTCTTTAGAACCGCCAGCTGTGCCACGCCCGGATCCGGCGACCTGGTGCCCTCATTTCTAGCTTCATTGGCTGTTGGTTTTCTCCATGTGGTCCCCTGTTCCCACATACTCGCATGTGGTGCTGACTGACGGCTTGGAGAGGGGGGGTCAGCTTCTGGTGGGCCATTCTTTACCTGTGGAAGCAGTCCTTTCTCGATTTGAGGCCTGCTGTGCTGGTGGCAGCTGAAAGGTGGAGCGGACTGAGTCTGTGGACGTCCATCTGGGGGTGCATCTGCCTGCCTTCTTCTGTTTGCTTGAGGGTCGCTTTGTTTGGTCTCCCCGTCTCCTCTGGCCCTCCTGTGGTGTCTGTTGGCTGTGTTCCTTGGGTGCCACAATAGTGTAGACAGATAAACTGCAAAAAAAAATTACCTTTGAGGAGGGCTCATCCACCAGGACGCCCCACGTTCTTCCCCCAAAAGGGGGATCTGGAGCTGATGCAATCTGTCCCTGGTGCAGCGACCCAGTAGCCAGAGGTTGACATCAGGGCAATACTAATGGATCTCAAGGTTGGCATTGACGGGATGGACTCCAAGTTGGACTCGCTCTCCTCAAAGGTGGATTTGCTGCAGTACAGGTTGGATAAGTATGGAGATTGTTTAAACGAGGTAGAGCACATGGTGTCTGGGATTGAGCACAATCACAATAGGTTACTAAATAGAAATAACTCCTCTACATTTGGGGGAAATCCAGCTGTTGGGTAGCCAAAGTATCACAACAAAGGGTGGATGCCGCCATAGCACTAAAATATTAGATCCTATTTCTAAACTGTGACAGTCCCTCAAGAAGGACTCTAGTGTCCTTGTGCAAGCCGCTATCCTTGGGTCACGCTGATGAAACTCCCATCTAAAAGGAATAGTCAGAGAAGAAGTCCCTAAAGCTAAACTGCACTAAAAAACGAGAAAAACCTTGCTTATTGATAGAAGCAATGTATTAACTGCTAAAAAGGTACAGTCAGGCAGGGATATTTGTGCATTTCATTCTCCCCCTTCCTGAGTATGTACCACACTTATTCAAAAAAGCCCACTGGGTCTGCCACTATGCACATCTACCCAATTGGCTTGCCAAGTCTAATGCTGTATCCAGTTTGCTGATCAAGGATATCTACAGATCATTCGATAGACCGGTTTCAGTGAAACAGGTAAATTACTTGTCCCCTTCTTCAGGACCTAAAAAACACAGATCGACTACGCGCCGTCTCACTGCACTCTTCGGGCTCCGCAGGGAATTGTTAGCTGCCACACTGTTCTGTTCGGAGACCTGTCGGTATGTCAAACAGATAAGATCACAGCTAAATCTCCTGGTTCGTAGTTCAGCTAATGTGTCTCATGTGATGAATCCAGTAATATCACTGGAAGCCAATGTGGGCCTCGTCTCCTATGGCCAGGGAAAGACAGCCACTTTCTGAAACTGTCCCTGGGGGTGGTTTCACGGGGGAGGTGACTCATGTCGGGATACAGAAGAGATTTCTTTACATCCCTCTTCCACTTGTAATTCCTGAATTGACAATGGTTTACTGTAAATTGGAACAACTTGATATTAATCTTTCATTTAAGAACTCAAATGTCCATAATGCCAAAAGTACTGGGACGAAGAAGTGCTGCTCAGCGGCCATGTGAACTGAAGTGTGAATATCCAAATGCTATGTTACGTTAATTGCTTTTATAAGGCGCACGCTTGCCGAAGCATCTTGGTGCTAAAAAGACAAAGACCGGAAGACTTGAACACTGACTAACAATAAAAAATTATTAAAACAAATAAGTTTTTAACAGCCGACGAAAGACCAGAAGATTATTTGTCGCACTCAAAGGAACAGGGGGAGTTCCACAGCTTAGCGGCTGCCACTGAAAAGGAGCGGCCTCCCACCCGCTCAAATTTGTAGCAGGGAATTATAAGGAGGAAAGAACGCATAGACCGCAGTTCACGGGCAGGCACATAAAACTGACATTTTTCCTGAAGGTATTCAGCGCCCGAATCATAAAGCGCCCGATGCACTATCACAAATGACTTTAAACAAACCCACTGAATAACCGGGAGCCAGTGCAGAGATCGACGCACTGGAGTAATATGAACACCATATGGGGTACCAGTGCAGATGCGTGCAGCATAGTTTTGAAGGAGCTGCAGATGGTGGAGGAGGTACAGAGGTTGAGCCAGGAGCAGAGAGTTACAGTAATCCAGCCAATTTAGAACCAACGAGGCCGTGATTAACGGCCTCAGTCGGACAGGAACAAACGGCAGGACCTCACGAAGTATTCCAAAGGTGTGGTTTAGTCGTCAATTAGAGCACCTGACCAGGATATTTAAATCCCTGGATAGTAATCAGCTAGGAGAGTCATGGTCATGATATGGTAAAGTTGAAGCAGGAGAAGAAGTAGTTTGAATCTATGCCGGGGGCGCAGCAGAGAAAGCTCCAGCCATCGTCAGTGCAGGTGCAGCCAAGTAGGGAAGCCCGCAAGCATAAGTCACCCCAACAGGGGAAAATCTGAAGAACTGTTGAGTACGTGCAGCGGAAGACAGCGTACTACAGAGAAACCAGCTGTGAGGAAAACACATTACTGAAGCAACGTGAAGCAGACTGGAGAAGCCGCGGGAGATCAACTGAGCTTCTATTGCTCCCGGAGACCATTGCATTGTTTGCCGGAGGCTCGCGGGAGAAGGGACAGAGGGATGTCAGACACACCGCCATGAGACCTGACAACTGAAAGGAGCTGCCACAGAGAGCCGGTGAGTATCCAGCAAGGAAATACTGACAGCCGGGGTACTACGTAGAAGAAAGTTGTCACTTAATGCTTTTGAATACTGAACATTTAATTAATCCAAGCAGACTACATTGGATGAACATCAATCAAGAGAACAAACGAAAATAAGTAGCAAATAAGGGAGGAAGCATCTGGGGGAAATCCCAGCAACGAAAGGTTAGAACCAGTATTGCTCACAGCCAAAAGGCTGTTAGAATTATTATAATTATTGTTTATTGGCGTGATCCGACCGCGGCAGATTTTACCGCGGCTGGAAAGTTTGCATGAGAAATGTGTGAACCACAAAAGGTTCTCACATTTCCCATGCAAACACACGTTGAAACCCCTACATATCCTGCAGTGTTTTTTTTTAATACTTACCTACAATGCTACCACCAAAGGTTCAAACTTTTGGTGTTCGAACCTTTGGTGGTAGCATTTTTAGAACTTTTTGCCCATACGAACATTTGTATGCGGTAAAAACGTACAATACCACAATTTCCTTATACAGAAGATAAATTAGTACATATAAAATTCCAATACAAAAATGACAAATCCTAAAAACATTACATTCATATTTTCATAAAAAGAGATGTTCCTGTTAATTATAAGCAAAATTAAAACCAAATTTCCCGGTTATTCACACCTCCCTTTGTAAACCAAATCAGTTGACAAAGCCCACAGTGGCAATTGCTAAGGAAGTTGGTGTACCCATCAAACGGCTTTTCCAAAATACTGATTTATCAAAAATCAGAGTCTTATTCTTATATCTGGTATAGCAAAAGTCTTGCTTGAGTGACAGTTCTGGACAGTATATAAGGTGCTCCAAAGTTTCAGCATAGCCAGAGGCCTGACAAAAACAACATTTCTCTTTGCGGTCTGCAAGCTTTTGTCTCAAATGAATTTCTCTGGTCTTATGAAAATTCCAGCAGAACACAGTATATTCTCGCCTCAACATTTGGCAGGAGGAAGATTTTCCGATGATGTGCCAATTCTCCCCTGTACTTGAGTTTGTGAGATAGATACTTAAGACTACTCTGCCGATGAAATTTCTGTCAGCATACACCAATCAGACCATTTAAAAACTTTCTTCACCTTGTTTGGATTACCCACCAGATCTGAACTTGTCAAACCCAAGCTGCTTAGAGTCAGGTCACAGAAGATACTAAAATCATTCAGTCTTATTTCTCTCGTGTTCAACACTTGACCTAATTCTGAATATAATGAGTTCAAACACGGGGCCAATAATTTGCGGTCAAATGACAACTTTTTCTACCTTATCACACTACAGATACTACAGAGACCTACGTCTAACAAAATTGCCACCGTGGGAACTGAATTTGGGATTCACAACACCTTTCGCCAAAGCCTACTTTCCATTTTGAGCAAGAATTCCCAAACCCAATGGTGAGGTTTTGATATTAGGGTACCTACATTAAACTTTAATAGGGGAACAATAGAGAGGCCCACACAGGAGTGCCTGAGGGGCAGGAGATGGGAGCCTGGCCTTGGAAGTTATAGCCTGTGTGCTCCTAGCTGCAGTGAGAATATTCAAAGCGACCATTGAGTTTTTGGTGGACGGGAAACCTGGTGTGCGAGTGAATGAACTTTGGTAACAAGAAATAAATTTGTAGCAGAGTGGTTGCGTGTCTCAAACTAGCACGTTTTCGAAAATCTCTGGTCTTTCACATCATCAATCACTGAATCACCAGGAATACGCCTGTATCGGAGTGGTTGTGTGTGTTATGAAACACGTTTTCGAAGGTCTCCGAACATTGGGCAATGCATTTAAAATGAAATTAACAAATATAGAATATTTCAAGCGGAACAAACAGTATTGAACATTCAAAGCCAAACGAACAAACACTTAACAGAATATTTCCTGAATATCCGACATGTAAAAATAAGTTGTGAGGGAAATCCACATTTACTGAATACCGAATTGAATTAAATCTTTTCGAACCGACAGAATCAAGATGTTTATAAAGCTAGAGGGAACAGCACCATAAATACACGCAAACCAATATATGTCGAGTTCCAAAGTGACTACAACTCTAAACAACAAGCAAACTACTACATGTGTTTCAAATTGAAAATAACTTTGAAGAATAAGCAAACCTAATCTAAAATGGAACTTTAAACTTAAACACAAAGAGCTATCAATTCCAATTTGTGTGAAAGCTACAAGCCACCAGAACAAATATTTTGGAACGACTAAATTATGAAAATTAAAAGAAGGCAAGGATATTGTGATGAAAGAAGTTGGTAAATTGATAATCTGGTGGCAGAAAAAGTTGTGGAAAGAATCTTTGTTAAAGAAAAAGAAGGTGCATGCTTTATTTAATGGTGACAAATCATAGCATCAACAAGGCAAGTTGTGGTTTGCTATCCTGTGCGAGAAACCTGAGGGTATTCTCACTCCTAAACCCCTTGGATCCTCAGCGCAGGTGGCCAGGGAAAGGCCATTGCTATTGGATCCCGACACCAGGGGTGGAGAAACAAGGGAGGATCACCTGGGTGGCGAGTCCTTGGGGACTGTGAGCGAGACATAGTATTCCCCTTTCCATACTGACAGCCAACCCAACCCTTCCCCAACCTACATGGGCTGTTATAAGCCAGTTACCCTAATTTCTCCTCAATTGACATTTCTATCTATCTAGCTAAATTCTTGTATTGCGCCACTGAGCCAGAGGCCTCAGGGCGCACACAGGAGAAGGAAAAACAAAAGGTCACAGATAACATGAAAAATTCAAGAGAAGGCGGAAAGAAAAAAAGCATAAAACACAAAAGAACCATGTACATCTGGTACTCACAATAAAACTGATGTAAGGGTACATACAGTGAGGTACAGGATTCAGTTCACCATGAAAGGAGGACAATTAACCTTAACCTTTGTCAAACAGGGAGGTTTTTAGTTGTTTCTTAAAAGCATACAAGGAACCACTGTTAGCAAGGTGTTTAGGCATAGAATTCCATAAGGCCGGGGCCCAGGAATCAAAGCTTGTTCCTCCAAATCTTTTTAAGATAAACAGGGGTTGAACCAGGATAGCATTGCTGCTTGAACGCAGAGAGCGACCAACAGATTTCTTTTTTAACCTGGCGGTAAGATTTGGTGGAGCTTTACCATACAAGCATTTATACACAACGGTCAAGCCTTTATGTTGTAACCGCTGTTGGACTGGCAGCCAATTTAAACTGCGCCTTGCATCGGAAACATGCATATTGTGCTTGATTCCCATTACAGCGCGCACTGCACTCTTCTGTATTACCTGCAAAGTGTTAAGATTGGCCTGCGAGGTATCGATCAGAAGACTATTGCAGTAATCCAACTTGCAGTTCACAATCGCAGCTGCGATCAAAGCAAGATTTTCTTTGGACAAGTAGGGACGTATCTGCCAAAAAAGCTGAATATAATAGTGACAGGAGGATTTGAGATAATTAGTCTGTCGAGTAAAAGACAATTGAGGGTCAAAAAAGACCCCAAAGGTTTTTACAGATTTTGGTATAGGAATAACATGTTGACCGATCAAGAAGTTGTCATATTTTGTGTCCAGTTTCTTTAACCTCTGCTGAGTACCTAGAATCAACAGCTCAGTTTTGGCATTGTTAAGAGCCAAAGAGTTTAACGCCATCCATTTCTCAATCTCAGCAAATATGTAGTTAATGTGCTCTAAATCTTTTAAATACTCACCAGTAAGTTTAATAACAATCTGCGTATCGTCAGCATAGGTGGCGAAATAAATGCCCATGGCTGACAAAAGGGCGCAGAGAAGACGCGAGTAAATATTAAAAAGTAGGGGCGAAAGACATGGGCCCTGCGGGACACCACATAGTAATAAAGGTGCCATAGAGTGAGCATTGTCCTTAGTTACCTTCATATTTCGTGGACCCAAGAATGATTTCAACCAGGCTGATGCTTCAGATGAGCATTTACCAATTCTAATCAGTCTATCCACCAAAAGTTGGTGATCGACTAAATCGAACACGGCGGATAAGTCTAATAACAACAGTAAGGCTGTGTTACCTTCATCAATAAGACCAGCGATATGAGATTTTAGATCCAACAACGCAGTCTCAGTCCCATGGGTCGGTCGAAAACCGGACTGTTGGGTGGCTGATATATCGTATTCCTCGACGAAGGTTTGATATTGACAATACGCAATTCAAGGGAACATTTGTGATAGCACGATAGTTCCCCGCCTCGGCAGGATCTAAGTTTTCCTTCTTGAGCAAGGGTGTAACCCAGGCCTCCTTTATGTTCTCGGGAACATATGACTCGTGGAAATATCGATTGAAAAAAGTAGTGATCCATGGAGCAAGAGTAAGGATATGTTCTTTAAATAGGGTGGCTGGGAAAGCCTTTGCAAGAGGTAGGTTTAAGTTTAGAAACAGTATCAATAACTTCTTCTTTGGAGACTGTTTTAAAAGAAAATGCAGGGAAATCTCCAGCAGCATCCATATTCTTTGTAGTAAGTGACATATGGTCAGAAATAAGTTTAACCTGAGCACTAATATTGTTTTGATGGGTTAAAGTTTTATTTACAAAACTATTATTTATGTTTTGACACCATACACTGTCGGCCGGTGGCAACGATGTTGTGGTGCAGCCCTTTAATTCCCGAAGAATAACAAAAAGCTCCTTGGTGCTAGATTTAGCTTTAAAAATCAGAGAGTTAAGGTGCGATTCTTTAGTGGAAAGAGATTTAGAATGTCGGACGGCATGCTTATATGAGGTGAGGCTCATCTCAGATGGATGTTTATGCCAGAACCGCTCCAGCTGGCGTTTTTTTAAGCGCGCTTCAGTTATTTCTGCTGAAATCGGAGTATAAGATACATTTTTTCCCTTTTTTATGGAAGATTTAAGCAGAGCAAGTATTTCAAAAGCTTCATCAAGTGCAGATCTTTTATTTGCTATAAGCATTTGAGCAGCATAGACTTCCCCAGAGATGGTAATTGTAGCACGAAAAGCATCTGTGATTTTACGTACATTCCTCGACATAATAGGTGGAACTAACTGTTTAGCAGTATGAATAATATAATTGTAATCTGTCTGGAAACATACTGAAAAAGGACCTGAACAAATACATTGATCTATGTTGATGTTACGAATAGGAATTTGTTTTGATATAACCCAATCTAGTTTATTACCACCTATATGAGTAGGGACCTTAACATGCTGAAAAAAAGATGAGGATAGAGATTCAGCTAGAGAAATAGATGGTCCATCTGATAGATTATCAGCCCATATATTGATATCTCCTAATATAATAGTGGGGGAATGTGGCTTACAAGAGTTACCAATAAAGGCCAACATTTGTTCTTCAAAAAGGGAAGTGTGGATAGGAGGTCTATAAAGCACTAGTAAATTGAGAGAGGATGTTCAGGCAAAACTAAGTTTAAGATGAGTACCCCACATTGAACAAAGACTGGTTTCCCTGATTCATGTATTTTGAGAGAAGTTCTATAAATTAATGCCACACCTCCACCATGTTTTTCTTGTCTGTCTGAGTGGAAAAAAGAATAACCAGAAGGAGTGGCCATTTGAAGAGAATGAAAGGCAGCATCATGAACCCAAATTTCCGTAAGAGCACATATGTCACTTGTGTCTGTACAATGAGGTCCGCTACCTCATGACAATGCTTGACTAAAGAGCGTGTGTTAAGCAACAGATATTTCATTGCAGTCCCTTTTGATGCAGTTTTACTAAGTGAATTTGGATCCTCCCTGACAAGCAGGTTCCGATGGCAAGACCTGCTCAGATTGGCTGAAATTAGAGTCTGTAATCAAATGTGTTGAAGCGGAAACCGTGCAAAGAGCAGTATAGTCATGTGTGCCTAATAATAGCCTGTTTCTACGATTGTGCGAGACGGAAAGAGACCAGATTACAGCAGGACGTCATGATTAATCAATAAACAATGAAATAAGAAATATAGTCAAGCGAGGGTGGCAGATACAGATATTCCCTAGCACGAACCGCCACAAATCGTCCCAGACGCGCCTGACGTGTCAAGAAATACGGTGCAAGGACTACAATCCTGACGGTATTTGTAGTTCTATTGTTCTTACAAGTACGATCTACTACAAAATTTCCCCAAAGAAGGAGCGAGTTGAAATAGCAACACTAGTTTAAAATATAGATTAAACACGGGTGCTTATTATTAAAATTCTAAAACTGTGCTTCTAGCGAGAAAGATCTTTTTAATTTCAGCAGCTATCTATATAAAGTGCTAATGCAGACATACACAAAGTACACATCTAAGCAATACGGCTACAAATAATTAAAATGGCATTTCGCTTTGCCCTCTGCTGTGCACGGCTCTCGCTGCTTTGGGCCCTCAAGCGGCAAGCTTGCTTCTATTTGCCTCTTCGACATGCCGTTCATGACAGCCTCAGCACTGCTTCCAACAGTCTGCTTGTCCTCAGCATTCTGACTGGCCTCAGAACAAGTCACAGATGGAGCCAGACTCTGCCTCTCTCTTCATTCTGAGGTTCTCTCAGCTGTGTCCACTTTAAATTATCTGTTGTAGGAGTTTGATGTCGAAAGGAATCTATGAGATGTAAAAAGAGTGGGCCTCCATAGTAGAGCATCCGTGATTATACCAGGTGTTTGTTCCTCTTTCATCAGAGCCTCCTCTCAAACGACAGATCCCCATTCCAGTTCACCTTCACTCTTTGTGATAAGGACTCTTGAAGGTATGCTGTACGACCCTTCTTGCTTGTCCAATATCAGGCAGTCCCCTCTCATAACGCTAAGGGATCCCCGGAAAGAGAGCCGCGCCGATTCCCCCAAACAGGTGCGAGGCTTGAGGCCTCGGGTCACATCTGAACAGCAGGCGCTTCACAGCGTCCAAGGTGTCGGAGTGGAAAGCAGGGTTTGTCACGCGCCCATGCACTCCAGCAGCAGAGCACCTGTGCACGCACAGCCTCAGGCAGGACGCTGGCTGGGTTACAGTCTGTTCATTTGACAGTACTGGGACAAAGAAGAGGCAACTAAGAGCAATGAAGACCATAGTCTTTTACCACTCTGGTACTGGGATGGAGAAGATGTTTGCTAGGAGTTTTAAGGATCAGGCATGTCCCACTAATTGTGGTCAGGCAGGGTTAATTGAACACTCAAACCTGCAGCCTGTTAAGGGGCTGGAGGTGTATAAAAGGAGCTCAACAGAGCAGCAGAGAAGGGACAGGAGAAACAGCAAGGAGGCCGGGGCAACCAACAGAGAACCTTCGTGGAACAAGACGCCAAGACGCTGGGGAATGTGGAAAGAGGTGGCCCATGGAAGCCTGGTCTGAGAGCTGGGACTCCCTGGAGCAGAGGGAATGAAGCAAGGGAAGCTGTGTGGGAAGGCTGTCCCTTTCCCTTGTGTTGATCGCTAGCCTGTGTGGAGAGGTCCACACAGGAGTGCCTGAGGGCCAGGAGTTGGGAGCCTGGCCTTGGAAGTCAGAGCATGTGTGCTCCCAGCTGCAGCGAGAATATTCAAAGCTAACAGTGAGTTTCTGGTGGATGGGAAACCCAGTGCACGAGCGAATTCACTTTGTTACCAAGAAATACTTTGCATCTGAGTGGTTGTGTCTCTCAAACAAGCACGTTTTCTAAAGTCTCTGGTCTTTCACATCTTCAGTCGTTGAATCACCAGGAATACTTGTATCGGAGTGGTTGCTTTAGGTATGAAACACATTTTTGAAAGTCTCTGAACACTGGGCAATCCATTTAAAATAAAATTAACAAATTCATTACATTTAAAGCGGAACAAACACATATTGAACATTTAAAGCGGAACAAACCAATATTGGAACATTCAAAGCCAAACAAACACTTGAACAGCAGAACAATTCCTAAACAGCAGAACAATTTAAAAATAAGTTGTGAGTAAAACCCACATTTACTGAATACTGAATAGAATTAAAACTGTGAGAACCAACCAAATCAATATCTTTTTGGCGCTAAAGAGGCAACAGGAACCTAAATATACACAAACCAATATATGCTGAGTTTCAAAGTGACTATAACTCTAAAGAAAAATCCAACTACTACATGGGTTTCAAATTGAAAATAACTTTGAAGAATAATCAGACCGAATCTATAATGCAACTTTAAGATTAAACAACAGAAATAAATATCAATTCCAATTTGTGTGAAAACTATAAACCACCAGAACAAATATTTTGGAAACAATTGAACTATGAAAATTAAAAGAATGCAAGGATATTTTCTTTGAGTTGTGTTGTTCTACCTTGTGGAAGGGAACCTTGAGATCTGAGACATTTGCTGATGTGAGGACGGAGTCTCAAGGTTCCCTTGTGTTTTGTTGCTTGGAACTTGGGGAAGGGCACACAGATTATTTGTTACGACTACATCCTCTTAAATCCAAGATACGCAACTTTAAGAGTTTGTGTGGAACTGCTTTACACCTGGGGGAGGGAGCTGGAAGTAAGCTGAGAGCTGGAGTAAGCTCAGACTTTTGTATTGAACACTGTTTTCTTTTGGTTACTGACATCCCTCCACATTGTACACATATAGTTACAAGGGCAAGCATAGGTTTTGGAAACCTACAGAATCCTAAGTTGAACTCATTGACTCAGACCTTCCTTACTTTTATTTAAGTGTGGAAATCCTACCCTAGCATAGGGCAAGTTGGGCGTTCAACCATCCCGACATATAAGCTAAAAAAAACATTTGTATGAACTTGAAGTCTGTTGTCTGTGTCGTAGTGCATGATGCCTTCACATCGGACAAAGGAAAGTTATTGTGAGAAGAAAAAGTTTTTATGATAACCAATCACTAGCCTTTTAGGTTTTGGAACTCGTGTTGGAAGAAAGTCAAGCATCCTTGATAAAGGATATTTTGAAAGACATTGGGCCTCATTACGTGTCCGGCGGTAGCTGTGCTGGAAAAACAGGCAGGCTGCCGCCAGACCCGTAATACCATTCCGCCTCCGCGATTGCCGGAATCACCGGGGCATTACAACCCTGGTGACTCAGTAATTCTGGAGGCGGAATTCTGTAAATCCCCGTTCCCATGGAGTCCCATTGGACTCCATGGGAATGGGCACCATGGAAACACTGGTTCCGTCTATGACAGAGCCGTTGTTTCCATGTCTGCCTGCAGGCAGGTGGTGTTACTCCTGCCAGGTCAGACCTGGCGGGAGTGACACCTTCCGCCTGCAGGACTCGGAATCAGCCGGTCCTGAAACAACAGTGGCAGCGGATTTACCACCACCGTTGTTTCTGGACCGGCTGACTTGTAATGAGGCCCATTGTGTTGTTTGAACTACGAGTTGTGGTAAGAAGGACATTTGTTATTTCTTCAAGGAAGACTGTGTAGTTGGAAAATACTTTTCTATTTATCAGACAGAACTTTGTTGGAACATAATCCAAGTGAAAATATTCCTGAATTGATCCAGGGGAAGGGAACAGCATTGGACACAAGGAATGCTTTCAAGACATATTTAAGTTTGAATTTCAAAACTGTATTTTTGTTGAAACAGAAGTCAGCCATATTTCCTTTGTATAATTTGATTGTATGTATTAGTGTGAGGGCTAGAAGGATTTTGGACAGCAGGTTTTTTTTTGTTGGTGTGCTAGGGAGGCATTCCTCTGTTAGGTTAGGGAAAGTGAGGCGTTTATCAGAACCCTTTTAATTTGAATAAACGGCAAACTTTGAGAAAACGTTACCCCTGTGTCCGTCTCGCAATTCTGACCTCTCACACCCAGCAAGAAAATCCATCCAAGTCCCAATACTGATGGTTGGGGTTCATTTACAGTACACCTTGCAAATTCTTGCATCAGAAGACTCTCGTACTCCTCTGCACTATGTGCTGTGTGTCGTCTCCTTTGAAACGGCGAAAGAGGGTGGCAGCTAACAATTCCCTGCGGATCCCCAAGAGTGCAATGAGAGGACGAGTAGTCAATCTCTGTTTTTTCAGACCTGAAGAAGGTGACAAAGGAATTTGCCTGTTTCACCGAAACCGGTCACCCGACTGATCAGTAGATAGCTTTCATCAGCAAGTGGGATATAGAATTAGACTTGGCAAGCCAATTGGGTAGCTTTGCATAGATGGCAATGGCCCACAGGGCATTTTTGAACAAGAAGTGTGGAACAAACTCAGGAAGCCAGAGAATAACATTTACAAACATCCCTGCCCGACTACACCTTTTTAACAGTTTATGCATTGGATCCATCAATAAGCAATGTTTTTCTAGGTTTTTAGTTCAGTTTAGCTTAAGGGACTTCCTCTCAGACTATCCCTTTTAGATAAGCAGCACATCAGCGTGAACCAGGGATAGCGGCGTGCACAGGGATAGTAGAGTCCTTTTTGAGGGACTGTCTGAGATTGAGGACAGCTCTGTATCACTTACAGGCAGGCTGTCAGCATTGATGGTTCAGTTTAAATCGGTCTCTGCCAAGAACGAGGACTTAGCCTGCAGGAATAACCATCCGGCTGGTGGGGATCCATGAGTGTCAGGTCAGAACAGGATGGAAGAGTTTGTGGAGTCCCTCTGCAGAGCTGTCTTTAGCGACACTGACCTTTCTCTTTTGTTCATTGAGAGGGCGCACCATATACCAGCATTTTAGCCTGTGCCAGGCACTCCCTCCAACCCTATCATAGCTCGCCTATTGAATTACTGTGATCGTGAAACTATCCTCCATTTGGCAAGGCAGAAGGGGGCGCACCAGTATTATGGCGTTAAGTTCCAAGTCTTTCCAGATTTCTCGGCTGCTGTGCAGGCGTCAAGGAGGTCCTTTGTTGGGGCCAAGCGCCAGCTACGGGACAGTAACATACGGTACTCTATGCTGTTCCTCGCGAAGTTGCAGATTCAATACGAGGGCAACACCAGTTTTCATGTCTCTTGAGTCTACAAGCTCCTTTCTGGATGGAATCGACAGAGCATATCGTCCTAATCATCAGAGATCCCAGAATGGCACCAGAAATCAGGGCCAGGAGGACCCCTGAAAACTGTACAATGGATGCTGTAGGATGGGGGTCAGCCGATGACTTCTGGCCATTGGATGGCAGGCTCACGTTATCTGGCAACTTGGGTCACCCTAGGTTCCCTGTCTATCCAGTGGGGGATGAGCAGACTAGTTCCTGACTGGGCACTGGTGCCCCGAGCACAGCACTAGTTCAACGTTTGTTTTTTGGCAGGATAGGCGGGTGCGATTCGGGAGGATTGGGGTTGCCTGTTAGGTGGGGTGTGGGGGTGGGTGGGAAGGTTCTTGGATTGCTTGGGTTTTAGCTATCTAGCTGGGAGGGTGAGGCAACGCCCATGGATTTCAGCAGCTGGGCGGTGGCCTTTAAGGTAGCCACCTGGAACAACATTGAGGGGTCAGGGGGAATCCGCCCTCTAAGGTTAGGAAGGTTACCCAGTATCTGCATAGGCACCAGGTAGATGTGGCATTCATCCAGGAGACTCACCCCACCTACTCTTCGGAGTCTTGCTAGACCTCTGACTGGGGCTACCATAGGTACTATACTCTTCCTACACAAGGGGAGTGGCGATACTGATTAACAAAACAAAATCATGGCACGCCAACAAGAATTCCACCGCCATCTGACTTTCTTATTAAATGTATTTGTCTCCTGTCGACCATCATGTAACCCCGTCAACCGCACTTATTGTTATTTTACTGTATGTCTATATTATGCTGTAACCTCCTCTAAGTCTCCGGCGCCCAGTTACCCCAGGGTTCAGCGCGCAGTATAAATAAAGAAACTAAACAGACACCAAATTTAGGCTAGTCTCGGTGGCAAGGGATGAAGAGGGGAGGATCCTCTTGGTTTGTGGTATCCTGGAAGGGATGAGAATATCACTGGTCAACAACTATGGGCCAACTGTAGATGGCGCCAATTCCTTTGACTGGGTGGTGGTCCAACTGGCCAAGTGTCAAGGTACCACCATTGTGTGGGTCGGGGACCTCAACACGTTGCTGGATTCGAATTTTGATAGATTTGTGACTGTCCAGGGTCCCCAACCCAAAGAGTATACAAGTGAGGGATATACGTGCTATTTACAATCTGGGGGACGTTGGGAGGATTCAGCACCAGGATGTTCGCGACTACACCTTTCACTACCTGTTGGTGTTCCGCGATGGGGTGGGGGGGTCTCTTTAGGCAATAGTCAGATTCTCCCCCAAACTCTCTGACCATTTGCCAGTGCTTTTGGACTGCCTGGTTGGTAGGGGCTGAAGGGGGGAACCACACCTGGCGTTTTAAGTCTGATGCGGTAACTGATGCTCTCTTCCGTCAGGAATAACATGATGAAATTGTGGCATATTTTACGCATAATGATAGCTCCGTCTCCTCGGAGGGGGTGCTCTGGGATTACTTCAAGTGTTACATCAGGGGTGTCTGCATGGCCAAAGAAAATGGGATTCTCTGACTAATCAGGAAAGATCATGCGACAAGCAAGGTGCGCTTAAAGCGTCTAGAGGGTGATTATGCGTCTGCAGCAGACCCCAGGTTTTGGCCGCACTGCTGCAGCAGCTGGATGGGTTCAAGGCAATTGCCGACAGGGAGAAGTTCCTCGGTCGAGGTCACTTCGTACGGCAGAAACCCAGAGCATTATTGGGCCGGCTGGACAGGAAACCTACACATGTGGAGTCTATCATGGATTTTGGAGGATGGAGGGGGGGGGGGTCTATAAGGCCTACACTGCCAGTTTAGCCACTGTGTTGTTGCGGTTCTATACCAAATCGCTTGCATTGGGGTCCCCCCCCGGCTCGTTGCGTGAGGCTAATCTTATTCTACTGCATAAGAAAGGGAAGCCGACACAGGGGTATGCCTCCTACCGGTCGATATCCTTAATTAGTGTGGATAATACTATTTTTGCTAAGATACTGGCCAACCGACTACTCCCTTTGATGCCGGGGTTGGTGTTAGCGAACCAGGCCAGGTGTGTACCCAGCAGGTACACAATGTATATCCTATGCCATTTTTTGGGGTCCCATCTGAATTTGCGCTGGAGTCGCTGGTGGTGGTGGTACTGTTGGATGCCAAAAAGGCATTTGACTCAGTCGAATGGCTCTATTAATTCACTGTTCTCCGGAAGCTTGGCTCATTTTGTCCCTTCAGTGTCCGTTCTGTATGCTGGCCCGCCTGCGAGGATACTGGTCGGGCACCATCGGTATGATATTTTCGATATGGGTCGTGGGACGAGGCAGGGCTGACCATTGTCCCTGCTCCTTTCTGCTCTTGCAATGGAGCCCTTGGCGGGCACCCTGTGAGAGTGGCATCTCCAACAGGGGTTACAGTTCAGGCCGCATGGATTGATTTTCTCCTTATATGCGGACTGCATGGCTTTATTCATTATGCACCCTGTACACAATTTTCCCCCTGTGAGGCGTGAGGTGCTGAGGTTTGGGGAGTTCTCGGGACTGGATATCAATTGCAATAAATCAATGATTAATGAGACGGTGGCGTTTAAAGATGATTTTGGGCTCACATGGGAGTCAGCGTGAGTTCGATACTTGAAGGTGGAGATGTCAACACAACCAGGATCCCCTGTTTCGGGACAATTATGGAAGAGCTATTGTATCTCTTCAGGACCAAGTGGCTATGTGGCAAGCTCTCCCTCTTATGTTGTTGGGTTGAATCTCATTTTCGAAAAAGATAATTCTTCCTAAATGTATCTATTTTTTCTTCCCTATTCCAGTGTTTCTTTCCTATGGCTTCTTTCTCCGATTAGGAGGCATTATCGAAGATCTCACTTGGGCTGGGAAACAGGACATGGTGGCTTATGCTACTGTCAGGTCCCTGGTAACAGAAGGTGTTAGGTTAGGCATTACTAATTGCCAATAGTGGTTGTAGCTGCTAGGGAAGGTCTATTGGTTGAACATTCATTTCCTTAACCTAATCATCATATCAGCCAGCTACTATTGTCCCAGCTCAAGATGGAGCACTCCATGTCCAGCAGCAATTGGCCAAGGACTATTGTGAAGCAGTTTGGAACCTCAGGAGAGGTTCTGAACTGCCTTTCATTCAAGATCCCTTTGGAAAGGGTCACAGCGCTCAAGAGCTCAAGAGAAAAACAGTGAAACTAGAGTAAAGAAACCACACTGCAAAGAGAAAGTTCATCTGAAAGTGCCAAAGACCAATTCAGATAAGTGAC
Source organism: Ambystoma mexicanum (assembly GCF_040938575.1). Classification (NCBI taxonomy): domain Eukaryota; kingdom Metazoa; phylum Chordata; class Amphibia; order Caudata; family Ambystomatidae; genus Ambystoma; species Ambystoma mexicanum. Next base: position 633,386,306 of record NC_090928.1, on the reverse strand, counting down.
TGAAGAGAAATTGAATAAATGAGAATTCTAAAACAATTTTCTATAATAAAAAAAAGCAGAAGTTCAAAATAGTTCTTAATCTAAAATGTAAATCTGTTGTGAAGGAAAGTCAAAAGAAGTAAAAGGGCATAACAGTTTAAGTTTTATTACAAGCTTTTGTTGTTGCACAGGTTGCTTCCCTCGCGCGCGCACCGACATTGAAATTGAATAGTTAAAGTATTTCTCCTTACGCGCGTGTGTGACAAAGCTTGCAACGCTAGAGGGTGAGCGCTGTTAGGCAGAAACCTGTGCAATTCCCTTAGGGACCACTGCAAAAGATTTAAGACTACAGGTGTTTGGCAGTAAACCCACTTGGTAGCAATCCGTACCACACAGATTCACTTGGTAGCTGTGGCTGAGCAGTCAAACTTCCCTCAAGAAGAGTTAGGCAGTATGTAGAGTATAGACAATAGGTACAGAGATACAGTAGCACAAGCAAACAATGACCAGAGCTTTGGTGTAAAAGTATATAATTATTTATTTAAAGACACACTTGAAAAATTACACTAGCATAAACGAGGTAAGTAAATTCAGCACACAGTCACTATTATATATATAAACAACCCTAATTACTTATTAGACAAGTCTTAGTGAGAAACACCACTTATTTTCAGACAGAGGTGAGCACTTAACATAAGATGGCACTCTAATAAGTTATAAAAAAAAAAGGGAGGGAAAAAGGCAGAGTTATGGAAGCACACAAGTTTCAATACTTTTAAAAGAACCACAGTAAGGCAGGATAGGCAGAGTTCTACTGGAGAGCAAGGAAGTCAATTGCAAGGCCAATTTTTGGAGAGAGCAAGCAGAAGGGGTCCAGGTTCACACAGTGGGGTTAGGCCCAAAGAGTCTTGTAGATAGTTTGCACAAAAAGGATGAATTTAAAGTCAGGAAAAGTTAGCTAGGTTGTCCCAGGCCAGCCCAGGTTAGAAAGTTGAGGCTTTACTGTCACCCTCAACGATCTGTCGCAAGGGAAGCCAGGCGGGCCACAGTACCTTAAGTGTGAAGGAAGCTCCAGCGGGGGCAGTTGTTCCTGGCAGCGGGTGCAAGTCAGTGTTGCGTCCAGAGTAAGAGGAGGTCTCGCCGTGGAGGAAAGATGAAGGTCGTTGCACTGCCTGGGAAGAAACCAGCCGCGGAGTTCTTTCGGTTAAAAGGTACTACCCTTCTCTTCGCGGTAGTGGTAAGCCGTGGTATTCCGGTTGCCGGGGTGCTTGGCACGGGCAAGGCGGCCACGAGATGCTCCAGGAAGGTGAAAAGAAGGCAAAACTGGTTATCCCCACCAGTCAAAGGAAGAGGACTCTCCGGACTGGAGATCTCCTCTGTCGTCGGGAAAAGTGGTGAGACGGTTCAGCAGGGCTCCACCGGTGGTGTTGTTGTTGCAGGTCGGCTCAGCTTCTCCCTCCTTGGATTCTTAGGTCCTCTGGCGACTTCTGAAGTTCCAGTCCCCAAAGCCCTGCTTTTATGCAGCACACCCCCATTCACTCAGCCTAGCTGTCAATCAAACATGCTAAGTGGTGAGCCGGCCGGCTCACCACTTGGGCAAATCACACAAGAGTGCGACTTGAGTTACCAAGGTAACTCAGTCCAGTGTGCCTAAACCCCCTCCCTCACCCCCTGTGGTACCCAGACAGAGTGGCACCACTTTTGGAGGCTTCTGTGGAGAAGACCGCCAAAAAGTGGAACAAAGGGCTCGAATTGGGTTGGAGTCACAGAAGAGAACACAAACGCCATTTTAGAATCGAGTTCTGGCAAAAAAATACCAACCGGTGAATTAATATTAAATAAATAAACCGGCGGTATGTTCGAGGCTATAGGAATTAAATAATTAAAGTTAGTAGCCTCGAACAATGGGAAAATCCCATAGAGATATATTCGCAGTCGAATATAAAAAGCAGTATCCACTGCCACCAGCCAAAACTCGATCAGGGGGGACGGAGACGTGCCCCCTCGAACAACAGACCCTGGGGCAATCGAAATTGCCCCGACCAGTACATCCACAATATGATGGTTTGTACTGGTTTCTGTTCATAATTTGGGACTAGTAAAGCCAATGGTGACTTTACATGCCCTGGGAGACTTTAGTCAGTCCCAGGGTATGGAGTCTATGTTGGGGGGTCGCTACAACACCCCTGGGTTACGGCACGGAGGGTGCTGTGTAACCCACATTAAAAACACATGAGACCCTATGGAGTAAAAGACCCCATAGCCCATAAAACACATGGAAAGATAAAAGAACACCTCAAATCATGTCTAAGAGTGGGAGTAAAAAGAGTCTCGCTCTTAGCAGGAGAAAAAAATAAACCCCAAAAATCCAGCAGGTTTGGGGAATTAGCCTTTACAGAGAATTCTCCCTAACAAGCGCGTCGGGATCATAGCAGCGCTAAATGAAAGGACCCATCAGCACGAGTCTGTGTGAGGAGGAAGTAATTGAAATCGCCCGGAGCCTTTAGTGTGTCAGAGCCGATCAGCTGAGCAGCAGCTGGCAAGCGAGTGCACGGAATTCGAGAGGAGAAACAGTCCACAATCTTAACTTAGCATGGCGAGTTACAAGTAAGCAAAATGCGCACGTGTAAATTCAGAAGGCAGTCAGAAGAGCGCAGCTGATCTTTGAGCAAGCTTCAAAGTGAGTACAGCCAACAATAGTTGCGAAGTAGCGAGTACTGTTACGTTATTAAGGAAGTGTTAAATCGTGTTACTTCAGTAGTTTAAAGGTTCATAGTTAAGTGAAATTTTCTGGAAGAACTCTTTTCAAAAGTACAATGGAGAGTTATTACAAGGTATCAGAGAAAATATAAATATAAAGATCCGCCCCCAGTGCTAAATATTCTGAAGGACAAAGGCAACAAAGACTAATGAGTCACTGAGGGTGCGGCAGTAACCAGTTGTATAATAAATATGAAAATGTGTTCCAGAGTCAGCATTCAAGGAAAATAGACTGAAGTGCCACAGAGGTTGCAGCAGCAAAACAACAGAATAAGAAGACAATATTGCTAAAGTTTCCGTTAGGCAACGAGCAGAGGCGGTCAGGTAACCAGTGGGTTATAGTGAGGGAGATATATAGAGTACAGAATATCCAAGCAGACAGACAGATAAGACTACAAGCACCCATGCGCCTTCTCTCAGAGGAGAGGAAGTACGGGCGCATGTGAATCTAAGCAGATACAAGCATCAGAAATACGATTACGGTGAGTAATGTATCCCTTCTGAGGCTTGTGGAATCTGCTTAGATCACATGCTGTGCATAGATTAGCGAGCAGTGTTAGAAGAAGGAGGTAGAATGTGAGAAGGGTCATGAGCGTATAAATGTCTTAGAACCGCTTGTCTCACTTGAGTATCTGTCTTGGAATGAGTGTCAATGCAGTAGTGCTGAGTAAATGTGTGAATAGAGCTCCATGTAGCCGCTTTGCAAATGCTGTCAAGGGGTACATTTGCAATGAAAGCCAGAGTGGCTCCAGTACCTCTTCTAGAGTGGGCCCCTGGTGTAAAAGGCAGAGTTTTATCTGAAAGAAAATAAAATAGTTGGATACATCAGACTACCCATTTTGAGATGGCATTCTTAGAGACGCGATCTCCCTCTCTGCCTGGAGCTATGGAGACGAACAGCTGATCTGTTTTTCTTAGCGGTCTGGTCTGGTCTACATAGTAGAGGACTGCCCTCCTCAAATCTAGTGTGTGGAGTTTCATCTCAGCAGAGCTTTTAGGTTCTTGGAAGAAGGCCGGTATCTCAACAGACTGGTTAACATGGAATTTGGAAATGAACTTAGGTGAGAACCTAGGGTGAGTGCGTAAAACCAGTTCATCCTTATCAATCGTAAAGAAAGGATCCTGCACTGACAGAGCTTGAATTTCACTGACCCTTCTTATGGAGGTGATGACTACTAAGAAGGCAGTTTTAGAAGTCAGATGTTTGAGACTAGATTTGTGCATGGGTTCAAAGGGAGGTCCCATGAGTTTAGCAAGTACCACATTAAGGTCCCAACCTGCTGGTGGGTTAGAAATTGGAGGGTGGAGTCTCTTTACCCCTTCCATAAATGCTTTGACAACTGGCACTTTCCTACAGGCTGATAAAGCTGCCAGGTGCACTTTAAGTGAGTTAAACACTAACGCTGCATCCAGTAGGTGGAGCATATAGGTGACAACATTAGAAGGAGTACAATTAACTGGGTTGATTTGCTTATTCTGGCACCAAATTACGAATTGTTTCCATTTGTCATAGTAACAGTGCCTCGTGTTAGATTTTCTTGACTCTTTCAAGATATCCATACATCTCTGGGGTAAATTGCGATGTCCGAACTCTGACTTCAGGAGCCATGCTGCCAAGTTCGAGTTGGGCTGAGGATGCACTGTTAGTCCCTCGTGCTGGGAGAGTAGGTTGTACTGGCACAGGAGCTTGATGGGGGTCGCACACCGCCAGTTTGCGTAGGTGTGGGTACCATGGTTGTCTCGCCCACATAGGAGCAATCAGGATGAGCGTCATCAGTTCCCTGTGGATCTTGTTCACCACCTTCCTCATTAGAGGGGTTGGTGGAAAAGCGTAGGTAAACATCCCTGACAAATTCAACCATAGGGGGTTCCCCTTTGAGTCTGGCTGGGGGAACCTGGATGCAAAGTCTGGGCATTGTCTGTTTTCGCTTGTGGTGAATAGGTCTATAGTGGGGAAACCCCACTGAGAGAAGAGGTCTCCTACGACTTCTTCGTGTAGTTGCCACTCGTGTTCCTCTGGGAAGGGATCTCTGCTCAGAGCATCTGCTAGTGAGTTAAGGTCCGCTGGAACATGTTGGGATGACAAGTAAATGTTCCGTCTGAGTGCCCATTTCCAAATTTTCTGGGCAAGCCTGGACAGATTGGGAGATCGAGTGCCCCCTTGTTTTTTTTTAGGTAAAACATTGCAGTCGTGCTGTCGGTTAGGATCTGCACTGACTGGTTGGATAGGAGGGGTTCGAATGCCTGAAGCACTCTGAAGACTGACAGAAGTTCTAGCAGATTGATGTGGTATTGAGCCACTGTGTGAGATCAGAGACTCTGAGCTGTATGGTGCAGGTAGTGGGCTCCCCACTCTCCTAGGGAGGTGGTACGCTCACCTGGTTCCCACAGGGGCGTCGATCGGACCCAGACAGCTGCGGTCTCCACCAACGTGATGCGTAGTGCCGAGATGACTGTCTGGACTGGCCCGTCTGCTTGATCTGTAGACGTATTCTCCTACAAGTGGAGAAAGAGATTTAGCCACCCCTGGATATGAGTGATAGCCCACTCCCACTGTTCTCATTCTCCCTTCTTGTCATCTCCGATATCCCCTTTTAGGAACCTCACCTTATGTTTTTAAATGATGAGCTCTCCATCCTGCGTGGATTGCAGGGGCGCGTTGATGCCAGTTACTTCACTGGTTTGAAGGCGTGGGAGAGTTCCGGAGAGTATTGACTCTGAGGTTCCTGGCAAAGTTCGGTAAGTATGAAGTTCATAGAGTTCAATATGTCCGATGATTCACTCTTGTTCCCCCCTTCCTTCCTTGTCTTGCAACTAAGATCGTGAGAAGATACCCCTCGTGGCAGTTGGTGGCGCTCAGGTAAGAGTCTGTATTACCCGACGCCGTCCGGTAAATGTTGCCGGTGTTTAACGTGTTGTTTTCTCTCTCTTTGCAGGTGCGGCACATGAAGATGTGGAGAGCTATAGAATAATGCCTCAGGTGGTAATCAGGTAAGTCTATTATGATAAGTGTTTTATTTGTTGGTTTTCTCGGCTCGCCTTCTTGTTTTCTTTTGTCCCTCAGGTGCCGGAGTTTGGCGAAGAAATGATGGAGGCAGCGCCGAATCGAAAGATGCTGCGAGGACTGGTGAGTATGGCTCGGCGCTGCAGCTAGAGATGCGACGCGTACTGAAATGATGTTCTTTCCAGGTCCAGATGCGAGATCGATCCGAAATCAGGTGAGGAATTCAAAATAGTTTGTTTTCTAATCTTGTCCTTTTCTTTCCCTTTGGTTTTAGGAGCTCCAGATTCGAGGCGGGCGTGGCAGAAGACTGGATGCAGACTGCAGGCACGGTGAGCGTTACGCTGCTGGATGCAGAATAACGCGAAGCGTGTGCTGTTGTTCGGGCGTGGTTAAATAGCCTCCAAAGTAGTTCCAGGTAAGAAGTTCCCTAGAACCACGCCCGAGTAAAAAATAGTCCCTGTAGAAAAATAGTCCCATCCAGGCCTCACGTTGGCTTGGACTCACTAGCAGCATGGTCTGCATCAGGTAAGTAAAATCTATGAGCCTGGCGCCTAAGGCGCCAGGACTGAACCCAAACAGCCCCCAGCCGGGGCCGTTGGGGTTTTAGTAAATATCTAGATGCCTGCTTCCGGGGGTTGATGGGCTTGGTCCTGATGCCGGGGGTAGGCATCATGACAGGAGGCATCTGTTGTGACAATGGCCTGTTTCTCTGGATCGTAGAAGGGTTTCCCCTTCATAAGATTCTCTCTTGTCCACCAGCAAACACTCTGTACTAGTGTTGGCGAAACTACCACTAGATTGTCCCACTGACCACTTGCTTGAGACCACTGGTTCGCCAACCATTCCTGCATGGGTCACATGCGCAGGCGGATGTGGGGAACCAGGTAAATGCAAGATGCCATCGTGCCTAGCAAACGCATTGCTTTGTGCACCCTTATTTGGCGACGGGACCGATAGAGGAATTTGCAGAAACAGGTTCCGAATTCTTTCCTCTGATGGAAAGGCCAACCCCTCTTGGGTGTTTAGGACAGCTCCTAGGAACTGTTTTGAGGTGCTTGGCACCAGGCTTGATTTTTTCTCGTTGATTGAGAAGCCCAATTGGAAGAGGAGGTTGATTGTTCTTTGAATATTTAGTCTGCAAATTAAGGGGGTTTCCCCTGTGATGAGCGAGTTGTCCAGGTAAGGGTACACTGGGATTGCCTCCCTACGTAGGTGCGCCGCCACCACCGCCAGTACCTTGGTGAATACTCTTGGAGCCGAGGCTATACCGAAGGGCAGCACTTTGAACTGGCAGTGCTGGTTGTTTATTTTGAAACGCAAGAATCTTCTATGCGCTGGGAACATTGAAATATGAAAATAGGCATCTTTCATATCCAATATTGCCATGTAATCCCCTTTTTTAGTAGGGTGATTACCTCTTAGAGTATAGTCATGCGGAATTATTGTGGCTTGACATACTTGTTTGCAGCGTGCAAATCTAATACTGGGTGCATTGTTAGATCTTTTTTTGGCACAAGGAAGTAGGTTGAATAAATACCCCTGTTTACCTGGTTGCCCGGGACGAGTTCCATGGCGTCCTTTGCAAGTAGAGTGGCAATCTCCTCGAGAAGGATTTTCTGGTGCTCCAATGAGTGTACCTTCTGTTTTGGAGGATGGTCGTGGGGGCGCGCTAATAGTTCTATACAGTATCCTGCGGGCACTGTGGACAGTACCCATCTGTCCGAAGTCATCCCCTCCCATGCGTGGGTGAAGGTGGAAATGCGACCCCCTACTGGGGATGCATGGGAGGGGATCCGAAGTGGAAAGTCACTGTTTACTAGGTGGCGTACCACCTCTGGCAGGGCTGCCTCAACCCCTAGTGCGGCCCCTGCGCTGGCCTCTGGTGAATCCCTGTGATGTTTGGAACTGATTGTTGCCCCATGAGGTTCCTTGATTCTGGTAGTAGTTGGAACCCCTCTGGGAGATTTGGCCGTGAAAGCGACAAAAATTATTATTTCCCCTCTGACCTGAGGGTTTGTGAGTTGGCCGAGAGATTTTAGGGTCTCGTACTCCTCTTTAGCTGTCTTTAGTGCCTCTTCCACTGCCCTGCCGAATAGAACGTTCGGCTAAACCAGCATGTCTAAGCGTGGCTTGGGTCTCGGGTTTGAACCCTGACTGCCTTAGCCAAGCACTGCGTTTTATTACTGTGCCTTCGGCTATCAATCTTCCAGCATTACCTGCTGCATCAAAATTTGTTTTAAGGATGCATCCAGATACAGACCTTCCGTCTGCTGCAAGTCGGGCCAACTGGCCTTTTAGTGGTTCAGGTGCAGAAGCCACTAGAGCAGCTACTTGTTATAGCTTACTAAAAGAGTGGTACTGTTAGCAATACGTGACTGATAGGCTGACGTTGAGGCAACTTTCCTACCCAGAGCATATATCCTTTTGCTCTCCTTATCAGGAGGTGCTTCTGAAGAAGCTAGTGGTGTACCTGCCCTCTTTCTGGTGGTTGTTACTACCAGTGAGTCGGGTTTTAATTGACCCCTTATGTACATGGGATTGGAGGGTGCGGCCCGAAATAATTTTTCCACTCGTGGATTCACTGCACGAGTAAGATTTCGGGTTACCAGCGAGGGATCAATTCTACGCTGGATTGATTTTAATATCAGGATAGCCTGGGTAATGGCTTTCTTGTCCCCTAGGATTTCTTCCGCAAAATCCCTATCTTCTTGGACACCCTGTGTGTCTATCTGAAAATGAGCTGCTGCTTTAGCCAGTACCTCACTGAGGAGTGGCTGATTATCAATCGGCGAGTCATGCACCGGGGGGGTCCTTAGGAATTGGGGAGTCAAGATTGTAGGCTTCCGCCTCATCCTCCTCCTCTTCATCCCCATAATAAGAAACCCCTGTCTGGTCTTACAGCATATGTGTTTCTGTCTCCTCTCCATATGACTCTGGATGGTAAGGTTCAATTAGCAAAGGGTCTGAAACCAATCCCTGCGCCGGAGCCTCAGAGCGCAGCCTTTTAGTAGGGGGTTGAGAGTCCTTTGACCCTGAAGGGGCATAGGTAGCTGGTGTGTTGGCATAGCTATGGAAATAATTAGGGTCTTTTTCATAGAAGTCTGCAAAAAAAGACATCCTTCTCATCACCCTATCAATATCAGCTGAGTTCCATTCCCTGGAACTGGGAATTAACCTCTCCTGTTCTGGTTCCTCATCCATGCCCATATCATGAGGAGTGGGAGGGACAATTTTACTCTTAGGAGTAGTGTCAGGGACCTTGGACTTCTCTATCACTTTAGGAGCCTTCTGTTTTTCTATATGGTTTTCTGAAGGTTTCTTGTGTTGTTTATCCCCCTTCCTGTGATTAGAGGAATGTTTTCCGGAGGTTTTAGGGGTTTCCGAGGGTTTTGATGCTTTGTGTCGAGATTCGGAGGTAGTAGAAGGAGGGTGCCGAATCTCAGGAGTAGATGCTACACGCTTTGACTTGGGAGCATAGAGGTCGGAATCGTCTTCTGACGATCGAGCCTCCGGAACTATCAGGAGTTCGGCATCCTTTTTCAACCACGGACAGTTGGTCTTTGTCATGTGGAGATCGCGAACAGGAACGCCCAGAGGACACAGAATCCTTGGACCACTCTCTCGGTGCCTTCCGTTGTCGATCGCTCGACACGTGTGTCGAGTCACTGCTGGGGCTGATGTGTTTAGAGGAAGTGGTGTGGGTTGTGCTTCTGCCGCCGGGTGTTGTCCCCATAACTAGGCCGCTGGCCAGTCCTCTGAGGTCGGCGGCTTGCGCGTGGGTGTCTGAAGTCACCCCTCTGCCCTCGCCGTCCGATACGGCGCTGTTCCTGCCATCGCTGAACCACCCTTTGACGTCCATGGCCTCTAGCTGCCTGGCGTAGTGAGCCCTGGGCTTTGTCGAGCGGTCCTTACGTGTTTTTGGCTTGAACAGCTTACAAGCGCGACACGTAGCCTTGGGAGGGTCTCGTGGGAGACACAGATTGCACATAGTGTGCTCATCTACCCAGGGAAACTTCCTGTTACACTTGGGGCAGAATTTGAAAGGAGTACTCTCCGTATATGTGTAAATCTGGCAGCGGGCTGTGTATATGTAGGAAATAAATGTGGGAAAGGTATGACCACCCCCCACTCTCCCTACTTGTACAGGGCCGAGGCCAGAGGCCTTCCAAGGCCCAAGTTCCGTCGTGTAGTTTTCGACAGCTGGTTCCCTCGATCTTCGCTGATGTCGATCTTCGGCGTAGGATGGAAGATAATGGGGAATATTTTTACAATATTTAGGTATAATTGGCAAATGCCAAGGGAACTCCGCAACATGCGTCCGACTAGTATGGCGGAAAAAAACAATCTGAGGGTCTTACACGCGCGAGGGATCATGGGTACAGTGGACGTCACACTATGGATAGTATTACTGGCACGCCCTAGTTCGACGCCCCTTTTCGAGTTTCCAAAAACAAACTGTAGTACTCTGCAGCTTACACTAGATGTCAGCCTATGCACAGCATGTGATCTAAGCAGATTCCACAAGCCTCAAATATATACACACAATTACAGATGCTAGAGTACTCAGGTTGGCAGTTTAATCAGAGATGTATTGCTTGCAGGTTTTCCAGAGTTCTGTGACGTCCTGACGACAAAGGGAAACAGAGGAATCCTGACCATTTTTTATTTATCCACTTCCCCTTTTGTCCCGGTTTGGTCAACTCAGTAGTTGTTCAAATTGACTGCTGGGTGAACCAGTTGGGGGGTTGGGGGGAGGGATCTGGTGGACTATTAGTCTGCTCTTGCAGGATTTCAGCGCTGGGACTGGATAGCTACGCTGATGCAATCTTATGAGAAGGGGGGCTTGGCCCTGCCAGACTTTAAGCACTACTACTGGGCGGCGCATGCACACTATCTGGCGCACTGGTATTCCATGCACTCTGTCCGCCCTCATGTTCAGGTGGAAAGGGCACAGGCTGCTTGTCACCTCCTACACTGATACGAGTGTGTGGTTTGAATGTATGTTTCTCTGCTAGAACTACTTTGAAAGAGTTAGAACTGTTCGCATCATTGAAACATCATTTTGAACTAATTGCAATATTGGGTGGTTGTACATCTGAATGAACTTACTAGCCTTAACAATTTGAATCATCACCTAGATTTGACTTTGATACTTGGCTGATTTTGCACAGATTGTATTGCTTTTAGCAGTCTCCACCTCACGCCGCTGGCAATCTGTGAATTTGAAAAACTACATTTCTCAGCAAGTGCAGGGCTTTCTTCTTTTCTTTGTCTGCACGTTAGCGGCGGCCCGTTTGGGCTGGTCTGTGCTGGTCCGTGTCAGGTACGTGTGAGCTTGGTGTTTTTTGCGCTTCCAGCAGATGGCTTTAGGCACTCGAGTTAAGAAATTGGGTATATTTTCCATGCTTGCAATACCCAGGAGCCACCAGCTGGTTGTGACTACACTTGGGGCTGCAGACAAACTGTAAGGGAAGCCATTACTGTGAATCTGCCTCCTGGCAAAGGCCAAGGAACTGGTACCACTAAGCCTCATAAAATGCCCCAGGATACCTCCACGTCTGTAACAACATCCCCTCAGATCTTTGCTGAAGACCACAAAATTTGATTAGAGGTGAGAGCATTCAGAAAGGTTAACAAACAGACCCTTAAAGAGACTGTTAGTGATATGGGCTTATAATCACAGTCCGACCCTGAGGTAAAGGGATTAAAGAACCCCAGACAACTGAAAATGGCCTTACTGAATACACTTTCGGCGCCAAAACATGCACTAGATATTCATGACTACATTCTTGAAAATCAGATTGACATCATGTTGCCTACGGAAACATGGTTACAAAAAGAAAATGGGCCAGCAATTGACTTGGCAACGCCTGAAGGATATAGCTTGATGGGGAAACAAAATAATCACCTACATGGAATAGGGGGTGGGGTGGCCATTGTCAGCAAGAAGGAACTAGGGCTCTTTGAGGCCAACATAGAATGCACTAATTCCGAAATCCTTCATGCCAAATTATCCCCAACAAATAACACTTGCTTACACTTTATTCTAATCTACCATCCCCAGTCACATGTGTCATCCTTTAATGAGGAGCTATTAAACCTCCTAAGTCCACTGGACTGCCTAAAACTTCAATCATTCTTCTGGGTAATCTCAATCACTGGAAGGGAGACCCGCAAGACAAGGAAGCTACTGTTAGGCAGAATCCTGTGCAGTGCCCTTAGGGACCACTACATACGATTAAGACCACAGGTGGCAATACAAGTTTTACCTTTGGTACAAGCCCGTACTACTAAGTTATAGTGGTAGCAGAGCAGCCAGGCTTATCTCAAGAGTATATGAGCAGTAGCAGAGATTACACAAAGGGACCACAATTACTGTGACTCAAACAAACACTGACTCAAGGTTTCAGGTAAAAAATATAAGTACATTTATTTTTAAACCATCAGTTACAAACACAACACCTCTATTAAACTTTCAACAAAACCACACCTTAAATATACTACAACTAACCAATTCACTTTGTACAGTAAGTCTCAAGGTAAGTACCCTGTGTTTGAATGAACCGATGTTATGAATAAAACACAATACCGCCGATACGGATGCGATCACTTTTTGACAGTTCGGTCTACAAAATAAATGCGCATCTGTGACATGAAATGCTACCAGGGCAAAAACACACTTAGCACCCGAGATACCCAGAGGGAGTTGGAGGCAAAAATCACAGGCAATATTTAGGTTAGGCAGACAGTATCGAGAAACACTCAGAAACAGGAGTTCAAAAGTCAAAGGGTCGGAGCCAGTTTTAGATGACACCGGAGGCTTGTGCCGAAAATCACACCGTTCGACAGTTCACGATTCCGTATAGCCCAAGAGTACTTGAATATTGTCAATGTTCGGAAGCAAAAGTTATAAGAAGGAGGGAAGACAAGGACGAGCCTTGAAGATGAAGAAAAGGGGTTCACCCAGTTTCCCTGAGTAGAACACAGTTCCTTAGTTCCACGATGCAGCTGGAGCCCTGGCAGTTGTTCCTGTTGGTTTCCTGCAGACCCACGATTCCTGGAGCTTCGTTGCGAAGGAGGACGTCTGAAGGGGGTCTGCACTGCCCAGGGATGAAGCCGGCAGCAGCGACAACAAATAAAAGGTGCGCTCCTTAAAAACAGGAGAGGCTCAGCAGGTGGCTATCCGGACCACTACAGCAGTGTGCAGCAATTTCGACCACAGAGGAGATCTCTGGCTGAAGAAGATGAGCTGGTTATCTCCACCAGGCTCAAGGGAAGAAGATTCTGGACTGGATCTTCTATTAGTCGTCGAAGGGTAGCTAGTTTGGGAGTGCAGCAGGGCTTCACCCGGACGGGGTAGTTGCAGCAGCCGTCGTTCTTTCCGCTTCTCTTCGGTTCCTTGCAGTTCCAGAGGCGACTGACTTCTAGCCCAAGAGACCTGCCTTTTATGCGCAAAACCCCCATTCACAAAGCCTGGCTGTCAATAACGCAGCAGGGGGGTTGTCCAGCCGGGACAACCACCTCAGCCAATCATGGCAAAGTGCGACTTGGGTTTCCTAGGATACCCTGTGCAGGGGGTGACTACACCCATCCCTCACATTCAGCCCACCTAGACACCGAGACGCCAAGAGGAGGGCTTCTCTGCAGAAGCCCGCCAAAAAGACGGTGAACAAAGAAGGCAAACCTAGTTCGTCGCGCAAAGTAAAACACAAGAAGGTCTTTAACAAAAAGAAATGGCGAATAAACCCAACCCAAGCCAAAAGAAAGACAATTTGGTCAAGCGGGTTTATGTTCGAGGCTAATATAATAGCCAAGAACAGTACCACGTTTATTTTATTGCGGTAGAAAAGTTAGGGTAGATACCACTGCCACCAGCCAAGTCTAAATGTTAAAAGAGCGAACCAATGCTCAGGGAGGTACAGACGGAAAAGGGGTACAGATTAGCCCTTTCCAGTACTCCATGTAAGATGGGGTATACTGGGTCTGTGTTAGAAATGACTATGTAAAGTAAATGGCAACTTTACCTTTCTCTGGGGGACAGTAGTCAGCCCCAGCGAAATTGAGTCATGGGGGAAGTTTTAAGAAAACCCTGGGATACTACACTAAAGGTGCGGTGTAACCCATACAAGAACAGGGGCACTTGGAGTGGTGTGCTCCAGTGCCCAAGATCACACAATGAGTAACACATAGGCCAAAACACATGTAAGAGTGGAAAAAAAGATGTACACTCTTACCAGGTGGAAAGAATAAACTCCAGAAATCCAGCAAAGCTGCTGGGGGACTCACTAGGTGAGGGAAATTAGCCCTAGAAGGAGAATTCTCCCTAACAGCTACTGAATTGGAGCTCCTACAGCCCATTAACATCCACGTTATTAATCATGAACCACCACATAGGACAATCCAAAATCTGTTGATGTACTGCATGCTCCAAGACAGTACCGATTAAATATTGAGTTCCACAGGGCGTATGCATCTCCCCAGCCCTTTTCAACCATTACATAAAGTCTTTGTGTGACCAACTTGAAGGCAGGGGCCTGCAATTTACTAACTATGCAGATGAGTTTCAGCTTCTTATGGACCTTAGTGGGAACTATGATACTGATTCAGTAAATGTAACCTACGTTTACTCATCCATCCAGGAGTGGATGGTAAAAAACTGGATGTACCTAAATGGGTGCAAAACAGAACTGGTGATTTTCGGTACAAATCTAGCAGAAAACAAGATAGACTCGGCATACTCAGAGTTCCAGATTGCTAGTACCCAGATCCCAGCAGTAAAAAAGTGAAAACCCTGGGTATAGTGGTAGAAGCATCTAGGAGTGCTGATGCGCATGTAAACATCGTTAAAAAAAGGCCCAGTACCATCTAAAAAATCTCTGGCCAAATAAACCCACCTTTTTCCCCGCTAACATTTCGAAACTCTGGTTCACTCAATCATCATGCCATGGATGGACTACTGCAATGCCCTTCTCGGGGGGTGGGGGGGGGGAGAGTGGCAGGGGGGAGTGGCAAGTAAGGAGAGTATACTTAGACTCCAGATTATTGAAAATAATGCGTTAAGAATAGTTTGGAACATACCCAGGAAAGAACATGTCAACATTTATAGGAGAGAACTTTACTGGCTGCGTGTCACATAGAGAATCCTGTTTAAGATCCTTGCATTAACTCATGAATGCCTGTCTGGCAAGGCTCCAACATATCTTACACAAATGCTAACTAGGCATATGCCGACCAGATAATTGTGCTTTAGTACAGCGAACCTGCTCGCAGTTCCGCAGATGAAAAGAGCAAGAGGCAAAGACAAAAGACGTGGAACGCCCTTCCGGAGCTTCTCCGCAAGGAAGAACATTTCGTCCAATTTAGAAGGAAGCTAAAAACGTTGTTGTTTACCTAATTGTGTTTTCGTACAGTCTTCGTTTTGTGAGTGCCATCTGTGGATTGGGGCCTGATGACTGCCGGCTATGGTGCATTACAAATAAATACACTCTGATCCTTGGGGGTGGTGACTGGGTTCCCGCATATAGCAAAAGTTACCTGCGCTATCTGGGGGAAGGTGGCCAGCAAGATGGGCATTGACACTGTACTTGCCGCTGCTTCCTGTTTGACATGTGGCCGACATGGCGATCAAGAGGGAGAAGGCTCATCTAAAGTGGGTGGACAAACTGGTTATCACTACCTTTGGAGATTTATTTTGTATAGAAGATGTGTTTCTCTCACTGCAACAGGGATGGGACCAGGGGCGTTGCTAGGGGGGGGGGCTAAGGGGGCTATAGCCCCTGATCTTTTGGTTGTAGCCCCGGATAGAATCTCAGGAGCTACAGCCAAAAGACTAGCTAGCCCCCAGTCCCAACAGTTCTGACATCAGCTTAGCCTCAGGTCTTTTCCAGACCTAGCAACTCCCCTGGATGGGACAGGGGTAGGTCCCCCTCCCTGGATATTGGTTGTACTTCCAGGTGCAGAATGTCTTTTTAGGAGGCGTTCCCCTAGTTTCCCCGGCATCCCCCCCATTTGGGCAATATTGCATGGGATAACAGTTGCATGGTGACAGTCACCTGGTTTCACGTCTATATAGTAGTTTCATGGCTGATATAGCGCTGGATGGGGGTGCGCCAAAGCTGCGTTAGGAGAGGGATCTTGGCAAGGACAATACATGCAAAGACTGGCAATATGTGCCGAGACAAACCCAAGATGTGTCGTTGAATTTGAAACTTAAGCTGATCCATTTAAATTTTTTACACCAGGTGTACCACACCCCAGCTAAACTTCAAAAAAAGTTTGTCTGCTCCGGACTTGTGTATCAGGTGCGGCCGTGGCCAAGCATGTTTTTTTTTCCTTTGACCTGGGAGTGTGAGCAGATCTCCAGATAATGGGGGAATGTTATGGCCAGACTTTCACTTATCATTGGGGGAACAACTTGATGATCGCAATCCGATGGTGGTGCTACTTGGGCATACGAGGAGCTTGCTGCGTGCAGTTCCGACGCTTAACAGGTCTGCAGGATGGTTGCCATGTCCTGTCCCCGCCCAATATGCAAATGTGGCTGCGGGATGTGGTGTACTGCCATCATATGGAGACTGCATTTATTCGGACTAAGCCATTGCACGCTCAGCCACTAGAGGGCGCCATATGTACACCATCTGCTTACTGCTGTGGATTAATTATGTTGTATGGAACTGTGGATTGCATTCCCAGTTTTGCTTGTTGCCATTGTAAGATGTACTCTGCTCACAGCGAGTTATTGTTTATCTTGGACTCCATGTTTATGTTGCTGTGTTATGGTCAAATTAATACATACATTTAAAAAGAAAATAAATGATCTGGCTATGCAGTAGGTCTTAAGGCAGCAAAGAACAAGTTACTTACCAAGTGGTAACGTTCTTTCCACTGGATCTTCGAATGGATTGTGTCCTCCAGCGTATTCCACATCTTTGACAGACTCCCAAAGCAGTACCAGAAAATGGAGGAGGGAGAAGAATTTCCAGATGGCAGAGTAAAGGACTGCTTTACCAAAGGCCATATCACAAATATTCCTAATAGGAACCCCCCGCTGCAGGGCAGTGGAAGTAGCCACGTCCCTTGTGGAATGAGCCCGAAAACCCTCGGGAGGGTCCTTGCCCGCCAATCTGTAACATTCAGTAACAGTGAGGATAATCCACCTGGACAAGGTCCGTTTATTTTATTTGTATAGCGTGCCTGGCCAAAAGGCATCTGGGCTCATATCTTAAAGGATAGTTCCGGGACTTTTTTTTTTATTGTCCCTACGGGTCGGCCATGTGTTTGTAAGCATAAATCGGTAGATCGTAGGAAACTTTCCTATGGACCTTACCCGACTTTTCGCCCATTATCGCACTCGAAATCAGCCTCCATTTTGTGATAATCCTATCATTCCGCCGCATCGACCTGGCTCACCTGCCTTTGCGGCACTAAATCAAATCCCCCGCCCCTGAAACAGACTTTATCAAAACATTCATATTCCCCGCCTCTATCCGTGACGTGACTGAGCTGCGTAGGCAAACGCGCCCAGGCGTCTTCTACGCGACTCCACACAGACCCCGGAAATCAACACAGATCAGCTCACAATACAGCGCACCACAATTCGGAATATGAAACTGTACTTTGAAATCAAACCGCAAGATTGTAAATGTGGTAAAGTACATTTATTTGACATCAAATGTTTAGAGAATATTCAGCGATTTGCATTTTTATTTGCTCATGTTCCAAAAAGTTCGTATTGAGGAACGCGATGGTCCTTTGCTGTACACAGGGTCTTAGAGCATCTCACAATACAGCACCACAATTCGGAATGTGAAACCGTGGTTTAAAAGCAAACGGCAAGATTGTACATTTGGCAAAGTACGTTTATTGGACATCAAATGTTTAGAGAATATTCAGCGATTTGCATTTTTCTTTGCTCTCGATCCAAATTAGTTCGTCTTGAGGGAAGCGATGTTCGTGTGCAGTACACAGGGTGTTGGTTTACGATAAAAATAAGCTCTTCTGTCGCACTGATAATCGCATGGCTGTTCCAACAACGAGGCACTAGGCCACCACAACGGTAGGTATGTTGCATCTAACCGTTAGTACCGCGTAAGGGCATACTTGTACTTGGCGATCGTCCCATAAAATGGTCAGGGTGGTAACGTTGTTCACGCGGAGAAGCAACTGGCGGCTGTAGAAGCCGTCCGCCGGTGTCTGGTACTCGTGACACAGACAGTAGTGAATGATGTACCTAAAAACATAAAAAATGAAATTAGTCTCACCATCAGATCCTTATTAAAATTATTCATTTCATAGCGAGGACAGCGCTACTGGGTGTACACAAGTGTTTAAAGGCGTGGCGAGGCATGGAGGGGGGGGGGGGAGTGGAGTACAAGGTAAGTAGCATAAAATAATAAATAAATAGGGCCAGCTGGTGGCAAGTGCAAGGTAAGTGCAGAACAAGTGCTGGGAAGGGGGGGCTGTAGGATACTGAGACAGTCCCCCAGTGCAGGGGTTGACAGGGAGGCAGTGCAGGTGGAGAGTGGAAGGGCCCAGGACCGAGGTCGCAGACAGTGGACCAGTTGTAGCAGGGGAGAGGGAGAGAGAAAGCAGAAGCAAAGAGGAAGGTTTTGAGGTGCTTCAGTAAAAGCAGATGTTTCTCCTCCAGATAGTGCGCGGTAGAAAACACTATGCCACATAGAACGAACAAGTACAACTGAACCCGTCTTTAAAGCCACTGTATAGTAATGAAATTGCGGTATAAACTCATCAAAAGTTACTTACATTATATTTGCATTTTCCATTGTGTCTCTGTGTAGGGCAGACCCGAAACACCACTCCTTCTTTGCCGACGTTACTTCTTCTAATGAACGTGGCTCATCGTTTCGTTTCTGAAATTTTATTCATTATCTTTTCTTAGTCTTTCAGGATGGTCCCGGCCTATCAAGGTCAAATCACAATAGAACCTTATATTGGGTCGTGGGCCGTTCCGCCACCCGAGCAAAACATCAAAGCAGCTAACCTTCACTTTGAGCGAGCACACATTTCTAGTTAGCTCCAGTTAGTGTAAGGGCATCTTGTCTGCGTGCCTTTTTTTTTATTGTCCCTATGGGTCGGCCATGTGTTTGTAATACGGAAACATTCTATAATTTTTGTAAAAATGATTTATATTACTGTTTGGTTTAATTGCAATGGGCCTGCAACATGAGGAGACTCGAGAGAACAGACAATCGAATTACAATCATTTAAACCGTGATGTGTATTTCTCAATGAGCTCTGCTTTAGGTGGACATGGAACAGAGGCAATGTTGGGTGGCAATGCAGTTGTCCCCTGCATAGGTTCGTTCACCACTCCATGTATGTGCCTATCGAGGACATCTACGATAAGTCTCTCAATAAACTCATATTGCATATCCTCAAACACTGGTTTGATCACCCATTGTTTACTTCTTTTAGTGAAGGCCTTATTGTAGCGAAGCGTCCCTAAAGTTCCGGTCGTCCTACTTTGTTGACGGCCAACATTATGGTTATGTGCCAAGACCGCTAGAAGAGTCCGATTTATCATGCCTTCCATGCCAAAATGCAATCTTTTGGGCCTGTACTTTAGGCACATATTGTGGAACACCTCCAAATCTCCTGTGTGGCAGAATTCCGTGAGTCCCCTCAAATCTCTTGTTATAGTTTTATCAAATACAATCTTTTCAATGGCCTTGTGAGTGGGTGATGAAGGAATCAACCACTTCTTCTTCCGTGCCTCCTCTGTGGACAAATGGCCATGTTCACATTTGTGGAAATGCTCATTTGTCGACCATCGATGTACGTTGCTACAGTGCAACATTACTGACCGCCATTTTTCCAGTAGAATTTCCAACGACCCTTCACATGTTTTTGAGCTCCACCAAAGATGGTTGCTGATTGACTTGGACCACTGTGAAATACCTTGCATATCTTTTTTTTTTCCTGCAGCCGACAATTTTTTATTGATTGATTTTGCAAGATGCCAAACGTCAAATTGGTGATTTATATTTTTGTACTGTTCTCTCATTGTCTTGGCAATTGAAACGTGTCTGTCCGTGGCTATCAGGTCGATCACCATTCCCCGCGATTGTAGTTCTTGCAATGATGCTACAAAGCCAACTTTCTCCATGGCCACTGAGGATGTACTTTGTGACACCTGCACGACCACCGAACTCACAATTTTCTTACTTTCCATGTCCTGAAAGTGGTAGGTGCAGTACTTGGCTGAAAATCCTGGACTGTCGCATTGTCCATCACCGGCTAGCCTGAAGCGTTTGCCCGCGAATGTACTTTCCATTGACATTTTTTCCATTCTCCAAGCTTCGCTGATGGCTGGAAATAGATAATCGGTTTGGTATTTGTAGAACTGACTTTTCGCAATGAAATGGATTCCCACAAACTGAAAGAAATACTGTAACTTTTTAAAACTTGAACCACTAAAAAGTGCGGCCGCTGCACAAAGTAGATTGCCTGCTGGCAGTTGCCCCAGCATGGGTTGTGCAGACCATGCGAACGGATGATATTGTGTACAGGTGGCATGTATTTTAAGGTTAGTGCCTCGAATTGCACGAGTCACATTAATCAATGGCTCCCCACATACTTCCCCACCAACCCAATGCCCACATTTCATCATCATAATAATATCCATCAAACAGCTATCGAATACAATGAATTTGGCCTCTTTCCTTATACTGTCACTCTGCATCCCAGCTGGTTCGGCCTGTAACGTTGAGGACATGTCACTCGCATGAAAGGTACAATCTCTGATATCGTCTTCCGCTATGCTGAGTGATATTGATGGTGTTTCATTGTCGTCCACTTCATTCTCTTCCATTGCAACATCTGTTCCTTGTCCGGAGATGGGAGAAAAAAACAATGTCTTCAACTTTCGCGTGCTCTTATTTTTTGCGGGTGTGGATTCTGTGAATTGATCTACGACTGCATCCAAACTACCAGGAGGACATTCACTATCAATGGCTGGTGGTGGTATAGCTCCGTTGTCAATCACTTCATATTCTTCCCATTGGCACGATGCATCTCCAGTCTCAAGTCCCTGCCAAAAGGTTTGACAAGCAACATCTCTCGTTCGCTTCACTGTCTGTGTAGATCTAGTTCTTACACCCACTCGCAACTAGAGGACAGATTAGAAAAGGGATGTTCAGTTTAAACACAACTTACAGTATTGAACTATTGACAGTGAAAGACAACATAATATAGTGAACAGGACACTAACCTTCTTTTGCTTTCTTTTCTTTGAAACTTTCTTTCCTCGAACTTCAACATCTGGACGCTGTTGCTCCGACTCGTGTGTGCATGTCTCCACTTCCTCTCGCGCTGCAACGACTATACTTTCATGATAAGCACATCCATCACTCACTGAGGCTCCATCGACTCGCTGAAACATAGAACTTTAATTAGTATGTATAATAATATTGAAAACACAAAATGTACTTGGGGACCAATACCCATACGTACATCTCAATAGCAAAACACGAATGAACGCATTGTGTAGAACATTCAAACGACAATAGTTCACGCATTGTTGATCTAGTTAGATTGAACTGTCAAGATCCATACCTCGGGCTCCGCATAGACTTCCATTGATGATATTATTGAAGATGAGGCTTCAGCAACTCCCTGAAACACAGTAATTGCATTAGTATGGTTTTGTATTTTGTTTAAAAGAACAAACTTTCTGCAGGCGTCAACGGCTCATCTAAATAGACCTGCACAAATGATCAGTTGTCTAAAATAAATAATGGATATCTAAATATGATTCGATTTGCTCCATCGTTGGAAGTGTCACCACCCAGAGATCTGCATCAACTACTAGGGGTGATGTTCTTGTTGAAGAAGCTCCGTCAGCTCCCTGAAACATAGTACTTGCGTTAATAAAGAAGGAAGTATAGCGGATGTAATCACGTCATTTGATCTCGCATGATTGATCTGTCAGTATCCATACCTCGAAATGCATAAGAACATCAAGGGACGCTGTAACTGCGGTGCACACTTCTGCAAGCTGTTGCGCCGACCCGTAACTGCATGCTCCCCCTTCCTCTTGGACTAATGCTCCATCGACTCCCTGAAACATAGGACTTTCATTAGTAATGAACACAATATTGAAAAAAGAAGACACATAGGAGGGCGACGACAGAAGGACATACCAATGGCTAAAAACGAAAGAAACATTGTGTGTAACAATCACGCTACAAGAATGCAAGATCTGATGATCTCCATCGATGGAACTGTCCGGAAACGTACCTCGAGCATCTGAGTGACATCTACGGTTGTCGTCAATGCGTTGGACTCCTCAGCATCTCCCTGAAAGACAGTACTTGCATTATTTTGGATAACAATAATTATAACTGAAAACAAAGACTAGAGGACGAGTACTGTGGTGTACCATTAGGTAAAATAATTACACGATCAATTAAAACTATTGATTTACATGCCTAAAACAAGTCAGTGTCAGAATAGCTAAGTAAGATTACCCGATAGGCGCTTGAAGTGGCTGATGACTGCAATAACGACACGGATGGAGAATCTTCAGCCTTCATATTGAGTGGATACATAAATGGGGAAATTATTGTTAGCTAATGCTACACACTACCGCAATGCCGAGAGATAAATACGTAAACTTGACTCACCAGTGGAGGGATGTGGACGAATAGAGTGGGAATAGCGGTTGAGAGCAATTTTCGCCTCGCTCGCGGTGTTTTCGTCCTTATTAGCAATGATGTGGAGTACATGTCTGGGCTAAAGTGCCTGCTGCAGATGCGGTATCGATCACCCCTCTTGTCCGCAAAGACTTCTAGGACTCTACTTTCTATCTCAGAGGCTGGATATCCGCAATATCGGACCCATTCTCTTATCTGATCTATTGTCTTAGGGAAAACATGCATTATAGTACCTTCAGATTTGTTATGGGTCTTCGAAGGGCAACCGCCAATGGAACAGGCAGGCATTATGGAAAGTTCTGAAAAGTAAAGATCAACAATTCTCTATGAATACCAATGTGTTAAAACATTAAATGACACATAAAAGGTTCAATGCAAGGTCCGTTTTGGTTCTTGGAACTATACACGTTATTCACATGCGGATAAGTATTTCAATAACTTTCAAAAAATAGAAAAAGTAATTTGACTAAACTCAGAACATGTGACTAGTTCCTTGCATGTACTGTCGTGAACGAAAAGAAAACATGGATGCAATTTGATGACTACTAGCAAATAGATATAAATTAAAAAATTGGACGCAAAATGATTATGGTACATGGACTTACCTTGACGAACAAACAGTTGGATGCAGGGATCAGAGTAGTTTCTTGTCGTAGAACAGGGAGCAGTTCACAGGTTGCAAACTGACGAGTTTGCTCAAAGTGGTCACGGAAGTTCACAGAGACGAAGAGCAGATAACCAGCACCTTCACGGGTTGACTAGCAAAGCGCAAAGAAGTTCTCATTAGAAATATGAAGTGGGTTATAAAGAATTCGAAACAGGGGTGTGTTTGTGAATGAATGACGTGTATATGTCGTGGCATTATGCGGTCTGCAGGGGGCCGTCCAGCGTGAGGGGGGATGCTTGGCAGGAGACACGGGGTCTGTAGGTAGACATGGGAACAACAACCCATGCTCTATAGACCACTTTGAAGTGTACATGGTCTTTGGCACCTCTTGGCCTTTATCGCTCCCTGACAGCTCCACTTGCCAGCACAAGTACCCCGGTGCGAACTGCCTTTGATAGGGCGGGGGGTGGATCGGGGCGGTGGTCGTGCAGACAAGACACAGGAAGACTCGTGAATGGAGACACACTTATGTGGATTGCAGGGGGCCGTCCAGCGTGAGGGGGGATGCTTGGCAGGAGACACGGGGTCTGTAGGTAGACATGGGAACAACAACCCATGCTCTATAGACCACTTTGAAGTGTACATGGTCTTTGGCACCTCTTGGCCTTTATCGCTCCCTGACAGCTCCACTTGCCAGCACAAGTACCCCGGTGCGAACTGCCTTTGATAGGGCGGGGGGTGGATCGGGGCGGTGGTCGTGCAGACAAGACACAGGAAGACTCGTGAATGGAGACACACTTATGTGGATTGCAGGGGGCCGTCCAGCGTGAGGGGGGATGCTTGGCAGGAGACACGGGGTCTGTAGGTAGACATGGGAACAACAACCCATGCTCTATAGACCACTTTGAAGTGTACATGGTCTTTGGCACCTCTTGGCCTTTATCGCTCCCTGACAGCTCCACTTGCCAGCACAAGTACCCCGGTGCGAACTGCCTTTGATAGGGCGGGGGGTGGATCGGGGCGGTGGTCGTGCAGACAAGACCAGTTTGCCGCAGGGCCTCACCAAGGAGAGGCCATCTAACTGAATGTAAGAGGATGGCTGCAGGATCTACTACATGGAATGCAGGGGGGTGAGTTTATAAATACCTCACCCTCCCAGGAGAATATACACTAGATTCATTTAAAAAATCAAAACAACCATTGTTAAAATATATGTTGGGCTTTATTTTAGATTTTAATTAAACATAAATAATAAACATTACACATTGTAAAGTTGAGGTTGCAGCACATCGAGGGAAAATCCGCGGTATTGTCCACTGTCACTGGGGAAATGTTGTCTAATGGCAAGTACCGCACAGGCAGGTATTACTCTCCGAACGCGGTGTCCGAGCCTCCCGTGAAGCCACCAAGTGAAGCAACGATAGGCCACCAGCCTGTACCACCTGTGAAAAAAAAAGATGCAAACTGTATTAAACTGACCAAACTTTCTTATCAATGTCGATTCAGGTAACACATGTCATTTTTCTTAGAAAAAAATTATATCTAGAAAATGCACTATATGGAACAAATTTACATGCGTTCGAATGATATGTAAATGTAATTTTATATGTGGGAGACGACCATGAAATAGTGGTGGCATCACTGACATCACAAACAGAGTATACTTACTCGTTACTCGGATTACGCGGACGAACAGTGCCGCGAAGTTCGTGCATAAGCACCATCATCATCCTCAACACGGTCCGTGAGAGGCAGGCTTCCCTGAACTCTGGCAGCTCGGTGATGCATTGCGGACTTTGCCCGCCTTCCTGCAGACTTTGCTCGCTTTCCGAAATGTAGGCCAAGCACCCGGAATTTTCACGGCAGCAGCAGTTCTCCTCCTCAGTTGGCATTAGCTCGCACCGATTGCACGTGCACCAGGTGGAGACGCCGTCCATGCGACATGGTCCAGGCTCTTCATCCGTTGACTGGTCCTCCCAACTGCCGTCCGAATCCCCATCGTTTTCGCGTGCTTGACTTTCCAGTAGTTCTTCCTCGGTGTACTCGGGCTCGTACATATACGGCATTATTGTGGCCATTGTGCGGTAAAGATAGTAAAATAATTTACAGAGATGGTACAGGTGTTCACACGGGCTACAAGCGGCGAAGGTAGCTGACCAGAGCACTGAAACGAGTCACAGAATACTCAAAGTAACACAGAGAGAGGAATGGAATCGAAAATCTGCTGCTGTGTGTTGTGAAACGGTCTGTTTATACTTATTGGGGAAAGAGGCGTCCTGCCATTTCCATGGCAACACGTCAATAGCTGAGGCGCAGCGATTGTTGACACGAGACGTGCTTGAAATGGGCAGTACGCGTCTGCTGATGTCAGGCTCAGGGGCGGGGGATTTGATTTAGTGCCGCAAAGGCAGGTGAGCCAGGTCGATGCGGCGGAATGATAGGATTATCACAAAATGGAGGCTGATTTCGAGTGCGATAATGGGCGAAAAGTCGGGTAAGGTCCATAGGAAAGTTTCCTACGATCTACCGATTTATGCTTACAAACACATGGCCGACCCGTAGGGACAATAAAAAAAAAGTCCCGGAACTATCCTTTAAGTTACAAGTTACAGAGACTTGTAATTTACATAAATAGAATAGGTAAGAGTACAGTGAAGTATGTACAGGCATGATAAATATTACACCGATTACAGCGATGTGAGAATGGTGAGAGTGGTCAAAATACAATACTTGCAAATTACATGCAGGTAAGGTACAGAATGCGGTCATGATGCGGGTCAGACATAGGGAGCATCAAAATGTGATCAGGTGTCTCAAATGTCTTGAGCTGAAAGCCACAGTTTGGTTTTTCTCTTGAAGGAATGGAAGGAGGGCTCGGCTCGGATATAGCTAGGGTGTTCCATAATTTAGTGCTTAGAACCGGGAAACTCACTCTGCCAGCTTTCTGAAGCTTGAATCTAGGAAGGGAGAGGCTATGGGCTTGAGGAGCTCTCAGAGATCGAAAAGTAGTGTGAGGGGTAAGTTGGTTAGCCAAGTAGGGAGGGGCCTGATTCGCCAGGCACTTATGAGTGAGGGCAAGCGTTTTCAGTGAGATTCTTTGCGCTACAGGGAGCCGGTGTGGATTACGTCTATGATCGGAGATGTGCTAATTTCTAGGAATATTTAAGGCAGCTCTAATGGCGTTATTCTGAATAACTTGTAGTTTATTTAGATTGCATTGGCTAGTCCCTAGATACAGGGCACTACATTAGTCAATATGACATAAGAGTTCTGGCCAAAGCAGTGCAGTGGTCAAGAGGGTCTGCAGGCTGTGATGAGTTTGCAGGTATAAGCAAATGCTGAAGCGACAGCATTGGTTTGTCTGGACAATGATAATGTGGAATCGAGGTAAATTCCTAAGGTTTTAGTATCCTTGGAGACCTTGATGGTGTTGCCGTCAATGGTGAACGACTTGAAGGACTTGTCAAGTTTGTTAAGACGTTGATGGGATCCTAAAATGAGGAGTTCCGTCTTATCATCATTGAGGCAAAGTGCGTGTTGAGCCATCCATGCTTGAATGACAGAGTAGACATCGTTCAAGGATTTGAAGTCCACTGCGTGGTCACCCATGATAGGGACGAGTATCTGGGCGTTGCCAGCTTAATTAGTGTACGTGACATCCAGATAGTCAAGAACATCAAAAAGTGGTTTAGTGAACACATTATAAAGTGTCGGAGACACACATGATCCTTGAGGGACGCTGCAGTGAATGGGAGACTGCTCAGCAGATGCTGATGGGGAGACTGCCCTCATAGATCTGTTATTTAGAAAGGATCTGATCCAGGAAGTGGCAGAGTCAGAGAAGAAGACAGCCGATTTGAGGTGATGGCAGAGAATTTGGTGGTTGACAAGGTAACAGCCTGGCCCAATCGGTGTCCAGCGTACCCCACAAAGAGTTGATCGTCCACTCTGACCCTGGACATCCTAGAAACATAAAAGCTCAGAGCTCTCTGAAGTCCAACCTATGGAGTCGCTCCTCTTCCTTGCCAGGATGAGGAGGAGGATAGAAAGCAGGAAGTACCGCTTTCTGGCTTAAATGAAACTCAGACACTACCTTAGGTAGAAAGGATGGTCGTACCCGCAGTACAACCCTATCCTTGTGGAACACAGTAAAGGGTGGCTTAGATGAAAGTGCCTGCAATTCACTCACTCTGCGAGCGGATGTAACCACAACCAGGAAAACCGTCTTAAAAGACAACAGTCTCAAAGGACAAGAGTGCAAAAGTTCAAACGGAGCACCCATCAGGAATTTCAAAACCAAATTCAAATCCCATACCGGCACCTGAAACGGGGACAGTGGGAACACATTCGTGAGCCCTTTAAGAAATTGGGAAATCAAAGGAATCTTAAAATAAGAACATTCTTCAGACGAGCGCTTGAAGATAG
The DNA here is from genome assembly GCF_040938575.1 of Ambystoma mexicanum. Lineage (NCBI taxonomy): Eukaryota > Metazoa > Chordata > Amphibia > Caudata > Ambystomatidae > Ambystoma > Ambystoma mexicanum. The sequence continues at coordinate 633,358,858 of NC_090928.1, read as the reverse complement.
ACAGCACCGAAAAGTAACCTTTAATGGTACCTATTTGAAGACCCCTGTGGGCCAAAGAAAGCAAGAAAGAACGAACCATGGCAATGGAACACTGAAAAGGATCGACAATGTGTCCTCTGCACCAGTCGCAAAACTTACGCCAAAGGCACAGGTATTTGGGAGCCGGCCGACTGGCCGAAAGCAACTCCATCACATCATCCGGGAGGTCCCAATCCCTATACCACAACCTTTCAGAAACAAAGCGTGAGGAGAACTCGACCAGACCACAAGCCCCCCCAAATCCCGAGAGTGAGAGTGAGAGTGAGAGAGAGAGAGAGAGAGAGAGAGAGAGAGAGAAAGAGGGCGAGAGAGAGAGAAAGAGGGCGAGAGAGAGAGAAAGAGGGCGAGAGAGAGGGCGAGAGAGAGGGAGAGAGAAAGAGGGCGAGAGAGAGGGAGAGAGAGAGGGCGAGCGAGAGAGAGGGCGAGAGAGAGAGAGAGGGCGAGAGAGAGAGAGAGCGAAAGAGAGAGAGAGAGAGAGAGAGGGCGAGCGAGAGAGGGCGAGAGAGAGAGGGCGAGCGAGAGAGGGCCAGAGAGAGAGCGAGAGAGAGGGGGAGAGAGAGAGAGGGCGAGAGAGGGCGAGAGAGAGAGAGGGCGAGAGAAAGAGAAAGAGAAACTTCTCGGTAGGGAAGACGGCATGGAGGACAGATGGCCATCTCTAGAAGGTCCGGGTACCACGCTCTCCTGGCCCAATCCGGAGCAATGAGGATCATGTAGGATCCAAACCTCTGCAACCCCCTTAGCACTTGAGTAATGACGGGGACCGGAGGGAACGCGTACAGAAGTGGGAATGACCGATCCACGACAAATGCCCTAAGGATCCTCTCTGAGGAATTTCCCTTGAGCAGACTCTCTCGCACCTCCGGTTGCCACTGGTCATGAACAAATCCACTTGTGGGGTTCCCGAAAAGGTGAAGATCTCCAGAAGGATTTCCTGAGCCAGCTCCCACTCGTGAGAGATCGTGCTCTGCCTGCTCAATGCGTCCGCCGCCGCATTCTCCTCTCCGGCCAGATGAACTGCCGGGAGCAAAATTCCTTGCTGAATTGCACAGAACCAGAGCTGCATTGCCTCTCTGCACAACGGGAGTGACCCTAGCCCCCCCCCCCCACCTTTTTGTTGTGTTAATGCATGGCCACTGTGTTGTCCGTCATAATCAGGACACTCTTCCCCCGCACAGACGACCACTGGCGGTCAGCTCGTCGACATGAGCTCACCACCCTGTGAGGGAAGCGTCCGTCACCACCATCGCCTCCGGCCACAGTTGTCAAAATGGCTCCCCTATCATCAGGATTCCCTTCGCTGGCCCTCCACAGGAGATCCTGCGAGACAGAGTTGAACCTGAACGGGATCCGACATCTTGCCTGAGAATTGGGACAACTGCATCTTGAGGACCCATTGAAGGGAACTCATCCGCAGTCTGGCCTCTGGCACCAGAAAAATGCAGGATGCATTAGGTCGAGCAACCTTAAGAATACGAAAGCCGGAAGACTCTGGGCATGTTGAAATCAGTTTACCATCCGTACAATGTGATGAGCCGTCACCTTGGGAGGCGAACACTTTCCCAAGGACGTGTGTCCAACACAGCTGCGATGTACTGGAGCTGTTGACAAGGTGTCAGATGCGACTTCTTGAAATTGAGGGAGAAGCCCAGCTTGTGGAGGGAGCGGCACGCGAGACAGATGATCCAGAGCCTGCTCGGGAGAACGTGCTCTGATCAGCCAGTCGTCCAGGTAGGGGTAGATGTGAATGCCCCCCTCGTCTGAGATACGCTGCCACCACCACCATTAACCTGGTGAAGACCCTCGGGGCTGAGGTCAATCCGAATGGCAGGACCCGAAACTGAAAGTGCGAGCCACCAGCCCCAAACCTCAGGTACTTTCTGTGCTTTTGATGAATCGGCACATGAATGTAAGCATCCTGTAGGTCCGGATACACCAACCAATCTTGATGTCGAAGGGCCTGAAGGACCGGAGAAAGAGTAACCATCTTGAACTTGTCCTTCCTGAGAAACTTGTTCAACCAACACAGTCTAAGATGGGTCTCAGTCCCCCGTCTTTCTTTGGAATAAAAAAATATGGGGAATACCATCCGTTGTTCCTCTCCGCTACAGCACTAGTTCTATAGCGCCTTTCTCTAGCAGGGTCAAGATTTCCTGCACAAGGAGCGGATCCTGAAGCTTCAAAGAGAGACTCCCCAGTGGATTGTCGTGAGGCTGCTTTAGGAAGGGAAGGCAGTAGCCGTGGGCGATTGTCTCCAGAACCCACGCATCCAAAGTAATAGCTTGCCATTCTTCGAGATGCGGAGACAGTCTGCCCCATACCGGCGAACCATGGAACATGGCCTCATAACTGTTTTGGAGCGGCCGTTGCAGCGCCTGTAGGCAAAGAGGCTGCTGCTTGAGCGGCTTTGGCACCTCCATTTCCCCGACCGCCACAGGTACTTTTTCGTTGACCCCTTTGATTGGCGGCTCCTCTCCTCCTACCAAAAGAGGAGTAGTAACGAAAAGAACCTCCCCTCCACTGTTGTCCCCTAGAATGAAAAGGCAGAGGTTGACGCACAGCGGCAATCAAAGATTTAGCAGCAGCTTTGGAGGTCTGCAGCCTCTTAAGGCTCTCGTCAGCCTTGCTGCCAAACAAATGAGAGCCATCAAAGGGCATATTCAGAAGACGGGTCTGTACATCTTGAGCAAAACCAGACCTCCGCAACCAGGCAAACCTGCATATAACGGCCATGGACCTGCTAACACTGTCGGCCGTGTCCAACCCAGACTGAAGGGATTCACACATGGCATCCTTGCCATCCTGCACGAGAGCAAGGAACCCATACCTTTCTTCCCCCTCAGGAATATGCTCAGCCGCTAGAGATATGCAAATCCACAGTTGTGTGAGAATTTTGCCAAGGCACAAGTGGAGTTGGCTGACTTCAGCGCCATACTCCCCGCAGAAAACACCTTGTGTGCCCAACCATCGAAGCGCTTGTCGTCCCCATCAGGAGGGATGGTAGGGTACACTGCCTGCCTCGAGGTGGCCGTAGCCACCTGAACCACCAAACTCTGCCAAGCAGCTGCCACCCTTTTTTGCAAAGTCAAATGAAAAGGCAAAACTGGGTCAGTGGACAGACCTTGATCCAAAATATCAGTCAAGTCATCCAGAACATGCGTCCGGAGGACTAGACCAACCAAGATACTCAGTAACCCTAGCCATCAGTCTCCTATAAGAGTTTAGAATAAGAATCCTCATCCCCATCCTATTTCTCTGGTGTTTATCTTCATTTGGTTGATTTTATTTGTTTTTATTTGAAATGTGATCAGAATATGGACATGATCAATTTGCCCAAATCGTTTTGTTTTGAGAAAGGCTCTTGAGTGGCCGAAACACGTGTTAACAACCAGAGGGCACATCATTTATAAAAATCATGTTTTGTTTGATCAGCAGGCAAATCATCGACTTCCGTATCTGACGGACAAGGCGCCGACAGAGTCGACCTCGAGCCCTTACCAGTTTTCTGCAGTTTCGCCGGGGATGAATACTGAGACCTGGATCTAGCACGTCTCTGGCGATCAACCTGAAACTTGTCCTAACAGGACCTCGACAGTTCCCAATGAGTATCGCGCCGAGGAACCGGGTCCGAAGGCGCACGAGCATCGGACAGAGATCATTCCCTGCCGGCTTCTTCTGAAGGCACGGACGGAACTGTGCCCTGGGATTGAAAAATCGCCAACATCTGCTTCCTGAAGGCCTCCAATTCCTCCAGAGTCGAGGACTTAGTGGGACAAGCCACTTTCCTCGCAGCGCCATCATTGACTGGGAAGGCGACCAGTGACGCCGCTTCCAGGAGTACCTAGACGAGGCCGACGAAGGCGGGACCCACTCTGGGATCGAGATCCCCGGGATTCCTTCTGACGAGAAGAGTCACCCCTCGAATTGTCTGTGGACACCCCTTTCGCAGATTTACGGGACTTACTTGGTTTAGTACCCCGACCTACCTGTAACTTCCCCTTATGCCCCCACAAGGCCTTAGCAGTAAGTGATTGGCATTTCTAACAGTCATCAGTGTTGTGACAAACAAATGTGGTGCGGGTCCGTAATCGACATCTTAGACTTACAGTCCCAGCAAGTCTTAAAGCCAAACCGCAGAGTCAGAGGGGTAGACAAAGAAGACATTCACGAAGGATACACAAGGCGCGCCAAGTTCTCGAAGCAAACACGTTTGCGGAAAAAACGGAACTGAGGCTACTGGCGCTGTGCGTCCTACTTAAAACATCTGGTGACGTCGCAGGACGCCCTCTGTCGAAAAAGTTCCGAAGTAGCACAGCTGTGGACATTACATGTCAAAGATGTGGAATACGTTGGAGGACACAATCCATTCGAAATAGAATTGGTGTAGCGGGATGTAGCCACGCATGCCGTTTCTGTCACTGTTCCCATTAAACCATCCTATGGCGGCATTCATGGCATAAATTTGACATTTGTGGGGCCACTGGAACTGTGGACACTGGTCTGGCTGATAAGACTCTGGGTAGAATCAGACTCGTTGAATAGAACTAAAGCCTGCTTCTCGGCTCTAACCGCACTCAGCACAATATGGCACCCACGGCTCAGACAGCCTTGGGACCACCTTTATGTCACCGCTGAAAGACTCATTAGGAAGCTCTGTTAGCTACAGAACTTTTGGGCATGACTTGGTTGCCCAGCGAGATCCTCTATCTGTTTCAGAATTGGAGTACGTAGGACCCTCTGCATTATTTTTTTTGCGCTTCATTGCATAGTCAGTCCTCTAAGTGACGGACCGGGTATCAGACCCATGAAGCTCTACATTACCTTGTTTCCAAGACAAGAGGTTTCACCCTGAACTAACCTCCTGGCTGGGGACCACCCACCATGTTTCAAATTGCGGACTCGACCCGCGATGCTAGAGGCAACCCCAGCAGACACGCAGTGAAATGAGCAAATAAAAATGCAGTAGTGGTTGACCCCAAGATACAATCACAATCTGTGCACGCCATGGAAGAGAATTCCCACAGTGTAATTCATAGTTTGTGGTTCCTGTTTGTGACAGTCCTCAAATACATATTTGAATTTGGATAACATCACTGACCACAACGATTTGGGGGCAAGCTCTGAATTCTGCTGATCAATACTATACTCCATAGATACAAACTGGAAAGTCCACCTTTAAGATACTAATAATCAGTGAGGTGTGGTTAGCAGTAGAGCCTTTATTCCACTGCCTCTCCCACTCTTCAGCAGCACACTCTTCAATGAACAGCTCAACTTTTCCTGTCCCTCCTTTCTAGGGTCTTCTCCTTTCACAATGACCTCTGGTTTGTCTGCTCCCACTCTCACCAACCATCTTCAATACTATCACTATCTACACCTTTTGTACCCCTATGGACAATGTGGTCACTGTCCGTACCTTTAACTCCTGCAAACATTCCAATCCAGCACAGGAGTTCCTGGGACTCCAAATATCTCTGGCGCTAGTCTTTTATGTTGGGGAGCCCATATAAAACATGCTGCAACCCGCATCCGCAACTGTCTGGGGGCAGAGCAGCTACTATTGGGCTGGCCATGTGGAGATTCCAAGGCTCAGCAGAGCATCATGAGGCAAGGGAAGAGGCAAGTCCAACTCAAAACTTCCAGGAATCTCAGCGTCCACATCAGATACCCCGAAGCAAAGGGGTCCCAGCTTGGTTTATTCCCTTATGTTTTCCAGAACTCCTTAGAGGAGAGGCCACTGCAAAGCCCAGTCAGGTCACCCACTATTACATTTTTTTTTTTTTTTTTTTTAACAAAGCATTATGAACATATACATGTTTGAATCAAACAAGTAGGACAAGCATCTTCTATAAGTAAGCTCATGCAGGTCATCACATGTGCGGTTACCATCAGCAATAGTACAAAAAAAGATTTGTGTGTTTGACAAGGTAATAGATCCAATGGCAGGTGTCCCATTTCTTTGGTATTGATTGGTGAATATTTGTTTCCTACTGGGTATTCAAAATGTGTAGCCCTTTTAAAAGTGTAATGTTAATTTGATTAGGGAATACATATTCTAGAATACGTAACTATTTGTTTAAACTCATGCAGATTAAAAGCTGGTGCAGTTCCAAAAGCATGGTTACATTACGCTGCTAGGCCCATCTCATTGGCAAATGTTAGAAAATTGCTATTTCCAATGATAAAGTCACATTGAATGATAAGTGTGGTTTACCTTAGAAGGGAGTTAGACAATGTGACGATTATTAACTTGCTATATTTACTCTTGCTATATTTACTCATCATATGCATTAATTGGTAAGATAATGTTACTTACAAATTCCACAAAGAAAGTTGTTTAACTGAAACACACTACTGTTTTTTTGTTACAAAATTAGTGTCCAGGGAATCACCAATAGCACTCTGGCAAACACATCAGGAAAAAAATAACCAATCAAGATTGAAAGTTCACATGTGTTAGTCCAACATTGCTCACCTGAAACTATGAATGCCTTGAAGCTCCTGTTGCAGTACCTCCTGAGTAGTTGCTATCAAGTCCAGCGCACCAACAAACTCAGAAGTGGACAACAATAACTGGACAGTGGGCTGAGTCTGATGAACTGTGGCCATTAATTTCAGTTTATTGTACACCTTAACACAGTTATTTCTCGTTAATGTTTGTCTGAGAATACTGAAAGATCCTACGCACATTACTTTGTCGATCTGAGAAATTTTGTCTCTGAGCATTTTAACAGCCTGTGAGGTTTTCCTGAGGTAGTCTTGTAGTTCGTGTTGTGAGGTCATAGCATGAAAAAATGCATCTGAACGTTGAGAAATCTGGTGTGCAATGTTCACTTCAACAATATCCAGGTAATGGCTCAACTGGAAAAGAATGACATTCATTTATATATTTAGGTACATTATGCAGAAACATTTCTTCATAGGAAACAATGCATTGTGTTTTAAAAAAGACTAAGCCATATTTCACCATAGCATACTGGCATCTACACCATGGAAGTATTTTTAACTACCCCAATGCTTTTCCACAATGTATTTTTGTATTGCTACTAGAACTGTAAATAGATAATGTTTCCATATAGGAAGTCAGTGGATTGGCTCAAATATCGTTTTCATGTGATATCATTGGATTGTGGGTGCATTGTTATGTATGATTCACTGCTTGCTTAAATGCTTCATTGAAAATCATTTAAAGAGTACTTTGTAGTAATACATTGTTTTGTAAATCAATGTTTTGAGAACCAGCATCATGAGAACATACAAGTCATAACAAATAAATACACAATTTAGTGTGGAAGATGTTGACCAAACCGAAGATTGGGAATCAACTGGAGAAAAAAAACATCAAACAAGAATTGATATGAGAAATCAAGCCCCGCCCACCATATGAAAAAGCAGTTCACACATGGCAATATAGCTCCATCCTAAGCCTTAGGACTCACTGGTGCCCATCGTTGCTAGGCAAATAAATCTAAAATGTATGAATCCTGTGAGAATGCCAGTTGAATGTGGTCCGAGGTGGGAGAGAGAGAATTGCTGGGGTCCAAAACACCAAGGATTTGCTCCTAGAGGAGGACAGAGAAAAAGTGGCAAGTTCCACAGCCATCAAATGACCATTATTTTTTATCCAGGGCAAAAAGGGATGGGCATCTGTCTTTTCCCACCAGGAGGATATGATTTGGTGGGCTACGATATTAAGCATCTCCACAATCCTCCATTGACCAGATGCCATACTGTTAGGTAAGATTATCATATTTGTGATAAATCTTACTGACCTGTCTCAACCCCAGAACCTTTTGCTTGGACTTGGCGATTGTTTTCCCCTCTCACCTAGTTTTTTACTCTTTTTATGGGTGACCCTTCTATGTCTCTGCATTATAGCTTCCTATAACTTTTGGGTTTAGGATGGGATGGGTTGCCCCTTTGGGCTTCCCTGTTATTTGTCTCTTTAATGTCCTTGGGTCTGTTCCTGGGAGGTAAAGAGGGATTTTCATTCCCTTTACACTTTTGTATATGTGAACCAGCACACCCCACCTTAAGTGGAGTGCTGGGGGGATACAATGTATCCCCTAACTTACCTGTAACATTTTTATTACAATTGAAAGTTTACTTGAATGGCTGGTGGCAGGGTAACCACTTTTAGTCACCATTACTCGCAGGCTGTTAAATCAGCCTCGGTAATGCAAAGAAGGGCCACCATTTTGCTAAAATGGTGGAATCCTTACTTTTTTGCAATTTCTCATGTGCGTGTTGTTTTGGAGGTCTTCCCCTGCCATTCTAGGTGGGAACGACCTCAGTGGAGGTTTTGTCTTCAGAAGGGAATCCTTGTGTTCCCCGCCCAGGCTCCAGAGTGTCTTGGAAGGCCGGAAGCGAGGGAGGAGTCTAAAACTTTGCAGCACTTTGTCTTAACACGCTGCCTGAAACTAACAAATTGCCAGTGGGGGGCTGGCAGGCCTGACTGGACAGCAAGACGGCTCCTTTCTGTAAACTGTAGGGAGAGATTGCAGACGTTGTGCTGCAGTTCCTGATAAATACTCCAAACCTGGAAGCTGCTGACAAGTCGACCACTGGAGCTGAAACCAAAGAGGAAGATGTAGAAAAGATGGCTGTAGTGATTTCCAGCAACCGGAGAGCCTGCTGTGTAACAGGTGCCTGCTGTAACAGTTCCTTCCAATCGACCTGGGGGTACCGAATGAGACAACTCCTACCAAGAGGCTAGTGAGATCCACTAGTCTCAAGAAGACCTGCATCTTGAGCCATCCCACGACATGCTGCGACCTTGCTGGGCAGCAATATTCACATTTTATTTATACATTTATAGCAGCACACGTAGCTCAGGGGCATCTAGGCGCTAGTTACTCTGTCAAGACAGGAAGTAGGAGCGCAGTGTTGATCAGTTGAAAAGGTGGGTTTTCAGTTTTTTTCTGAAAGTCAGGTAAAGAGGGTTCAGTCGGAAGGTGGGGTGGAAGATTGTTCCAGAGCATGGCAGCGCAAACTGGGAAGCTTACTCCTCCTGCTCTTTTACGGTTGTATTTCGGGTCTCCAATGTTTGTAGGCAAGGGGCTGTGGTCTTGTGAAGGCTTGTCTTTTGTACTGTTGGATGAGGTATGATGGCGCTTGGCTGGCTAGGCATTGGTGGGCGATAGATCGCGTTTTGAATTGTATTCTTTCCATGACTGGGAGCCAGTGGAGGGATCTCCTTGTTTCAGATATCTGGTCGTGTTTGCAGAAGTCGGTGGCTGCTTGGAGGGCATTGTTTTGGACTTCTTGCATTTTATTCCAGTTTTTTTCTGAAGTGCCACAAAGTAAGGATGTTGGTGTGGTTAACTGTGGAAAGGAACGGTTTGTTGGTGTTGATCAGCTTAGTGGCGTAGGCAGAAGAGGAGTTTCACATGCGCGACATGTTGAGGGAGGTATCACCATAGACCCCCTCAAGGTTTTTACAGCAGATACGACAGGGATGTTGTGGCCATCAATGGTGAAGGATATTGATATTTTATTTATATTGCGCTTGTATAAAAGTGTTTCAGAGCGCAACAAGGCAAAGCAGGGGAACAGGGGAGAACAAAAACGATCTTACTAGGCCCAGTGACATTGAGAACGCGCAAGTGCATGGGAAAGGGAAAAGGTGAAAAGTGCGTGGAAGGGGGGGGGGGGAGAGTGTGAAGTGCGGAGAAATAGATTAATAATAAAAATAATAAATGCAATAAACAATGGTAGTGCAGTGAGCAAGTGGCAAGTGCTGGGTTTAGCAGACAGGGTATGTCTGATAAGTGCAGAAGAAAGAAATGGGGTGGAGTCTGTATGGGTACAGATACAGACCCCAGTGCAAGGGGTAGCCCGGAGGCAATGCAGGAGGGTGGCAGGGTGAGCACGTACCTGGGCCCTGGAGGACAGAGGGTGGCCAGGTGCACAGTGCTGAGAGAGAAAACAGATCAGCAGGTGAGAAGGGGGGCAAATGCAGAAGCAAAGAGGAAGGTCTTGAGGTGCTTCCGGAACCGGAGATGGTTCTCCTCAAGTTTCAGAGTGGCAGGGAGGCTGTTCCAAAGTGAGGCCCCAGCTGAAGACAAATCTACCCCCAGCTCGTTTCTTTGAAAAACGACTGACACAGAGAGAGTTAGAGGTAGAGAAGCAAAGAACTCGATAGGGGAGGTATTTACGGAGGGATAGTTAAAGGTATTTTGGACCACGGCCCCAGAAAGCCTTGTGGACAATGCAGAGGGTTTTTAACGTAATCCTTGCATCCACTGGGGAGACCAATGAACGGATTTCAGAGCTGGAGAGATACGATCCCAGGGCTTGAGGCAAATGACAAGTCTTGCAGTCCTGTTCTGGATTAGTTGTAAAGGGCAGAGAGTAGAGGCAGGTAGATTTAGAAAGAGGCTGTTATAATAGTCCAACCTAGAGAGAACCAGAGCTTGGGAGAAAGGGAGCTTCTGGGGGAAGGAGAGGAAAGGGAGAGTACCTCTGAGGAGGTGCAGTAGGAAGTTTGACTTTTTAGAGACGTCAGAGATGTGGGTGGAGAAGGAAAGTGTGGAGTCAAAGATGACCCTGAAGTTCTTAGCCTTGCAGGTAGGAGGAGGGCCGAGGGAGGCCGGCCAGAGAGTGAGGGGAAAAGGATGGTGAAGGTGTACCGATGAGAAGGATCTCAGTCTTGTTGGCATTTAGCCAAAGATCGTTGGCAGCACACCAATCTTAAATGGCAGTTAGGCAATCGGAGATGAGAAGGAGAGGAGGTGGCCAAGGGCAGCCTGAAAATTAGTTGAGTGTCAGAGTAGCACTGGAAATTTGAGCAGAAAAAGTGTCAGATTTCTCAGGAACCGTAATGATGGAACCAAACTTGGACCCATAGTATAGCCGGAGAATTTGTTCTACAAATGTAACCCTCTGAACACACAAGGTAAATACAGAGGGATCTATTAGTTGAACGATAAGGAGCACCACTCGAACGACCAGGCTCTGCAGAGAAACAAGATGAACAACTTAGAACACAGAGTCAATCAACAATATACTAGGCAATAAGGAAATAATCAATAACAACGGACCAGATGAGAAAGAATTCCAGGGTGTTCTGGTCGAGGTAACGGGCAAGACTGGGTCAAGATGTAAGGTAAGAAAACATAAGACAGGAGGTGAGACTTTAGAAAATATTGTAAGATCAGTAGAATGCAATGAAGCAGGAGACTTCCCACTTGTCCTGATGTAGACGTGATACCAAGCAACACACAATGTACTAATATCTGAACCGACAGTCCGAGTCACAAGAATACCAAGGAAGTGAACAAAGAACAAGGCAAGGCAAGGAGCAAAAGGATACCAGGTACACACAAAACGTAGTTGTGGCTGATTACAAAATCAGAAGCGAAGAATGAACAACCCGGAAGTGTTTATATAGATTACCATGGAAATCACGCCACTAACGTTGTCCGTAATGCGGAGGACACATTGGACGCCAAAGTCGCCATGGCAACCCGTAGCCATTGATCTTATGGATTCGGGTATGGCGAAAGTGTTGTTTCATGCTCTGTTTATTTCTTTGAGAAACAGAACGAATAGACAGCTGACCAGGTCGGAACCTGATAAAAAGACAATGCAGTGAGCGAGAGTTGCCAGGTATTGGTTGAAAAGCCAGGGCGAGAGGTTAGACCCCTGGGGAACACCACAGGTAGAGAGGGCGATAGATGATAGAAAAGGACCCAAGTTGGACCTGGGAGGGTCGATCAGAGAGGAAAGGGGTCATCCAGGCCAGAGTCTGATCAGTGATAGTCAGGTTATCACAGAGACTGTTGAGCACGGTTATATGGTTGAATGTGTCGAAGGCAGAAGAGAGATTGAGTAAGATGATGACAGAGGGAATGTCAGAGTCAAGGGTGGAGAGCATATCTTCACAGATGTTCAGGAGAGCAGTTTCCGTGCTTCTGGCAACTCTGAAGCCAGACTGGTGGTCATGGAGAGAGCCAACAGTATCGGAATGAAGGTTTAGCTGAGAGATGGCAAGCTTTTCAAGGAGGGAGTAATGGAAATTGGGCGGTAGTTAGCCGGACAAGAAGGATCAGCTGTGGGTTTCTTGAGAAGAGGATGCACAAGGGAGTGCTTCAGAGGGGAGGGGAAGGATCCTGAGGCAAAAGAGAGGTTGCAGAAATTGTCAAGGGCCGGAGCAAGGGTATCGAAGTGGATGGTTTTAGAGGAACAGGGATGAACCTGTTGTGATGAGACTTTCTTAGATCGGACTTGTCTAGCGACCTCATAAGGGGAGAAAAGAGGAAAGGATGAGAAAGAGGGTGGGGGGGGTGGCTGAAGGAGGGTCAGCAAGCGCCGACAGAGGGGAGGGCGGGAAGGGAGGAGAGGGTGGACAGGATGTCCTGGGCTTTTGTGATAAAGTGAGAGGCAAGGGCATAGCAAAGAGCCTGGGAGGCAAGAGGAGGGGTAGAGACTGCAGCAGGGTTGGCCAGCTCCTTCCAGATTTGAAAGAGTTTGGGCGAGTTGTTAGATGCCGCAGAGACACAGGCTTGAATGTGGACTCTCTTCTTGGTTAGGACAGAAAGTCAGTATTGAAGCCCTCCATTTCCTCTGAGCCGCCGTGCACTTAAATTTAAGTGTAGCTATGTCGGCGTCATACCAGGAATTGCACTTGGCTTTGGACTTCAAACGGATCCTCATGACAGGGACAAGAGCATCAAGAGTATCAGAAATAGGAGAGTAGAGCTGGGACAGGGCTGTGTCAGGGTGCGAGTCAGCCAGGGGTTGGGGTGGGGGGAGAAGGTGACAGCGAAAGCCTCAACGGACACACGCTTCATTGGCCGGATGTCCGAGAAGATAGGTGGCAATGTTGGGGTAGACTTGGCTTGGAAGGAAGAGAGATGAGAGGAGAGGAGGCAGTGATCGCTCCAGGAGAGAGGAGTGGTCAGCGAGGTAGAAAGGGGAGGCCAGAGGAGATCAAGGCATCAAGTATGCATCCTGCAGAGTGAGTCGAGCGAGAGGGGAGGATAGAAAGGGAGAGGGCCTCGCAGAGGTCACGAAAGAGTACAAAAGAGGCACAGGGAGAATCGAGATGGATGTCAAGGTCACCAAGGAGGAGGAGTGAAGTGATTGAGGCCAGGAGGGAGGAGGAGAGGTCTGCCCACTCCGAGAAAAATTAGGTGATTTGACCAGGGGGCCTGTAGAGAGTAGCAACAGTAAGAGTGGTTAGGAGAGAGAGCGAGAGCCTGCAGACAAGGCATTCGAAAGAGGAGTAAGTCTGAGTGGGGATGATAGAGGCAGGAATCCACTCAGGAAAGATCAGGGCTACACCCCCTCCGGGCCGGGTGGATCTGGGCGCAGAGAGGATCTTGTAGCCATCACGGAGGAGTGTCAAAGCTCGTGACAGAGCTGGCCGTGAACCAAGTCTCGCTAAGTCCGAGGACCTCAAGGTCAAGTTCTTCCAAGAGGTGGCAGATGTCAGAGGAGTGTTTGACAGCAGAGCAAGAGTCGAGAGTGGCAAGATAAAGGTTACCAGCCTTAAAGACCTTCCAGGGAGGGGTATAAATCAGATGTACGCCCTGCAGAGGTGTGGAGGGAGCCTGAGGTGGGGCAGATGAGGAGGGAGGAGAGGAGAGGACAGCCGGAGATTAAAGGATGTTGATGAGGCGAGGGTACCGCCTATCGAAGGAGGAGGAGATTGGCCTGATGGCCTTGGACTAGGACAGTGCCGTTTAGGTAGACATTTATGACGACTCTGGAGGAGTCGAAAGAACCCATGAGGACTTCCCAGCGGGTGCCACCATTATTGGGAGAGGAGGAGACACGACAGAGCACAGAGATCATATGAGGGGTCCATAGATCTGGTGAAAGAACGACAAAGAGGATGTTGGTGAGGGTCTGTCTGGAAGAGGTGCTGGAGTATGTATTAGTGATGGGAAACCTGGGTTAGAGGCCAAGATATCCTTTTTAAACTTCTTACCAGACTTAGTGAGAAGGGAAGAATAGTTGATAGAGAAGCAGTTGGAGTACATAGGAGAAACAGATAGCACCATGGGTGAGTACACAGAGGAGGCAGTGTGAGGAGTATGCAAGTACAGCGGTGTGGAACAGTCACTGGCCTAACAGGTTACAATTAATGGCCAAAGTTAAATGCAAAGTTTGACTTTCAAAGTTGAATGCTAAGTCACTGCAGGTTTAGAATCGCAGTATGAATCAGGAGTTGGAGGTGAGAGCAGAAACAAGTGTATTAGAGTGCATAACAGGGAGAGCAGTGAGAACAAGCAGAGAAGTGAGTAAAGGTCCCAAGAAGGGGAAAAAAGGGCAATCAGAAGGAGGGAACTAACCCGTGGCGAGTGAGGTAAGAGTCTTGGTAGTACAGTTTCATAGCTGAGTGAGGTAGCAGCCTCAGGGAGGGTCGGGTTGAGGCAGTAGTCTCATGTGGCGTCCTGTTAGCGGACAGGGAGCAGACAAGGGCCTTTGTTGTGGGCCTTCGTGGTCTGGTGACGGCTTCCGCCTCCCGGTACACCCGATTGTCCTATCTAGGGCCAACCAATGGGAGAGGAGTCAGGGCCAGGCCACACAACAAGGAAGCAAAATTAGAGCAACCTGACCATCTGTAAAAGGCCAAAAGCACACGAGGACAGAGAGTCAAGGCTACCCCGCTCTTTGACGCACAGGAGGTGCGAAAAGACCTAAAGAAGGCTAGGAATTATTGTGAACTAGCCATTTGATCACACAGACAAAGTGGGAATAATACTGATAAAACAAAATGTATTCATATTAAAGAAGCATAGTAAAAACAAAGACCAAACTGTTAGTAGCACAATGGGTGATATTTCATGTACTGTAAAAGCACTAGTAGTACATTTCTACTTTTTTTTTTTTAAAGATTTTTTTATTTGCATTTCTTTAAACATTAACATCGGGACTCAACATTGTCCCATTATTTCCCGCCCGTCCTCCCCCGTCCCCTGTTATATAGTTCTTATCTGAACCACTGCCTCCAGTTTTATTTCTGGTTCATGCTGTGAACATGTCCAGTATGCAGATTTTATGCGGGCACCATTGGAGCATGTAGTCGCTTTGTAGATATTCTATTGCTTCCCCCCAATCTGTTACAAATCTTTGTTTGTCCCCTTGTATATTGTAAGTGATTTTTTCCATTGCCACATAAGTCCATATTCTGTGAAGCCATTCTTGTTTGGTTGGGGGGGACTTTTGTTTCCATTTTTGTGCTATTGCTAGCAGGCTGCTATAAGGAGACCCATGAAATTCCTCTTTTGTGTTTTTGTAAGTGACCTATCTCTCGGGTCGCACATGCCGCACATCCATACTTCCTCTCCTAGATTTGCCGCTTCCTTGAAGATGTTTTGCATTTGTGATTTCACCTCTGACCAGAAGGGTTGGAGTTCCTTGCAGTCCCACCAGATCTCCAGTTTCCTATTATGTCGCATCCTCTCCAACAGTTTGCTTGTGAAGTGTTGAACATTCTGTGGAGTCGTTCTGGGGTGTAGTGCCATTGTATCATTATTTTTGTCCATGCTTCTCTTGTTTGCATCGCCCGTGTCCATTTGGGGATTATTTGCCACATATATATCCACTGTTCCCTCGTGATGCGTTTCCCTAGAGTAGTTTCCCATTTCCTCATGTACAGCCAAGATACATTTTCGGTCTGGGCGTTTATGAATTTGTATAGGGTGGAAACAAATTTCTTTTCTCCCGTTTGGGTCATCATGTATGTCTCAAATGGTGTAAGTGTTCTTGTCAATGCGTGAGTTATTCTTGGCGTATTAAGCCAGTGAAAAAGCTGATTGTATTGGTATCTGTCCTTTTCCGTTAGGCCCAGTAGGTCTTGGCATTCGGCAAATGTTCTGATGTGTTGGCCTGTAAACATATCTCCCACTTTTGTGCACTCTGCTGATCTCCACTTCTGGAAAGCTCCTTTTTTGGCCCCCGGAGGGAATTCTGGGTTGTCTAGGATTGGTATGAAGGGGGCGGGATCTATCGTGAGAGTTCCCTTCTTTGTCGCTCTGTCCCACACTTCCATGATGGAGCTCATAATCTCACTTATTTTGAGGTTTTGGTGTCTGTGCTCAGGTTTGCTCCATAATAGGTGGCGCAGGTTTGTTCTTGCTATTGCTCTGTTCTGTTCTGTGCCTCCCACCATTTGTCCGAGGTGTTGGTGATCCATTCGTTTAGGACCCACATTTGTGCTGCCTCATAATATTTCTCAAAGTGCAGGAGCACCATTCCTCCGTCTGTTTTTTGTGCTGTGAGCGCTTGTTGCGAAAGTCTTGGTGTTTTGTTCTGCCAGATGTATTTTGTTACGATTTTGGTGAGAGACTTAAAGAATGATGTCGGTATCCGTATGGGGAGTGCTTGGAAATAGTACAATAGTTTGGGGAGTATCGTCATCTTAATGACTGTTATTCTGCCCCACCAAGATATTGCTAGTGGGTTCCCTCTGTGCAGATCACTTTGTATGTTTTCTAGGAGTTTCGGATAGTTCCCTGTGAAGAGGTTCTTTGTCGTGGGTGTCAGTGTGACTCCGAGGTATCTCACCCCGTCTTCTGCTGATTGTAGGTGGAGTTCTTCCGTCTTTCTGTAAATCTCTCTTTTGTCCCCCGCCAGGGCCATTACTGACGATTTCTGCTTGTTGATTTTTAGGCCCGATATTGATCCGTAGTCATCTATCTGTTGGATGAGGAGGGGGAGTGTCTTGGTTGGTTCTGTAATAGTCATCGTCATCATCATGTCGTCTGCATATGCCGCTGTCTTGTGTGTTCGTCTTCCCATTTCTATTCCCTTTATGTCTGGGGTCGCTCTGATCTTTGCCAATAGTGGTTCGAGGAATATTGCGTATAGGAGAGGTGATGGAGGGCAACCCTGTGGTGCCCCTTTCTATTCTAATTGAGTCCGAAAGTTCTCCATTCACTGCTATTCTGGCCGATGGTGAGTTGTAATTGGCTCGAACCATGTTTATGTACGAGTTCCCCAGGCCCATTTTTTTTAGCGTCGCAAAGAGCATGGTCGATTCTACTCGGTCGAACGCTTTTTCTGCGTCCACTGACAGAATTGCCGCCGGAATTCTTATGATTCCGACTTTCTCTATAAGGTGTACTACTCGTCTAATGTTGTCGTGGGTTTTTCTGTTTGGGATGAATCCCAACTGTTCCTGATGGATTAGTTTGGGGAGTAGGGGTGATCGCCTGTTAGCTAGTATTTTTGTGTAGAGTTTGGCGTCTATGTTGATTAGGGCTATGGGGCGAGAGCTCGGGTTTTCTGGGTCTTTCCCTTTCTTGTGGAAAACTAGTATCTTTGCTTCGTTCATTGAAGTCGTGATATTGGACGTCTCCTTAAAGGTGTTGAAGAGGTCTGTTAAAGTAGGTGTTAATAGGTCCGCGTAAGTTTTATAGAAGGCTGCTATGTAGCCGTCTGGTCCTGGTGCTCTGTTTTTTGGTAGTTCTGCGATTGCCCTCGCCACCTCTTCTGATGTTATTAGATTGTCCAGTGCTGTTTGTTCTTCTTTTGTTATTGTTGGGAGGGTTATTCCTTGCAGAAAGGCTGCTTGTTTCTCTTCGATCGGTCTCTGTGTTGTGTATAGTTTCTGATAAAAGTTTCTAAATATCTCTTTAATATCTTTTGTTTGCGTTTTCTTTGTTCCTTGTCCATCCTTTAGCGTTTGTATCGTTTGGTTTTGCTGTTTGCCTTTTAGTTGTCTTGCTCATAGTTTATCTGCCTTATTTGATTTCATCACATACCAATGTTTTGTGCAGAGAAGTTGCGTTTCCACTCTTTTGGTTCTCAGCAGATCCATCTGACTCTGGACGTGGCGATATGCCCGGTTTACTTTCTGAGATGTGTTCTTCGTTACGTCTTCTCTCATTTCTTCCAGTTCTTTCTCTAGTTCACTTTCCCATTTGTATGCTTGCTTGTCTTTTTGTGCCTTCAATGCTATTATTTGTCCGCGTATCACCGCTTTGAGGGCCTCCCAGACCATGGACGGAGAGACCTCCGGGGTGTCGTTCGGGTCTAAATATTCCACAATCTTTTCTCTGATGGTATCCTTCAGGACCGGGTCCGTAGGATTTCTCTAGGTAGCACCCAGCACCAGAGGGCGGAGCGTCTCCGTATTTTTGGAAGTGTTATCCATAGTGGGGCGTGGTCCGATAGTGATATTTGACCTTTTTCGATGTCCTGGATCTCTCCTACTAGGCTACATTTCTACTTTTTGACAGTAGAAATGTACTGCTAATGCTGTGACTGTACATGAAATATCACCCATTGTGCTACCAACCACACCATGTACAGAATTGTATGTTTTACGCTCAGTGCATGACTAATAGTTTGGTCTTTAGTGAGGTCACCTGCCAATAGGATACCCACCCCTGCAAATTAACATCTTATTTGCATCAATAGGTCTGCAAGGGAATCTAAAAAGTCTGAGCACAGAACAGGCGGGGTTCCAATATACCCACCCTGCGTCCTTCACAATAAAAGGCAAGCTACATCTTGTACTTTTCTCCTTGCAGGGACGCACTTATGTAGCTTGTGTTGCTCCTGCATTGTACCTATTTGAAACCACTGTATATATTATACTGCAGCCTCCGCTGCACTTGCATTTAACCTACGTGTAACCACTGGAATGGACTTTCTGCAACCTGCGCTGCATATGCATTTAACCTACCTGTAACTTTTGGATTTGGCTTTCTGCAGCCTGCGCTACATATGCATTCAACCCACGTGTAACCACTGGTTGTGTCTCTTTGCAGCCTGGCCCGGTCCTGCTGTTAACATTCTTGTAACTACTGGATTAGTCTATTACCTTTACCTGTATCTTGGCAGTAGCCCCTGTACCATAAGGTGTAGCTCTGCCATAACCGTAACCTAAACACTAAGAGTAAGATGTATGTAACAGCGCCCTGATGCCTAAGGGTTTGATGCGCTTTATACATGTTAAAATAAATACGTTGACTACAATTGCTTGTATACGAGATCTGGTGCGCAGCCCAAATTTAACTGCCAACAGTCCCTTTGTCTTTGAAGACATAACTTCTATCTCTGCCGTTACAGAATTTCCAATAGACATAAGGAGACCCCCGGAAGGCCTTCCGATTTTTCTGATGTGAACCTGGCTGATGGACGGTAGTAAAACCCTCCAACTGGAAGGTGTTAACGAGCCACGTTTCCTGAAAAATGATTAAATCATTACAACCAAAGATTTTGTCGGTAATATAGTTTGAGTGGGCTGTTCGGTGAGATTCACTTGTTTTCCAGCTTCTGAAGCTCTGCACAAATTGCAGCAGCCAAGTTCTTAAGGTCATTTTTCACTTGCTTCAACTGATCTTGAAATGTGTGCAGAGAATGAATCCCCTCTCACCAAGGGGGAGTCATGCCCTATGGGACTAGGGAGGTGAGCCCGCTAAGCTGAACATCACGTATGGGACAGGGTTAGCGGGACTGCATTGGGGGTGCGCCCCCCCATTAGAGGACAGACAATCCGTAAACAGTCTTGTCTCAAGAGCCTACTAGTTTTGGTGGCTACATGGGAGTTAAAGTGTGTAATAATGTAAAACTTGCTACATACATGGCTGGGATGATTTCTGACCCTTTTCAAGCACCATTATCTCCACAGAAGGGAGTACGAGCAATGGACCCACCCTCTTGTGTGGACCCTTGTTGCGTGGAGGATATAGACCCAATCAGCCTTATAACACCAGAGGAAGGTAACCTGGAGAGGAGTAGAGACCTCCTCCTGGGAGCTGTGGCAAGAACAAGTGAGCACACTCCAGGCGTGGCGGATCGAGCAGTGGCCGAGCACGCTAAGTGTCCCTGCCGAGACATGAACCAGAGAATCCCAGCCCAGGATACTTGTGAGCAGTGGGAATGAGTGACCGACGAGCGGCACGACGAGGAACTGCCGCTGAAGCCACACAGAAAGCCAGCAGGAAGGGAGCGCTAGCTCCAGCAGATGCAGAACACCTGGAAGAAGCCGAAAGGGAGAACCTACAGCACCCTCCATGAACGCCTACCGGAAGGAGCACCACACAGAGACAGAAGGTATGCGGCTGTTCCGCGGAACCGGGAGGACGACAAAAATACCATATCAGACCCCAAGGTGGGGTGAGGAGAGGAACCACACCCCAAGGCGGGGCCAGAGGGGAAGTCAGACCCCAAGGCGGGGCCAGAGGGGAAGTCAGACCCCAAGGCGGGGCCAGAGGGGAAGCCAGACCCCAAGGCGGGGCCAGAGGGGAAGCCAGGCCCCAAGGCGGGGGCAGAGGGGAAGCCAGGCCCCAAGGCGGGGGCAGAGGGGAAGCCAGGCCCCAAGGCGGGGGCAGAGGGGAAGCCAGGCCCCAAGGCAGGGGCAGAGGGGAAGCCAGGCCCCAAGGCGGGGGCAGAGGGGAAGCCAGGCCCCCAGGCGGGGGCAGAGGGGAAGCCAGACCCCAAGGCGGGGGCAGAGGGGAAGCCAGAACCCAAGGCGGGGGCAGAGGGGAAGCCAGAACCCAAGGCGGGGGCAGAGGGGAAGCCAGACCCCAAGGCGGGGGCAGAGGGGAAGCCAGACCCCAAGGCGGGGCAAGAGTAACCAAATGCCAAGGCAGTGTGAGAAACCAGAGACCCCTGAGAGGGGTAAAAACCAGGATGTGACTAACTGGAGAAAATACCACAGGATTCTTTGGTGGAGAACCCAAGGAGAATACCTGGTGTGGATTTATGAACCGGGGGATTCCAAGGGGTGGAAGACGACCTGGGATTGAGAGAAAGTTTCTGGTATCCAGGGAAAAAGACTAGCCAAAGACAGAGACGCAATCTGAGAAGGCGAAGATGGAAGAGACATTTGGTACCATGTTCTGGAATTGTGCAACAGGGCACAGGAAACACTTTTTCAGATAAAAAAGATATCACAGTGGGCTCAGAAACGGGCCACCATTCCTGTGTTGGGCAAATGCCCTCATTGTATGTTTGTTAATGTTAAGCTCTTTATTTCCTTTCTGTATAGCGATAGGACCAGAAATTGAGTATTGGAAGTCCGACATAGGAGACTGACAAGAGGACAGGTTTGAACAAGATGGTTTATTAAACACATTAAAGAAGTCACCTACTATAGACCTTATTTCTCTTATGAATTCCCTATGCTAGAAAACAACCAGGTGCTCTCAAAAACGAAATCTGCCCTCTGTCAAAACTATGCTAACCTATTTCTGCCTTGCAACTATGGAAAGAAAGAACAAAAGATGAACAAAAGCACAAACAAAAGCACGATAGAACGGAGACCAAGATGGGGCGCGGACCGTGATGGCTGCGTGAAGCAGTAGCTCCGCCATACGCTGTTGCACTTGAGCTTGCTGTGCCCCCCCCGGTGCAGATTGGCCCTCATCAGAACACCTTGGCCCTGCCCCCCCTCAGGAAGGGGCCGCTTTTGCAGATTTACCATCCCGGATGAGACCCGAGAAGCAGAGAGCCAAGGCGGCCTCTGCAGATTTGATGTCAGGCAGGAAGCGGATCCTTACAGGTGGGCTGTGAAGGACCCCAGAGCCCCCCAGGTGAGCGAGGAGGATGAGCAAAGATGGCTGAGGGCTAGAGCCTTTCACTGGTGTGGGCTGGTCCCTCTGCATTGTCCCACGCTGCCCTGCTGTACAGTCGGAGCGGGATCCCTGAGGTATGCGGGGAGCATCAGAGGTGCTGCCCAGGGCCAGACCTTGCAGTGTGGCCCTCGTCACCCCCGTGGTGTAGAAGGGGGCGATCCTAGGAGCAGCCATTCCAGAGAGACACCAGGGGAAAGGGACGGCGGAGGAGGCGCTGGAAAGAGTCCTCCTGCGCGTGGAGCAGAGACATCCCTACAGTTCCGCGCAGTGTGAATGGAAGCTGGAGGTGTTTGCGGACCGCCCTCCCACCTTGGTTGTATAACTGTTTGGGGCCTCGGACGGCCTGCAAAGCACACAGGAAGAGGCATGGGCATGGGCCAAGGACAGTAGGGGTTATGAATAAAACAACCTGGGGCCAGGACAGAGAAACCTTTTTCTACAAACAGACTTGGAGCAATGGGGAGGCAACGCACCCCGGTACCAGGCCTGGCCACACACTGGCCCCCGTCAGGCAGGGAGGAGGCACCCTCATCAGAATTGAGAGGGGGGCCCAGAGGCACCTAGGCCCAGCCAGACTGCGGAGTGGGGGCTCGAGGGGTCATTGCCAGGTCGGAGTGCGGGGAGGCGGTGTGGAGTTGAAGGGGAGTGCAACCCTGGGCCTAGGAGCTGGTCAGCAGGTGAGGAAAGAAGCGGCGGGACGCGGACCATCGCAGTGACAGCCAGGATAGTGCGGCCTAGAGCGAACAGGGAATCTTGCGCCTGGAGGGGGCGAGGGGCTCCAGGGAGATACGTGCTTGCATTGGACTTAAGGTGTGGCCACGCGGGGCCCTGCAGTTGTCTTTTCGAGCCCCGAGTCTTGCGGACCATCACCCACAGCCACGCTGGAGGAGACCCAGGGACCACCTGGACATAGAAAGGCGCCACAAACAGGGGTTTTGTCACTTCAGCGCTTTCAGAGAAGCTCAGTTGATGGCCAGGGGGAATTCATCTAATTCAGAGCAAGATGGCTGCAGGAGGAAGTACACCGGCCCTGACCAGAGACGACCTAAAGGATATATTCCAAGAGATCAAGGCGATCAGGACTGACATTCAGGCCTCAATATGCGACCTCAAGGGTCGCATGGACAAGCTGGAACATGAGCTGGAGAATAATAATTTGCAGGTAGACCTCCTGGGCATGAGATATGAGGCACGCCTGACAGACTTGGAGGTGAGGGAAGAAGAAACCATATTGAAGTTGGACGACTTGGAAAATAGGGAGTGTCGGAACAACTTGCATATCCTTGGCATCAGAGAACAGAAAGGAGAATCCACTGCAGAGGTGGGAAGGAAGGTGCAAGGACTGATCAACCAGCTTTTTGCCATGGAAGGTGGGAAGAAGATACAGCTGGAAAGGGCCCACAGAGGTGGCGGTGGAGGAGGTAGAGGCAAAGGCCCAAGGTCGATAGTGGTCCGCTTCCTAAGGTACCTAGAGAAAATGGAAGACCTGGAGAAGGTGAAGCGGCTGGGGAGCTTCCAATATGAAGGGGACACAATTAGGGTATTCCAGGATGTGTCTAGATTCACCTTAGCCCACTGAAGAGACTGCCGCCGCCTCATGCAGTGGTTGACTGAAAGGGGCATTAGATACCACTGGTCCTTTCCATTCACTTGATCATTCAAGAAAGGGGAGGCAGACTATTGGGTGACCAGAGGTCAGGAGGCACAACAGGTTCTCCAAGTCCTCAAAGGAGAGGACTCAACACTAAGTTCCGGAAGGGACGTCGGTCGCACCGGTGGAGCAGCGTGGACCGTAGGGTCCATAGAGTGTAAAGAAGAAGATGCCAGGAGGCAGAAAGTTTAAAAAGCTCCAAAGCCCTCCACAGAAGAAGTCCGGAGACTCTTGATGGGAAGGGGACAGCACTGCTATGGCAGGCTAGAAGGCAATGTCATGCAAGCGATATGAGAATAGGGAGAGGTGTAGAGGTAACATGACGGACAAAGCAAGCAATCGCCCCTGGTGGCCCATCATAAGGTGGGCGTCTTGGATGGGAAATAGTTTTTGGTTTTGGGAGGAATGGAGGGGCTTGGGGCCATTAGAAGGGGGGGGCAAAGTGAACATACGAATGCAGGTTATCGCATTGCATTGGGTGTAGTGGTTGGGTCACAAGTTGATGCACTCCGACGGCGCATGTTGAGGGTGGGGGCTGTGCCTACTTCTCAGGATGGGGACTCTGAACGTTAAAGGCCTAAATTCACCCACCAAGCATTTGCTGCTTGGAAAGGAAATTCGGAATAGAGATCTCAATGTGCTGTTGGTGCAAGAGATGCGGCTGCTCCAAGGGGAGGAAAGACTTATCCGAGGGGTGCACATAGGACAGGCTTTCTGGGCCTCCGGGCCTTCCAAGAGGGGAGGAGGGGGGGGGGGGGGGGGGAGGAGTAGGGACCATTTTCAAGTGGAGAGTGCAGATGGTCAACCTACTGGTCTGGACGAGGGCTGACGGTAGGGCTCCATTGATCTCTGGGTCCCTGGAGGGTGTACAGCTAACCATTGCAGCGGTGTATGGCCCTAACACAGGGCAGATGCAGTTCCCACGGGAAGCGATGGGGGAGATACTCGGCCGGGCGGTGGGCCTATTGTTATTGGGGGGGGGGTGCACTTCAATATGTGCGCGGATCGGGTCATGGATCACAGTGAGGGCAGGACCCAGCGGGAGGTAGGGCAGGGCAACCTGATGGGGGACTCATGAGGTATATGTTAGACCAAGGGCTGGTAGGTGTATGGAGGGAATGGCACCCAGCGGAAAGGGGCTACACTTTTTTCTCCCCCATTCATGGATCCCGAACAAGGATCGATTATTGGCTTGTGCAACAGCGACACATCAGTAGGATCATCACAAGCGATCATTCCCCTATCAGTTGGTCGGATCATGATATGGGTGTAGTACTGATGGGACCGAGTCCCCGAGAATCCATGTGGCGGTGCAATGACATCCTGTTGAAGGATGTTGTCTTCGCTAGAGAAATGCAAGAGGTGATTGAAGAGTTCTTTTGTCTAAATGATACAGGGGAGGTGGAGTTGGGCATGGCATGGGACGCGGCCAAGGTGACATGGAGGGGCCTCATTATTCGAGAAGGCACAGCCAAAAAGAGAATTGGGACCCTACAGGCGGAAAAACTCAGGTGAGATTTGTAAGTTAGAGACATCGGAGGGCGAAGGAGAGATGGAGAAGGCACTAGGGCTAGCGAGAGAGAGGCGTCAACAGCTGAGAGACCTGGAGATAGGGAAGGTGATTGCCGGCCTGCAATTTTTGAAACAAGGTATTATGAGAAGGGGGACAAGGCTGACGCCCTACTTGCAGCCAGGCTTCGTGGTCAATGGGCAGAGAGGTGGGTATCCGGGGTCCGGGACTCATACGGGCAATTACGTTCCCTTGCGGGTGAGGTGGCACAGGAATTTGCTGCATTCTATGAACGTCTTTACAGGGTAGATGGGGGACAGACAGAGGAATTGCGCAGATATTTAGGGGAGGTGTCCCTGCCGAATCTTCAAAGTAGTGAGAATGCGGGAATGGAAAGGCATGTTAACCCAGGAGGAAGTACTAAGGCCAATTGCTGGGCTTAAGATGGGGAAGGCTCCTGGAGACGACGGCTATACAGTTGGGTTTCTACAAGACCTTTGCGGGATCTCTCACTCAACATCTGGCAAAATGATTTAATCACATCCTGCCCATGGGGAGCCCCCCCCGTACCCTGGGATGGTCCCCCCCACCCCCCATCTTTCTTTTTTTTTTTTAAACTTTATTATTTTATTGCAACATAAACAAACAGCGGAAAGCCACACGGCAACCCAACTCCCCCATCGCCCCCCTCACCCAAAACTACTCTCACACAGGCACAATTAAACAACATCAAAGGCAACCTTTCCCATTCAAGAACGTTGATATCACATCATGTTGTTCAGAAACCAAGGTTACGACAAAACCATCTACCATCAAATTTCTATCTCGTAAAATGAAAATCTGTAATCCAGGGTGGATTCCGGGGACTGGGGTTCCTGCTCAGATTCAAGTACAAATTGCCTGAAGGGGGGACCAGTAATCCAGTGGACGACTAGAGCCTGGTAGCATCTCCGCGTATCTGGTTTTCCATTGTTCGCAGAGTTTCATATTGTCAAGCCATTTTGCGAACGTGGGAGCGGTAGGTCAAGCCCACACCCTCGCCACCAAAGCCCTGGCCACAGCCAATGCCATGCCCAGCAATTTCCTCCCTCAATTAGGGCTAGTAACCAAAGTTCAGGTGTGTAGGACCTCGCAGTTATCGACATTCCAACCATTGCGCCTTCGATGGAACTCCAAGACACTTTTCGCCGGTTCTATGACGCATCTCTTGCCCCCCCCCTTCTTTCGGGAGGGCACTAATAATGGTCCTACCAACAGCGGGTAGGGATCTAGGATGTTTCAAGTCCTACTGTCCCATTTCCCTACTTAATGCGGACGCGAAAATCGTTACCAGAGTGCTAGCTACGCGGATTGGAGGGCCTCATGCCAACATAAATCCACTTAGGTCAGGTGGGGTTCATCCAGGATAGGCAGGGGGCCGAAACCTTGTGCCAGACACTATTTGATGGAGGCCTCAGCAAGGAGGGAAGGGAACCCGATGTTGGTAGCCCTTGATGCTTAGAAGGCTTTTGATCGGTTGGACAGGCGCTTTCTATATGGGGTCAGACAGAAATTTGGGTTTGGGGGATCGGATCTTGAGAGGGATACGGGTGCTCCGTGTAGCCCCGGTAGTGCAGGTGACCGTTAATTGGCGGCTGTCGAGGCCTTTTGAACTGAAGAGGACGAGGCAAGGTTGCCCTCTTTCGCCTCTCCTATTTGCGCTAACGATGGAAGTGCTGGCCGAGAGGTTAAGGATGGCCCCACAGGTGGAGAGCATTAGGGTGGGTAGTAGGAAGTTTAAATTAGGGCTCTATGCGGATGACGTGCTGTTGCACCTGGTGAACCCCACCAGCTCTATCCCCACTGCCCTGGCAATAATTGAGGAGTATGGGCGGTTCTCAGGCTTTAAAGTCAACAAAGAAAAATATTTAATCTTTCCTTTTGCCGCAGAGGATTTTAGGAATGTTGAGGTGCTCAGGGCCCCTGGGATTGCAGATACAGCTCGACATCATCAGATATCTGGGAGTCACCATTGTTAAACCAGGGGAGGACTTGGGTCGAGCTAACTATTTCCCCCCTCTTTGACAAATTATTTGCTGAGATGGCGACCTGGAGTAAGGATGGGGAAGCTCAATACAATAAATATTAACCTTCTCCCAAGAGTATTGCATTTGTTTCAGATGTTGCCGGTCCGGGCCCCGGAGGCGTATCTGAGAGAAGCTAAGTCACAGATTCTAAGGTTCCTCTGGCAGAATCACAAGCCCAGGGTGGGATTTGAGCCGTTAATATTACCGAAGGATCGCAGAGGCGTGGGGCTCCCAGACCTGATGTTATATTATAGGGCGGCACAACTCAGGGCAATGTTCTGCATCTGAGGGAGGATCCCGGGAGACAGTTGGTTTACCTGGAGAATCAATATATGCTCCCAGCAACGGTGGGGGAATGGCTCTGGGTCCCTAGGAGGAGGCTTCTGAGGAGAATCTGAGAACACCCATTTCTTGGAGTGCACTGGGAGGTGTTGAGCATGGGAGGAAGAACGGGTGGGATCAACCCGATGAACCATATTTGGGGTTCCCCCTGTACGGGACACTATACCAGCAGTTGCGATGTACCAGGCATGGTTTGAAGGAGGGCTTGCTCGGGTGGGTCAATTGTGGACGAGCAGGAAATTCATAAGAATTCAAGAATTATTAGAGGCCCTGGACATAGGTAAATTACCAGTGCTCCTGTACTTTAGACTAAAGGGTATTTTCACAGCAGAAAAAAGGAAGGATCTGATTCAGAGGGATCTCGCACCAGTGGAAAAGGTCTTGGGTGGGCACACAGAATTGAAAGGTCTCATCTCACGCCTCTATGGGGTTCTGCTAGAATCAAAGGGGGGTGCAGTTCAGGGACTTTGGCAGAGGTGGGAAAGGGAGCTCGGTATGAAGTTGGACGAAAACCTTTGGCAAAAGATGTGCAGGAGAGCTTTTAAGAAATTGATATCTTGCCAATATAAGCTTGAGGGCTTGAAGCTATTGCACCGTTGGAAGTACGATCCCACACATCTTTCTAGGAATTTTCCCACGGTGAACCCCCAGTGCTGGCACAGCTGTGGTAATGCAGCAGACTATTGGTACATGTGGTGGGGCTGCCCCAGAGTGCTGGTGTATTGGACAAAGATGCTGGGTTAGATCAAGGACCTAGGGGGGAAGGGAGAGGGGGTACGTTATCCAATGTTGGTGCTTTTTGGTCTTGAGAGACGGGAGGACCAATGGTATGTCCTCTCACCACTGGTGCATTTTCTCCTCCTGGCAGCTCACGCATGCCATGCCAGGCATTGGAAGAGGGTGACCCTTCCTACTATGAAACAGTGGTCCAGCACAACAAGGGACATATATTTGATGGAAAAGATCACTGTGGCAATCCAGGGAGGGAGTGCAACAGTTTTGTAATATCTTCGGGTGAGGGGGTACGGGGCAGATGACACATATAGCAAGACCCGACCTGGCCCGGGTAGACGATAGACAATAGATTCACAACACAAAGTACACCATGCTTGGACTCATGCTCTTGAAACCACTTGGACCTCGATTTAATTGTTTGCGGCTTTAAATCCTGGCTGCAATGAGAACAGTTTGCTCAGGGGGGATAGGGAGGGAGGCTGGAGTTTCAGGGGAAAGTTACAGAATCAGAATTGTTGGTTGAGGGTTTGTCCCTCGTGTTGAACGGGTGTCACTGAATGTTTGTCTGTTTAAAATCAATAAACTTCAATTTACAAAATAAAAGCACGATAGAACAAACAAAAGCATGGAGGAAAGAACGAAACATAAGAACAAAAGAAAAAAGAAAACAAAAGATAGAAAAAACGAAAGACAGAACGCAAGATGTAACAAACTAAAGAAAGAACAAACAAAAGAACAAAGCTTGATCTTAGCATAGGGTCACCCCATCTCCCCCCTTGGGAACATTTGTGGTGGCTGGTGTTCTGAGGCCCACACTCAGTCTTTTGAATTCTCTGCTTTGTAGACTAGTCCAAATCCTTAACAAAAGAAATGTCTCTCAGCTTTACATAATAAACTATCCTCTTTGGGTAGTTTCAAATAGTTTGTCTCATCTCTTCTCCTGGGATGTCTTCTCCTAACCTGGTGTTAGGAAAGATTTCAATTTTAGCAACTTTTTCTCCATTTTATGAACCCCTAAACTTTTGCTTTTGAACCTTTTCCTGACATTTTACAGGGAGATTCACTCCCCTGACCTTTTGCTCATTGTGTTATGGGGAGACTGATCAGTCCCTCAGGCTATCAGTACTAGGTTTCAGTGGGGATACATTTGTATCACCCTAGTCTTTTACACTAAGGAATTCGGGTTATTTTTTATATCTGCCTAAAGACAAGCTGATGGCAGCAATTACGCAATTACATTTTTACCATTTTTGTGTTATTTCTAGTGTGCCCATTCTTGTTCACAGCGTATGGCCATGCCACAAGAGTTCTGCTTCTTCTTTGGACATATTGTTGTTTGGCCTTCTTCCTGCCTTGCCAGGTCAAGAAATCCCATATAAGGTCACACACTTGCCCAGGGAAGCTGCTGCTTTAGTGGGCTAGTGATGCCCTTGTAAGTGCTTGACCCAGGAATCGGTTGGGACTGTTGGGTCCCATTTCACATCCGCGGTGCCTGAGTCTCTAGGTGTGTGGAATGCGTGAAACCCACAGTGGTCCCTGATGGGATCACTGCTGGCTGTTTTAACGGTGTAGATTCTTACTATTGGTGGGCTTGGACTTGATTCCAGCCAGGAAATTGTGATAAGCGGCGGACTCCTGCAGCCATTTCTTCAGATCAGCGTTGTAGCCAAGTATCCAGTGTAGAAGAGCAGCCGACTGAAGATCCGTGGATGACTATCGAAGAGGCCCAGAATGCCTTCCTCCGTTTGGCCTGGGGAATACCCGTTGGACTACCTGATCTGCGGCAAAGTGCATCACCCCTTCGACTGGTTGGAGGATCCAGCAGTCCCGAACCTTTGGAGTGTCCCTGGACCACCCGGTGGACTGACCAACTCTTTGGTGGGCTACCTCGCTAGAACCATTGCTGTTCCACATTTTATGCCAAAACTTCGGTAGTCTATATGCAAAAAAAGCGAAGTGTGCCACACCCTGCTACACGGGCGCTCTCTCTCTTGAACCTCTTAATCGAGGTTACTAGTAGTTTAGCAGAAATATCTATGAATATATAATTATATTTATGCAGTTTGAGGAACAATGTAAGTCCAAAATTGTATGCGTGCTTTGTTCACAGGGTAGTTCATATTGTTTCATATATATTCCATCATAGCTCTCGTCTGGAAGATAATAGACCACCACGTCGGGTTGATGTAAAAACAAGAGAGCTTTTAATAATGCCAATGCATTTTGGAGAATAACAATCTCCTTCGTCAGGGCTGTGCTCCCTATTCACAAGCAACATTTACATTAAAGAATAATGAATTTCCAAACATCAATTACATGTGCATATATGTGTAATATTAATAAGCATATTACATACCACAATTCCAAATGTCGTTATCAAAATGGTTCAGGAAACAAAATAAATAAGAAGGAAAACATGAAGGTCAAAAAACAGTTCGGTGTGGCCCACATTGCCATTTTTACTCAAAAAAGTATAGATATTCGTATTAAACATGAAATTCAATACCTTAATTGTTTGTTTCACTCTTGGCGAGTCATATGAACCATGCTCGGTTCAAAGCAAGAAAGTTCCTAAAGTGGAATATGTTTGAAACTAAAAACGAGGTCAACCTATTAAGCAATTACTTTCCGTAAATAAAGAAAGGGGAAAGAATGACTTACTTGCACGTCAGCGTGTTTGTCTCACACCCAATGCAGTGCGAATAATTAGAATTTATGCCTTTAAAAGAGATGTTAAAACTCAATGTCATGGGCGCATTAAATGTGCTACTCCTAAATAGTTTGATAATGTCTCTAGACCCTCTAATGCTGGAACCTGCCTCTTACCTTCTTCCTCTTACTCGCGCTGCTGTGTTGTGAAGAACGCGTACACGTCCTTCCAACACCGGCCTTTATCGGTTGCCATGGCAGTAGCTTGAGATGCCCGAGTTTGACGCACCTGTGGGTGTGTTGTGACTCAGCCGTCTCGTGTCCCAGCCCTGCTCGTAGAGCAGGGGCCGGGACTTGCTGCAAACCATGGCGTGCTGACTCATCGCATTGTTTAAATTGCATCCTGTTAAATATTAATGCGCGATCTAGATAACGCATTCAATGTTACGTTACTCAAAGTCGGGTGAGGTCAAAATATATATATCTCATGCAACTGAATGTGTTTACATGTTGTCGGCCGAAAAAACGATTTAGTTAAACACTAGCTCAGCATATATTGCCATTCCTTAATTAACATGACACATCAACAGCCATGTGGTGAACAGAGTTAAGGCGCTTATTGCCCTAAAAAAAGGCACACATTTATGTTGCTAAATAGGTCTAGTGGATTGCTAGCATAACGGAAACATATAGTATACTTACAACATGGAGGTGATATAAGACTCAAAAAAGCATCATATGTTTCTAAAAAGTACATATGTCATGTTACAGCTGTAAAGGATGAAGGGGAAGAAGAGAGTGAGACGGGGTTAGAGGTAGGAGCTGAAGGGTTAAAGAAAAAAAAGAGTTAAAGGGTAAGGGTGAAAAGGAAAAAAAGGAAAAAGGAAAAAAAGGAAAAAACAAAAAAGGGAGGTCATGGGCAAATAAGTGTAATTTTGTTCCATATCTTAGATAGGGTGAAAGCCATTAAAGAGGAAATATAGGCAACCTCACGTGTTTCAATTCAACTATATCTTATCCTAGACAACATATATAAATGTAGGATTCGTTGGATAAGCCGTCTTGTATGGTCAGTAATGTCAACTAAGATAAACATTAAAGCACGTCTGTATTGATCTTTTTACAGATAACATTGGTAGTTAATCTCGTCATTCATGCCGGATGGATTCAAACATCCTAGTCTATCGAGCCAAAACGTTTCTCTTTGGTCTAATTTGGTGTTCATATTCTTGTGTGGATTTCTTGTTCTCACTACTTCCAGGATCTGAAATCGTATCTGTGACAAATCATGTTTATTCTCTAGCTAATGTCGTTCTACCGCTGAGCCCATGTTGGCATTCCTTATGCATGAGCGATGCTCGTTCCATCGTGTTTTAGCCATTCTTTTTGTCTTGCCCACATAGTGCAAGCCACATGGGCATTTGATCAAATATATGATATTTGTACTGTCATATGTAGCATAATCCTTAAGCTTGATCTTCTGCCCAGTTTGTGAGTGGCCGACAGTGTCA
Source organism: Ambystoma mexicanum (assembly GCF_040938575.1). NCBI lineage: Eukaryota > Metazoa > Chordata > Amphibia > Caudata > Ambystomatidae > Ambystoma > Ambystoma mexicanum. Next base: position 633,326,819 of record NC_090928.1, on the reverse strand, counting down.
CCTTTGGTCACAAAGTTACAGTTTGTGCAATGTAAACATGGAAAAGTTCCTTTCCCGTCAGTGCTTGGCTTCTTAATAGGAGGTCTAGTAGATACCAGTTCATCTCTTAGGTTCCTGCTCCTTTGATAAGCAAACGTTGGAGGTTCTTTAAATAAGTGTTGCACCCTAGTGTCACATGTTAATATAGACCAATTCTTTTTAATGATATTTTTGATTCGTTTATTCTGAATCGAGAATTTAGACACATACACCAGATTGGGCGGGACCTTAGTTTTTTCTTTGGTATCAAGAAGGTTTTCTCAGCTTATAGTTCGACTTCTCTCAGTAGCTCGACAAATATCCTTCTCTGTATATCCTCGAGCTTAACTTTTTTTACACATATCTGCATGTTCCTGGTCATATTCAGAAGGGTTACTGATAATTCTGTTGATGCGTAGCATCTGACTGAATGGTAATTTTTGAAGTAAACTCGGTTGGTGGAAACTCAAGCGGTGCAGTAGGTTGTTCCAATCCATTTCCTTCGGTACAGGGATGTTTGGAATCCGGTTTCTTTCTTGCTTACCAGTACACCAAGAAAGTGGATCAGGGTGGTTGAGCATTCGTGAGTGAACTGCATCAGTTGGTCTATTGTATTAATGTATTCAAAACATTCATTGATTTCATCTCTTGTTCCTAACCAGATTCCAAAAATATCATCTATGAATCTAGTCCATAGGTGTATCATTCCTTTCCATCTGGGATGTGTCAATACATAGTCTGTTTCAAATTTGAACATGAAGCAGTTAGCATATGTGGGGGCAATGGTGGCTCCCATCGCTGTGCCGGAAACTTGAAGAAAAAATGGATCTTTAAACTGAAAGTAAGTTCTCAGCTATGAACTGAAGTAGTAGTAGAATAAATTCTTTCTGCGCTCTGATATCTGGTGATGATAATATCCATTCAATTGCTTCTTGTCCCAAATCATGGAGGATTGAAGTGTATAAACTTGTGACATCAATAGTGAACAAAACACTGTCCTGTTTGAATGTACTTTCCATCAACATTTTGAGGAAGTGTGTGGTATCTTTAAGGTAAGTATGGGTTTGTTGTACTATGGGCTGAAGAAAAAAATCAATTTATTTTCCTAAAGGTTGCAAGATACTTCCAATGCCAGCCACAATGGGTCTCCCTGGCGGATGTAGAGCATTCTTATGAATCTTTAGGATAGTATAAAAGTTAGGGATGCGTGGATGTGGACAACAAAAATGTGAAGGTATTGAGCTTGATTCATTTATGTTCAAGTCGTTACGCTCACCTGGTTCCACGGGGGAGCCACGCAGAAATCGGTGTCCAGGTATCCCTCCCTGCGATGCCCAGTAGTGACCAGCGGAAGAATCCTGCCAGAAATACAGGTAAACAATGTTTAGGACCGGGCAACTGCAATTAACAGCCTCCCACCACCCGGTATGTCTGCGATCCCTCTGGGCTTCCTCTCACCTTGTTCTTGATGTTGGCGGGTTCTCCGTCCTGCTGTCTCGGCAGGGGCGCGTGGTGCTTTGCGGGCAATGGCGGTCAAGTTACTTCACTGATGCGGGCCCGACGTGAGTCTTTCAGGTAGGTCTTATTGCTATGATGTTTTGCTGTCCTAGCATGCCGTTCTGGAATTAATGTCTTTTTTTCTCTTCCTTAAGTACGTGGAAGTCCAATTCGTGGCGAAGATTGGATTCGGGGTTCGCTGGTAAATATTAGCGTTTTTGGAGCGCCTAGACGCAGCGAGTTGGAGCTTAACGCAGCGCTAAGGTGCCTTGCCTTTGCTAACCTGTTATCTTTTGTCTTCACAGGTCGCGGTGCTCCTCCGGAGTGTAGTATTCCAGAGATGTTGCGGAATGAAGTGCGAGTGCGAAGGTAAGCCTTTTGGCAGAGTTCGTTAACTGTGTAAAAATGTCTAAAGCCTTGTCTTTCCCTTTCTGCAGGTTCGTCGATCAGAAGGAGCGCTGGTTCCAGGATGCCGGTCAGAAGAGTTGAGAACAGCTAATGATGGAATTCAGGTAAGAGGTTTGTGGCTGAAGCTGAACACGGTGAGCGTCACGTTGCAGTATTGCAAACTAATGCGAAGTGTGTCAGTCCAGTAGGGCGTGGTTTAAATAGCTTCAAGAAAGAAGTCCAGGTAAAAGAGTTCTAAGGCGTCACACCCAAACCATCCTTCTGCAAGCCAGGTTCCAAGAAGCCTGATTCTGTGGATGCTTCCACATTGAATGACAGTAACAAAAAGTAGTTCCCAAGCACAAACTCATTAAGTATGAGCCTGGCGCCAAAGGCGCCAGGACTGGCCCCAAGAAGGTCTCGGTTGGGATTTAGAGGAGACTGTGGTCAAGGCTCCCCCTGGCCCATGGGTAGGCCAGGGGGGCTTCGGGGTAAGGGTCGTGACAGCACTCCCACCTCCCCCTCCAAGGCCCCTCTCAAGATGTTCCTTCTGTCCGGTCCAGGTTTAGTCGGGAAGTTTCGATGGTACCTTTTGATTAGACGTGGTGCGTGAACATTTTCGCTGGGTTCCCAGGATCTATCTTGGGGTCCAAAACCCTTCCAATCTATTAGATCGTATAGCTTGCCCCTAGAGTACTTAGAATCCAGTATACCTTAAATTTCAAATTCTGGTTCTCTGTCGACAAGAATGGGTTTAGGTCCTGTTCCAATACGTGTGCCAGGTTACATCGGTTTTACCAAGGACACATGGAATACTGGGTGGATACGTAGATTGGGTGGCAAATCTAATTTGACGGCCACTGGATTGATAACTGGATTGATAATTGCCTTGATAGTATAGGGACCCACATACTTGGGTTGAAAGGTCCGGGCCCCTTTGATGGGCATAAATCAGGTGGCTAACCAGACCTTGTCTCCTACTTGATAAGTGGGGGCCGTAGTCCTGTGTTGGTCGGCGAATTGTTTTTGTTTGTCTTTGGCGTGCGTTAGATGTTGTTTGGCCTTTTCAAAAGTTTCAGTGATGTTGGTGTGAAGGGTTACTACCGCAGGCATTTCTAATCTGGTTGGGAGGTCTAATTCCGAGGCACGCAGGTGTCTGTCATAAAGAGTATAAAAGCGCGCTTGTCCCGTGCTGGAATGTAAGGAGTTGTTGTAAGCGTACTCGGTGTTAGGCAGAAACCTGTGCAGTTCCCTTTGGAAACACTGCAAAAGATTTAGGACTACAGGTGTTAGCAGTAAACCCACTTGGTAGCAGTCTGTACCACCCAGATGTACCTGGTAGCTGTGGCTGAGCAGTCAGACTTCCCTCAAGAAGAGTTAGGCAGTATGCAAAGTATACACAATAGGTACTCAGATACAATAGCACAGGCAAACACTGACCAGAGCTTTGGTAACAAAGTATATAATTATTTATTTAAAAACACACTGTTTGAAACACTCCAGCACTCTTATTGTAAAACACTCTAAACACAGTTACTATTATAATATATACAACCCTTATTCCTTATCAGACAAGTCTTAGTTAACACCACTTATGTCCAGACAGAGGTGAGCGCTTAACTATAGATGGTACTCCAATAAGTTCATGAAAAAGGGAGGGGAAAAAGGCAGAATATGTGAAGATACACCACTCTAAGATTTAGGAACACTTTTAGCAAGGCAGAAGAGCAAAAGTCACTTGTGAGCCAAGGTCCATAGGCTGGGCCCACTCAGAGAGAGCAGAGCACAAATGCGCCCAAGATCACACAGTTACACTAGGCTTTGAAAGTCTTGCAGAGAGTTCGAAAGAGTTTAGAGAGGCTCAGAAAAGTTTAGCCAGGGTGTCCCAGGCTAGCCCATGTTCGAAAGCCGGGGGCTAAATCTACCCCGTACAGTCGGTGGCAAGGGAAGCCAGGCGGAACACGGTACCTTAAGTGGTAAGGATCCTCCAGCGGTGGCAGTTGTTCCTGGCAGCGGGTGCAAGTCTCGGCGTCGTCCAGGGGAAGAAAAGATCTCGACTTGGAGGAAAGATGAAGGTTGTTGCACTGCCAGGGAAGAAACCAGCTGCAGAGTTTTCTGGTTAAAGGTATTACCCTTTATTTCGCGGTCGTGGTAAAATGTGGTATTCTGGTTGCCGGGGTGCTTGGCACAGGCAAGGTGGCCACGAGATGCCTCGGGAAGGCGAAAAGATGGTGAAACTGGTTATCCCCACCAGTCAAAGGAAGAAGACTCTCCGGCGGGAGATCTCCTCTGTCGTTGGGAAAAGTGGTGAGACGGTCCAGCAGAGCTCCACCGGTGGTGTCGTCGTGGCAGGTCGGCTCAGCTTCTCCCTCGTCGGATTCTTAGGTCCTGTGGCGACTTCTGAAGTTCCAGTCCCCAAAGCCCTGCTTTTATGCAGAAAACCCCCATTCACTCAGCCTAGCTGTCACTCAAACATGCTAAGTGGTGAGCCGGCCGGCTCACCACTTGGGCCAATCAGGACGGAGTGCGACTTGAGTTGCCTAGGCAACTCAGTCCAGGGTGCCTAAATCCCCTTCCACCCCTCCTAAGTACCCCAGACAGAGTGGCACCACTTTGGAGGGCTTCTGTGGAGAAGCCCGCCAAAAAGTGGAACAAAGGGCTCGACTTGGGTTGGAGTCACAGAAGAGAACACAAACGCCATTTTAGAAAAATGTTTTGGCAAAAAATACCAACCGGAGAATTAATAATAATTAAATAAACCGGCGGTATGTTCGAGGCTATCGTAATTAAATAAATAAAGATAGTAGCCTCGAACAATGGGAAAATCCCATAGAGAAATATTCGCGGTTGAATATAAAAAGTAGTATCCACTGCCATCAGCCAAAACTCGATCAGGGGGGACGGAGACGTGCCCCCTCGACTAACAGACCCGGGGGCAATCGAATTGCCCCAGCCAGTACGTCCACAATATGATGGTTTGTACTGGTTCTGTTCAGAATTCGAGACTAGTAAAGTCAATGGTGACTTTACATGCCCTGGGAGACAGTAGTCAGTCCCAGGGTATGGAGTCTATACTGGGGGGTCACTATGACACCCCTGTGTTACTGCACTGAGGGTGCTGTGTAACACATCACAAAAAGCCCTATGGAGTAAAAGACCCCATAGCCCATTAAACACATCTAGAGTCAAAAGTATACACTCAAATCATGTCCAAGAGTGAGGGTAAAAGAGTTTCACTCTTGGCAGGAGAAAAAAATAAACCTCAAAAATCCCGCAAAGCTGCTGGGGGACTCACGAGGTTAGGACATTCAGCCTAAACAGAGAATTCTCCCCAACACTCAGAAATCCATAGCAAGTCTCTTAGCTTGTGATGTAACATACACCGCAGATACTGTTCTCGGGTCTGGTTGGTCCTTTCAGTCTGGCCGTCTGTTTGAGGGTGATGGCTAGTGGATAGTCGAACGTCAATTTGTGCCATAGCACAGCACTTCCTCCAAAAGCTAGAAACTAACTGACTACCTCGGAGATCAGGACTGACGGTAAGCCATTTTATTTTTAATCAATTTTGTCCAGAAATGCCTTGGCTAACATGAATGCATCTGGAAGACCCTTGAGTGGAATAAAGTGGGCCATTTTTGAGAATAGGTCGACAACTACAAGAATGGTGTTAATCCCTTGACTGGTAGGTAGCTCAGTGATGAAATCGTGGGAAAGAGTGTGCCATGGTGCTGGAGGAATCTCCAAAGGTTTCAGAAGGCTAGATGGTTTGTGTTTTTGCGATTTATTCTGTGCGCAGACTCCAAAAGACTGAATGTATTGGATGATATCTCTTCGCCAGGTAGGCCACCAGAAGTTCTGTTTAACCGTGGATAAGGTTTTGGTAATTCCGGGGTGTCCCTCGATTAGGGAGTCATAGTGTCATGGTAACTTGAAATAACCTGTTGTTGTAAGTTCTTGGTGGGTATGTATAAGCGATTCTTGAAGAATGGTGATTGGTCTTGGATGGAATACTGTTCTCCTTGCGCTTGCCACGCAAGGTAGGCATCCGGATTCATGCTCTGTTGAATTTCTTTTTTCAGTTCTGTGTGGGTTAAGGCAGTAGTAAGGCATAAGAGCTTGTCTACTGGTATGATGGGGACTGGATCTGGAGCCGTATAAACCAAGTCATTAGCGTCAGTACGAGAAAGTGTGTCAGCCTTTCCATTCTTGACGCCGGGTCGAAACATTATGACAAAATCATATTCGGCGAAGAGGAGAGCCCATCGCAGCTGGTGTGAAGATTGGGCTTTGGCTGTCTTAAGATATTGCAGGCTTCGATGGTCCGATTACTGTAATGGTGTGCTTGGCTCCCAGAAGGTAGTGTCGCCAGGCTTTAAAGGCGGACTTGATTGCCAAGAGTTCTTTGTTATTGCATAATTTCTTTCTGGGGGTGAGAACTTCTTTGACCAGAAGGCCACGGGATGTAGCTGGCCAGTTTCGGGATCCTTTTGAGAGAGGACAGCTCCCATTGCTATACTGGAAGTGTCAGTTTCCACGATGTACGGGAGGTCTGGACGTGGATGTCGCAGGATTGGTGCTGAGGTGAACCTTTTTTTTTAGTTCCTGAAAAGCCTTTTCTGAGTCTTCAGTCCAGGCAAATTTTTTGTTATTTTTTCGCAGTAATGCGGTGATTTGGTGTATGATTTGGGAGAAGTCTGGTATGAACCGGCGATAAAAGTTCGCAAAGCCTAACATGCTTTGTACTCCTTTTACAGACGTTGGTGATGGCCGTTTCAGAACGGTGTCGACTTTGTGCAGGTCCATCTTGATGCCTCCGGGAGTAAGAATGAAGCCTAGAAACTGTACTTCGGTTCTGTGAAAATGGCACTTTTCCATCTTGGCAAATAAACGATGTTCACGAGTGTCCATTATCACCAGGGCTCCTCCTCTTTGATTAATGGTGGTGATGAATCAAAGAGAAGGTCCCCAAACGAGGCTACAACAGAAGAAAACCTAGTGGTGAATATTTCAAGCCGCCCACTCACACAACCAGAAATCAAAACTTTACAAAGAGGCCTAAGTTTTGTTCCCACATATGGAACGTCCTTATTTGACAGCAAGATATAATTATTTAGATTTATAAGGAAACTCAAACTTAAGGTGTTCTTTGAAGAACTTGAAACAAATGATCAAGTGGCAATTGTCGAAGACAAATGCGATTACCAGGAATTTAAAACAAAAAGTTTGTTTACACCACCTGTGATTATTCCATCAGTTGAGATTTTTCAGAGAAAGGTGACTAAAGAATTAGAGAAATTGAATTTAAAAATCCCTACTCATAAGAATTTCAAACCACACAAACTTAAATTGATCAGAAATATATACAGTACAAAGGAAATAACGATACGCCCAGCAGACAAAGGAGGAGCCCTGGTGATAATGGACACTAATAAATATGAAGAGGAATGCTGGAGACAACTGAGAGACACTAATGTATATGCTACACTTGCCGTGGACTCAACAATAAATAATCAAAATAACTTACAAGAACTCCTACACAAAGCACTTGAACTTAAATGGATCAATCTCAATACCTTCAAATTGTCAACATCCACGCATCCCTAACTTTTATACTATCCCAAAGATTCATAAGAATGCTCTACATCCACCAGGGAGACCCATTGTGGCAGGAATTGGAAGTATCTTGCAACCTTTAGGAAAATGTATTGATTTTTTTCTTCAGCCCATAATACAACAAACCCATACTTACCTTAAAGATACCACACACTTCCTGAAAAAGTTGATGGAAAGTACATTCAAACAGGACAGTATTTTGTTCACTATTGATGTCACAAGTTTATACACTTCAATCCCCATGATTTGGGACAAGAATCAGCAACTGAATGGATATTATTATCACCAGATATCTGAGCGCAGAAATAATTTATTCTACTACTACTTCAGTTCATAGCTGAGAACTCTTACTTTCAGTTCAAAGATCCTTTTTTTCTTCAAGTTTCCGGAACAGCGATGGGAGCCACTATGACCCCCACATACGCCAATTGCTTCATGTTCAAATTTGAAACAGACTATGTATTGACGCATCCCAGATGGAAAGGAATGATACACCTATGGACTAGATTCATCGACGATATTTTTGGAATCTGGTCAGGAACAAGAGATGAACTCCATGAATATTTTGAATACCTTAATACAATGGACCAACGGATACATTTCACTCACGAATGCTCAACCACACAGATCCACTTTCTTAATGTACTGATAAGCAAGAAAGAAACCGGATTCAAAACAGATAGGAACAACCTACTCCACCGCTTGAGTTTCCACCAACCGAGTTTACTTCAAAATGTACCATTCAGTCAGATGCTACGCATCAAAAGAATTATCAGTGACCCTTCTGAATATGACCAGGAACATGCAGATATGTGCAAAAAATGTCAAGCTGGAGGATACACAGAGAAGGGTATTTGTCAAGCTACTGAGAGAACTCCGACTATAAGCCGAGAAAACCTTCTTGATACCAAAGAAAAAACTAAGGTCCCGCCCAATCTGGTGTACGTGTCTAAATTGTCAATTCAGAGTAAACAAATAAAAAATATCATTAAAAAGAATTGGTCTATAGTAACATGTGACACCAGGGTGCAACTCTTATTTAAAGAACCTCCAACGTTTGCTTATCAAAGGAGCAGGAACCTAAGAGATGAACTGGTATCTACTAGACCTCCTATTAAGAAACCAAGCACTGACAGGAAAGGAACTTTTCCATGTTTACATTGCACAAACTGTAACTTTGTGACCAAAGGTGACACTGTCAGCCACTCATGAACTGGGCAGAAGATCAAGCTTAAGGATTATGCTACATATGACAGTACAAATATATATTTGATCAAATGCCCATGTGGCTTGCACTATGTGGGCAATACAAAGAGAATGGCTAAAACACGATGGAACGAGCATCGCTCATGCATAAGGAATGCCAACATGGGCTCAGCGGTAGCAAGGCATTGGCTAGAGAATAAACATGATTTGTCACAGATAAGATTTCAGATCCTGGAAGTAGTGAGAACAAGAAATCCACACGAGAATATGAACAACAAATTAGACCAAAGAGAAACTTTTTGGATTGATAGACTAGGATGTTTGAATCCATCCGGCATGAATGACGAGATTAACTACCAATGTTATCTGTAAATAGATCAATACAGACGTGCTTTAATGTTTATCTTAGTTGACATTACTGACCATTCATGACGGCTTATCCAACGAAACCTACATTTATATATATGTTGTCTAGCATAAGATATAGATGAATTGAAACATGTGAGGTTGCCTATATTTCATCTTTAATGGCTTTCACCCTATCTATGATGTGGAACAAAATGACACTTATTTGCTCATGACCTCCCTGTTTTTTCTTTTCCATTTCACCCTTACCCTTTCACTCTTTTTCTTTCACCTTTCAGCTCCTACCTCTAACCCTTTCTCAGTCTTCTTCCCCTTCCTCCTTTACAGCTTTAACATGACATATGTACATTTCTTTGTAGAAACATATGATGCTTTTTTTGAGTCTTATATCACCTCCACGTTGTAAGTATACTACAGGTTTCCATTATGCTAGCAATCCACTAGACCTATTTAGCAACATAAATGTGAGCCTTTTTTAGGTTAATAAGCGCCTTAACTCCGTTTACCACATGGCTGTTGATGTGTCATGTTAATTAAGGAATGGCAATATATGCTGAGCTAGTGTTTAACTATATAGTTTTTTCGGCCGACAACATGTAAACACATTCAGTTGCATGAGATATATATTTTGACCTCACCCGACTTTGAGTAACGTAACATTGAATGCGTTAACTAGATCGCACATTAAGATTTAACATGATGCAATGTAAACAATGCGATGAGTCAGCACGCCATGGTTTGCAGCATGTCCCGGCCCCTACTCTACCAGTGGGGCTGGGACACAAGACTGCTGAGTCACGACACACCAACAGGTGCGTCAAACTCAGGCGTCTCAAGCTGTTGCCATGGCAACCGATAAAGGCCGGTGTTGGAAGGACGCGTGTGCGTTCTTCACAACACAGCAGCGTGAGTAAGAGGAAGAAGGTAAGAGGCAGGTTCCAGCCTTAGAGGGGCTAGACACATTATCAAACTATTTAGGAGTAGCACATTTAATGCGCCCATGACATTGAGTTTTAATATCTCTTTTAAAGGCATAAATCCTAATTACTCGCACCGCATTGCATGTGAGACAAACACGCCAACGTGCAAGTAAGTTATTCTTTCCCCTTTCTTTATTTACGGAAAGTAATTGCTTAATGGGTTGACCTCGTTTTTAATTTCAAACATATCCCACTTTAGGAACTTTCTTGCTTTGAACCGAGCATGGTTCATATGAATTGACAAGAGTGAAACAAACAATTAAGGAATTGAATTTCATGTTTAATACGAATATCTATACTTTTTTCAGAACAAATGGCAATGTGGGCCACACCAAACTGTTTTTTGACCTTCATGTTTTCCTTCTTGTTATTTATTTTATGTTTCCTGAACCATTTTGATAACGACAGTTGGAATTGTGGTATGTAATATGCTTATTAATATTACACATATATGCACATGTAATTGATGTTTGGAAATTCATTATTCTTGAAATGTAAATGTTGCTTGTGAATAGGGAGCACAGCCCTGACGAAGGAGATTGTTATCCTCCGAAATGCATTGGCATTATTAAAAGCTCTCTTGTTTTTACATCAACCCCATGTGGTGGTCTATTATCTTCCAGACGAGAGCTATGATGGAATATATATGAAACAATATGACCTACCCTGTGAACCAAGCACGCATATAATTCTGAAAACCAAGCACGCATACAATTTTGGACTTAACATTGTTCCTCAAACTGCATAAATATAATTATATATTCATAGATATATCTGTTCAAAAACTACTAGTAACCTCGATTAAGAGGTACAAGAGAGAGAGCGACTGTCATGATGCCTACCCCCAGGCATCAGGACCAAGCCCATCAGATCCGGAACCAGTCATCCAGATACTTACTAAAACCCCAATAGCCCCGGCTGGGGGCTGTTTGGGTTCAGTCCTGGCGCCTTAGGCACCAGGCTCATCATGGAAATCAGTCCTGGCGCCATAGGCGCCAGGCTCATAGACTTTACTTACCTGATGCAGACCATGCTGCTAGTGAGTCCAAGCCAACGTGAGGCCTGGATGGGATTATTTTTCTACAGGGACTATGTTTACTCAGGCGTGGTTCTAGGGAACTTCGTACCTGGAACTACTTTGGAGGCTATTTAAACCACGCCCGAACAACAGCACACGCTTCACGTTATTCTGCATCCAGCAGTGTAACGCTCACTGTGCCTGCAGTCTGCATCCAGTCTTCTGCCACGCCCGCCTCGGATCTGGAGCACCTAAAACCAAGGGGAAAGAAAAGGACAAGATTAGAAAAACTATTTCGAATTCCTCACCTGATTTCGGATCCATCTCAGCTCCGGACCTGGAAAGAACATAATTTCAGTACGCGTCGCATCTCCAGCTGCAGCGCAGTGCTATACTCACCAGTCCTCGCAGCATCTTTCAATTCGGCGCTGCCTCCATCATTTCTTCGCCGAACTCCGGCACCTGAGGGACAAAAGAAAACAACAAGGTGAGCCGAGTAAACCAACAAATAAAACACTCATCATAGACTTACCTGATTACCACCGGAGGCATTAGTCTATAACTCTCCACATCTTCATGTGCCACGTTAAACACCGGCAACATTTACCGGACGGCGTCGGGTAATACAGACTCTTACCTGAGCACCACCAATTGCCACGAGGGGTATCTTCTCACAATCTTAGTTGCAAGACAAGGAAGGAAGAGGGGAACAAGAGTGAATCATCGGACATATTGAACTCTATGAACTTGATACTTACCGAACCTTGCCAGGAACCTCAGAGTCAATACTCTCCGGAACTCTCCCACGCCTTCAAACCAGTGAAGTAACTGGCATCAACGCGCCCCTGCAATCCACGCAGGATGGAGAGCTCATCATTTAAAAACATAAGGTGAGGTTCCTAAAAGGGGATATCAGAGGTGACAAGAAGGGAGAACGAGAACAGTGGGAGGGGGCCATCACTCATATCCACAGGTGGCTAAATCCCTTTCTCCACTTGCAGGAGAATACTTCTACGGATCAAGCAGACAGGCCAGTCCAGACAGTCATCTCGGCACTACGCATCACGTTGGTGGAGACTGCAGCTGTCCGGGTCCGATCGACGCCCCTGTGGGAACCAGGTGAGCGTAACCGCGACCGTGTAGCAGGGTGTGACACTCCGCTTTTTTGCATATAGATTGTACATTGACTCAGGTGTCTGGGTTATTTTTGGCAGTCTGCACCTCAAAAATTAAGGAACTCAACTATTAGGATTCACAAAGACAACATGATTAACTTTAAAATTCAAAAGGTGGTACCCGCTACTCTGGCTTTTGTTCTTTAAAACTTTGGTTGTTACCAGCTTGTGGTGTAAGTTTGCTTCCTGCCACATTTCAGCCTAACAGGTTCAAGGGATCCTGCTCTGCAAGGTCTTCAATCGTGACTGGAAGGACGCCTGCTGTTGCCTGTGTGTGGTGGCCGTCGCTGGACCTCTTACCTTCTTTTTGTTGAATAAGCTATTGAATGCATTGCTAAGAACATAAAGGTGACTGTATATATGTTTATAATTGAGTTGTGTAATATCACCGGCTGGTTTCATTTCCTAATGTATATGTTTTGGTCCTAGAATAAATATAGTATTTTAGTACTTATCAGTCTACATTGAATTATTGTGTGTTTCACTGTGTAGACTCACTGTGGACCCCTGACCCCAGTCACAGACTCCTGAGAATAGCCTTGACTGCTATCCACGATTGGGTTTTGGCTAACCTCTCAAAGTTACCCTGTGCACTAGAAACTAAGGTGGCCTCCTAAAATATGTCCACCAGGCGAGATTCGAGTGTATCTGGGAACCCCTCCCTTGGAACCACTCACGGAAATCCCCTTACATTTACTGAATTACAAAAGCATTTTCTTCTGGAAAGCACTGATGCGCCAATGGGTCTTCTAATGTTCTCCACTTTCACCACAGTTCCACCTGAAAGGTTGAATTTCTTTTTTTCTTTTGCATTACTTTATTCAACATTTTTGCCTTCAGCACAGAGAATTCATATACATTAATATACAATTTTTTAAACACGAACAATAAAAGATAAAAATAGAATTTAAGAAAATACTAAGCATCAATAAAAGATGACTCAATTACAGGCCAGAGATTTCCTACGAAGCCACGCACGATGAATATATTTTGCTATGAAGTAAATGTTATGAACAGATTCCGTGGACTTGCATAGTATCACAGCTTCTGCTAAAATGTAGACACAGGCTTTCTTAAACAATGGAACCAGATACAACTTTCTCTGATCAATAAAACTTGCGCAAAGCAGTAAGAAGTGTGCAACTGTCTCGGTACCTACACCCCACGTCGGGCAGATTTCAGAACGATCAGTTTTCCAACTGGAGGTAAAAGAGGCGGCCTTAAGAACACCACACCTAAATATAAGGATTGTGCATAAGTTGGGGCAATTAGGTCCAGATATCTCTAAGGACCTTGGTCGATTTTCACAGTCAGATAATCCGGCCCGGTCTTCAGACACAAGCTGGAAATTATAAGATTTTCTTGGATTGCGTTTAGCAATCAATTTTTATCCCATTGTAACGCTCACCTGATTCCCGTAGAGGCGCCGGTCTTGACTGGGCGTATACCGTATTTTCAAAGGTGATGTGTAACACACGGCTGGCTCTTTGGGCTGGACCTCTGTGCACTGTATGTCTGACTCGAAGGGTAAGATGTCTGCAGATAGAAAATATGGGATTAAGGAACTGGGTTATTGAATGTCTCTCTCTTCTTCCCTTTCTCTTCTCCTGTAGAACCCCAAAGGTTAACGCTCTCACCTTAGGTAAGTGAACGCCGTGCTCTCCATCTGCCTCGGGGCAGGGTGCTGTAACCAGTTTCTTCACTGGATAAGGGGAGCAGGCCTCTTGACTTCAGAGGACTGCTGTCCGTCGTTTACTGCACGAACGGTAAGTTTCGAGTAATTCTAATGTCTTTAAAGTCTTTAGTAATGATGTTTCTTGTTTTGCAGGGTTCCGGCATGGCGGATGACGGGCTGAAGGGAGTTGAAGATGGAGCCCGTGTGATGATTAGAAGCACCTGGAAGCACGTAAGTAAGCGCTTGTTGCCTGCTTCACGATGCGCTCTAACTGTCTTTTTATTTTGCAGGTACAAGTTCGGAGCGGCTGCAGGGTGCCGGAATACCCACTGGGTTAGATGTGGAAAGGAGTAATAGCACGTGAGTATTAAAGTTCCCCAATGTCTTTAAACGCACCTTGTTTTGTCTTTCAGATGCGGGATGCAGCGCCGAAGGCCTCCGGAGCGTGCAAAGAGTTGGTAAGCTTTTGTCTTTCAGATGCCGGAATGCAGTGTGAAGACCTCCGGAGCGCACGAAGAGTAGGTAAGCCTTTGTCTTTCAGATGCCGGAATGCAGCGCGAGGCGTTGGCGACAGCCGATGGACCAGGTAAGTGAAGAGCTGTCACTGAAGACCGTAATGCTAACCTGTTCTTTCTTGTCTTTATAGGTGTTGCTGAAGACTGGATTCAGGATGGTAAGCCTTTTTCCTTAGGCCCAGGATCAGATGCAGAAGACACGATGAGCGTTCTGCTGCAGAGGATGCAGAATAACGCAAAGCAAGATTCATCCATCGGGTGTGGTTTAAATAGCCTCCTGTAGTGCTTAGGTGTCTCCTTCCACAGCCACGCCTAGGTAAGAAAAGAGTTCCTGCTTTCCAGAAGAGTTCCAGTGTTCTGAATCTAGGGAGTGGCTCCTGCCCCACCCAACAGGAAAAGTAGTTCCAAACAGAAGAGGATCAGAGGCTCAACTGGCAGGCAAGTAAGCAGCATGGTCTGCTGCAGGTAAGTCCACCCAAGCATTATGAGCCCGGCGCTTCCAGCGCTGGGACTGGGCATATTTATGAGCCTGGTGCCGCTGGCGCCAGGACTGGGTCCAAAAGGTCCCAATTGGGACTGGTTGGCACTCGGAACCTGGGTTATGGATCTGCTTCCAAGGGAGTTGGGAAAACCCTGACCTTTTGGAAGCAGAGATCATGACAGTACCCCCCCCCTCAAGGCCCCTCCCAAACCGGGCTTCTCCGGGGGTTTTGGCTTGTCAGGAAATGTTCGGTGAAATCTTTTGATTAGGCGAGGAGCGTGGACATCTTCAGCAGGTTCCCAGGATCTCTCTTGGGGGCCGTGGCCTTTCCAGTCAATTAGGTAAAATAGTTTAGATTTGGAGATCTTGGAGTCCAGAATGCTTTTGACTTCAAACTCGAGTTCTCCATCAACTAGGATAGGTTTTGGAGATTTAGTTAGTCGGGTTTGAGGTTGCACGGGTTTTAATAGAGAGACGTGGAAGACCGGATGTATCTTCATGTGCGGGGGCAAGTCCAACTTGACCGCTACTGGGTTTACTATGGTAGTGATGGAATAGGGACCAAGGTATCTTGGGTTGAATGTGCGTGGCCCTTTTAGAGGTAGATATTTGGTGGATAACCAGACTTGATCCCCTACTTGATATTGAGGGGCTTCCTTCCGATGTTGATCTGCTCCTTTCTTGTATTGTTCTTTAGCCCTTTGAAGGTGAGAAACAGCTTCCTTAAAGGCTTGGGTGATTGTAGAATGCAGGTAGTCTACTGCTGGTGTTTCAAGATCTCGGAGGGGATCCAACTCCGAGGTTCGAGGGTGACTGCCGTACAAAAGAAAAAACGGGGTTTTCCCAGTTCCCGAATGGACAGAGTTATTGTAGGCATATTCGGCTATCCAAAGGATGTCTTTCCAAGTTTTTTCAGTTTGTTGCAGCATGCAGCGTAAATACTGTTCCAGAGTTTGATTGGTCCTCTCGGTTTGTCCGTCGGTCTGAGGGTGGTGACTGGTCGATAGTCTCACATCAATTTGAGCCGACCGACAGCAACTTCGCCAAAAATGAGAAATAAATTGACTACCTCGATCCGAAATTAGAACCGAAGGAAAACCGTGCAGTCGGACGATGTTTTCGAGAAATTCTCGGGCCAGAGTTGCTGCTGTTGGCAAGCCTTTGAGCGGAATGAAATGCGCCATCTTGGAGAATAAGTCCACGATTACTAGAATCGTATTGTATCCGGAGCATGGAGGTAGATCGGTGATGAAGTCCATAGAAAGCGTATGCCAAGGGCGAGGTGGGATGTCAATAGGGCGTAAGAGGCCTGCTGATCTTTCCTTTTGACTCTTGTTTTGGGCGCATACTCCACAGGACATTATAAAGTCTCTGATATCTTTTTTCCAAGACGGTCACCAGAAGTAGCGCTTGATCTTTTCTGAGGTCTTGGCCATACCGGGATGTCCTTCCATTAAAGAATCGTGATAACAAGAGATTACTTTTTTCTGTAAATCTGTGCTGGGTAGGTATAATCGTTCTTGGAAATACAATAAGTTGTCCTTTACTGCAAAGTCCTTTCCCTGCAGATGCCAATTCTGTATGTCTGCTGGAGTTACAAGTTGCCTGGCTTTATCCTTAACTTCCTCTATGGATTCTGTGGCGATTACACCCAGAATTCTTTGTTCGGGAATGATTGGTACAGGTTTAGGGTTGATCAAGTGTTCTTCCACTCCCATCCGAGAAAGGGCATCAGCTTTACCGTTCTTTGTACCAGGTCGATAGGTAATTATGAAGTCAAACTCAGCAAAGAATAATACCCAACGGAGTTGTCTAGAGGATTGGGCTTTTGCGGTTTTCAAATATTGCAGGTTTCGGTGATCCGTAATCACAGTAACGGTGTGTCGGGCCCCCAGCAGATAATGCCGCCAAGCCTTAAAGGCAGACTTGATAGCCAGAAGTTCCTTGTCAGTAATCGTGTAATTGATTTCAGGAGGCGAGAATTTGCGGGACCAAAATGCCACGGGATGCAACTGATTGGTTACCGGGTCCTTTTGTGATAGAACTGCCCCCATGGCAAGGCTTGAAGCATCAGTTTCCACGATGTAGGGGAGTTCGGGGCGAGGGTGTTTTAAGATTGGTGCAGAGATAAATTTAGTCTTCAAATCCTGGAAAGCTTGTTCCGCCTCGGTAGACCATTCAAAACGTTTGTTTTTCTTTAACAAGGCAGTGATGGGCTGGACTATTCGAGAAAATTCGGGGATAAACCTGCGGTAAAAGTTAGCGAAGCCTAACATGCTTTGCACACCTTTTACGGAGGATGGTGATGGCCATTTGAGAACTGTATCGACCTTCTTTGAATCCATACGCACTCCGCCAGGTGATAATATGAATCCCAAGAATTCAACTTCAGTCACGTTGAAAACACATTTTTCCAACTTAGCGAAAAGTTTGTGTTGACGCAATCTTTCGAGGACCATTTTCACGTGTTTCCGATGTTCAGATTCCGATGAAGAATAAACGAGGATGTCGTCAATGTAAACAACAACACACACATCTATGAGCTCTCTGAGGACATCGTTCATAAAATATTGAAAGGCGGCCGGGGCATTGCAAAGTCCGAAGGGCATGACCTGATATTCAAATAGCCCATACTTGGTGCGGAAGGCCGTCTTCCATTCATCGCCCTCTTTTACTCGTACCAAGTGGTAAGCTCCTCTAAGATCCAGCTTTGTATATATGCATGCTTTTCTGACTTGGTCCAGGAGTTCAGGGATCAAAGGTAACGGATATCTATTCTTAACGGTGATCTGGTTCAGGGAGCGATAATCTATACAAGTTCTAAGGTCTCCTTCCTTTTTTGGAACGAAGAACAAAGCTGAAGAAGCAGGGGACTTGGAAGGACGAATAAACCCATTTGCCAGGTATTGATCCAGGTATTGTCGAAGGTGAAGGTTCTCAGGCTCGGTGAGGGCATAAATTCTACTACAAGGAGGAGTAGATCCAGGTATCAGGTCTATCTAGCAGTCATAAGACCTATGAGGAGGTAGAGAGTTAGCCTGATCCCTCCGGAAAACATCTTGGTATTCTAGGTATTCGGGAGGTAACTGGGGAGTCTCTGAAGAAATTGCTGCCAGTGCAACACCAGGTGGAGGGTGACAAGTAGAGACACATTCTGGAAACTGGACTGTTCTTGCTCGCCAATCGATCAGAGGATTGTGTTTCTCTAACCAAGGTATTCCTAGAATAATCTGAAACTGAGGGGCCTTGATCACATCGAACATGATCTTCTCATGGTGTCCATCTTGACTTACTAGCGTCACCTCTTGAGTGGTATGCGTTACTGGCCCGGAGGCTATCTCCGTACCATCCACCGTAGTAATGACGTCCTTTACAGCCTTGGGACAAAGAGTTAGATTCATCCTCAAAACCATTTCATGATCCACATAATTGCCGATGGCACCGCTGTCGACGTAAGCTTCAATTGCATGTAATCGATCCGGATTATCAGGGCTAATGAGGACCATAGGTATCACGAAATGCGAGGTCATGGAACTGGTTTTCACGCTCGGCAAGAGGACCTCTATTCTTGTCGGGCGAGGTCGTTTCCCTGCTCAGAGTTTGTAACTTTGGTAACTGCAGCTCCTACTGCCTTCTTGGCAGGTTTCACCGGACAGTCTCGAAGAAAGTGCCCTGAGTTTCCGCAATAGAGGCATAATTGCAACTGTTTTCTCCTTTCCCGCTCCTTTTGTGTTAGAGGACCTTTCAGACCCCCTATTTGCATGGGTTCCCCGGAGTCTACTCCTTTGGAAGGAGTTGGCGGTTTGGAAAATACTCGAGCATCAAACTTGGAACGATCGGCCTTCCTGTTCTGCAGTCTGTGATCTATTTGAACGACTAAGTCTATATAGTCCGAACAATCTTGTGGGGGATTCACTACTTGGGCTAACACATCTTTGAGCTCTCCACGTAGACCTCTATAAAACAGCGTAATCCTTTTGTCCTCAGGCCATTGAGTTTCCACTATCAGTCTGTTGAAAGACGCAATATAAGCCAAAAGGTCTTGATTACCTTGTCGCAACGAAAGAAGCTCATTGTCCAAGGCCTGCCCCTGTGAATGTCTTGCGAACAGTTTTTCCATACTGAGCTGAAAAGCTTGAAAATCATGGAGGACCGGATCATCTTGATTTACTAGAGGGATCGACCAGTCTGCCGCATTGCCACTAAGGTACGAAAGCACAAAAGCTACTTTAGCTTGATCAGTTGGAAAGGCTGCTGGCCGGCATAAGAAATGCAACCGGCACTGATTGATAAATACTGCAAACCTCTTTGGGTCACCAGAAAATCGTTCGGGCGGAGCCAGAGGTACATTCCCAGGTAGGTTGATCTGCACTGGATTCATAGAGGATGTAGAAGGAAGATTTCCCCCAGATGCGGGTAACGGGGTCTGTCCGGCTTGTGACTGTAGCAATTGTCTAGCGAGATCATCTGTTCGCTCCTTGGAAATAATCAGTTCCCTTCTTAG
Organism: Ambystoma mexicanum; assembly: GCF_040938575.1. Taxonomy (NCBI): domain Eukaryota; kingdom Metazoa; phylum Chordata; class Amphibia; order Caudata; family Ambystomatidae; genus Ambystoma; species Ambystoma mexicanum. The sequence continues at coordinate 633,307,384 of NC_090928.1, read as the reverse complement.
AGCGTTCGTTTCCTGACAGGCTGCATGCACTTCTACCCTTAGTTCCCCAAGTAACTGGGCTAGCTGGTCGGTATCTGAGGTTTCCATAGCGCCTGGACGGGAGTTTTGTGGTAGGCTTTGTGTTCTGTAACGCTCACCTGATTCCCGTAGAGGCGCCGGTCTTGACTGGGCGTATACCGTATCTTCAAAGGTGTTGTGTAACACACGGCTGGCTCTTTGGGCTGGACCTCTGTGCACTGTATGTCTGACTCGAAGGGTAAGATGTCTGCAGATAGAAAATATGGGATTAAGGAACTGGGTTATTGAATGTCTCTCTCTTCTTCCCTTTCTCTTCTCCTGTAGAACCCCAAAGGTTAACGCTCTCACCTTAGGTAAGTGAACGCCGTGCTCTCCATCTGCCTCGGGGCAGGGTGCTGTAACCAGTTTCTTCACTGGATAAGGGGAGCAGGCCTCTTGACTTCAGAGGACTGCTGTCCGTCGTTTACTGCACGAACGGTAAGTTTCGAGTAATTCTAATGTCTTTAAAGTCTTTAGTAATGATGTTTCTTGTTTTGCAGGGTTCCGGCGATGGCGGATGACGGGCTGAAGTGAGTTGAAGATGGAGCCCGTGTGATGAATAGAAGCGCCTGGAAGCACGTAAGTAAGCGCTTGTTGCCTGCTTCACGATGCGCTCTAACTGTCTTTTTATTTTGCAAGTACAAGTTCGGAGCGGCTGCAGGGTGCCGGAATACCCACTGGGTTAGATGTGGAAAGGAGTAATGGCACGTGAGTATTAAAGTTCCCCAATGTCTTTAAACGCACCTTGTTTTGTCTTTCAGATGCCGGAATGCAGTGTGAAGGCCTCCGGAGCGCACGAAGAGTAGGTAAGCCTTTGTCTTTCAGATGCCGGAATGCAGCGCGAGGCGTTGGTGACAGCCGATGGACCAGGTAAGTGAAGAGCTGTCACTGAAGACCGTAATGCTAACCTGTTCTTTCTTGTCTTTATAGGTGTTGCTGAAGACTGGATTCAGGATGGTAAGCCTTTTTCCTTAGGCCCAGGATCAGATGCAGAAGACACGATGAGCGTTCTGCTGCAGAGGATGCAGAATAACGCAAAGCAAGATTCATCCATCGGGTGTGGTTTAAATAGCCTCCTGTAGTGCTTAGGTGTCTCCTTCCACAGCCACGCCTAGGTAAGAAAAGAGTTCCTGCTTTCCAGAAGAGTTCCAGTGTTCTGAATCTAGGGAGTGGCTCCTGCCCCACCCAACAGGAAAAGTAGTTCCAAACAGAAGAGGATCAGAGGCTCAACTGGCAGGCAAGTAAGCAGCATGGTCTGCTGCAGGTAAGTCCACCCAAGCATTATGAGCCCGGCGCTTCCAGCGCTGGGACTGGGCATATTTATGAGCCTGGTGCCGCTGGCGCCAGGACTGGGTCCAAAAGGTCCCAATTGGGACTGGTTGGCACTCGGAACCTGGGTTATGGATCTGCTTCCAAGGGAGTTGGGAAAACCCTGACCTTTTGGAAGCAGAGATCATGACACCCATTTTTAGAACATTTGGTCAAGTTCTTTGAGTTCCGCCACATCTCTCCTAATCCCACGTTATTTAGCTGTTGCTTAACATGAATCACCCAATGTAGGGAGCATCCTTCAGGATGGCCAAGTAAATTTCTGAAGGCATCCCAATACTTCTGGGGTCACCCAAAGTCTAGCCCAATACAGTACTGGTTTCCATGGCTAATGTAGACGCAATAGGCGCTAGGCCGCACTCCATCAGTCAGAGAGCACTAGGAAAGATTCTTGGTAATCTAAGGAGTTTTTTTTTTTATCTGGTCTCAGCTAACCCTAGATTCAAGGGATTGTATACCTCCATATTTAAGCTCCATGCAATATAGATGATGTAGTCTGTATTGTATAAATATTGGTTGCAGGCAGTGCAGCCCTCTCTTCATGCGCCACAAAGAATTTATTAAGGCCACCATTATTTATTTCCATTACAGTCTGTGGTTTTTCTGAATCCGATACCCATGACACTGTATCGGAGAACTGAACACCAAGATAATCATACAGACTAACTTGCTCCAAAACGGTTCTGTTGATCTTCAGAGAACATACACACAGCTTCCCTCTCCTTGGTCTAAATACCATTGTCCTGGTCTTGTTTTTATTAAGAGTTAGACTCGGTTCAGAACATTTGGTGACAAAGTAATCCATGCAAAGCACGCTCCCCGTAGATGTTGTGGCCAACAGGCATGCGTCATCAGCAAAGAAAATGCCATAAAGACGTCAGCACCAAGCCTCAGAGGATCCAGCCTTCCCTCCGGACACCTTTCCACCAAGTCCAGGACAACTTCATTGATGTATAAACAGAACAGGAGCGGGGCAAGGACACAGCCTTGCCGCACGTCCCTGTCCACCCCAAACTGCTTTGTGGTTTACCCTACCAAAACCCCATCCCCCCACTTCAACAGTGTTTGCCACAGCCGAGCTCTAGGTACACTACCAAAAACAGTCTGCAAGTCAACAAAGACTGCTTTCCCCTGCATTTTCTTTAGAATAGTATATTTCTGGGTAACCACAGAGAGATGAAACATTGATCAACTGTACTCAACCCTTGCTGAAGACCAGCCTGTAAGTGAGAGATGAGATTGTTAAAGATCACCCATTCCTGGAGCTGATTTAGTAATACTTCAGCAAACATTTTTCCTGTAGCGTCAAGTAAAGAAATAGGCCTATAATTCGCAGGGTTTCAGTAGTATTGGGGCCCAAACATCAGGTTCATCTCTCATCAGATCGGCCGGTATTCTGTTCGCGCCATGTGCTTTCTGGCTCTTGCCTCTCAGTATTGTATCCTTAACTGCTGACAATGTTAAAATAAACGAGGATCTACTGTAATCGTGATTCTCCAGCTCTATCATACCCAAGGCCTTAGTGCTGATGCACCGATGATCTACATCCTCTTTATATAGGCCACAAAAGTGTCTTCTGCCGCAATATGGCAGTGAATTTTGTTATATTTTGATTCCTTTCTGTTTGAAACTAGTGTCCAAAAAGCCTTTGCATCTTTGTTATCATTGCTACTGTGAGCTCTTCACAATTAGTTTTGTGCTACTGCTCTTTCGTTTTGTTCCCTTTATTTCTGTAGGTGCGCTTTTTGCTAAGCCTCCTTATCCACCTTCCCTTCTGTTGCACGATAATCCATTAGCTCCCATATGAGCTGCCTACACTCGTTATCGAACCACTCAAGTGCTTTCTTGTTGAACTCAATCGCGCGTCTAGTAAACAAAGGACATAGTGCTGTTAACTACTCAAATGTACCCAGTACCTTGTTGTGATTGTGGTTACCTCCACAAATACTCGCAATGGCTGGTGATATCATTTGGTAAACAACCTGTTTCAACACAGTTGTCAATATCTGGTCGCATTTATTAATCCGCCTGGCGTTCCCAGATATCCTAATCAAAACCGTAGGCACAGTGACATTGGATGGATTACCTCCAATTCTTGTTCTCAACTGGAGGGGTTTGTGATCACTATCCATACGATTGATTACACTAAAATCCTCAACTGCTTCCCAGTCACCACCAAGACTAGCATATAGTCAATTTGTGAGGAACAATTAAACCCAAAAAATGTATTCTTCGCAGGTCTATCTCCGTAGCAACTACCATTGCAGGCCTTTAAATCTAGTGCTTGCAATAGTCAAGCGCACTCCAACGCATATTTGTGTACCCGTGGGGGATAACTAGCCACTATTGAGGGAATATCCAACACCAGATCTACTTCATCACACAAGGACTGTACAGGTTTGTAGGACTAGTGATATTTCAAACATGTCATCTGGTACAACTTAAATTGCCTTCCAACCGTACCAGCTGTCCCTCCTGTATTGGGATTAGGTCATTCTTACACCCTTCCTGACCTGGTCCACTTGTCCCAATTTCCTTAAGCAGTTTAGAGGCAAGGTTATCTCCTCCCTACAAAAAAGTTCACACTCATCTCAATAGCTCCAATTGCATTAGCCCCTCCATCTAAGATTACACAATTACCTCAGGGAATCTTCCAAGTCCCCTTTTCCTTGCCCCGCCCCTATCTGTATCATGTAAGACTTCCTTTATTTCAGATATAAGTACATTAACTTCATTGGTGGCCTCAAAGTGTTTGTAAACCCTCTTGGGACCAACCCCAGGCAAAATAGTCGAGTTTGCTTTACACCACACCATTCTCCCTATCCCACACTGGCAAGAAAATACTTCTATCACACAAAGTGCAGGTGCAAATGGAAATAGCGAAGAGCAAAAACAGGACCAAAAGGGAAATAAAGTGCAATACTAAAGTGCAAATATGCAATTATCAAGGGAAAAATAGAACACAGAGCTTTGTTATCATTTGCAGTTCACAAAAGTCAACGCAAATTACATATAACTACACCCTTATGCCAGTATTCAAATAGATAACTAAGGAGCTGCAAAGTTAAAAATCTGTACTAGTGTACTGTTTGGGAGGCGGCTAAGGCCACCTGGCGGGGATTACCGATTCGGTAGGGGGCAAGGAGAAAAAGGGAGCGGATGCTGCTAAAGAATAGGCTGTTGGAAAGGAATATACATGCTTGTTCTGATGGGAGAGAGGGACTTATACGAGATGTCCAAAAGAAGAGGGACGAACTGAGCACAGAGTTGGGAAAGGTTGAGAGGCAACTGCAATTTTTTAAAGCAGAAGTATTACGAGAAGGTGGACAAGGCAGATGGACTTTTGGAAGCCAGTCTGCGTGGGAAAATGGTTGAAGGATGGGCTGATGGAAATGAAGGGGTAGAGGGAAAGGAGGAGACGTCTTCTGAGGGAATAGCAGAGAGTTTTGCAAGGTTCTATGAGGCTTTGTATGGCACAAGAGGGGAGCCAGAACAGGGAAGGATAAAGGAGTATTTGCAGGACATCACTCTTCCCCGGCTGAGCAGAGAGGAGGTACAGGACATGGAGGCTCCAGTTTGCCTTGAGGAGGTCCTTCAGGCGATTGAGGATGCACACTGTGAAAGCCCCTGGGGATGACCGTTTTACACCGGGGTTTTATAAATGTTTTGCTGATTGCCTCTCGCCTCATCTATGTTATGCTGTTTAATCATCCTTTGGTGACTGGATGGGCCCCTGAGTCTTTTATACGTGCCTGGACATCGGTGATCCCCAAAGGGGGTGGGGGGGGGATTCGGGCCCCAGGGTCATGCAGGGGATTTCGGCTGATATCTCTGCTCAAGGTGGACGCAAAGATTTTTTACAAGAGTACTGGCCTCTGGACTGGAGGACTTAATGCTGCGATTGGTTCATGGGGGATTCGGTGGGTTTCATTAAGGGGAGACGGGGGCTGATACCTTGCAGAAGACTGCACCTGATGGACATGGCCCGGGGCAAAGGGGCTAACCCGACTACTGTGGCTTTGAATGCAGAGCACGCCTTTTGATTGGGTAGAATGTGCCTTCCTATACAGGGTTCTGGGGAAGTATGGGTTTGGGGACTATACGCTCAAGGGAATTCAGGGGTTGTACTCTATCCCTTCTGCAAGGGTGTCGGTTGATGGGCAGTACTCGAGAGCCTTCACGTCGCAGAGGGGCACCAGACAGAGGTGTCCGCTCTCGCCCCTTCTCTTCACATCATCAAAGGAGCGATTGGCAGAGTGACTTAGGGCCACCCCCCAGGTGGTAGGGATTCAAGTAGGGGGGGAGGGGGGTCAGAGTTCAAGTTGGGGCTTTATGCCGATGATGTGTTCCTTCATGAGTGCAACCCGCATACCTTGATCCCTGCCACGCTGGAGGTGATGAGTCAATTTGTTACTTTATCTAAGTTCAAGGTTAACATGGCCAAGTCTGTCTTGTTCCCTTTTGATGATGACAGTGCAAGAAATTTGGGAGTGCTGGAGAAACTGGGATGGAGGTGCTCTTGGAGATGCTGAGTTATCTGGGGGTGGTGTTCACCCACAGGCTGGGGGATTTATGTGAGGCTAACTAGCCCCCCTTGCTGGGACCTCTGTATAGTAGTATGTTCAAATGGCAGAAACTCACTATATCCTGGATGGGACGTCTTAACATGCTGAAAATGAACTTTCTCCCTAAGATCCTGTATCTTTTTCAGATGCTCCCTATATGTGTTCTGGAGGTTTTGTCAATGGAGGCTAAGGGGCATACGTTGAGGTGTTTGTGGCAAGGGAAGAAACCCTTGGTGGCCTACGATACCTTGGTGCTCCCCAAGGAGAGAGGGGCGTGGAATTTCTGGATCTTTTACTTTCAAATTAAAATTTGTAATTTTTCAAAACACAAAGCACAGTACTGCCAAGTATCAGTATCCAGCCAAAGTGGTCCACATAACAATTAACCCCGCCCTGTATAAACCCCCTCCACGCCCCCCCGCCCCTCAACTCTTGCCGTCACAACCATCTGTCTTCAGTAAATCTCCCCTGAGTATGGTCTGCCTGAATCATTCCCCCTCACAATCTGGCATTTCATCATTGTCTCGTGTCCTTTAACCCTCACAACTCTTGCACATTCATAAAAGTAGAACCTTGCACCGCCTCCACCGCTCCTACCGTCCCCCTCAGAGCCCTTTGATCTCCAGTTCAAACTTCCGTTGGAATATATCTGTTCCTAAATTCCCCCATTCCGTCTGGCCCATGCACCCCAGCCATGTATAGTTGCTGTAATTCTCTCAATCACGCATATACTTTCCCCGGCATTTACCCATTGTAACGCTCACCTGATTCCCGTAGAGGCGCCGGTCTTGACTGGGCGTATACCGTATCTGCAAAGGTGATGTGTAACACACGGCTGGCTCTTTGGGCTGGACCTCTGTGCACTGTATGTCTGACTTGAAGGGTAAGATGTCTTAGGTAAGTGAACGCCGTGCTCTCCATCTGCCTCGGGGCAGGGTGCTGTAACCAGTTTCTTCACTGGATAAGGGGAGCAGGCCTCTTGACTTCAGAGGACTGCTGTCCGTCATTTACTGCACGAACGGTAAGTTTCGGGTAATTCTAATGTCTTTAAAGTCTTTAGTAATGATGTTTCTTGTTTTGCAGGGTTCCGGCGATGGCGGATGACGGGCTGAAGTGAGTTGAAGATGGAGCCCGTGTGATGAATAGAAGCGCCTGGAAGCACGTAAGTAAGCGCTTGTTGCCTGCTTCACGATGCGCTCTGTCTTTTTATTTTGCAGGTACAAGTTCGGAGCGGCTGCAGGGTGCCGGAATACCCAGTGGGTTAGATGTGGAAAGGAGTAATGGCACGTGAGTATTAAAGTTCCCCAATGTCTTTAAATGCACCTTGTTTTGTCTTTCAGATGCGGGATGCAGCGCCGAAGGCCTCCGGAGCGTGCGAAGAGTTGGTAAGCTTTTGTCTTTCGGATGCCGGAATGCAGTGTGAAGACCTCCGGAGCGCACGAAGAGTAGGTAAGCCTTTGTCTTTCAGATGCCGGAATGCAGCGCGAGGCGTTGGTGACAGCCGATGGACCAGGTAAGTGAAGAGCTGTCACTGAAGACCGTAATGCTAACCTGTTCTTTCTTGTCTTTATAGGTGTTGCTGAAGACTGGATTCAGGATGGTAAGCCTTTTTCCTTAGGCCCAGGATCAGATGCAGAAGACACGATGAGCGTTCTGCTGCAGAGGATGCAGAATAACGCAAAGCAAGATTCATCCATCGGGTGTGGTTTAAATAGCCTCCTGTAGTGCTTAGGTGTCTCCTTCCACAGCCACGCCTAGGTAAGAAAAGAGTTCCTGCTTTCCAGAAGAGTTCCAGTGTTCTGAATCTAGGGAGTGGCTCCTGCCCCACCCAACAGGAAAAGTAGTTCCAAACAGAAGAGGATCAGAGGCTCAACTGGCAGGCAAGTAAGCAGCATGGTCTGCTGCAGGTAAGTCCACCCAAGCATTATGAGCCCGGCGCTCCCAGCGCTGGGACTGGGCATATTTATGAGCCTGGTGCCACTGGCGCCAGGACTGGGTCCAAAAGGTCCCAATTGGGACTGGTTGGCACTCGGAACCTGGGTTATGGATCTGCTTCCAAGGGAGTTGGGAAAACCCTGACCTTTTGGAAGCAGAGATCATGACAGTACCCCCCCCCCAAGGCCCCTCCCAAACCGGGCTTCTCCGGGGGTTTTGGCTTGTCAGGAAATGTTCGGTGAAATCTTTTGATTAGGCGAGGAGCGTGGACATATTCAGCAGGTTCCCAGGATCTCTCTTGGGGCCCGTAGCCTTTCCAGTCAATTAGGTAAAATAGTTTAGATTTGGAGATCTTGGAGTCCAGAATGCTTTTGACTTCAAACTCGAGTTCTCCATCAACTAGGATAGGTTTTGGAGATTTAGTTAGTCGGGTTTGAGGTTGCACGGGTTTTAATAGAGAGACGTGGAAGACCGGATGTATCTTCATGTGCGGGGGCAAGTCCAACTTGACCGCTACTGGGTTTGCTATGGTAGTGATGGAATAGGGACCAAGGTATCTTGGGTTGAATGTGCGTGGCCCTTTTAGAGGTAGATATTTGGTGGATAACCAGACTTGATCCCCTACTTGATATTGAGGGGCTTCCTTCCGATGTTGATCTGCTCCTTTCTTGTATTGTTCTTTAGCCCTTTGGAGGTGAGAAACAGCTTCCTTAAAGGCTTGGGTGATTGTAGAATGCAGGTAGTCTACTGCTGGTGTTTCAAGATCTTGGAGGGGATCCAACTCCGAGGTTCGAGGGTGACTGCCGTACAAAAGAAAAAACGGGGTTTTCCCAGTTCCCGAATGGACAGAGTTATTGTAGGCATATTCGGCTATCCAAAGGATGTCTTTCCAAGTTTTTTCAGTTTGTTGCAGCATGCAGCGTAAATACTGTTCCAGAGTTTGATTGGTCCTCTCGGTTTGTCCGTCGGTCTGAGGATGGTGACTGGTCGATAGTCTCACATCAATTTGAGCCGACCGACAGCAACTTCGCCAAAAATGAGAAATAAATTGACTACCTCGATCCGAAATTAGAACCGAAGGAAAACCGTGCAGTCGGACGATGTTTTCGAGAAATTCTCGGGCCAGAGTTGCTGCTATTGGCAAGCCTTTGAGCGGAATGAAATGCGCCATCTTGGAGAATAAGTCCACGATTACTAGAATCGTATTGTATCCGGAGCATGGAGGTAGATCGGTGATGAAGTCCATAGAAAGCGTATGCCAAGGGCGAGGTGGGATGTCAATAGGGCGTAAGAGGCCTGCTGGTCTTTCCTTTTGACTCTTGTTTTGGGCGCATACTCCACAGGACATTATAAAGTCTCTGATATCTTTTTTCCAAGACGGCCACCAGAAGTAGCGCTTGATCTTTTCTGAGGTCTTGGCCATACCGGGATGTCCTTCCATTAAAGAATCGTGATAACAAAAGATTACTTTTTTCTGTAAATCTGTGCTGGGTAGGTATAATCGTTCTTGGAAATACAATAAGTTGTCCTTTACTGCAAAGTCCTTTCCCTGCAGATGCCAATTCTGTATGTCTGCTGGAGTTACAAGTTGCCTGGCCTTATCCTTAACTTCCTCTATGGATTCTGTGGCGATTACACCCAGAATTCTTTGTTTGGGAATGATTGGTACAGGTTTAGGGTTGATCAAGTGTTCTTCCACTCCCATCCGAGAAAGGGCATCAGCTTTACCGTTCTTTGTACCAGGTCGATAGGTAATTATGAAGTCAAACTCGGCAAAGAATAATGCCCAACGGAGTTGTCTAGAGGATTGGGCTTTTGCGGTTTTCAAATATTGCAGGTTTCGGTGATCCGTAATCACAGTAACGGTGTGTCGGGCCCCCAGCAGATAATGCCGCCAAGCCTTAAAGGCAGACTTGATAGCCAGAAGTTCCTTGTCAGTAATCGTGTAATTGATTTCAGGAGGCGAGAATTTGCGGGACCAAAATGCCACGGGATGCAACTGATTGGTTACCGGGTCCTTTTGTGATAGAACTGCCCCCATGGCAAGGCTTGAAGCATCAGTTTCCACGATGTAGGGGAGTTCGGGGCGAGGGTGTTTTAAGATTGGTGCAGAGATAAATTTAGTCTTCAAATCCTGGAAAGCTTGTTCCGCCTCGGTAGACCATTCAAAACGTTTGTTTTTCTTTAACAAGGCAGTGATGGGATGGACTATTCGAGAGAATTCGGGGATAAACCTGCGGTAAAAGTTAGCGAAGCCTAACATGCTTTGCACACCTTTTACGGAGGATGGTGATGGCCATTTGAGAACTGCATCGACCTTCTTTGAATCCATACGCACTCCGCCAGGTGATAATATGAATCCCAAGAATTCAACTTCAGTCACGTTGAAAACACATTTTTCCAACTTAGCGAAAAGTTTGTGTTGACGCAATCTTTCGAGGACCATTTTCACGTGTTTCCGATGAAGAATAAACGAGGTTGTCGTCAATGTAAACAACAACACACACATCTATGAGCTCTCTGAGGACATCGTTCATAAAATATTGAAAGGCGGCCGGGGCATTGCAAAGTCCGAAGGGCATGACCTGATATTCAAATAGTCCATACTTGGTGCGGAAGGCCGTCTTCCATTCATCGCCCTCTTTTACTCGTACCAAGTGGTAAGCTCCTCTAAGATCCAGCTTTGTATATATGCATGCTTTTCTGACTTGGTCCAGGAGCTCAGGGATCAAAGGTAACGGATATCTATTCTTGTCTGGTTCAGGGAGCGATAATCTATACAAGTTCTAAGGTCTCCTTCCTTTTTTGGAACGAAGAACAAAGCTGAAGAAGCAGGGGACTTGGAAGGACGAATAAACCCATATGCCAGGTATTGATCCAGGTATTGTCGAAGGTGAAGGTTCTCAGGCTCGGTGAGGGCATAAATTCTACTACAAGGAGGAGTAGATCCAGGTATCAGGTCTATCTGGCAGTCATAAGACCTATGAGGAGGTAGAGAGTTAGCCTGATCCTTCCGGAAAACATCTTGGTATTCGGGAGGTAACTGGGGAGTCTCTGAAGAAATTGCTGCCAGTGCAACACCAGGTGGAGGGTGACAAGTAGAGACACATTCTGGAAACTGGACCGTTCTTGCTCGCCAATTGATCAGAGGATTGTGTTTCTCTAACCAAGGTATTCCTAGAATAATCTGAAACTGAGGGGCCTTGATCACATCGAACACGATCTTCTCATGGTGTCCATCTTGACTTACTAGCGTCACCTCTTGAGTGGTATGCGTTACTGGCCCGGAGGCTATCTCCGTACCATCCACCGTAGTAATGACGTCCTTTACAGCCTTGGGACAAAGAGTTAGATTCATCCTCAAAACCATTTCATGATCCACATAATTGCCGATGGCACCGCTGTCGACGTAAGCTTCAATTGCATGTAATCGATCCGGATTATCAGGGCTAATGAGGACCATGGGTATCACGAAATGCGAGGTCACGGAACTGGTTTTTACGCTCGGCAAGAGGACCTCTATTCTTGTCGGGCGAGGTCGTTTCCCTGCTCAGAGTTTGTAACTTTGGTAACTGCAGCTCCTACTGCCTTCTTGGCAGGTTTCACCGGACAGTCTCGAAGAAAGTGCCCTGAGTTTCCGCAATAGAGGCATAATTGCAACCGTTTTCTCTTTTCCCGCTCCTTTTGTGTTAGAGGACCTTTCAGACCCCCTATTTGCATGGGTTCCCCGGAGTCTACTCCTTTGGAAGGAGTTGGCGGTTTGGAAAATACTCGAGCATCAAACTTGGAACGATCGGCCTTCCTGTTCTGCAGTCTGTGATCTAGTTGAACGACTAAGTCTATATAGTCCGAACAATCTTGTGGGGGATTCACTACTTGGGCTAACACATCTTTGAGCTCTCCACGTAGACCTCTATAAAACAGCGTAATCCTTTTGTCCTCAGGCCATTGAGTTTCCACTATCAGTCTGTTGAAAGACGCAATATAAGCCAAAAGGTCTTGATTACCTTGTCGCAACGAAAGAAGCTCATTGTCCAAGGCCTGCCCCTGTGAATGTCTTGCGAACAGTTTTTCCATACTGAGCTGAAAAGCTTGAAAATCATGGAGGACTGGATCATCTTGATTTACTAGAGGGATCGACCAGTCTGCCGCATTGCCACTAAGGTACGAAAGCACGAAAGCTACTTTAGCTTGATCAGTTGGAAAGGCTGCTGGCCGGCATAAGAAATGCAACCGGCACTGATTGATAAATACTGCAAACCTCTTTGGGTCACCAGAAAATCGTTCGGGCGGAGCCAGAGGTACATTCCCAGGTAGGTTGATCTGCACTGGATTCATAGAGGATGTAGAAGGAAGATTTCCCCCAGATGCGGGTAAGGCTTGTGACTGTAGCAATTGTCTAGCGAGATCATCTGTTCGCTCCTTGGAAATAATCAGTTCCCTTCTTAGAGCTTTCGTTTCCTGACGGGCTGCATGCACTTCTGCCCTTAGTTCCCCAAGTAACTGGGCTAGCTGGTCGGTATCCGAGGTTTCCATAGCGCCTGGACGGGAGTTTTGTGGTAGGCTTTGCGTTCTGTAACGCTCACCTGATTCCCGTAGAGGCGCCGGTCTTGACTGGGCGTATACCGTATCTGCAAAGGTGATGTGTAACACACGGCTGGCTCTTTGGGCTGGACCTCTGTGCACTGTATGTCTGACTTGAAGGGTAAGATGTCTTAGGTAAGTGAACGCCGTGCTCTCCATCTGCCTCGGGGCAGGGTGCTGTAACCAGTTTCTTCACTGGATAAGGGGAGTAGGCCTCTTGACTTCAGAGGACTGCTGTCCGTCGTTTACTGCACGAACGATAAGTTTCGGGTAATTCTAATGTCTTTAAAGTCTTTAGTCATGATGTTTCTTGTTTTGCAGGGTTCCGGCAATGGCGGATGACGGGCTGAAGTGAGTTGAAGATGGAGCCCGTGTGATGAATAGAAGCGCCTGGAAGCACGTAAGTAAGCGCTTGTTGCCTGCTTCACGATGCGCTCTAACTGTCTTTTTATTTTGCAGGTACAAGTTCGGAGCGGCTGCAGGGTGCCGGAATACCCAGTGGGTTAGATGTGGAAAGGAGTAATGGCACGTGAGTATTAAAGTTCCCCAATGTCTTTAAACGCACCTTGTTTTGTCTTTCAGATGCGGGATGCAGCGCCGAAGGCCTCCGGAGCGTGCGAAGAGTTGGTAAGCTTTTGTCTTTCGGATGCCGGAATGCAGTGTGAAGACCTCCGGAGCGCACGAAGAGTAGGTAAACCTTTGTCTTTCAGATGCCGGAATGCAGTGCGAGGCGTTGGTGACAGCCGATGGACCAGGTAAGTGAAGAGCTGTCACTGAAGACCGTAATGCTAACCTGTTCTTTCTTGTCTTTATAGGTGTTGCTGAAGACTGGATTCAGGATGGTAAGCCTTTTTCCTTAGGCCCAGGATCAGATGCAGAAGACACGATGAGCGTTCTGCTGCAGAGGATGCAGAATAACGCAAAGCAAGATTCATCCATCGGGTGTGGTTTAAATAGCCTCCTGTAGTGCTTAGGTGTCTCCTTCCACAGCCACGCCTAGGTAAGAAAAGAGTTCCTGCTTTCCAGAAGAGTTCCAGTGTTCTGAATCTAGGGAGTGGCTCCTGCCCCACCCAACAGGAAAAGTAGTTCCAAACAGAAGAGGATCAGAGGCTCAACTGGCAGGCAAGTAAGCAGCATGGTCTGCTGCAGGTAAGTCCACCCAAGCATTATGAGCCCGGCGCTTCCAGCGCTGGGACTGGGCATATTTATGAGCCTGGTGCCACTGGCGCCAGGACTGGGTCCAAAAGGTCCCAATTGGGACTGGTTGGCACTCGGAACCTGGGTTATGGATCTGCTTCCAAGGGAGTTGGGAAAACCCTGACCTTTTGGAAGCAGAGATCATGACACCCATACCTTCTTCCCTCGAAGCAGTAACCTCTTCCAGTACCTTGCCAAACACGCCCTGCCCGCTAATAATAGAAAGTGCGGTAGTCATGGGGAGGCTGCTATATTCCCCTTCACTGCCCTCCAGTCCAAATAATACCAAATGTGGCGTCTTCCTTCAGGGGACTCCCTCCAGTTCCTTAATCCATCCAAGGACCTCATCCCAATATATTTGAACCCTCTCACAGCCCCACCACATGTGCCAGTAGTCGGCCCGTTCCCCACATTCATGCCAACAGAGAGGACTTGTGTCTGGGAGCATCTTTGAGAGCCGCACTGGATCATATTGTCACCTTTGGAGTAATTTGATTGTGTGAAGTTTATACAGGAATGCAATGGAACCCCTGTACGCGCCGCGACACATCTGTCCCTACAAGTGGTCATACAGTTCCACTCCCTTTTCCTACAAAGCTTCTCTGTGCTTCCCCTGCTCACTTCCAGTAGCACCATATATAAGGATGAAATTAAGCATCTCATTTCCTTCTCCATGGCGGTGAGCTCCCTCTGTATCAGATCCTTCCAGGGCTCCACCGTGATCACCCCCTTCAGTTGAAGGTATGAGAACACAGTTTCCCTATTCCCAGCGCTTCCTCGAAGTCTACCAATGAGATGAAGCGGCCATTCCACCACGACTGGCCAATCCTTGTTAACCCCGCTTTGAACCCTGTTTGGAAACTGTCCAGGTTTGGGATCAAATCCCTCACCCCCGGAACCCGCATGTGGCTCTGAGAGGGCAACGCTGTCACCCGCCTCATCTCCGGCCCCTTCCTCCAAATGTTCCAAATGACCCCCAGAATAGGATGTTCCCTGATCCTTCGCGGATAGGATCTCTTGGTACCCAGATCCACCCCCACCCCACAACGTCCCCCTGGAACAATTGTCCAGATCCACCCTTTGGGAGTCCCGCCATTCCCTCAGATGCAGAATTAGAACTCTGGGAGAATCAGTACCTCATATGCCACTCTGGCTTTTTTCCACTGCCACAGGAACCACAAGAGCCAGTGCTTGACCTCCCGAAAGAATCAGTGCGGGATCCGAATCGGGAGAATTTGAAATAAATAAAGCATTCTGGAGAGAAAGTTCATCTTTACAGTGTTTTACCGTCCCAGCCATGAGATCGTCAGTTTGCCCCATCTCTCCAAGTCGTCGAATAGCCTTGCTAACAGTGAGGGGAAATTGGCCTCATATAGAACCCCATCCTTCCCGTGACATCTATCCCTATGTACCGCAGTTTATCCTCCTCAATCCTCATTCCCAGTGCGATTAGACCACGCCTATTGTCCTCCCCCTCTGGGTGCAGTGGGATGAGGATGTATTTCCCTTTGTTCATTTTAAAACCTGCAAAGAGCCCATATTGCTCCACTATTTCCACCGCCAGTGGGACCGAGGACATCGGGTTTCCAAGATGCAATAAGATATTGTTGGTGTGTAAACCCAGCTTATATTCTACTCCACCCACGATAATTCCCTCCACCCGGGAGTCGTTCCGCAGCCTCTGGGCCAGGGGCTCCAAGGACATCGTGAAAAGGAGCTGCAAGAGGGGACACCCCTGTCTGGTGCCCCCGACCCAGCCCGAACCACCATGAAAAATTCCCGTTTGCGGCCACACAAACCTGTCGGTTCCGAGTACAGTGCCATGGTTCTCCGCAGGAACTTATCACCTATTCGAAACTTGCCAAGGACCGACCTTACAAACCCCCAGTACACTCTGTCAAATGCTTTTTCTGCGTCGACTGATAGGAGCGTGGGTTCCCTCCCTCGCCCCTTTGATCAGATGGAGGGTTTTACGCATTGGGTCTGCCCCCAATGAAGCCCACTGGGTCCGCGTACACCAAACTTGGCATGTGGGCATCCAGCCTAGTCGCCAACACATGGGTGAACAATTTTGCGTCCACGTTGAGAGATCGGGCGATACGAGCTACAGAGCTGGGATTTCTACCCTCCAAGTATAACCAAAATAAGCACCCGTATGAACGATCTCGGGGCACGTCCGGTTTCCAATATGTTATTAGACAATTTGACTAGATGTGGGACCAGGGTCCCTGCAAATATACAAACACGCAGTATACCAGTTTTCCCCTGGTGCCTTACCCAAGTGCAATTTCCGTATGGCCTGCATGATTTCCTCCCCACTGATGGGGTCATCCATTGACCTTGCCTCTTCCTGAGTCAATGCCGGAAGGGACACGTCCTCCAAGTAAGGTGCCAACCCATCCCCTGATGGCTGGTCCCTCTCCTTATATAGACCTTCGTGAAAGTCGGCAAAACCCTTGACTATCCCTCCCCAGGTGATGTCACTGGGGTGCCCTGCAGCCCCTGCAAACCAGATATCCATCTTTCCACCAGTTGGCCTTGCAACCGCGCTGCCAGCCTTGTCCCCTTTTTCATAATACTTTTGCTTTAGAAACTGGAGCTTCTGGACTACACTTACTTCTAAAAGACAGCATTCCTCCCTCTTACCCGTACTTCCTCTATCCACTCCCCGCCCCTTCTTCCGTTGCTCGTATTCTTTCCTCCAAGGTCCCTATCTCTGCACGCAGCCTATTCTCCAACAAATTCCCCTCCCACTTTTTACGTACCCCCCACCCTGATCAGGAGACCCCTCCATGTCACCTTGCCCCCTTCACAAACTGTACCCTGATCCACTTCTTGCGTATCATTCAAGAGGAAATACTCCATTGCCTCTTCAAACTCTTCCCTAAAGACCTTGTCCTTCCATAGGGACTCGTTGCACCTCCATATCGATTTCCCAGGACCCAGCCCAAACCATTGCAAATCCAGGTATACCATGTCGTGGTCCGACCAGGTAATCGGGTGGATCTCAGAATCTGATGCCACCTCGAGAAGCTCTCTTGGCACATACAAATAATCCATCCTAGTATACGTCCCATGTGGCATGGAGTAGAACATAAATGCATGTTCCTAGGGGTGAAAGAAGCGCCAAGGGTTCCGTAAGAGTCCAGGCAAGCCTGCAATCCCCCCCAGCTGTGCAGTCCTTGCCGTTGCTGGTCCCATGGTTCTCCTATCACACTGAACATCTGCCCACATGCTGAGATTCTCCCCCCACCCCCACTACCAGGTGTCCTTGTCCCCTCATTCAGATGTCTTGCTAGTATGGGCTCTAGAAAACATAGCTGACCATGGCTAGGAGCGTACGCCGCCATAAAGGTAAAACTGATCCCCCGTATGAAACCAGACAGCAGAACCGCCCTTCCCTCTGGGGCACCTCCACATTTCGCTACCTCAATTTTCAATCTCCTGTGTAGCAGGATACCAACCCCCTTTCTTGAGTCCCCAGAACTACAGTATTCCTGTCCCACAAGACCACAGGGGATTCTCCTTTTCTCACTCCTGGATAACCAAATTTCCTGGTTAAAGTGAACGTCAATCCCAGCTCTCTCCGGAATCCGCAAACTATCATTCCTCTCCCCACTATTTAGGGTCCATCTCCCCACCTTAAGCACATCAATTTGGACAGACCACTTCATACCCCAGGTAATCTCAGTGTGGCTTGTGATCGCGCATAGTCGTACCCCCTCTGAATCTCAAGGAGACACCCTGCCCCTCCTCCCTCTCCCCTCTCCCCCCTCCCTTGCGGCGCCCGGTATCCACCTGTTACCATCACTGGATGAATCCTGTGCCACCAATAGGACCCGAACCCCGTGCCAACCATTTGAACCAAGACGATGAGCCCCCTGCCCCCTTCATGCAACAACATTTCAAAATCCAAACATCTCATCCCCCAACACTACCACCAGACCCATCTGGTATAAACAGTTTATTCCAGCATCTATTCCAATAACTAAGCCCCTCAACAGGCTTCAATTGAGGGTCCATCACATGCCCCTTAACGGACCTTCAGAGCCCAGCTGCCCGCCTCCAGAGAAAAAAAAGGGAAGGCGCCTCCGAGACCAGCGGTCCCGCACCCTCTCCCACCCCCACCAAAGAGATGCACAGGCCATAGGTCAAGTGTCCCCCGTTGACAGGGTTTTAAGCTGCCTCTATTTCCTCGAGGCTGGCACCTTGCGCCTGTTTGGTCCTTGTATGCACCACCTCCTGTCCTCGGGGGGCCTTCGATCTTCCATCAGCTCCCTGGTGACCATGTGTATATCCTCCTCTTTGACCAGTTTATAGTCGTACCATCCACCTCGAAGGAGATGGAGAAGGGGAAGCCCCATCTGTATCGTACCCCCTTCTCATTCAGCCATTTTGTGAGGGGTGCAGATAGACGCCTCTCTGACAACATAAGTGAAGACAGGTCTTGAAAAATCGCAACTTTGGCGTTGCCCAGAGTTACCGTGCCTACCCCCCCTCGCCCTTTCCAATATTTTCTGCTTGTCTGGATAGTTATTAAACCGAGCTAGCACAGATCTCGGGCCTCTGCCTGCTCTACCTGCTCTGTGTACCCTGTCAATTTTGGGCTCGTCGATGGTATCATCTCCGAACAGCACTTCGCCATTTCATGGACAAACCTGCGGAGGTCTCTTTCCGTCTCACCCTCTTACTTTGGCACCCCAAAGAATTGCAAGTTGTTCCTCCTTTCTCATAGATGTCCATTTTAAGTGTGATTTCCCCTTTTCTCCTCTCAAGTTCCGCCATCCTCATATCTGAGTTTCCTTAAGGGAGGACAGATTATTTTCCACCGCTTGCAACCTCTCGTCCATTGAGTCAATCCGGACATTAATTTTGTCCACTTTGCCTCCAATATCCACCGTCATTCCTCGGATATCCTCTAGTAATCAGGCAATGTCCCTCTTCATGGACATGGGGTCCTCCCCTTCTTCCTGCATCTTCCTTTCCAGGGTCGTGTTCTCGGAGCCCTGGCCCTGTGGGTATTCAAAATCGGCCTAATTTCCCTTTTCAGTCCCATAGGGAATCTAGGGCCTCTATTCGGTGCCGAGGAAGCACTCCCCAATAATCGCTTCACTCTTCCCAGTGGCCAGAGGTCTCCTTTCTGGATCGTTTAGGGTACTACAAGGTGGTGCAGTTGCGGATGTTGGTCTCCCACTTATGGGAGGAACGGGACAGGCAGTATTGTTTCCCCTGAAAATCTCCATTTGAAGCCAGCCACAGTTGGGGAATGGATGTGGGTTCCCAGGGGGAAGATTCCAAAGAGGATTCGTGAGCATCACATCCTGGGGGTTATTTTGGACGTCTGTTTGCTGGGGGACGGGAATGCGGGGAGTCACTTGTGGGCCCCTGGGATAAGAAAAGAGATTAATGATTTGCCCAGTTATCAGGCTTGGTTTGGCAGGGGTTTGGCCAGGGTGGGGCAACTATGGTGAGGGGGGTACTTTATATCTATTCAGGAGTTAGAAGAGGGGCTAGATATAGGGAAGTTGATGGTCTTTTTGTATTTACGGCTTAAAGGGGTTCTCACGGCTGAGAAATGGAAACCACAGCTACAAAGGGAGCTTATTCAGGTTGAGAAGATATTGGACTCTTATTTGGATACGAAAGGGTTGATCCCAGCGTTGTATGGTGCTTTTGTAGTAGCTTCAGGAAGGGGGACAGATGGTCTCTAAGGCAGATGGGAAAGGGACTTGGGATGGAGATTGACCACACACTCTGGCTGATGTGTCGAAAGGCGTTTAAGACGTCAGTATTAGTTGCATGGCATTGAGCTCCTCCATCGGTGGCGATATGATTGTATCCACCTTTACAAAATATATGCAGTGGTCAGCCTTCTCCGCCGGCCTAGTTGTGAAGTGCTGGCCACGCCCTGACATTTGGTGGGCATGCGAAAGAAAGCAGGTCTATTGGACAGAGGTCTTGGGGTGGATAAAGGAGTGGAAGGGTTAGATCGGCCTCTGCAGCCCATGTTGGTGTTTGGTTTGGCAGAGAGGGAGGATGACGATAGGGGTCTACCTGTAATGGTCCACTTTCTGTTGCTGGCGGCCAGGGCCTGTTTGGCATGTCATTGGAAGCGGGAGGGACTGTCGGGACAGGCCAAGGATATTTATTGGACGGAAAACATCATGGCGGCCCTTCATGGGGGTTGTGCTCGGATGGAAATGGGGTAGATGGGGTTTCAGGGTAAATATATGGGAGTGTGAAATGCTTTTGTCTGCTAGATTTTGATGTGTCGAGAATGCTACGGCCCCTCAGATTTTTTCTGGGATTATTCGTCATGCTGCCTGGAGTGAATAACTGCAGCTACTAGGATGTTTTTGCTGCTTTGTTTTCATTCACCACATGTCGTGTGGGGTCTTGATGTTAGTTTAGGCGCAGGGTGGAAGGGAACGGAATGGGGGAGTGAAGGGAAATGTGATTTTGGTATTGTAGCACAATTTGGGCCTGTTGTCATTTTTGTTTCCTTCTATAATTGGAAAATGCAATAGACATGAAGTAAAAAAAAGAAAAAAAGTAAAATATGCCATGTTTGATCATACAAATAACTTTTTTACATTTGAAAAAAATAAAAATTCTGGGAGGCCTCTTCCAGCATTTACAGTGGTTTCATGAGGAAACTACCTGAAGTCTCCAGGACTTCTGTCTCAAATTTCCCAGAGGACTGAAATATATAATGTTTGTTATTCTGGGGCAATGATGTGCTGCTGACAATTTACACTTCAATCATTTTATTGAAATATGTAGCAGTGATGTGAAATTTACCTTTTCTTGAAGCAATTTCGAGGAAGCTGCATCACGGCTCCCTTTGCCTCCAGCAGAACTAAAATGGGACCATGGTAAAACTGCATTAAATGTTGAGGAATCTTCCAAGGCAAAATCTGGTGTCATAAAAATCTGAAACCAAAAAAGAGAATGTACTTTTCTCTCAATCATGTACAATTCCAAACTTCTTTTTGACCGCACAGCACCCTTTCCAACGTAACAATTCTTGATGTAGTATGAGGAACCACAGAGGGAAAGACTGCACCACATTGATGTGCACCAAGGTTAATGTTCAATTTTTATAATTTCTAGAACAAATCGAAAGAAACATTCCACTTTTCAGCACTGTCTTGGGAAGAGGAGTGACCAGACTGCTCACTAGGATTCTGGAAGAACATGACAATGCATTCCATAAGGAAATAAACAGGAATTAAACTAAAGAAATCCTTGGAGAACAAACATGAAGGCCAAACTTCAATTACTAGGTTGAATTTAAAAACCACTGAGATTAATGCACTTAGCACAATAAATGTAACTGTTCCTTTATAATAGTTAACCACCTTGTTCAGGCAACAAATACATACATTTTGCACTTTAAACTTCAATGATTCTTAATGGAGAACACAGGAAAAGAATACAGAACCCAACTTGTCAGTTTATGGGCTAAACCTGCCAGTGATTATTAGAAAGATATGTCTTGAGTGGCAGCTTAAATCAGAAAAATATTTTTCAAGAGGAATTAGCCCGTATGATGAGGGAAACTATAAATGTGTGCAAAGTATAAAAGGGATCTTTGATCATAGAATTAATCTGCCTGACTTCCCAAATATTGTCAGATCAAGTTAAGATGAATTTAAAGAACTGACTTTATAAAATGATGTACCCCATACCCATATCCCTTTGTTACAGTATGCGGTAGAAAAAGAAAGAAGCATGTATGTTATTAGGAAACATACATATTAGAAACACTTGTGTACAGGTGCGTTCTAAATGCCATATTATAACATGTTTTGATCGGCAAGAAGAAATGTAACGCTGCTTTAAGAATCAGACCAATATGAAAGCTGCTGTAATACTTTTAGACAGGCCAATAGAATGTTGCACTGGCCCGGTTAAATGTAAGATTTAATTTGGAAACTATGAAATACTTGCTCTTTTTTTAATTGGTGTTTATAGTTTGTCAAAACATTTACACAATTAGTCATATACTGTAGATAAAATTCATCAATACCAAGACAACTCTATAGATACATAAATCATATCAAGAAATAAAATACAATGCATAATGTACAATAGTAACACTTGCATATTATAAATATATGGGATACATTACTCACCGTAATCGTATTTCTGAGGCTTGTATCTGCTTCGATTCACATGCTGTGCATAGCCCGCCATCTAGTGGAAGCTGCAGAGTATTACAGTTGTTTTCGAAACTCGAAAAGGGACGTGGACAGGGCGTACCAGTAATACTATCCCTAGTGTGACGTCCACTGTACCCATTATCCCTCATGCGTCAAGGTCCCTCAGATTGTGTTTTTTCTGACATGAGGTAGCATGAGTACAGCTATATCCAAGCAGATAATTATCAGACAAGCTCATAAGCATCCATGCGCCTTCTCTCCCAGGGGAGGAAGGGTAGGTCGCATGTGAATCTAAGAAGATACAAGCATCAGAAATACGATTAGGGTGAGTAATGTATCCCTTCTGAGGCTTTTGGAATCTGCTTAGATCACATGCAGTGCATAGATTAGCAAGGAGTGAAAGAAGGAGGTGGGACGTGAGAAGGTTCCTGAGCGAATAAGTGTCTTAGAACCGCTTGTCTTACTTGTGTATCTGTCTTGGAATGGGTGTCAATGCAGTAGTGCTGAGTGAAAGTATGTATAGAGCTCCATGTAGCTGCTTTGCAAATACTGTCTAAAGGAACATTTGCAATGAAAGCCAGTGTGGCTCCAGTATCTCTTGTGGAGTGGGCCCTGGGTGTAAAAGGCAGTGTCTTATTTGAAAGGGAATAGCACAGCTGGATACATCTGACTATCCACCTTGAGATGGCGTTTTTAGAGACGCAATCTCCTTCTCTGCCTGGCGCTATGGAGACAAACAGCTGATCTGTTTTTCTTAGCAGTCTGGTCTTGTCTACGTAGTAGAGGACCGCCCTCTTCACATCTAGTGTGTGGAGTTTTATCTCAGCAGAGCTTTTTGGTTCTTGGAAGAAGGTCGGTAGCTCAATAAACTGGTTAACGTGGAATTTTGAAATGAATTTAGGTGAGAACCTAGGGTGAGTTCATAAAACCAGTTTGTCCTTATGTATAGTAAAGAAAGGATCATGCACTGACAGAGATTGGATTTCACTGACCCTTCTTATGGAAGTGATAGCTACTAAGAAGGCAGTTTTATAAGTCAAATGTTTGAGACTAGATTTGTGCATGGGCTCAAAGGGGGGGCCCATGAGCTTAGTAAGTACCACATTAAGGTCACAACCTGGTGGTGGGTTAGAAATTGCAGGGTGGAATCTCTTTACCCCTTCCATAAATGCTTTGACAACTGGCACTTTCCACCATGACACCTTGTTCTGGGAAGTGGTGTAGGCTGATAAAGCTGCCAGGAGCACTAAGTGAATTGAACACAAACCATGCATCCAATAGGTGGAGCACATAGGTGACGACATTAGAAGAGTACAATCAACTGGGTTGATTTGTTTATTCTGGCACCAAATAACGAATTGTTTCCATTTATCATAGTAACAGTGGCTCGTGTTAGGTTTCCTTGACTCTTTCAAGATATCCATACATCTCTGTGGTAAATAGAGATGTCCGAACTCTATGACTTCAGCAGCCATGCTGCTAAGTTCATTGAGTTGGGCTGAGGGTGCACTGTTAGCCCCTTGTGCTGGGAGAGTAGGTTGTACTGGCACAGGAGTTTGATTGGATCGCACACAGTCAGCCTGCGTAGGTGTGGAAACCATGGTTGTCTCGCCCACATAGGAGCAACTGGATGAGGGTCATCGGTTCCCTGTGGATCTTGTTCACCTCCTTCCCCACCAGTGGGGTTGGTGGAAAAGCATAGGCAAACATCCCTGACCAATTCATCCATAGGGCGTTCCCCTTGGAGCCTGGTTGGGGGAACCTGGACGCGAAGTCTGGGCATTGATGATTTTCACTTGTGGCGAATAGGTCTATAGTTGGAAAACCCCACATGGAAAAGAGGTGTTCTACGACCTCTTTGTGTAGACGCCACTCGTGTTCTTCTGGCAGGGGGTCTCTGCTCAGCGAGTCTGCTAGAGAGTTGAGTTCCCCTGGAACATGTTGAGATGCCAGGAACATCTTCCGTCTGAGTGCCCATTTCCAGATTTTCTGTGCAAGTCTGGATAGATTTGGAGAACATGTCCCCCCCCCCGTTTGTTGATCTAAAACATTGCTGTGGTGCTGTCTGTCAGGATCTACACCGAAAGACTTGTTAAATGGGGTTTGAATGCTTGGAGGGCTTTGAACACTGATAGAAGTTCGAGCACGTTAATGTGGTTCTGCGCCATGGAGCGAGACCACAGACCCTGAGCTGTGTGGTGCAGGTAGTGCACCCCCCCACCCAGCTAGTGAGGCATCTGTTGTGACCACTGCTTGTATCTGTGGATCGTAGAAGGGTTTCCTCTTGGTCAGATTCTCTCTCGTCCACCAGTAAAGAATTTGTACCAGTGTTGGCAAAATGACCACTAGATCGTCCCACTGACCGCTTGCCTGTGACCATTGTTTCACCAACCACTCCTGTATGGGACGCATGCGCAGGCGCCCGTGGGGAACCAGGTAAATGTAAGATGCCATCATGCCTATTAAACGCATTGTTTTGCGTACCCTTATTTGGCGGCCAGCCTGAAAGTGTGGTATTTGCAGTAACCAGTTCTTTACTCTCTTCTGAGGGAAAGACTAACCCTTCCTATGTGTTTAGAATAGCTCCTAAGAACTGTTTGGAGGTGCTGGGCACCAGACTTGATTTTTTTTCTCGTTGATCGAGAAGCCCAATTGAAAGGAGGTGGTTGATTTTTGTCTGAAAATCAGAGGCGATTCCCCTGTTATGAGCCAGTCGTCCAAGTAAGGGTATACTGGGATTGCATCCCTGCACAGGAGCGCTGCCACCACCGTCAGTACCTTGGTGAATACCCTTGGAGCCGAGGCTATTCGGAAGGGCATCACCTTGAATTGGTAGAGCTTGTTCGCTATCTTGAAACGCAAGAATCTTCTGTGCGCTGGAAACATTGGAATATGAAAATAGGCATCCAGTGTTGCCATGTAATCCCCCTTTTTTAGAAGCGGGATTACTTCTTGTAGCGTGTTCATGCAGATCTTTTGTGGCTTGACATACTTGTTTGCAGGCCTTATATCTAATACAGGGCGCATTGCTAGATCTTTTTTGGGCACAAGGAAGTAAGTTGAATATATGCCCCTGTTTACCTGGTTGGCTGGGACCACTTCTATGGCGTCCTTTCATAGAAGCTCTCTAATTTCCTGTAGAAATATCCGTTGATGTTCTTCGGATTGTACCTTTTGTCTCGGGGGATGACCGCGAGGTTTTTGAAGAAGTTCTACACAGTAGCCCCCTGCTACCGTTGACAGCACCCATCTGTCTGAGGTAATACCCTGCGTGGGTGAAGTTGGAAATTCGCCCTCCTCCTGGAGATGCATGGGAGGGTACCTGGAGCGGAATGTCATTTGCTCTGAGGTGGTGTGGCACCGCGAGCTTGGCCTCTGCCCAGAGTACCACAACCTCCTCTTTGTCCTCTTGGGTAGCCATGAAAAGACTGTCCCTGGTTGGTGTTATAGGAACCCTGCCCCTGGTTGTATCCCCATCCCCTCTGGGAATTCTGTCCATGAAAGCGGCAAAAATTGCTGTTGCCCCTCTGCCTTGTGGGTTTGTTCGTGAGTTGGCCTAAAGACTTGAGTGTTTCATATTCGTCTTTAGCAGTCTTTAGTGCGTCTTCTACCGCCTTGCCAAAGAGCACATCTTTTCCCACCGGCATATTGATTAGGGTGACCTGTGTTTCCGGTCTGAAGCCAAGTGTCTCTCTTGATAGTGCCCTCAGCGATGATTCTATGTGGGTTGTCTGCTATGTCAAAATTTGACTTTAGAGGACAAGTCGACCCCACTCTACCATCTGCTGCCACTTGGGCTAATTGGGACTTAAGTGGCTCGGGTGCAGATGAAAGTAATGGTGAGACCTCATCTCACTTGTGGCAGTTGTAGCTTGCCCGAAGTGTAGCATTATTTGCGATGCGGGATTGGTAGGCTGCAGAAGAGGCTACTTTCCTGCCCTTTGCGTAGATCTTTTTGCTCTCCTTGTCCGGAGGAGCCTCGGAGGAAGCAAGGGGAGCGTCTGCTCTTTCGTCTGGTAGTGACCATCAGGGAGTCCGGTCTTAACTGGCCTCTTATGTAAAGGGGGTCGGAAGGTGCAGGTCTAAACATTTTTTCAACACACGGGTTAACAGCCCGTGTGAGGTTGGGTGCTTTCAAAAAAGGTTGGATTCTGGGTTGTACAGACTTCAAAATTGGAATGAATTGGCCCACTGTTTTTCTTTCTCCCAACAATTGCTCAGCAAAGTCTCCGTCTTCTACCACCTCCTGGGTATCTATGCGGAAGTGTTCTGCCACTTTTGTTAGAACTTTGTTGAGTAAAGGTTGGTTATCTATGGGGGAGACTACTACTGGAGGATCTCGATTAATGGGTGAATCCAAGGAGTAAATCTTGGCCTCCTGTTCTGGGTCTTCATCGTCCCCCTCATAGAATTCGTGTAGGTCGTCCTCCATAAGTTGAGGATCAGATGTATCAATAAAGGAAACCTTGTCTTGTCCTTCTGGACTGACCTCGGGGTCATACAGATCTAGAACTCTGCCCTGAATTGGGAAGTCAGTACAAACCCTTTTAGAAAAAGGTTGAGAAACAGGGGGTCTCTAGCTCGAAGGGGCTGAGGTTGGTGTGGTGGACTGAAGGTTTATAAGCTGTTCAGGGTGTTTTTCGTAGAAGTTACCAATGAAAGACATCCTTTGCATAACCCTGTCGATGTCCTCGGCGGACCAATCTTTCGAGCTTGGAAAAACAATTTCGGAGAAGGGAAGGACCATGTCTACATTAGTGGGTGGGATAAGCTTAGGCCTAGGGTCTTTAGTTTTCCCCTTGGATAGGCTTTCTGTATGGGAGGACTTATGTGTTTTATGGTGTTTGTCCCCACCCTGGGTCCCAGAGGAGAGAGAGACTGACTTCTTGGGCCCCGACGTCTTACTAACAGAAGAACGTCGAATTTCGTGTGTGGGGGCCGAGGTTTCGTCTGCGGAGGAATGGGCCTCGGATGTCTTTCTGCGAAGCACCCTTGCTGTCTTTCAACGTTTTAGCGACTTTCAATGCTTTAGTTCTGTCATGCGGCGATCTAGATCTAGATTGCCCAAAGGACAGGGATTCAGTTGACCGTTCTCGGGGTGCCGAGAGTTCTTGTATACTCGAAGAATCTTTCGAGTATCGAATGGGGTTTGTGTCCTTTGTGGCGTGTGTAATTGTTGCGCTACCGCCGCCGGGTGTAGTCCCCACAACATGGCCGCCGGCCTGTCCTACGGGGTTGGGGGCTTGCGCTTGGGTAGCGTCAGCTACTCCGGTGCCCTCGCCATGCGAAAAAAGTGCGGCGTCGCTGCCATCGCTGAAGGTTCCCTCCACTTCCATGGCCTCGAGTTGCCTGGCGTGGTGGGCCCACGGCTTAGTTGAACGGTCTTTCAGCGTCTTAGGCTTGAAGAGCCTGCAGGCTCGACAAGACGTCTCGACGTGATCTCTTGGGAGACACAAGTTACACACGAGATGTTTGTCTACCCAGGGGAACTTACGGTTGCATTTAGGGCAAAACTTAAATGGGGTGTTCTCCATAATACTGGGTAATGGTAATGGTGGCAGCTGGGCGAATGAAGTGCAGGAAGGGGAGAGCATGCATTCTACAAATGGCCTCCTAACAATGGCCTTCCCCCTCTCTCCTACTGTTTGGGCACCGGGGCCAGAGGAGGCCTTCCAAGGCCGTTCGGTCCGTCGCAATGATTC
Organism: Ambystoma mexicanum; assembly: GCF_040938575.1. Classification (NCBI taxonomy): domain Eukaryota; kingdom Metazoa; phylum Chordata; class Amphibia; order Caudata; family Ambystomatidae; genus Ambystoma; species Ambystoma mexicanum. Next base: position 633,279,850 of record NC_090928.1, on the reverse strand, counting down.
TTCGACGGTAGTCTTCTTTCCTATTCTTTGGCGTAGTGTAACGAGGTTGAAGAAAGGATAGAAAGAGAAGAACAAGTTACTCACTTACCTGGTAACGTTCTTTCGATGGGATGGTCCGACGACGTATTCCATATCTATGACAGTAATCACTGCAGCTGTGCTGCTTCAGAAAATCTGTCTGCGTCTGCGTCCTGCGTCGATGACGTCGATACGCCGACCTCGAGGACCTCCTCCGACGACACCGGATGTTATAAGTAGGACACACGATGCCCGTAGCCTCAGTTGTAGTTTTTTCCCAGAACGTGTGGCACCAATCTTCTGCCAGTATGACCACAGAAAGCCTTGCGGAAACGTAAGCTGCAATCGCATAAGAAATTCTGTAGCGGGGTAGGCAGGGAGGGAGCGGTATGGAATACGTCATCGGACCATCCCATCGAAAGAACGTTACTAGGTAAGAGTAACTTGCTCTTCGAGGGGATTGGGTCCTCCGACGTATTCCATATCTATGACAGACTCCCAAAGCAGTACCAACGTAAGGAGGTGGGAAACGAATTTAGAATATACACATTTTCTTTTTTTTATTTATTTTTTTTTTTATTTTCATTTAGTTTATACAAACTTTAGAAAATCTTTTTATATCAAAACTTATACATTATACAATATACAATGTCCAATTGCCTCCTCAGCTCTGTCCGCGGCTCAAATTTTTCCCTTAAAATTTCTCTATTTATAATACTTCGTCCTCGTTTCTCAATGTCTCATTTATCAAACATTTGATCGACACCGCAGTCTCTTGGAGAATCCATACTCAGTGGTTCTTTTGTATATGAATTATGTCTGTGTTTGATCCTCCATTTTTCCCCACATGATTTCTATTTGTTTCAAGAACAGTGTGAGTGCCACCGCCAGTTTTTTGTTGTTACTGCAGTGTAGCCTTCCCCACCATTCTTCCTCACTATACGTGGAGACTAATTTTCTTTCCGTTGCCAGGTATTTTGTTCTTAATTCCTTGAGTTCGCTGCAATAAAGTATCAAATGTTTTAGTGATTCTGACTCTATTCGACAGAAACGGCATGTTGTATCTTCGTTTGGCCATTTCCTGTTATAGATTTGGGCTTCTTTAGTTTCATATAGATTCAATCTGAATCGCAGATATGCCCTCCTTAGGACTTTACATGGAAACAATTCAAGGTATTGGGTTAGCTGCATTCTCCCTTTTGCTTCTCCAGGATGGTTCTTCATACATTTGTGTGAATTTCTTTTTTCTATTGTTTTAATCCAGTCAAGATCCATTAGTTTTTTTTTCACTCCATTTGGGTTGTTGACAAGCTGTTTCTCGTCTACTTCTATCTCTTTCAGAATCCTTTTACAGTTTGCTCTCCATTGCTGGAGGATCGAGTGGGGCTGTATACTGTTCCGTTCTGCCAAGATTTCGAATTGGGGGACACAATTTTCAATTGTTTTCCTATACAGGTTTAGCATGTTCCATGTGATCTTCGCATCTAACGTTGCTACACCAACTTCGTAGATTACACAAGCGGTCGGGTAACTTTGGGGTATTTGCAGAATCTTTTTCCAAAAGTGCCCCTCACATCTTGCCCAGATCTCACTGGAACATCCGAACAGACATTCCGCTCCGAATATTAGTGCTGGGATTACCTTGCTTTTATAGAAATTGATCACTGGCTTATATGAGAATTTTCCATATTTGTTATGGATTACCCGGGCTTGTGCTGTCAGCTGTTTACATTTACTCAGGGTCTTAACTACCATAGGTTCATCTCGCAGGCTTGAGTTGATATACACCCCTAGATATCTGCTGCATTTTACTTTTTTAAGTTTTCCATTTCCGAGTGACCATTGGAATTGACGTTTTCTTGATGAGGTACCCTTTAGATTTTCTAGGGTCAGGATCTCTGATTTCTGTGCATTGACCTCCAAGCCCATTTTTATTGTATATTCTTTAAGTGCTGTTAATTTGCGTTGCAGTCCTATTGGTGTAAGATCTAAAATTACCATATCGTCTGCATACAGGAGCCAACTAACTTTATTTCCGTTTATCGTGGGGGGCGTGCTTTGCACTTCCTCAAACACCCTACCCACTTCTGATATATAAAAGTTAAATAGGGTAGCGCCCAATGGACAGCCCTGTTTTATCCCTCTGGCCGTTGGTATTGATTTTGAGTGATTTCCCTGGTCGTCCAATCGAATTTTTACGGATGTTTGCGAGTATAATTCTTTTATAGCCAGGATAAGGCTCAATGGGCAGCCACGATCTTTCAGGTTTTGCCATAGCGTTTCTCTGTCTACCCCATCAAACGCATGAGCCAGATCAATCAGAGCTAGATACACTTTCTGGCCCGATCTAATTGCTTCCATTTTTACTAGGTTCAATATTAGCAGATTTAGGTTACATCCCACGCCTTTTACAAAGCCTGCTTGTCGGACGTCAATTGACTTACTTTCTTTTAGCCATGTATTCAGTTTCTGTAAGAGCATAGTTGCAAAGATCTTCCCAAGTACGTCTAGCAGGGCAATTGGCCTGTAGGTTGTTGGTTTCAGGCGACATCCTTTCTTAAATATCGGCACTATGATGCCTTCTTTCCATGATGCAGGAATTCTAACCTCTTGTATGATGTTTTGAAATAGTCTTTCGCAAAACGCGGACCATTCATCGATGTTTTGTTTCAGCATCAGGTTTGATAGGCCATCTGGCCCTGCTGCTCTTGAGTCACTACATTTTTTAATACAGGTTGATATATCTATGCGTTTGAAGCTTAGATCCCATGGTTGTATTTTCGGGAAAACCGGTGTTTCTGTTTTAAGTTGTTTCTCGAACAGGGATGTGTAGTGCTTCTCCCATTCACTTTCCGTCACCATGTTCTTCATTATTGCTTTCTGGGGATTTTCTACTTCATTTAGCAAAGACCAGAATCCTCTGAAATTTCGCTGCCTCAGCGACTTCAGCATGGCTTCCGCGTCATTTTGCTCTAATTTGGCCCTATGCAACCTCACCCATGACCTGTAGTTGTTTTTTAACAGACTTATCTTTTGCTTGTATTTCGTGTCATTTGTTTGCTTTAGCTTTCTACAGCTTTTCCTTAGGGTTCTTTTTTTTCAGCTATTTCTTTGTCGTGTGCATGCTTTTTATACTGTAGTTTTCCCTGACCTTTAACTTTCACCCTATAGATTTCCATAAATTCACTGTATATACACATTTAGAATGCCCAATCAAATTGCAGAGTAAAGGACCGCCTTGCCAAAGGCCAGATCCTGCCCCTGGATAGAATTGAGGGAGTAGTGATGGACAAAAGTATGGACCGAAGCCCATGGCTGCATCACAGATGTTACGAATAGGAACATCCCTCTGCAGGGCAGTAGAGGCAGCCATACCCCTGGTAGAATGGGCCTGTAAGCCTACCGGAGGGTCCTTCCCCACCAATCGGTAACATTCGGAAATTGCCAAGATGATCCATCGAGACAAAGTCTGCTTAGTAACAGCTTGTCCCAAACGCCTTCCAGCGTATCCTATAAAGAGTTGATCGTCCACTCTGACCCGGGACATGCGTGAAATATAGAAGCTTAAAGCTCTCCTATGATCCAGCCTATGGACCCTCTCCTCTTCCTTACCAGGATGTGGAGGAGGATAAAATGCCAGAAGAATAACCTTCTGGCTTAAATGAAATTCCGACACCACCTTCGGAAGAAAGGAAAGACGAACTCTAAGGACAACCCTGTCCTTATGAAACACAGTGAAGGGTGGCTTAACTTAAAGTGCCTGCAACTCACTCACTCTGAGCGGAAGTGACTGCAACTAAAAACACAGTTTTAAGGGTTAACAGTCTCAAAGGACAAGAATGCAAAGGCTCAAAGGGAGCACCCATTAGAAACTTGAGAACAAGGTTCAGATCCCAACCGGGCACCTGGTAAGATGACGGAGGGATGGAGTGACAGAGAGAACACATTAGTGAGCCCTTTCCGAAACTGAGAACACTCCTCAGACGAGCGCTTAAATATAGAGAGTGCCGCCAGGTAACCTTTAATGGTACCCACTTGCAGGCCCTTGTGGGCCAAAGAAAGCAAAAAAGACAGAACAACAGGAATGTCACATGAAAAAGGATCCACATTCTGAACCCTGCACCAGTCGCAGAACTTCCTCCAACGGCAACGGTACAGGGACTTTGTTGCCGGCCGTCTGGCCGAAAGCAACACCTCCATCGTGTCTTCAGGGAGGTCCCAAAACTTATACCTCAACCTTTCAGAAGCCAAGCGTGAAGGTTGAGGGATCTGACCTCTAGATAGAGAACCTGACCCCCCCCTCCCGTGAGAGCAGTTGTCTCGGGTGGGAAGACGACGTGGAGGGCAGATGGACAAGACCAGAAGGTCTGGGTACCACGTCCTCCGGGCCAATGCCGGAGCAATGAGGATCATCCGGGAACCGAACCTCCGTAACCTCCGCAGCACTTGCGGAATGACGGGGACTGAAGGAAACGCGTACAGCAGCGGGAAGGACCACTCCACCAGGAACGTGTCCCCTAAGACTCCGTTTGGAGGAAATTCCCGCGAGCAGAACCTTTCGCACTTCTGGTTGACACTGGAAGCAAAGAGATCCACTGGAGGGGTCCCCCAAAGAGTGAAGATCTCCAGGAGAATCTCCTGAGCCAGCTCCCACTCGTGAGAGATCGTGCTCTGCCTGCTCAGAGCGTCCACCGTCTCGTCTTCATCTCCGGCCAGATGAACTGCTGAGATCGAAACTTCCTGCTGGATGGCCCAGAGCCAGAGCTGCATCGCCTCCCTGCACAGAGGAAGTGACCCTGCCCCCCCTTTTTGTTGAGGTAGTGCACGGCCACTGTGTTGTCTGTCAGAATCAGGACATTCCAACAGATTGATATGGAGTCTGGACTCCGACGGAGACCAACGACCGTTGACTGTCAACTCGTTGGCATGAGCTCCCCATCCCGTGAGGGATGCGTCCGTCACGATCGTCACCTCCGGCCAGGGTAGCCAAAAAGGAGCCCTCTTCATCAGATTGCCTTCGACGGCCCACCACAGAAGGTCCTGGGCAACTGAGGACGGCACCTAAACAGGATCCGACATCCTGCCGGAGGACTGAGACCACTGGAGCTTGAGTGCCCATTGCAAAGATCTCATCCGCAACCTGGCCTCTGGCACCAGAAGAATGCAAGATGCCATGAGGCCGAGCAATCTCAAGAATTCGAACACGGAGACTCTGGGCATGTTGGAACTTGTGCACCATCTGCTGAATGTGATGAGCCCTCACCTGGGGAGGAAAATACTGCCCCAGGGATGTGTCGAGCACTGCTCCGATGTACTGGAGCCGCTGAGTTGGCATCAAGTGGGACTTCTTTAAGTTGAGGGAGGAGTCCAGCCCGTGAAGGGAGTGGCAGGTGACGGACAGATGATCCAGGACTTGCTCGGGAGAGCGCGCCCTGATCAACCAATCGTCCAGGCAGGGGTAGACGTGAATCCCCCCTTTCCTGAGATACGCTGCCACCACCACCATGAGCTTGGTGAAAACCCTCGGGCGGAGGTCAATCCGAACGGCAGGTCCCAAAACTGAAAGTGTGAGTCGCCAACCGCAAACCTCAGGTACTTCTTGTGCTTGGGATGGATCATCAGATGAAAATAAGCGTCCTTGAGGTCGAGAGACACCAACCAGTCCTGAAGTTGAAGGGCCTGGAGGACTTAAGAGAGAGTAAACATCTTGAACTTGTCCTTCCCGAGGAGTTTTTTCAAACCGCGCAAGTCCATGATGGGTCTCAATCCCCCGTCTTTCTTCGAAATCAAAAAATAAGTGGAATACCATCCCTTGTTCCTCTCCGCTACAGGCACCAGTTCTGTGGCGCCTTTCTCCAGCAGGGATTGAATTTCCTGCGCAAGGAGCGGATTCGGACTCTTCAAAGAGAGATTCCCTGGTGGATTGTTGTGAGGCATCTGCCGGAAAGGAAGACAGTAGCCGTGGGCTATGATCTCCAGAACCCACACATCTGAAGTAATGGCACGCCATTCTACAAGATGCTGCGCCAGCCTTCCCCCAACAGGCAAAGCATGGGCCTCATGACTGAGCAGAAGCGGCTGCGGCGTTGTCTAAGGGCAAAGAGTCAACTGCCCGCGCGGTCTTGGCACCTCGAGTACCTTGTTTTCCACCTCTGGCACTCCTACGGTTGCCCCTTTGACTTGCAGCTCCTCTGGCTTTACTAAAGGATGAGTAATAACGAAAGGAATCTCCCCTCCACTGCTGTCCCCTAGGACGAAAAGGCAGAGGTTGTCAAACTGCAGCGCCCAACGACTTCGCTGCATCTTTGGAGGTCTGCAACCTCTCAAGGCTCTCGTCAGCCTTGCTGCCAAAAAGATGTTCACCATCAAAGGGCATGTTGAGGAGCCTGGCTTGCACATCAGGAGCAAACCCCGACTTCCTTAACCACGCAAACCTGCATATCACGGTGCTCGCCGTCATGGATCGGCTGACACAGTCTGCCATGTCCAAACCCGACTGAACAGACTCACACATGGCATCCTTGCCATCCTGAATAATAGCAAGAAAACCATCCTATTCGTCCCCTTTGGGAATATGTTCAGCCGCTAATGAAATACAGTTCCACAAAGTGTGCGTGAAACGTGACAAGGCACATATGGAGTTGGCCACCTGAAGAGCCATACCCCCCTGAAGAAAACACTTTCTTCGCCCAGCCATCAAAACGCTTGTCGTCCCTATCAGGAGGGATGGTAGGATACAACGCCTGCTTTGCTGGGGCCATAGCCGCCTGCACCACCAAACTCTCCGGAGTGGGGTGCGTGGTCAAGTAGCAGGGGTCACTACTGGCTGGGCGGTATTTTCGCGGCAAAGAACTGCCCACTGCCGGGAGAGTCTCCGGAGCAGTCCAAGCCGCTGCCACCCTTCTTTGCAGAGCCATATGGAATGGCAGTACCGGGTCAGTGGGTGGACCTTGGTCGAGGATATCCGTCAGGTCATCCTGCACAAAATCAACTGGGGGCGCCGACCACCCCAAGTAGTCCGTGACCCTCGACATAAGGCGCCGGTACAATGACTCGGCATGGGTGCCAGGCTCAGGCCTACAGAACTCCACCTCCGGAGAGGTGTCCAGACCACTGGCGTCATGCAGTGACTGACGCAAGTCCTCAATCTGGCTATGACCAGAAAGAATCTCATCTGGTACTGTGTCCGGAACCAACCCATCTTCAGAACCCTCTTCCACCTCGGAAATATACCCCATAGGCTGGAAAGTGGGCAAAGAATACGGGAGAAAGACATGTTTTGCCTTGGCCAGAGCCTTTCTAGGGGGTTCCCCCATGCCACGGGGTACCCCCGACACCACAGCCTCGAAAGGCGTCGAGGGCGTCGAGTGAAACGGCATCGACGTCGAGCGCGGCGCCGACACCATCGACGGCTTCGACACAGGCCTAGAGGTCGGAGCCCCGAGCATGTCCTTCGGCAGCCTGGGCACCGATGGCGTCAACGACTTCCTCAGAGGCGGAGCCTCGAGAGAGTCCGTCGACGACCTCGGCGCCACAGGCGTCGACGTCTTCTTCGAAGACTTCACAGGTGCACACAGGCTCGAGCGCGTCGAGGACTGGGACCTGGTACGGGCATGACTGGAACGATTTCCCTTGTCTGAGCGGGACCTCTCCCGCGAATCATGCCGACCACCCGAGCCCGAAGGCGTACGAGCGGTGTCTCCAGTACGGTCATGACCGACCCCTCTTGGAGGCGCGGATGGACCAGAGCCCTGCGATTCAAGAATAACCAACATTTTCTTCCCGAAGGAAGCCCATTCCTCTGGAGAGGAACGCTTGGTGGGATAAGAAACCCGCCTATGGGCGGAGTCCTCGGATGAGGACGGGGAAGGCGACCGATGACGGCGCTTCCGGGAGTGCCTCGAAGGGGCAGAGGAGTGGCGGGACCCACTCTGGGACCGAGACCCCCTAGACTTACGACTACGATGTGGAGAGTCGCCCCTCGAATCGTCTGTCGAAAGCCCAGTGGACCTTGCCTTCCGCGGCTTGGACACCTTACCAACCGACAGCTTCTTCTTACGTTCCCGCAAGGCCTTGGACCTAACCGACTGGCAGTCGACACAATCATCCGTGTCGTGGGCCTCCCGGAGGCACCAGAGGCAGGCCTCGTGCGAGTCCGTCACCGACATCTTGGACCCGCAGTCCCCACACTTCTTGAAGCCCGGACGCGGGGTGGAAGAAGAGGAAGACATCCCGATAATATTTCACAAGGTTCGAAGAATCGAAAGAACAGAAACTCCAAAGAGTCGAGGCGTGCCGAGATCTCCGAAGCAAACACATTCGCGGAAAAAACAGAACTGAGGCTACGGGCGTCGTGCGTCCTACTTCTAACATCCGGCGACGTCAGCCGTCGGAGGAGGTCCTCGAGGACAGCGTATCGACGTCATCAACGCAGGAGCCGAAAGATTTTCTGAAGCAGCACAGCTGTGGTGATTACTGTCATAGATATGGAATACGTCGGAGGACCCAATCCCCTCAAAACTATCTTATTTCAACAAAGTCAATGGCTAATTTGCCGAAAGGAACTCTGCTATACGTGTCTGTCTAGGATGGCGGAAAAAAAACAATTTGAGGGACCTCGACGCGTGAGGGATCATGGGTACAGTGAACATCACACTAGGGATAGTATAACTGGCACGCCCTGTCAACGTCCCTTTTCGAGTTTTGAAAACAACTGTAATACTCCACAGCTTCCACTAGATGGCAGGCTATGCACAGCATGTGATCTAAGCAGATTCCACAAGCCTCAGAGAGATATATATATATATATATGTATATGATACATTACTCACCATAATCGTATTGCTGATGCTTGTATCTGCTTAGATTCACATGCTGTGCATAGGCCGACATCTAGTGGAAGCTGCGGAGTATAACAGTTTGGTTTTTCGCAACTCGAAAATGGGCGTCGACACAGGGCGTGCCAGTAATACTATCCCTAGTGTGACGACTTGGCACTCATAAGTGAGGGCTCCTCTTCATATTACTCATGCCTGCACTGTAAGGTTGTTTTCTTTTTTTTTTTTTTAACTTTGTTTATTTTAAATCAAGGCAGGATGACAAGTACAGACATTATAAGCAGTAGTTATTTAGGCATGTTGATCCCCAGTCTCTTATCCACCCCTGCGTTTCCTTCCCCCCCCCTCCCCTTGGTCCCACTGTCCCATAGGCCTTGTAGGCGGGCTCTCCCCTCCCGAGCTGTTCGGATAGGGCCTCAGCGTCTATGTATCTTCTTCCGGGATCTCCTGATTTTTTAAGATCCAGCGAGCCCCGGTAGGTTTATAGGTCAGGACGGGGAAGCGCTGGTCGAATTCCAGCACTGGGGCCCAGATATTCTGGAAACGGTGAAGAGTTCCCGCTTGCGCTGCCGTCACCTTCTCCGCTACCAAAATGTCCCAAAGTTTGATCCACCATTGGGCTATGTGAGGGCCTTCCGGGGTTTTCCAGGCTCGTGCCACCACCGTTTTCCCTGCAAGTAGGAAGTGGGTTAGTAGTTTCGCTCTGGGTCCGGAGCGCGGGTAGGTCCCGGGAATTGGAGCTCCCAGCAAAACCGGTTCTGGCTCCAGGGGAATCGTTGTTCCGGTAATTTGTGTGATGGACCCTAGGCAAGCTTTCCAGAATGGTTGGATCTTCGGGCAAGCCCACCACATGTGGAAGAAGGAGCCTGGGTGGCCGCATCCTCTCCAGCAAGAATGATCCACCTGGGGGTTCATATGGTGAAGTCTGAGGGGCGGATAGTACCACCGCAGCATGATCTTGTACGCACATTCCCTATTGGTGATGCAGGTGGACGAGGTGTGTGTTCTGGTCCATATGTCAACCCAGGTTTGATCCTCTATCGGGTGACCCAGGTCCGCCTCCCATTGGGCCATGCAGCGGGTTCTTGTGGTCAGGAAGTCGCTTAGGAAGCGCCTGTATAGGGTGGATACTCTGCCGCGGGTTGGAAGGTCTCCCAGAGTGAGTTCTAGGGCAGTAGGAGGGCGTGTCGCTGCTCGCAAAGTTTGGGGATGTGAGCACCAGTGGCGTAGTTGAATGTATGTGAATCTATCCCGTTCCTGGAGTTGGAATTTCTCCTTGCATTGGGGGAATGTGAGAGGTCTCCCCCCCGTATACAGCTGGTCTATGGTCTCCAGCCCGCCTTTGATCCAGTTACGAAAACTGCCAGGATTCGTTCCCGTTGTGAACGTTGGATTATGGAAGACCGGGGAACGTGGGCTCAGTCCTCTTGGCACTCCCTTTCGCTTTAGCGCCCAGTCCCAGGTGCTAAGGGTGTGTTTGGTTGATAGCAGGAGCTCTCCCCATTGGGTCCTGAGGGGGGGCGGGATGTGTGGTAGAAATCGTAGGGGTAGGGGCGTCCGTGATTGTTCCAGCTCTACCCATCTGGGGCGGTTTGTTGTATTTTGCCAGGCCTGGACCTGGGCCAGTTGGGCTGCCACTCTGTAGGCCTGCAAGTCTGGGACCCCCAGCCCTCCCAATTTGGAACTCCCCAGCATAGTTCTGAGAGGGATTCTCACTTTCTTACCTCTCCAGATAAAGTTCAGCATTTTTCTTTGGATCCCTCGAAGAGTTGGCGTGGGTATTGCTACTGGTAGGGAGGCACAGGCGTATAGGAATCTCGGAAGGAGGTTCATCTTGCATGCAGTGATGCGCCCGAGCAGTGAGATCTCTTGGGTCTCCCAGCGCTTCAAATCGCCTTCCAGTTCTTTAAAGAGTCGGGGGAAATTGGCTTTGTACGTGTCTTTTGGGTCAGCCGGGATGTGGACCCCTAGATAGGGGATGGCACTCTTTTCCCATGTTATCGGGCACATCTTAGTCAACGGTTCTCGTTCTGCTGGGGTGAGGCCGATACCCAAAGTGGATGATTTATCGAAGTTTATGGTGAGGCCTGAGACTTCGCCGTAGCTGGCGATTTCACGTATCGCGTGTTTGAGAGATGAGTGGGCCTCCGAGATTGTAAGCAGAATGTCATCCGCGTATAGGGCGAGTTTGTGATGCGTGGGGCCACTTTGCACGCCCTTGATTTGGTCATTTCGCCTGATCTTTTGTGTGAAGTGCTCCATGGTGAATGTAAAGAGAAAGGGCGACAGTTGACAGCCTTGCCGGGTTCCGCATGATAAGGGGATTGGGGCCGAGTTATGACCGTTAATCCTCAGGCTTGTTTTAGGGCTATCATAGTTGGCTAGAACCATCGTTTGGAAAGCTGGCCCGAAGCCGAAGGCCCCTAGGGTGTGTCTCATGAACGTCCAATCCACCCTATCAAACGCCTTTAGCTGCGTCTAGAGCACCCAAGACTAGTTTTTGGGAGCTCCGGGCGGCAAGGTCCACCAGGTTCAGCGTTTTCCGGATGTTGTCACCTGCTGTCCGGTGTAGGATGAAACCTGCCTGGTCGTGGTGAATGATCTTCGTTCGACAAGATGCGGTTTAAGCGGGTTGCTAGAATTTTTGAGTATATGTTCGCATCGATGTTTAAAAGTGCGATCGGTCTGTAGGATGTTATGCTTCTTGGATCTTTTCCGAGTTTAGGCAGGAGGATGGTGGTTGATTCCTGTATCGATGGGGTCACCGCTCCAGTTTCCCTGAAGGAGTTGAATAGGGTAGCCAGGTTGGGGGGGGGGTCAATTGTGCTCTGAATAGTTTGTAAAACCTGGTTGAGAAGCCGTCCGGGCCGGGGGCCCGTGTTTTAAGTGATTTGATGCCTCCTCAATTTCCTCCCCTGTAATGGGCTCCTCCAGTTCGTCTCTCGTTGCGTCGGAGAGCCGGGGCACTGCTGCCTGCTGCAGGTATTCCTTCTGTTGTGGTAAGTTTCGTGGGGTTGCCTTCATGATTTGGGTCAAATAATCTATTGCGAGGCGTTGCTTTTCGGGCTCTGAGTATAGTGTGACCCCGTTGGAATCCCGTGATTGCGTTGACGCGTCTCTGCTTGGCTATTTTGGCCACCAGGAATTTGTTCGCCTTGTTACCCTTCGCGTAATATGACTGTTTGGCCTTCGCCATTAGTTGGGCGGTTTGTTCCGCATAGTGGGCTTCCAGTTTTTTCCGTGCCGTACGAATGATCCGTTGCGTTTTGGGGGACCAGCCTTTCTCCTTATGGAGTGCCTCGGCCTCTCTTAGTTCGTTCTCTGGGGCCGTCCGGGTCTGACGCCTGTCTCGGTGGTAGGCCGCTCCTTGGGCTATCAGGGAGCCCCTGATTACTGCCTTCATGGCGTCCCAGTTGTTCGCTAATGAGGTGTCTGAGGCTGGGTTTTCGTTAAAGAAATTTCTTATTCCTGTTGCGATCTTGTCTCTGGTGGCCATGTCGTTAAGGATCGGGTCGTACAACATCCATTTACGTCGGTTATTGGGGTTAGGGTTATGAAGCCGGAGTTCCAGGAGCACTGGGGCGTGGTCAGATATCGCTCTTGTGCTTATGGAGACTTCTTTGACTGAGGGGAACGTTTGCGGGGAGATCAGGAATAGGTCGATCCTTGAGAAGGTGCGATGGACGAAAGAGTAAAAGGAGAAATCTTTTTCGTCAGGGTGGAAAACCCGCCATGAGTCTATTATCTCCAGGGTCCTGAAGAATCGGAGGAGGCTGAGTGCTTGGGCGAAGTTGCCTGGAGTCGACGGTGTGATCGGTCTTTGGTAGGGTCGGGAACCCCATTGAAGTCCCCACCGACAATTGTTTGGCCCTCCACAAAGCTAGCGAGAGATGTGCCCAAGTAGTCATAGAAGTGTGACTGTCCAGAGTTCGGGGCGTACACTGAGATGAGGGTATATAGGTCTCCCATCAGGAGGCATTTGACCGCTGCAAATCGGCCTTCTGGGCATGTTTTCGTTTCCAGAATCTGTGGGTTCAAGTCTTTCCTGAAGAGGATCGCCGTACCTCCTTTTTTGTTTGCGCCAGAGGCGAAGAATTGGAGCGGGAATAACCGGGATCGGAGACGGGTTACATCTGCCGGCAGCAGGTGAGTCTCTTGGAGCATGGCTATCGCTGCGACTTCGTCCCGGAGTTTCAATAGCATTGTCTTTCGCTTGTTAGGGGAATTCAGGCCATTAACATTCAGGGAGAGGATCCAGAGCGTCTGGAGGTCCACTGAAGACACTCTCCTTTCCTTGGGTTAGGGGGGGTCGTGGGGCGGTGGCTCAACTGCCATGTCTGTTCGGGAATCTCTTGATATCATCCTGCACTTGAGGTTTTAATGCGGGGCCCCAACAGGGGGCCGCAACTTTAACAGGGGGGTAGAACGACATTGTAAATACGGTCGTACCTAAGGCCAACAGGGCCAACTGTCCCATCACGTATCGTGTACTGTGGGTTTCCAAGGAACAAGGGATGGAAAATATCCTTGGAGTGGGTATGAACCATGGGTATGGCCCGCCGCCACCGCATTCAACGTTCCTTAGCTCGAAATCTAGGTGGCGGGTCCTACTTTAGGTAGGGGCTTCTGTGTCCAGGCTTAATCGCTGACGGAACTTGAGATCGTGGAAGCGTCCCTGTTCATCTTTTTCTGTTGTTCCGCTGGGTTGACGACCATGGCGTGCCTTTGGGCTTTGGAGAGGGAAGCGGTCCAGAGCCTTCGGTCCCCTCTGGGTTTGGCGTGGAAGGATCTCGGGGTGAGGTTGGGTGTAAGATTTTCTCTGCGTCTTCCAAGTGGCTGATACGGCGTAGGGTGCCATTATGTGTAAACTGGAGAGCTGTCGGAAACAGCCACCTGTAACGGATCTGTTGCTCCTGAAGGAACGCTGTCAGAGGCCGAAGTGCTCTTCTTTTCTGGAGAGAAAGTGGTGAGAGGTCCTGATATATTTGAAGTGGAGTGCTCTGAAAAGTGATCTCATCTCCTTGGCGACTGATCGCTGATATTGCCTCTTTAGTCGTGAAGAAGTGGACCCTGGTAATAACATCTGGGGGGGGGGGTCCGAATCTGTCCCACGCCGCGGGCGGAGTCTGTGGGTCCGGTCCAGTAAGAGCTGGGATTTGTCCAGGTCCGGGAGTAGGGCCTCAAAGAAGCTTCCCACGTAGTCCGCTAGCTTGTTGTCGGGGATAGAGGATGGGACGCCCCGAATGCAGAGGTTATTGCGGCGTGCCCTGTTTTCAAGGTCTTCATGTTTGAACTCCAGGATCTCGTATTTATGATGCAGGGAATCAATGGATTTTTGCACTTCCCCCAGTGTGGTAGCGTGATCCTGAGAATGGTCCTCGATCTCTCTGAGCCTCTGTTCGATTTCTGTGACCCTCTGATCCGTTTGATCAACTTTAGCGGTGAGTTCCGAAAGGCAGGCGCGAAACTCCGATTTGATGTCCGCCATGAAGGCTATCAGGTCTCCTTTGGTGGCGAGAGCGCCCCTGTCTCCTTGTGGCTTCTGTGGGGTCAGTTTAGGAGGATCCTGTTTCTTGGGTTTCTCTGGTGCAGTAAACATGGCGGAGATATCTGTGCCCTTGCTCACCTTCGTTTGCCTCGACATGCTGCTCGTAACAGGCGGTCTTGATTGAGAGAGTAGCAGCGAGGCCTAGGGCGGCGGGAGACTGCACTCGGGGTGAATCTCGCACTCGACCTCCGCTCTGGGCTAGATCTGGGCGAGTGGGCAGGGGCGCCCCAGGAAGCGTTGGTGTGGGGAGGGTCTCCGTCGGGGACGGTGCAGGATGGCCGATTGTTGCACGAGGGGGGGGGAGTACGTCGCTATGATGAGGCCCACAGATTCAAGGCCTCTCTGGATGAAAGCACGTCTTCCGTTGCTTCCCCACCCCTCCTACGGTCTCCATTGGTGATCCCTCGCTGGTGGGGGTTCCAAGTCCCTCTGAGCTTCTCGTGTGCGGTTTTGTGATGGTATAGGCTGTCATTGAGCGGGGGTCCCGACTTGTTCTGCGTAGCGGGGGAGGGGTGGAAGCCCGCTCTCCCGGTCCATCGGAGCGTGTGCCGGGAACCAAGCCCTAGTCTGGGCCGCCTTGGTATGAATCGGATGATTCTGTGCTAGAGTCCGCTCCCCCTCTCCAGCTCTCCAGCTCCCCAGAGTTCTAGGGCCCCGCTACCGCCAAGTGCGGAGTGTGCTGCCGGGTTCCGGCTTGGCAGCCATCTTGGTTTCTTCGGTTGAAGACGGGGGAGAAGTTCGGCCGCTGAATTCTGGTAGAACGCCTCCTTGATTGAAGGTTATGTTTGGCCAGGTTGTGCCATGTCGGTTCCGGTCGCCGTAGATGGCATTGGCGACGCGGAACCCCGCTTAGAACCGCCGGAATTCGACGGCGGCGGCGGGCATCCCACGGGCGGCCTCAGAGGAGCGACCACATCGATGGCGCTCCAAGCCACGCCCCCGGTAACGTTGTTTTCTTAAACCATAACCATTAAAATTGTACTGGTGGATTCCAACCAACACTGCTTTGCATTGGAAATTAGAAAAGATGCAGTAAATTTTGTATAATAAGACCATAGCTGCAGAATGGCATGTGGTCTACACTGCACAGGAGAAGTGAAAGAGTTATGGTTCTTTAAAGTTCTTGTGATAAGCAGTAAACTGAAAGTGTAGTCCTTAGGAATTACCTAATGAGTGTTTAGACAACACTTGGCTCATTGGTTTCAATTTATTTAAAAGTGTATAAGAACTGCTGGAATTTGGGAGGGGCATGTTCGGGTTGGACTTGTTCATGGAAACATGTACGGTCGATGTATGTTATTCACTTTAACTTGTCATTGTTAACATTTACTAAATCCACCTTATCCGGATCGTGGTAAGGGATTTTCAGCGACAAACTGATACCATCAGATGTTGGATCATTGACATGCAAGATTTAGGTAGGGGAATTCACATGTCTGTCTGTTTGAAGAGGCTCACCAGTAAACTGAGAAAAGAACCAGTAAGGTTGGGCTGCTAAAGGATTTGCACGTTATTGTAATCCTGTTGCTGTAGTTTAGAAGGTTTGTTCCTAAAAAACGATTAAAATGAACTGAGCTCTGTTTAAAACCCCTATGTGCTTAAAAGAACAACTGGCCATTCAATTTACTGGAAAAGAAGAACATTGAACACATTTTTTAAGCATCTGCAATCATGCACTACACTTAAGAGGAGAACATGTTAGTGAAGGGAGACAACTGAGTTCTTGGACCAATCATTCCTGAACAAACTTGAAAAACAAGATTGGATGCAAGATTGGCTGTCTGTCGATTCCTCCTTATCCCTTGACTACGTGTACAGCTACAAATCTGTTGCACTGCAAGTGTGCTCTAGGCAAATGTTCATATTTTTCTCTTCCTATCCTAGAAAACTAAACTTACCTAGCTTTATTTTCTCCTCATGTGCCCGTTACGTCTTTTTCTGTACCCTCTCTCTGAACCGCTGCTTGAAATGGAATGTACTGGGGGAATATAAACTGCGTCTTAGTGCCGAAAGCACGTAGCATGGCTAGTGGGAATACTGAAATTACAAAACTGATGATTTGGGGGAGCAGCAGGACTCTTGCATTACTGCATTGAACGCTGGTTTTGAGCAGTCACCATAAGCAGTCCCGGGTTTATAAGCATCTCAGCAATATAAGCGTTGGACCCTGTACACGAGCCTCATACACATGCAATAAGCCAATCCTTGTGAGAATGGGTTCAGGCAGATCTAGGGAAGTGCCAATCACTCCTAAAGGAAGACTGGCTTACTTCATGTATTGTGATAGGGTCAGATTTGTGACCATGTCATGGGGAGTGGAAGCAAGGGTCACTAATCCCAGAAAGATCACCATCATATGTCGAAAATGTCAACACTGAAACGACTCCTGTTGTCTTAATGACTCCCAATGCAGTCGCTTGCCAAAGTTCTCTTTTTTATTGCAGTACCGCCAAAATTCCCCTGGGAGCAACTGAGAAAACCCAAACTTGAATCCACAAAATGGGAAAAAAACAATGCGAGCACCAAGACAACCCAGCAGCCTTCAACACCCACTAATAGTGACCAGCACCCCAGAAAACAACAGCTCACCACCAAAGCAGATATTTCCTGCCACCCAGCTTGAAAGCAAAACATATGAACTGAAACTGTGCTGGAAAGGGGTGGGGGCGGGGCTTAGAGATGTTATTAAAGCCTCTCACCTGTGTAGCACAACTCCTGTGGAAAAAATAAGCACCCATTGGTGCAGAAAATCAGAGGAGTGCTGCAACCTATGTGATTGGGAGAAAGACACTAAACCACCAGCCTTGAACATTAAAAGAAGACAGCAGCAGAGTCAAAGTGTGGGGTTTACTGATGAGGTTGCAGGAGGAGCTGGTGGTGGACTGAGAGACCAGGTGGAGGAAGGAGAGAAGAGTGTTGGATAGTTGGTGGCAAAGTTTAGAAAAGGTGAGGTATTTGAGAGAGAGAGTGGCATCAGTGGTGTATAGTGTAGTGTGTGTATTTGTAGAAAGTGGGGAGGGAGAGTTTAGGAGGTAACGGTGAGGAAGGGAGAAGAAGGTGCGGGTGATAGCAGTATAGTAGTGAGTGTAGTAGTTAGTGTGACAGGGAGTGAGCGTTAGGAGAGTGCTGATAGCAGAGGGGGTGTAGAAGTGGAGTTGAAGAAGCAGGGCGTAGTAGAGAAGTGGAAAGAGTGGGAGAACAGAGAGGGGCAGAGGCGTCGGCAGCGTAGGGCCTGAGCAGGCAAGGCCAACGCAAAATCTGTAGATGCCCACTCGGCAGTGCTGTGAGGGTATTTACAGATGTTAATGTCACTGCGGTGGGCCCAACTACAGCAGCTTCAGGCCCCACTTGTTAGACAATCCTGGCTATGCCTCTGGAACAGGACACACCATCCCAGAGTTTTGTAGAGAGAAAGAGCCATAGTGTGGATGGTTTGGTAATAGTAGGACAGACTGAGTGGTAAGGGTGGAGGCGAGGACGAGCAGAAGTGTGAGGGTAGATGGAGGAAAGTGAGAAGTCAGAGTAGCAGTAGTTTTCCTAATTTCAAAGTTATTGTGTGAAAAGGTTGTGATAAAGCTTACTTTATTATGTTCTTCTTGTTGTAGGCGATTTTTAGGGGTTAGTGTTACATCCCTGTTCAATTTGTTCACTTTTTCATATGCTGATTTTATGCAGTTCTTATTGTAGCCTCTTTGGAAAAATCTCAGTTTAAGTAATTCACATTCCTGAAGAAAATCAGTATTGTTAGTACAGTTCCTTCGAGCTCTTACAAACTCACCTTTTGGTATGTTGTTAATTACTGATTTCTGGTGGCAGCTTGTCGCGTAAAGGGTAGAGTTTGCTTCTGTCTGTTTGCGAAAAGTTTTAGTAAACAGTTTATCTTCTCCCACATATATTGTAAGATCAAGAAAGTCTAAACTGGTGTCACTAGATGATCCTGACATGAAAATCCCTTCTTCATTGTTGTTTAAGCGATCTCTGAATTCAGTAAATTCTTGTTCATTGCCATTCCAAATTAGTAGAATGTCGTGATTAAATCTGGTTCACATCACAATCTTGTCTGTATAAAGATATTTATCCTCGAACATGCTCATAAAGAGGTTTGCAAGTGCGGGTGCATACTTAACGCCCATGGCGACTCCCTGCTTTTGTCTAAAATATCTTTTGTCAAACAAAAAATGTTATTGTCCAAGGTTGTCAGCATTTCTTTCAGCATAGTCACATAATGGTAGTGTGATGCTGTTTCCCCACGGAATGTGTACTCTATGGTTTTAATGGCTGACTCATGTTTAATCGATGTGTACAGGGCACGGACATCCCAGGTAACAAGTTTATATGTATCTACCCAATGAATAGTTTGTAATTTCTTGATTACATTAGTTGAATCTTTACAGAAAGCTCTAGTGGCCGGTACCCGTGGGCTGAGTATATTATCAATATATTCACTGATTCTCTCTGTGGCCCAACCAATACCACTAACAATCGGTCTTCCTTCTGGAATTCTATTGAAGTTTTATGAACTTTGGGCAAGAAATAAATAGTCGGGACCACAGGATAAGGGACAGATATATATGCTCTTTCTTCTTCCGTGAAGAGGCCTTTCATTTCCCATGTTTTAATCTGTTCCTTTAGCAAGTTCTTGATTTCCATCGCAAGATTAGTTCGAAGTTCCTCATAGCATTTTCAGGTGATTTTCTGCCATCTGTAAATAATCTGCACAGTCCATGATGATTTTTTTTCCCCCCCTTGTCAGCTTCCTTGATGACTATGGACTGATCCTTTTGAAGATTTTGTAGAGCTTTAATTTCCTCATGGGTGAGGTTATTATTTTTGGTCTTAGGTCTGCAGCATGACTTGTTCTTCCATTCGAATAGGTTGTTGATATCAAGCTGGACCACTTTGTGAAACGCATCCATGATGTTTTCTTGGGCGAATTGTGGTGTAAATCTGGACTTGGTATTTAGATGTTTAATTGTGATACTAATAGGTTGTATTCTAAGCTCATTTAAAGTTTCATGCACCTCCCATTCATCTGATTCAAGAGTTAGTAATAGATGTATGTTTTCAATATCTTGTATGGACAATGTGCTCAGTGGTTCTTGCTCTTGTCTTGGTCGGAATTGCTGAACTTGGATGGAAAAAAACATTTTTAATTTCAATTTTCTTGTGAATTTGAATAGATCAATTTGGGTTTGGATATGATCATATCTATAGGTTGGAGCAAAAGAGAGGCCTTTGTTAAGTAGTTCGACTTCATCTGTTGTCAAGTTTTTGGACAAAATATTCATCACAAGGTCATCGCTGGTGTTGTTCCTGTGGCTAACCGTGCTCTTGCTCTTGTCAAACGTCTGTAATCCTCCAGTGCATCTGGGTTTCCGCTGTCTTGCACCCTAATACTCTAAAACAATTTATAATGGAACTATATATGTGTGGCTATGCCAACCTATGTATTTAATGTTTGTTATTGCTTTATAGACATATTTGTCATTATTTGTAATGATAATTGAAACAAAAATTGTGCCCGACTAGGACACTAAATATGTGTTCGGGCTTTTCCCCACGTTATGGGCGCTCTCTCGTGGTGATAACATACCTGAAATCGCACATAGCCCCCTCCTAGCACCTAGCTATACATTTACTACATAAAATATACGCTTCACTCAACCTAACAGATGAATAATGTGCAGTGAAACTTGCTACTGAAAAGTAATAATACAATGATGTAGGAAACAGAACGTTGTTTCATGTATCACCTATGCGGTCACATGTATTTACCCGTACAGATTAGGTTTTACTAATTGTAATGTACTGGCAAATGGGACCTTACGGTATAGTCCTTTACTATGTGCGACCTATAATGCAGGAAACAAAGCTCAAACATGGTGCCCACGGTGCTAAAACCAAGGAAGTAACTTTGATTAAAACAAAAGAAGGACTAGGGTTGCCACGGCAACTTATATATACACCAGGCAGGACAGCCGGCGCAAGAACCAGACAGCAGGAGACTGTGCGTGACACTCAGGTAAGCTTAACCAATAATCTATACAGGAACCGACAGACTTCGTGCTCATGCCATTATATGTTAACACAGGATCGCGGGCAAGGGTGCATCCATGTGGCGTTTGCGCGTCCGCGCCCGTAGTACCTTTTGGTGCCGCGGTTGTGGCTGCGCGAGGGCTGTGTGGGTGTGCTCACTGAACGCGGACACGTTGAGATATTCCAACCATGATGACAAATATTATGCACACACCTATGGGGTGTCAAGATCGTGCATGTAGGGAAGTCTATAGGCTGTTTAATACTCCGCCTATCCGTGTACCGATAAGCATTAAGCGTATGGTCTAAGTAGCTATACGAATAGGAATACAGTAGATTCTCCAACCCATTATCTATACTTCATTTATTTCTGTTAATTGAAGATTTGAAATGGTTAAATATGCCGGGTGTCCGACTACCATGAGGAAGCTCGTGCAGTGCGTTAACTGGCATTTAACCCATGATTTGTAATCTGACTTTACATAGGGGATTCATCCCGTGACATTCTGTGGTTCCATTTGAATTGAAAATCTAGATATGGAAGATAGGTAAGGTTCCCAAAACCACAATCCCAAATAATTATGTTTAACAAATGAAAGTCATGTTATACAAAAATGATTGATACTTTCTTAGAAAATGAATTGCATGTTCTGTCTTTGTCCATTTGTTGTCTTCTCTCTCTCTCTCATCCCTTAAACCTCCACCCCCTTCAACCCTCCTTGATTCTCTATGACTCGAAACTGTACCATGGCAATTGCTGACATCTCTTTTTTTGTGTTTTATATTTAATGTGCCTATGGATGTTTATTGGTTACCACTTTTTGCCTGTGTATGCTCTTAATTTATAATTTATATTTTTTGGTCAATACTTGATATTTTATTATGTCAGTTTCGACTAGCCCTGATTTGAAGAAGACACTTGTGTGTCGAAACACGTGTTATCTGGAAAGGGCAACCTATTAAACACATATACTTTTCACCTAATTTACAATGTGGTGCAGTTTTTAAAGTGTGGAGCTTTCGGTTTACTCTTTTCTCCAAGAGGTCGGGGTTTTGACCCCCTTTTTCTGCCCCGCACTCACCTGCAACGCAATTCCAATTTGTACTAGCAACCTGGCGCATGCGACTATAAATTGGTACCAAAAAAAAAACAGAACTTTTTTACAGTAGGAGCAGATGTTGGGTGTCCTGACCCACATTTGGACTATTATGCTGCAACATTTGGTGCTGTGGGTTTAGGAAATCGAAGAGGGCGGAAAAGCCCACATTTGCGCCAGAATCCTGGAGAACCGTGCAGTTTTGCGCACAGCAAAATGGTCCACTGACCTGCCACCCACCAGTGTAAAGAAAGATGGTTCCGTTCAAAACCCGTTTTTATTAATGTCAAAAATTGCTAAGATCATGGGCCCGGAACCACCAAACAAAAATCCAATTATGGTTGAGTGTTTTACTTTACTCTACTACAGATCCACATCAATGCCATGTCAAGCAAGGATCATATACTATCAAGTAAAATCCTTTCTTTTGGAAATGTATTAATTCAAGACAGATCCCCAAAAATAGGTGCAGTTCCGGCATTTTCCACAAACCGGCGCTAGCGGTCTAAACTCTGACTGGGGACCTCTATTGCAGAAGCTAAACAGCATCCTGAGCTAGCTGGGACTTCAAAGGTTTGTTCCCAGGAGGCAGTCTGATTCAATTAAAACAGTTCAAAGGGCCTCTGTCCATGGGAAGCATTCACACCAGCCCTTACCAGCAACAGCCCAGGAGATCACATGGTCATGCTAACCAAATGCAGAGTGGCCCCCTGGTCTGCTGACCTCAGTCAACATAATAGACTCTTCCATTGAATGGAATATGCTGATTTGGCTGTGGACTGTAAACAGAGCTCTGCCTGGAAGAAGAGACATGTGATGCCTGACTCACCCAGTTCCTAGGGGCGGGCCAGACACTTTTTGTGAATTGAAGGCAAATATATGTTTTATAAAAACACTGATAACTAATTGTAACCAGATGACAGGAATGTACAATTTGGAGATCCTTAAAATGGTAATGTACCTACAATTTGAATCTAAACTCAATTCTGTACGATGTTCTGGGACCGAACCCCGCAATTTATTCATGTTGCAGACACATTAGGTTTAAGCTAGAGACATGGAAATTTACTGGAATATGTGTAGAGAGACAGGGTACCTCTATGTAAATTTGGGTAAAAGTCCAATATTGGGAAACCAACCAAAAAGCGCAAAATGTTGTCATTTCTTAATCTAAGCTCTTAGAAACAGAAACTACCTTATGTGACATATGGTGTGTATATGTAATGTCAACCAGTTGTTGATCTGGGCAATGTGTTTAGTTATGAAAATGATTTTCTAAGGTAAAAGCAAAGGGGAGTGTTCTTTCTGTATGATATAAAGATGACTCACTCTGACTCACTGCTCCCTTCTCAAATCAGGTCAAAGAGAAATCCTTGACCTATAAAATTGTGAGTGGGTTGGGCAAAGAAAGTTAGCATCCACACCCATTTTCAAAAGACATAAAAGGAACACCAAAACCCAGGTAGGGACATTCATTTTCCACTTCCTTGCGGAGCACGCTGACGGACGACTTCACATCCAGACTCCAGAACTTTTAACCCAGAGACTACAGAACTTTGAACCAAGAAGTCCTACTGCAAGCAAAAGTATTCTCAGCAGGCCTCAAAATCATTTGCAAACTATTCAACAGCCGGGCGAGCTGTTTGAATTCTTTGCCAAGAAACTTTGCCAGAACCGGTAGCAGACTCAGAAAGCAGTGCTGTATCTAGAGAGACCAGAGATCCAGAGAGACCAGATCGCTGTGCAGTGCTGAGAGCTGACCCAGATCGCTGTGCGCAGAACCAGTATCAAGTGGCGAGAGAACCGCAGCCAATCCTGACCCGATCCATGACGAAGTCACATTCCTGTCCAAATCATAGTGCGAGTACTCAGCCAGAACTGTGCAAAACCCAATCTCTTAGTTTAAAATAATCTATTTCAAACTATTTTAACCTATCTAAAACTACATCATAGAATTGTGTGTCCTTCTGTGACTTTAAAACTGCAAAACGGTCATCTGTCATTCTGAAACTTTAAATTTCATTTCTGAAAATCTACCTCCACTAAATCGTCCGTATCTCTTGTACGGTTTGTGCTAGAAGCGTGATTTAACTTTCATTATAAAGCTAAGATTGTAGGTTTTCCAACAAACCCAGAACAGACTTCCTATTCATTATACTTTTTCCGTAATCGCGCTTGACGCACTCTGAAAAAAACCGCGATTTGGCTCAAATTTCTTCACTTGTCAAATAGCAGCTTCTTGCTTTCCTTTGCTGAAATTCGTTTGCAACCTGACAATCATTCATAGAGCATTGCTAAAGTGATCCTGAACTAATTTAAAATAGCTATCACCCACCCTGAACCTCTGGAGGGAATTAAAATCATTTTTAGCATATTTTCCCTTCTTTGCATACCACCTTTAAAGTACTTTGCCTGTGTTTAAAATCATCCCTGTTTCTCTAAGCTTGCTAGGGGGGAACTGAATTCGTATTGTACATTTGATTGTATTCCTGAGAACTGCGTGCTCTCCCTTCCATCTTCTATTGCATAGGGGGGGGTTGAATTGTCAAAAGGAAAAGTGATCACATTATCTCTTGTTGAAATCATATCAAATTATTTCTGTGTTGCATTCTGTCCCACCTTGCATTTCCTTGAACCATATAAAGCATTCTCTGCTACCTTAGTCCTCTGTTCTTATTTATAAGTAGCCAAGAACTGTGCTACTGTAGGATTACCTATTACTGATTACTGCTCATATTCACAAGTGTGTTATCAATTATCAATTTATTTATAAAAGTGTGATATATATATATTGTTTAATTATTCAATAAATCTTTGAAATTGCAAAACAAAAGTACTTCTTGGCTCAGTGGGATTCTCAGAGAGGGGCGTGATACAAGGGTTCATCATCCAAATTATAACTTGCCATAAAAATATATAAATAAGGGCTTCCCTTGAGCAATCCCAGACAAGGCACTGACTTAGTGGGAATGCTTGATTGGAGTCATTAACACAGAGTAGTGGTAGTGTGTAGAAGGGCGAACAGTGATAGTGCAGTGAGGGTAGCGTAAAGTAGATGGGAGAAGGAAGACTGGTAGGAAAACAGGAATTAATATCAGAAGTAGATGCAAGGAGAGCGTGAAACACCAGAGAGGGGAAAAGGTATAGAGAGTAGAGTAGGGAGGAGACAGAAGACTAAGGTAGAACAGCACAAACATACACTACCCTGTTTGAACTAACCATCTGCAGTGTAGGGTGAGGAAGAACGTCCCTGAGGGAGACAGACCGCCAATGGCTCGGGGACTCCCGCTTAGACCAAGGCAGAAATCAGACATTAGGGGTTACTGTGTTCTAGAGACTAACTGGGAGTTATGGATACCTTGACTAGGGTGTGAATCCTATGGGAGGTCAGAGATAGAGAGGCAGCCCTAGCTCTATCTTCCCAACCCCTTTACCAGCCGGTAAGACCCTCTTGAACTATCTGTTGACTTACATCATCAACAACCCCAGTCGATACAACCTATGTTGGAATACAAACAAAATCCTTGAACTTTCCTTGCGACTTCAAATATTTAAGGCCATCTCAACTGTATACATGTTATTCGCCCAGAACCTGCAATTCTGTGGACAAATGGCACTATTTTGCTTGAGATGGGACACTCTCGATCTGGACCATATTATCCACTGAAGTGGTGCCCTAGAAAATAGAGGTTCGAAGGTGCACAGACAACAGGACTCTTTCTTTGATAAGTATGCAGAAATGGCTAAATGACAGTTCAAATCCAAAATGTGGGCATGGAAAGACGCCCAAGAGAAACCTCAGGAATAGTTAAAAGAATTGAAAGATAAATGTACTAATCTGGGAGTTCCTAAAAATAGGAAGGAAGAATATATAATAATCAGTTCTACGTTTTATTAATTCATGAATGAAATCATTTTTTGGAATCCCATTGACCAAGTAAAGGTCGTCTATCTGGATGCTCTACGCATCTTTTCGCCATCATCAAATGGGATTACCATACATCAATGAAAACGTCTAGCTACCTCTGAGGTCTATGCAACAGGCTGCTCTGTGGTGGTGTCCTGATTCTTCTCTAGCCAGACATCAAGTTCACCAGAGAACCCATGAGCTATTGTAACACTGGAATCAATGCATAAGTATACACAGCAGTATGTCGACACTTGTGACATATGTGAGCAAGGCAAGAGGAAACCTACAAAACCTTAAGGGCTGTTGAGGCCCATACCACCGCCAACAACGCCTTGGCACACAATATCTTTGGACTTCATAACCAACTTACACGTGGTGGCCATTAATGATACGATTCTGGTGGCAATCGATTCCTTTGCAAAGGTGGGCAATTTCATTGCATGCTAAGGTATTCCATCAGCATCCAATCTGGCTCTTATGTTTATCTCTCAGGTGTCATGGACTTCCTTCAATTCTTATCTCGGATATTGTGGGTGCAATTCACCACTGTTTCTGGAAGGCATTGGAGTACCTTCTCGGCATCGACCCCAGTCTTTCTTCGGCCTACCACCCACAGATGGCCAAACAGAATGTTTTAATCAGACCCTGGAGCAATATATACATTGCTTCCATCTCCAGAACCAGACAGACTGGTTGTCCTTGCTTTGCATGACCGAATGTGCCTATAACAATGCTAAGCATTCCACTGTGGGCACATCCCCCTTACTGTTATGCACCCCCGGATGTTGCTCATCATCTTGCCTGTTTTCACCACTGTACCCGCGGCCAATGACAGTGTTTCTTGCATGATTCAAGTACAACAAAATGCGTGTTGGAGATCTGCCTGCATTCATCTCCTGAAAAAAAACAGCCAGATAAACACAGGAAGGTGGCATCTGTTTATTCTGTGGGTTAGAAGGTTTGGTTATCTACTAGACCTTTCCCCCATTCTGGGTCTTGCAAGGTTCTACCTCGTTTTGTGGTACTGTATGTTGTGGAACAGGTCATTACTCTGGTGTCCGTGGGGCAGACTCTGCTGTCCAGATGACAAAATCATCCTGTCTTCGATGTTTCTTTGTTAAAGGTGGTTCGGCCCCTTAATCGTCTTCGTGATCACCTAGACCAAATTGATGAGGAAGATGGTGCAGAATACGAGGTGCAAGTAATCGTTGACAAGAGACACATTATAGGACATACCTGCGTCTTTGTAATGGGTATTGTCCTGCAGTGGACATGGGAGCCCTTTAGGAAAGTGCACTCTCCCTGGATGCTTGCTCGTTCTCGCAGGTCCCAGCTAGGGTTCTGTTGCAGTGCATCGTTTTTGCAGAGGGGCACCATCAGACCTTGTGCCCTGATGTTCGGACTGCTTATATCCTGGTACGGCAGGAAGAAGTATGCTTTCCAAGAGGGTCTGCGGCTGCACATATTGCAGGCACATGCGCAGTCCGAATCAGCGTTCATGCCGTGGCAGGTGCAGCCTTTTCCAGTTTCTGGTTCACATACGATGCGGAAGACAGACCTACGAGGACGCCATAAAACCCCTGCATACTCAGGACGCTGCGCTCAACAACCCTGATACTCGTTACTCATTTCCTTCTGTCTCTTGTTCCCAATTTGCATTTGCTTACAGTTTGATCTAATGGCTGTTCATCACCATGCTCTCGGATTATCCTAGTTTGCCTGTTTGCTACCGCTGACTGCTTTCTCTAGTTTTGACATGGACTGTCTGCTCAGAAGGTACCTACTTGCTTTTGGACTTGCCCTTCCTCGTTTGTCTACTTGGAAATGCCTTGGATTTGCACCTGTGAGCCCCTAATTCAGTTATTGAAACTGTCCTGCATTAGATTTTGTTACCTGTGTCTATTATCCCTAGAACTTTGAACTGGTGTCATTGCCTATTTTCGTCCTTATGCCGTCAGGAGGTCCATGCAGTTATTTTCTGTTTGTTGGTTTACTTTTCTTCGTCCTCATGCCATTTGAGCGATCTTCACATATTCTTTTTACAAAGGTAGCGGGCGCCCCTCTCTCGCAAGAACAGACATGATAACCTGTTCAGTGGTTATTAACCACTTGAGAGTTCGCAGCCACTGCTTTTACTCACTGTGCCTTTCACAGATGGGAAATATCCATTTGCATATCAGTCTTTGTCCTGCCCAGGGGCAGTCCAGCACCGAAATACAATGGCAATTCCAATCTGAACGAGAGTACCACCAGCAACCCCATACACGTGTTTCACCCTTGTTGGGGATCATCAGTGAGGTGAAGCTGATGCCTCTCTAAGCACAGTGAGAGGGAGACCACGTCTGGTTGCCCCCAGGAGACCTAGGGTTACCAATCCCAGGTTCCTTAAAAAATAGTTTTACAAAGGTAGCGGGCGCCCCTCTCTCGCAAGAACAGACATGATAACCTGTTCAGTGGTTATTAACCACTTGAGAGTTCGCAGCCACTGCTTTTACTCACTGTGCTTTTCACAGATGGGAAATATCCATTTGCATATCAGTCTTTGTCCTGCCCAGGGGCAGTCCAGCACCGAAATACAATGGCAATTCCAATCTGAACGAGAGTACCACCAGCAACCCCATACACGTGTTTCACCCTTGTTGGGGATCATCAGTGAGGTGAAGCTGATGCCTCTCTAAGCACAGTGAGAGGGAGACCACGTCTGGTTGCCCCCAGGAGACCTAGGGTTACCAATCCCAGGTTCCTTAAAAAATAGTTTTACAAAGGTAGCGGGCGCCCCTCTCTCGCAAGAACAGACATGATAACCTGTTCAGTGGTTATTAACCACTTGAGAGTTCGCAGCCACTGCTTTTACTCACTGTGCCTTTCACAGATGGGAAATATCCATTTGCATATCAGTCTTTGTCCTGCCCAGGGGCAGTCCAGCACCGAAATACAATGGCAATTCCAATCTGAACGAGAGTACCACCAGCAACCCCATACACGTGTTTCACCCTTGTTGGGGATCATCAGTGAGGTGAAGCTGATGCCTCTCTAAGCACAGTCAGAGGGAGACCACGTCTGGTTGCCCCCAGGAGACCTAGGGTTACCAATCCCAGGTTCCTTAAAAAATAGTTTTACAAAGGTAGCGGGCGCCCCTCTCTCGCAAGAACAGACATGATAACCTGTTCAGTGGTTATTAACCACTTGAGAGTTCGCAGCCACTGCTTTTACTCACTGTGCCTTTCACAGATGGGAAATATCCATTTGCATATCAGTCTTTGTCCTGCCCAGGGGCAGTCCAGCACCGAAATACAATGGCAATTCCAATCTGAACGAGAGTACCACCAGCAACCCCATACACGTGTTTCACCTTTGTTGGGGATCATCAGTGAGGTGAAGCTGATGCCTCTCTAAGCACAGTGAGAGGGAGACCACGTCTGGTTGCCCCCAGGAGACCTAGGGTTACCAATCCCAGGTTCCTTAAAAAATAGTTTTACAAAGGTAGCGGGCGGCCCTCTCTCGCAAGAACAGACATGATAACCTGTTCAGTGGTTATTAACCACTTGAGAGTTCGCAGCCACTGCTTTTACTCACTGTGCCTTTCACAGATGGGAAATATCCATTTGCATATCAGTCTTTGTCCTGCCCAGGGGTTGCTGGTGGTACTCTCGTTCAGATTGGAATTGCCATTGTATTTCGGTGCTGGACTGCCCCTGGGCAGGACAAAGACTGATATGCAAATGGATATTTCCCATCTGTGAAAGGCACAGTGAGTAAAAGCAGTGGCTGCGAACTCTCAAGTGGTTAATAACCACCGAACAGGTTATCATGTCTGTTCTTGCGAGAGAGGGGCGCCCGCTACCTTTGTAAAACTATTTGTTAAGGAACCTGGGATTGGTAACCCTAGGTCTCCTGGGGGCAACCAGACGTGGTCTCCCTCTCACTGTGCTTAGAGAGGCATCAGCTTCACCTCACTGATGATCCCCAACAACGGTGAAACACGTGTATGGGGTTGCTGGTGGTACTCTCGTTCAGATTGGAATTGCCATTGTATTTCGGTGCTGGACTGCCCCTGGGCAGGACAAAGACTGATATGCAAATGGATATTTCCCATCTGTGAAAGGCACAGTGAGTAAAAGCAGCGGCTGCGAACTCTCAAGTGGTTAATAACCACCGAACAGGTTATCATGTCTGTTCTTGCGAGAGAGGGGCGCCCGCTACCTTTGTTAAGGAACCTGGGATTGGTAACCCTAGGTCTCCTGGGGGCAACCAGACGTGGTCTCCCTCTCACTGTGCTTAGAGAGGCATCAGCTTCACCTCACTGATGATCCCCAACAAGGGTGAAACACGTGTATGGGGTTGCTGGTGGTACTCTCGTTCAGATTGGAATTGCCATTGTATTTCGGTGCTGGACTGCCCCTGGGCAGGACAAAGACTGATATGCAAATGGATATTTCCCATCTGTGAAAGGCACAGTGAGTAAAAGCAGTGGCTGCGAACTCTCAAGTGGTTAATAACCACCGAACAGGTTATCATGTCTGTTCTTGCGAGAGAGGGGCGCCCGCTACCTTTGTTAAACTATCTTCACATATTCCTTTGTAAACTCTGGAGTTAGTTGGACGTTGTTCTATTATTGGTGTGCATTTGTTGTATTTTGCTTAACTAAACCTCCATTAAAACCTTTAAAAGCACCCATAGTTGTAGTCCTTCACAGGGATCCTCATGAATGCCTTATCGTAACTGAAAATCTCATGACTCATAGAGCCAATATAAAGGATGTACCCTTGCAACAACCTAAAATTATTCTGTTCATTTATGGTTATTGTTTACATAATAATGAGAAGGGTGGAGCCTCTGCTCGTTACTTGTGTGTACACCACATGAAGTGCTAGAAGCCATCCAATTGCCCAATGTAAATTTAGCCCAGGTAGCCAAACTGATAGCATTCGCCCGTGCCTGTATCCTAGCAGAAATTAATTCTGCCATTTACACTGAACCTCGATACACGTGGGGTAGAGCATGATGTAGGTATCCTTTGGCAAAAAAGAGGTTATTTGATCTCTGCCGGTAGCCCCATCAGTAATGGTTCATATGTGTCTGCTCTATTGCAAGCTTCATTACTCCTTTCTGCCCTGTCAATTGTTAAATCCCGAGGACATGACATGTCACAGACATGTATTGCAGCGGGAAGCAATCTGGCTGATAAACCAGCCTGAAACGCAGCCTTAGAGTCATCAGCTCTTAATGATGTCCTTGTTTGTGTTTCAGTTGTTAATCACCAAATGCAACACTGTCCAGTTTCGTTGTGCTGCAAGATCAAGTACAAGTCCAAGAAGGAGCTATGGTCGAGAAGAAACTAAGTTATGCCCCGACACATTTTGGTGCTCTGCGGAAGGCAGAGAGTTTCTACCTCATCTTATCAGACCAGCACAGTCTATGGCGCATTTAGGAAAAGGGGCAATGTTTGAAACTGTGATTGGTTCGCACTTTATTTCCGAAATATAGCTCAGACATATTGTAGTAATTGTTTTGTGTGTTTCTCTCATAATATGAGAAGAATGGTGAAAAAGGTCACATCCAGTTTTGGAAGGTACGATTCTGAATGTGCACATCGACTTCATAAAGCTCCCCAGATGTCAGAATTATGAGCTTTGCCGGGTCAGTGTACACATTTACTGGCTCGGTAGAAGTCTGCCACTGCTCAAAAGCTGATACTATTACCGTAGCAAAGAAGTTCTTGATCGATTTATTTCCCAGTTTTGGACTCCCTCTGGGTATAGATGGTGATCGAGGGACTCATTTTACCAGACCAATTACTAGATCTTTAAAGCCCTTAACATTTCTAAACAATATCACTGTGCCTATCCCCGCCCACAGCCCAATCTAGCAGGACAATAGAATGCTGAAACAGATATTAAACTCATATTATCAAACGCTTATCAGGAAAAAGGTCTCAAGTGGCCGAGACCTTATCCTTAGTTCTGCTACACATGCGCAATACTTCTCATTAAAACATGGTTTGTTACCCCATGAAGTTCTCACTGGAAGCCCTATGAGCATGAATACCTGCACCTCCTGTGGCAGTGCACTATCTGAACATCCAGCGAGAGTATGAGCAGATATTGAAATACTGCAAGACCTTCATAAAATCTATTCAATCTCTTCATTCACTGTTGAGAGGGTCAACCAGAAGCAGCTACTATTCTTTGCCATCCACTGCACCTCAGTCAATATGATCCAACCACCTCTCCACTACCCCAGAGATACCACAATTTTGCACATGCCCGATTCTTCAATCGGTACGGGAGCAGGAATGCCTGCAGATTCCACCACTTCTTTTCCCAGTATGTGGACGTCCTGAGGAGAGAGACTCTTGTGCTGGAACTGTTTGACATTGTGGGAATGCCCCAGAAGTTGTTTTTCGGTCCGCTCCAGAAAGCCCTGGAATTGCCTCCGCAATAGAGGCGGATTCCAGTTTCCCAGAGGAAACCAAGCAGTTTGTCACTTCTCTACTGAACCCCCAATCTCCTCCACTCAAGGGAGAGCTAATCTTTGCCTGTGCAGAGGGTGACCCGAAGAGTGATTGGTAACAGTGAGACAAAACTAGTTGTGGCCTGAATTTTCTGGTGAACACTTTACAATGCGTTGCAGTGATATCCACTGCCCAAATGTGTTCTGGGTTTCTTGCTGCTTCGGCGCTAAATGATTATTTATGATAATAAGCTATTTGCTTATTTTGATGCAGATGTATGGTTGCCCTTAATCATACTTTATTCTTTAAGTCTACTAACTCTCTTTCACATAAATTAACTGCTATCCTAACTGGATTCATTGTGCTTTGGTCACTGTTGGATTTTTGTATCTTGAAATGTCTTTTGAGCATTTATTCTTTGGAGCCATCGTGGAACTGGTTCTAACAAGACTTTCTTTGAGAATCATCCCGTTTTATACTACAGACTGATTCCTTTCAGAGTATCTATTGTCGCACCATGATCATGCGTGTAACATTTTTGGTCCCGTTATTTAGCACTACAATAATTACATTCAATGCCACATGCCAAAAATCACAGGGCCCTGGTGCACACCCTTTGGCTGACAGCAAAAATACATTCCTTCATGCAACCAGACAGTATGTCTGCATGCAGAACATTTCTGACGGCTGGGTCTGCTCTCACTTATCCCACAATTTGGCTTCTGGATTTCTCATAGCACCTGTTCCTTTTAACTGTAGAGAGGTAGGTTAAGGCCAAATGGGAAAGGGATGTGGGGAATATGATCTCAGAGACGGACTGGGGAACTATGTGGGAGCCGGTTCAGAAAGTCTCAAGGAATGCCAAATTTCAGCTTTTACAGTTCAATGTCCTGCATAGGATGTATGTGACCCCCACTAAATTACACGCAATGAATAACTCCCCGAGTAGGGATTGTCAAAGATGTGGGTCCGGACCGACATGGATCTGTCACATGTTATGGGGTTGCTCAGTGATCGTACACTACTGGCAGGCAGTAATATCCAAGATTAACGGACTGTTGGGTTGCAGTTTTAAAAGCAGCGCAAAAGTGTGCCTGTTGGGGCTGTTACCGGGTGGAAAACTATACAAGGCGAGGAAGAGGGTAGCTCAATTTATGTTGATATTAGCGAAAAGAAGGGTAGCAATAGCATGGAAAACACCCCATGGTCCGTTCTTGGTGCAATGGATGGCAGATCTCCACAGATGGGGGATGGCAGAGTTAGACATTCTACATCGTACCCAGGACCCCGAGTTGGAGGAGGGGGTGGTGGTGGATTGGAGTCAGCTGTTAAATGAACTGGCTTCCTTGGCAGACTTGAAACATCCCTGAATGTAGAGTGAGTGATGGAAATGTAAAGGGAAATGGTATTGAGTGTATCTATCAATATTGTCTATTAAATAAGTTAATATAAGTTTTTTGGTTGTTCACAGTATTTTTTTTAGTTTATTCAAGTTCTAAATGTGTATTCATATAAACATTCCAAAAAACAATGCTGATACAGTAGTGTCAACAAACTCCGCTTGGAGGCACGTGAATGCGTTTCGCCCTTGCTCTGGCTTTTTCAAGGCACGATTATAACAGTTCATTCAACAGTTGGATGTCATTTTACAACATTTATTTTCTAAAGTTTGTCCGTCTTATCTAAGCAGAATTCATATTAGATACATGTTTCTTCCAGTTTTTGTAGTCTACGATGCTAAGTGGACGAGTGTCTTGTGGTTCTTAGGGTATAAGATAAGACTATTAGTTAAATGTTATTATTTAGGCATTTTCCTATTGCTTTCTGGGTTTCGCGGTATCCGGGGGCCCTCTGAGTTTGCTCAAATTGTGGTGCCTTGTTCCGTTTCATTTTGTTTAGGTTCCTTATCCTGATTAAATCTTAATTTCTGTGGTTACGGTTTCCCCCTGTGCGTCTGATTCCTCCTGCGCGACAGCTTCTCTCATGAAAGGTTTGTAATCGCCAACACTTATTTTTATGTATGAAAGAAGGAAAATGTTGAACAGATGTTAAAAAAATAAATAAATACAAATAAAACTGTAACAGGTTGGCAGTGAACTTAGACTGGTTTCCGGTACCCACAGTCCCAAGTCATCACTCACAGATGGGATTTACTCGTCCTCCAAAATTCACTCCCTGATCAGCCGCCACAGAAACCTTCTTTGAATCACTCATCCGCTCCTACTATAGCTTTTGTCTGCTTTACCAGCCAGGGTACAGAAGAACTCATGAAAATACATCTATGTTGAAATTCTCTTTCCACCAGTACTAGTGAGATCATTACCAATGTTACTTTCTCTTTTGACAAAGGTTTCACTTATGTTGATTTCGGGTATGCCACAAAATGCAGAACCTATTTTTTATGTAGGGTTAATGATTATTCTTGGTTGCCCATGGAGTGGGGTGGGGTGGGAGTTGCAAAATGGGTTAAGTGCTACCTGCTCTCAAACATCCTTACAAGCTCCCCTCAAAGAGAATCTGGTTGGTAGACCATTATTGAATGCATGGGATATATAATGTCCAGGTTGGGTGTTAAGTAAAATTGAGGGAAGCTTTCAAAGTTGTCTCTGTTGCTGGCGAAGTTAGCTAATGGCACCACCATTTCCTTTTCTCTAGTCACTCATGAACAGGTAGCAACATGTACTATGTGAGAGAAACCCAATGGTATTCTCCCACCTACTCCCCCAGGATCTTCCATTCAGGTGGCCAAGGAAGGGCCATTGCTTTTGGATCCCGACCCTGGGGGTGGACAAGCGAGGCAGGATCACCTGAGTGTGGAGGGTCACAGGGGATTGGGAGGAGAATACCCAAGGGCGAGACATGGTATTCCCCCTTTCCCAATTATACACCAACCCACTCTCCCTCAACACTAATGGTGTATTTCCAATCGCACCCCATCTCCCCCTCCCCATTTCCAACATGTACTGGGAGGAGGAATAGGCAACCGACAGCAGTGAGGATTACCCATAGAAACAACAAAAGGATACAAAGTGAGGTCTACCATCTAACATCTTTGAATTGTCCCACTAATAGAGTCAAGCAAGGTCAGGCAATTTTCCCCCAGCTGTGCACACCGGACTCCAATTGACTCTCACCTGCAGTATAAAAAGGGTGGTTCTGCCAGAATCATTGAGCGAGCTGTGGCTGCTGGATGGAACCAGGAGGCCAAGGAGAAGAAGGCTGCAAGGAGAGGAGCCAGGAAGGACCGGTGGATTGTGGGACACTGATACACTAGCCCGGTGTGTGTGAGGGGCTGCAGGGTGGCGAGGGAGCCAGGGAGCGGGGGCAGAACGGAAGGCAGTCTATCAGCCTTGTTTAGGCCAGTGCTCATTCCCCTGGGCCGTGTGCGGGTCCCAGGGGTGGCTGAGGGGCAGGTGGTGAGACCCTGACCTCGGCACACATCCATTTGACCAGCCCGCCGGCGCTGCGCTACTGTTGGTGACTGAGGCGGAGAGAAATTCAGTAGAATGCGGGTGGCCCAAGCAGGAACAGGAGCGTTGTGGAAAGAAGAGCCTGGTGAGCGAAAGCAAAGCGAAGCAAGAGAAAGGTAAAGCCAACGTGAAGCAAGCGAAAGCTGGAAAGCAGTGAAAGAAAGCAAAGCGGAATTACAGAAAAGGTGCGCTAGAGGCGCGCAAGTCAACAAAGACAGAGGAAGTGCGCTGGCGGCGCAGAAGAAGCCAAGAGGGGGTGCGAGTGACCCGAAATTAAGGAGAGGTGCACAAGCAACTCAAAACCGAGAGAGAGCAAAAAGACAGTGAGAAGGAAACTGGAAGGTCAAGAGAGGGTGAAAGCAACCCGAAAAAGAGAAAGAAGGTGCAAGAGAGCACAGTGAAAAGTAAAGAGAAGTGTGCAAGAGGCACAGAAAGGTGGAAGCAAGGTGCAAGTGTGCACGACAGGAAAAGGTGTGCAGGAAGCACAGTAAAATGGAAGAGGACAGAGTGAAAGGCACAGAAGAGAAAAAGGTCCCAGAGAATAAGGAGAGGGGTTAGAGGTCAGAGTGGTCGCACCTGGGAGGAGCAAAAAAACCTGGCGCTCTCAAAAACCTCCGATACTACCCCCATGAAAGAACTGTAGAGTGAAAGGTATGTCGTGACAAGAGGAATATTTTTGTTTGAGACCAAAGGGGCCTAGGCTTGGGGAAGGTAACCCTAAGAGGCCCACAAGAGACATTGTTGAACTTCGTGAAGAGAGGCCTAGACTTGGGGAAGGGAACACAGAGGCCTAACAGGAACTGTGTTTTCTTTGTTTGGAACTCGGAAGGACCGAAGCTTGGGGAAGGGAACCCCAAGAGACATTGTGAACTCTATTGACTTGCTGCAAGAGCCCTACGTGGAAGGTTCCAAGGGCAGCCCTTTTGAATTTAACTATTTTTAATGGGCAGAACTACACCTATTGGTAAGATTACCTGAAACCAGCCGTGGTTTACAATTTATTTTAAATCACACATTTCCCTTTAAGAAGACCCCCTATCACATTTGGTTTAAGGGTGAGGTAAAGCATATGTTTGGATACAGACAAACTTTGGTTTTGGACTTACAGACATCAACAGCCCTTAGAAACTTAGTTGAGGGAACAACCCTCTTAGAGTTAGGGCCAGATGGGAATTACACCAAGCCCACAAAGTTTGATAAAGGTTTTCAAACTGTTACTTTTGGGTCTGTGTCTTTCTTGATACCATGCCTGTCTCACATATGGCACTGCAAAATCAAATGGTGCTAGACACCTTTCGGTCCTCGAAAGATGGCGTTTACACTCTCACAATGTTGCTACATTGAGAACGTCACTAAGACCATTTTCCATAGCACTAAAACTGCAGCAACACTACCAACACAATTTCTCCAGATGGTCTCTCTGGTTCTGTTTGACAGGCTCAATTGGTCTACCAGGAGCATCTACTTTACACAGTCTTGCTCGTTTTTATACTCCGGTTAAGAACATACTGTATATTTATCCTGAATAAATGTTTATTTTCCTCTTAACAAAAGAAATCCACTTGAACGTTGAGGGTGCCTGAAATGGTAATTGCTCATGAAGACCTCTGAGGGGCTGTTGAACAGAGATCTTAAAGTGCATGAGTTATTCACCCAGAAGTATTAAAAAGAAAGACTGTTGAGATGGTCTCATTATGGGGGTGGGGGGATTTGGTGGAAAAGAAAAATGCATTACATAAGGGGACAGGTTTTGATCCAACATGAAGAAAGGTACTCCTGCTTTAAGAATCAGATGTACATGAAATCTGCTATAGTACTTTGGCCATGCCAATATAATGTTACACTGATCTGGTTAGATCCAAGATTCCATTTTGAAACTTTGAAATGCTTGCACAAATATACGTACTTCATAAGTGAGAATTCATGTCATATTAAGTCTGCAGCAGCAGAGTGGCGAGTGAGCTACACTACACGCGACCAAGAGTCTCGAAAGAGTTCTGGTCCTTCTTTGAAGTTCTTGTGATGAGCAGGAAACTGAAAACCTACTTCTTAGGAATTACCTAATGAGTAATTTAGTCTTTCCAAAACCTCTGCAAGTTATGCTCCTCTCCTTCTGAACAACCTTTGTCACTTTTGTTTCCCCACTGCCTTATAAACCAAACACTGGCAAGGATGTGATGTTATTCTGCTTTTTCCTTGGCTTTGGCAATGTGGGTTTATACCAGCCTTTGTTATATGCCTCTTCAAATATGGGCAATATGCTTAACCTTTGGAACGTTCATTAGTCCCCTCCTGCCTTTGGCAATATCTGCTTGTTTTAAATGGCCTTACTTTTACTTTCTTCATGCTTGGGCAATGGTTGTCTTCATTAGGTTTTAAAAGTATTGCCCACTCTTGTTGCTGGGTGCTCAAACTCATTTGCTTAAAGACACATTCATAGGTTTTGAAAAATAATGTTTTCTTTGGTTTCTGATAGTTCAATACTCAAAATTGCCTTCAATATCACTTTCATACGGAAGTGTTTTCTATGCTGAAAACCCCTATGTCTAAAATGCGAGCGGTCTCGGTGCGCTCCGGTGTCACTTTCAGCAAGTGAAAGCACTGGGTAAGGTGTGCACTTCGCTTTTCCCTCACTGCTCACAGGTATTCTGCTTCGGTGGCTTCTTGCAACCTGGAAATATGCTACTTTTGGTCTGCCGCCACCCGTCCCACTTTTAAACAGAGCTCTCTTTGCTCTGGAGGCTTCCTGGGGCTCGTCAGCCATCGGGGACAGCCTCCTGTGGAAGAAAGCTTTGTAGAGGAGGAGCCAAATTCCCCTACCAGAAGCTCCGCCCCCATCCCCATGTTGCCTATATGTTGGGAACTGGAAATTGCGACACGTGCAGTACCAGTGAGGATGCCTATACCGCAAGTAATTCTTGAGACAAGGTATCCCTTGAGGAAACCCTATATGCATTCACAAAGAATTTGTGGTCTTCTGGAAGGAGTTCTGGAAGAAGTGTGAAAAGGCCAGAGAAAGAGGACTGGTGACGTCATGCGAAGCAGAACTGACACCCTGAAAAGATACGGAAGAACAGGCATTCTATAAGATCTGAGGAGGAGTTGTCGAGGATAAGCTACATTTCGGGATCGAAATGAAGATGCTTATGCGATGAAACGCTGAAGATACGCTGAAGAAAATGCAAAGTCATTTTACACTTGTACAGAAGCTGTAACGCAAGAAGACGAAGTGATCCTGAGGCTGGCTAGGTAGTAAATAGATTGCAGGTATGCGCCAATATTTATACATAGGCTAGATGAAAATAGACTTTGGGTCGAGCTACACCGAAACCAGAAGATACAACCATGCCAAACTCTTATTCTCTGGCACAGAGAGCTTCTGCAAGGATAAGTTCAAAGTCTCAATTGAATGGCACACCGCAAGAGTGATGATGGATGTTGGGCTAATAGGGTGGGGAGGCCTGACCAGGCCGACCCTCCCAGCACCCGGGGTAACCAGCTTGCGTGCTGCTAGCAAGTGGAATATTCCAGTAGGGTACAAGCGTGCCAACCAATTGTAGAGGGCCACATATTAGGGAGCCCTATAATTTGTGTAACCAATGAATCGTCGTGTATTTTGTGACAATGAAGATGACTTGCACTAGAGGAGGGCTTAGACGTCCACCTGATATTAGAAACCCAATCATGACCAGTTAGTATGGAACATATACTTATATGTTCCCTGTAACCCTATCACATCCCCAAGTAGGTTTCTGTTTGCCACGTAGTACGACGTCAATGATGACACATTTTTGCTATAAAGGTAATCTTTTTCAGATGATGCGTTGAGAGAAATCAAGCGAATGTCCGTTGTAACTCCCTGTTTAAGATAATTGCAAATAAAACAGCACTGAGTTTTGCCAACTTCCTGAGTCGGTTTGATTATTGATGTGCAAGTAAATTCTGCATCCCCATCCATCTCCAAGTATTGCTGCCTCGTCTTAAAGGGCCCAGGTCTATGGGTTCAGCTTTCTGCACTTTCCCTGCCCGCTGCACAGCCTCTGCAAATAAGACTCTTGGAGGCAAAGTCCTTCTCAGGACAGGCTACTGTTGTCTGCTTGGCAGTGGTGCCGGCGTCTTCTCTCTCCTCCAATTTCTGCTTCGGCTGCTTACAGAGCTCTCCCTGTTCACTAATGGCATGACCCGAGGGGGCCTTTTAAGCTTTCCAGTCTCCCTCAGGTATGGGTCATTCCCATTAACTTATTTAATTTATCGTAATTAGTCAAACGACATTTTACAAATCATTAATAAATGTTGACTCAAACACACACTTACAAATATCCAACATTGCAAATGCTAAAATCATCATAACCAATTGAAATCCTAAAAACAGAACTATTTCTCGTTGTTTATGTTCATTGTTAAAAAGACGGCACAAGAGTATTAATGAAAGTACTCAATTCATACTGTTCGTACTGCACTAATGTTCTAGTACCATGTGCAAATAGGCAGATCAATAAGATGCGGTTTAAATGTCAATGCATAAATGATACATGCGTAACAATAAGCAATATACAGATGAATACGTAGATATCAGTATTGTTGTAAATCAGACTGTACACTCCATGCTACACTGGTAATGCTCGAATATGTGCAAATATGCAAGTAGGTAAATAAAGTGCAATTGGGGATATCAGTGCACAGTTATTGAATATGTGCAAACAAGCAATATGCAAATAAATCGATGTTCAACTAGTATATATTCAATTGTATACTACAGAATGTGCAGATAAACTTAAATATATAATTAATCCAACAATCAGTGTTACCATTCAGTATCTAGGTAGTCTTACTCCGATATCTATTAACTTTCCTATTTGCTTCCAGACCCCATAGAGTATAATATGCAGCCAGACTGAGGGAGAATTTAACCAATAATTCCAAAAGAAGTCTGATTTTATAGAGTCGTAATCATTTACAAGACTCTCATAAGCAAATATATACAGCGCCCAAGATCGTACACTGTAAATAAATGTTTAGCAGTTTCCAAACAGCCGTGAAGTTTGCAGACACAGCAATTTCTTTCATCTGGAGATAGCTTCAGCTGACAGCCCAATACTGAAAATAATGGAAGTAGGTTTGTTCTTGAGCACAGTAAGAGCCTACATATTTCAGGATCAGGGCTTTGATTAATGTACGATTGTGGTCTTTTGAACTTGTGCACCACTCTAGACACATGTCTGTAGGTTTTTAGGGTGGAAATACAATTGTAATTTTTGTTCCAATCCCATAGATCATATTTTGCTTCAAATGAGTCTTTTAGCACCTGGTAGCCACCCTTGTTTTCCAATGTGGGTACCAATTTATCATTTTAAATGTTAACATTACGAGGTCATCAAAACTATCCCCTCTAGTAAGACTATCCCTTTCTCAACGGGTACCGAAAATGTCCAAATAGGGTATATAGGTGCAGTCTGAAAATATAATTCTCCCCACTTCCTCTCCACCAGTCCCCCTAGTGAAATCCGTCCAATTTCATAACAATTATTCCATAGATACTGAGGGTCTAAGTTTCAATATCTTCCACCAAAGGCGAGGGCGCTAGAGAGCCCAGCCAAGATGGTGGCTCCCCTGTGAACTCCGACCAAAGCTCTCATGGACCCTGAATAAATAAGTGCCTGTGGAAGAAGCCTCGTTCAAACGACCAATCAGATTTTCTGGTGCCCCCACCCCCAAGCAACGGTGGTGATTAGTGTGCCACGAGGAGTCCACCCAGAGGGAGAAATCGCAGCGTCGTGCGTGGGCGGGAAAGCTCCCTTTGCCCTAGAGTGTTGCCATCAACCGACTGGTACGGCCTCACACACCAGAGTGAACAACCTCGCCCAGTCATTGCCTGAGACGCGCCTCCTATGCTTTGTTATTGAGACGACAGTAGGATCAAGTGCCGCGCCTGGCCGGGGTGCCTCAGCGGTGTGTGCCCCTGCGGAGGCGGTCCCCGCGGACGAGAGTGGAGGCATCGGGAGGCTCAGAACTGTCACACCCGTGCGAGGGGATGGAGACACCCGGAGAACTTTGCAGAGTCCCCACAGCACCTTAGCTCAACGCACTGCTTAACACCCCGACACCGACCAGTAACTGCCGTGAACATAGCGGCAGCTCAAGACCGCCTGAAACATCCAGCCGGAGGCAGGGAAACAGCCGACAGCCCAGAGTCCAGAGAGCACAGGCGGCCGCTAACTCAGAGTCACAAGTGGATCTGGACAAACATGACAGTGTTGGAGGACCTAGACCGATCCGCTAAGGCACCAGTGACTCTACGCCCAGAACGAGCCGTGGAGCCCTGAGTGCGCAACAAGGTAAAACCACAAGTCAAAAAGCCCATGACGGCGGCAAAAAACCCGCCAACACAGGGGAGCTCATCATACGATGTCCCAGTGCTGTGCATGAGAGGCAGAGGGGTGGCGCGAGACCTCCGAGCCCTCGCCCCCTGGACAGCCTATGAACTCGCACAATTAGATCACACGGAGGGGAGGGCGGTCTGCAACGTACGCAGAAGGAGCGTCCCCCAACGGAATCCTCAAATCAGGATAACAGGAAAATAAAACCCTCACAGCGGACCAGACGCCCGCGGTTATTGTCAGTTCTTGGAAACTGGGCTGGATGAGACTTCGGGGGCTACGCGGGTATGGGGCTGCTGTCTGCGCCCCACTGCGCGACGAACCGTGCTGCCTCTGAGGGGGCAGTGTCGACGAGGGTGGCCTCGTGACACCGGCAAGGGCAGCAGAAGAGACTGCTGGTGAGAGGGCAAGACAGAGTAATCACCTGCATAACATACGCCTTGGCAGCCCTAACCCTGCGGCGCCGCCAGATGATTGGTGTGGCTCCATGATTCCCCCTGCCCAGTGGGGCGATGGCTGCGTGGCGATCCCGGACCCCCCTACGGCCCACAAGGGAGAGAGCACCCCTCCCACTCCTCCATAGGAGATATGGAACCCCGCTGGTACTTGCCGCAGACCCCTGGCGGACTAACAGTAGCGACAGGCTGCCGCACCCTCAGTGGCACCTGACCAACTCTGACAAGCAGCAGAGACCCCAGAGAGCGGAAACCCAGTTGCAAACGACCCGTGGTGCCCAGCAATCCTTCCAGGGACGCCGCGGAAGGTCTCACCTCCATTGGGAAAGCAGGAGATTCCGGGTGGCCGTCGCCCTGCACCCTCCTACGTAGTTAGCCCCTGGGCCGAGTCGCCAAAACATCCACAGGCGGAAATAACCCCTGGCAAGACACAGCTGAAGTCCAGTGGGGATGCTGAAGCCCTGAGATTTATACCAATGGGCCGAAACAGAGGAGACAGCACAGCCCTTCATCCAACAACGGCAAACACCCCCCAAGAAGAGCAACTACAATGCTGCCCATACCCTGTGGGGAAAATAACCCTCTAGAACGATTGCCTGACTCATACAGCACAATACACACCACCACGAACAGCGCGTCTGGCGGGCTTACGGCCGCTCATTGCAATCTGGTCGGAGGAACAACTGACAAACACTTCGAACAGCAACAAAGCTGGTGGTGACGGACCACTACACAGGGGAAGCAGCATCAACCCCTCAACGGGGGGAGACCTCCAGTGTCTTAAGTCCACCACCAAATTGGAGACGGGCGTCAGTGATGCATGGAGTGTCACAATCCTCACAGGCATAACGCCGCCCACTACAAGCAGGAACTGGAGGGCCCTCTCGACACAGGGGTTTGTGGTAACACGAAACCGAAAGCATTGTCCGAACACGCATCCAAAAGCGCGATACCACCAACGCCATCGGACCCGCATCCTCAGACAAGAGGCGGCCTCCCCCTCTGATAGAAACCGGTCGACACTGGCCCTGGTTGGGTGCCCTCCTGCTCCAACCAATATTCACTCACCGAAATAAGACAGCACTGAAGCAGCCAGCTGCCCCTCAAGTGGCCATCCGACACCCCTCCCTCAGCGTCCGGGATCGAGCATGGGCAAATCAGATAAATACCAAAGGAAGCTGAATTTGGAACCCGGAACTATCGTCAGAACCCCCAAGTCGCTTCCACAACCAGCATCTCCGATAGCTGCAATGGATCAAGAAGAAGCGGGAGCCCAGGCTCCTCCGATTGACATCTGTGAAATCCTCCTCAAACTTAAGTCCGGCATCAGCAACTTAGACTCTAAACTTGACACGCTCGCATCAAAAGTCGACATGCTACAACACCGCCTTGATAAACACAGAGACAGGCTGGACACCGTCGAACAGAGGGTGTCGGACTTGGATAATGGCAACACCGCACTGACGACCAGGGTAACGGCTCTGGAGGCCCAAATGAAAGCAGTGGCAGCCAAGAACGAAGACCTAGAAGGGAGAGCCCGCTGCAACAATAGCCGGATAGTGGGGGTGAGAGACAAATCCCACAGAAAATGGAGGACTTCGTCGAGACATTGTGTAAGGAAATGTTCGGAGAAACCTCACTA
The DNA here is from genome assembly GCF_040938575.1 of Ambystoma mexicanum. Classification (NCBI taxonomy): domain Eukaryota; kingdom Metazoa; phylum Chordata; class Amphibia; order Caudata; family Ambystomatidae; genus Ambystoma; species Ambystoma mexicanum. The sequence goes on along the minus strand of NC_090928.1, from coordinate 633,236,006 downwards.
TCCCAGCTCTTCATAGTTGAGAGGGCCCACCGAGTGCCTACCAGTCGCCCGATCCCAGGGGCAGTCCCACGCCCCATCACTGCTCGACTGCTTAACTTTAAAGAGCGGGACACAATGCTGAGACTTGCAAGGGAAAAAGGAGAATTGCAGTAAGATTGTGATTCTCCCCATCAGTCCAGGCCGCACGCAGATCCTTTACAGGAGTGAAGAGACGCTTAAGAGATAACCAAATGCTGTACTCCATGTTATTCCCTGCGAAGATGCGAAAAAAAAACAGTTCTTTAACACCCCCGAAGAGGCAAACAACTTTCTGAACGAGCTGGGCTGCCATCCTCCAATTAACAACTCATGACCGACGAGAAGAGACAGACAGACGGAACCCATCCTGACTGATATGTGGGGGCCCGAGTGACACACCAAGTTTCCCACAACTCACACTACAGAACAACACACCCAAGCGCATTTAAACCCATGCTTTGTAGGGAGCTACTGAACTTGGATGGGCACTAGTGCCCCAAGCTCAGCAATGTTTGAAAGTTACAAGTTGAGAGGGGGGGGATTAATGATGGGCGTGTTGGGGGTTGCCTGTGGGGGAGGGGGAGGGGACAGGGATGGGGGGGCAATCTGGCTGCAAGTTAAAAAAGTTGTATGCAGCAAGTTGGGAACGGGAAATTCAAAGGGAAACACGTTGTAAATGGGCCAAGCCACTGCCGACAGAGCCTATTTCTAGATCCTAATGGTCAGCTGAAACACACACGCGCTGCGAGAACAGCACCTGAGAAAAGTGCACGTATCCTGAGCAAACAGATACACTCTAAAACATTTAAGTTAGCGACATGGAACATTAGAGGAGGCAACAATCCAGCTAAAAACCACAGTGTCTCTCAATACCTTAAGTGACACAACTTAAACATCGCCTTCATACAAGAGACTCATCATCTTCCATCCACTTAGAGTTGATGGGCACCCGATAAGGGGTGCCACAGGTATTACTCGTCCAATTCTTCCTACATTAGGGGAGTGGCTACACTAATAAACAGGAGGGTACAGTTCAAACTACAGTCAGTGGCAAGAGAAGAGGAAGGTAGATCGCTACTTCTCCGTGGGGCACTGGAAGGTAACGCAGTCATCCTAGTGAATTCTTATGGGCCGAATATAGATTGAGCTAATTCTTTTGATTGGGTGATGACCCACCTGGTTGGGGCTCACACAGCCACTATCATTTGGGGGGGTAGGGGGACCTAAACACCAAACTAGAACCAGAGTGGGATAAATCACATGTAACCACTAGCACACCCCTCCATGGCGAGCCTCCAGATCCGAGAAACCTGTGCAGCTTTCGACCTAGTAGATGCGTGGAGACTTAGCCATAAAGACACACGCGATTTCAATTACCATTCCTGGGTCCATAATACCAGCTCACGACTAGACTATTTGCTGGTGTCATTGGGGAATCCAATGGGGGGCAATGCCACATACTTCCAAGGACACTCTCCGACCACTCCCAGTTACTTTAGAGTGCACCCCAGTAGACAACAAGAAGAGGAGCTCCAACTGAAGATTTAAGTCAGGTGTGCTTCAAGATCAGGTGTTTGCCCAAGAACTCCAGACCAAGATTACAAACTTCCTAGCCGCCAATCAAGAATCCGTTGCATCAAGCGAGACCCTATGGGAAACACTTAAATGCTACACTAGAGGGATATGTATGGCCAAGGAGAATGGGATTCTGAAAACCATCAAAAGGGAACTCGCAGAAAACGAGTCACGTCTAAAATAACTGGAGCGTGCATACGCCGCTTCAAACGACTCAAACTCTAGCCCTGCTGAAAGAGGAACTGGACAAGTTCAGAACCAGTGCTGACCGTGAAACCCGGTTCCTAACACAGGTCCATCGAATTTGGCAATATGGGGAGGGCCAAAAGCCGGGTGCCTTCCTAGCCAGTCTACTGGCTGCAGACAAAAAAAAACCTGCAAGTAGAATGCGTCCGCAATTCCTGAAGCCTTCTGGTTTACACAGAAGATAAAATGGTAGAAAAGTTTTGTGCCTTCTACCGAGACCTCTACAGCTCCAACTACCCGAATAACCCGGAGTCCCTTCGACAGTACTTAGAAGATATCGAACTCTACAGGGTAGAGGGTGAGCTGAGAGAGACCTGCCGAATACTAAAGTACCTGGCCCAGACGGTCTAACAGGTACATTCTATAAAACATTTGCATCAACCCAGGCACCACTGCTCCTATCGGTGTACGAGGAAGCACTGGCGAGTGGCTGCCTACCTCCCACACTACGAGAGGAAAATCCTATCCGGCTCCATAAATCAGAGAGGCCACCCGAGGAGTGCGCCTCGTACAGGCCAATATCTTTGACTAACGTTGACTAACGTTGACAATAAAATCCTCGCGAAGATCCATACCCCTCTACTACTCCCCCCTTATGCCAGGACTGGTACTCGCAGACCAGGCAGTTTTTATTCCGGGACATACTACGTCCTTTGGGATCAAGCGGCTCTTCAGAATCGTTGAGGCGCTTGAGCCCTCGTCTCAAGCAGTGGCAGTCCTTTTAGATGCAGAGAAGGCCTTCAATTCCGTCGAATTGCCATACCTCTTTGCGGTATTAAAACAACTGGGACTGGGGACCTACTTCTTAGATCTGGTCTCACTCCTTTACAGGAAAAAACTTCAGGGCAAATTCAGGCCGCTGAGGGCCAAAGGAACAATTATTGTCGTCCCTAACCGTAGTGGTACACAGAGGACGGTTCTATGGGGAACAAGTAACGAAAAGGCAGAGTTGCCCTTAGTAAATGATCAGGTTGATGAAGTCCAAAAACAAGGGGGACGCTAGATCGGGAAATGTTCTGCCAGGTGGCAACCACCTATCAGGTGATAAGTTGCTTGGAGAGGGAAAAAATTGAAAAAGTGACTTTGTCCTTTCCAAAACAAATTACCCTGGCGATTACCCATACCACCCTGTTTTTACAAAACGTTTTTACCCAGACAACCACCCGTATGAAAGTGTTTTTGAGAAATTAGGGTCAATAAAGGTAGCATATGCAAATCCCGATGCCCTGAAATCATTCATACCAGCCAAATGGCGCTTGAGTCACCACAACGAGAGATTTTAATCCCTCTCCAAGGGATAAAAATCCCTCTCCTGCCACGCCCGCCGCCCGTGCTTAACGGGATAATGCGGCGGAACATCACCCGCACCAACTGCTGCAACCTGGGAGCCTAAGGCCCTCAGGATCCACGATGGCGGCCGCAACTTCAGGTCTTCACCCTACAGCCGACGGGCTCTGCCTCGCCAGCCTTGGTCCGGCATTGAGAAACGGACCCCCTCTGGAGCGCACTGACTGAGCACTGACAGCGCCTACTCTCTCCCGCCCGCCAGCTTCACCCGGCGCTCGGGTGGTGGCCGCCCGGAACCCCGGCTGGCCCTGGACCCCTGAACGGGCCCTGCACCATCAGCACCCCCCCAGCCGAACTTGCCTGCCACCGAGAGCCGGGACGCTTGGGCTCCTATCCTCGCCTGGGCCTCTCAGGCCAAGGGATCCCGCTGCTGCTTCTCCTGCCCCCCGCACCACTCCTGGAGCCAGTGCCCGAGCGGCTCCTACTGAAGCTTGGGCTTCAACGTGGCCCGCCACCAAGATTCCTGCGCCTTCCCTGCTGGAGGCGGGGTGGCGATCTCGCGACCGCTGGGCGTCCTCCTGGAGGGGGGGTGCTCTTGGCCATCGCCTGCAACGTGGCCTTGGTGCCTAGGAGGGGACAACACACACACCACAGGTGAGTTCCGGTTGCCCTTCATTGTGTGTGGCAGGCTCCATCTACTCCGGCCCAGAGCTCTCTGAAGACCTGCCTCCCTCCTCTCTCTCTGGCACAGGGTCCCCCTGCTCTCTGCGGCTCTCTGCTGCGGCCCAGCCCGCCACCAGCCTCCTCCTGGTGGCCCCTGCTGTTGGGAGTCGACAGGCCTCTCCGAGGGCCCTCTAGAACGCCCCCTTTGCTGGCTGAGGCACTCCAGCCCCCCCTCCGGGTCGCAAAGGCCCCTGATTCTTCAGCTGCTGCCCCCCCAGCAGTGGGAGTGCTGCCACCCTCAGCCTCCTGGGGCGCCCCTGCCCACCTTCTATCCTCACCAGCCGGAGAGAGCCTGCCTTCATCACCCTCGTCCTGGATTCCCGCAGCGGAGGGTGAGCCCGTAGCCACCTTACCCTGCGTGACTTCTCCACTACGGCAACTCGATTACCCCTTGAAGGCGTAGAAGCACTCCCTGCCCACGCAACCTCCTGGGGCGCCCCGGCCCACTCCATCTCCTCTGCTACCGCCATCTCTGAATCTCGCAGCTATTGTCGGAGATTGCCATACGCCGACACTGGGCCAACTCCCCAAGAGTCGCCTCCTCACTCCGGAGCCATGACCAAAGCATTGAAACCCTCTAAATCTGCTGACATCTCCACTATGCTGCTGGCCTCGGAGAAGGGAAAGAAAACGGATCCCCCTTAACTTACACCCCAGAAGGCCACCGACGACAAAGGGATGCTCGCAACCAAACAGGACCTCCAGGCCTTCATGTCCGATATCAAATCGGAATTTAGATCCTGTATGACGGAACTCACCGCTAAACTAGAGCAAACAGAGCAACGGGTCAGCAGTATAGAGCACAGGATGGGGGAGGCCGAGGAATAATACGTAGATCATTCTAACTCACTAACGGAGATGCAACGTACCATCCAGACACTAATGGATAGAACCGAAATTCTTGAATTCAAGCAGTAAGACATGGAAAATCGCTCCCGGCGCAACAACCTGCGCATCCGGCGGTTGCCCTCTTCAATCTCTGACAAGGAGCTCCCCGAGTACGTAAGCAACTTTCTCTGCTGCCGAATCTGGATGAGGCTCAGCTCCTACTTGATCGAACCCACAGCCTGCACCCCCACTGGGGAACTGACACAGACCCCCCTCCGAACGTAATCACAAGAGTTCACTTTTACACAACCAAGGAGGCCATTTCAGCGATAGGATGCTCAAGTGACGAACTCTCTTTCCAGGGCTCCCCACTTCAGATCTTCCAGGATCTCTCCCCTCCAACTCTCCAGAAGCGCAGAATGCTCTGTCCACCCTCGCGCTTCCTCCGAGAGCAGCAGATCTGCTACTGGTGGCTGTTTCCCACGGCACTACAATTCTCGTACAAGGGTACCTCCCGCACCATCAGCCACCTTGATGATGCAGAATCAATCCTGCGCCCGGACTCCCCCGGGGGCACAGAGCTGCCCTTCCAGAGCTGAACAAGCCCTGCTCCGGACACAGCCTCTCCCAAACCGAAACAGGACCTCTGGTCAAGAGTGCAGAGAAGCCGCAAACTCAAATGACGAGTGTGGACACTCCTGAAGAACACATAGCGTTGGAACCACATAAACTCCCATGTGGTCCATATCCTCCTCCAGGGTGAATGTCACCATATTACAGCTGGAGAGAATCTCAACCATGTTGGCTATGTTACCTGATGACAGCCTGGGTGGCTATGGGAGGCACCAACAGTTCAAAATCGGTCCCCCCGGTCACAGTTTGGACCTCCCGTTGGAGGCCTATGTTGGAAGTTCAGATCTCCCATTGGAGACTATTTCTAAAAAAACTGCTGATCCCTCACAGCTATGGCTGACTTAACTCTTCCCCCAATCCCCCCCCACAGCAAACGAGCTGAGAGTCAGCCCCCGCATCTAAAACTAAAGTTCACTACTCTGAATGTCAGGGGCATGAATCCTCCCCTCCCCCCTTAAGAGGAAATCCATCCTGCAAAGGCTACAAAATGACGGGACCTCAATCGCTTTTCTGCAAGAAACGCATCTAATCCCAGCTGACTTTTCCCCTACAATTTTTGGCATGCAACGGAACCAAGAAGGGAGGTACCGCCATTCTCTTCGCAAAAGGCCTGAAGCCCCAGATTCTAGACTTGCTACGATGCCAGGAGGGTCGCTTTATGGCAATCAAATGCATCATCCTTGGCCAACTTTATACCCTAATCTCAGCCTACGCCCTGAACGAGCACCAGGAAGGGTTCTACCAAGATCTGGAAGATTCCCTCCTTCCATTCATTGAGGGGCAAGTCGTCATTGGAGGAGACTTGAATGGGGTCCCGGACCCCCTCCGAGATAGATCCCGCCCTCCAACATCCAGGGATCTGAAGTTGGCACCAGCCCTGCTCCATTTGTTTCGTACGCTGAACATTGTTGACACCTGGAGGGTGCCATCTCCGGAATAGAAAGACTTCACCTTCTATTCGAATGTGCACCGTACCTTCTCTAGAATCGACCTTCTGCTGGCCTCCCCCCAGATCCTGGCCTTCACAGACGACGTTACGATTGGCCCCCGGATCCTTTCGGACAATGCCACAGTCTAGCTCACCCTGCAGTCCCATGACCCAGATCCTCCTCCTCGCCGCCAGTGGAGCCTATACAACCCTTTTTTGGGGGAAAATGGCGGTGAGAGACACGATCGCCAGAATAAAAAACTTCTTAGTTGAAAACCACGACAATGACACCTCCCCGGCTAACACCTGGGACGCCATGAAAGCAGTGCTTAGAGGGGAATCGATCGCCCAAGGCGCCGCATTCCACAAACAGAAGCAGGCGACCCGCGCTATCCTGGAAGCCGAAGTCCGTGAAGCCGAAGGGGGGCGTGGCTAACTAGCCATGGACAAGGACGTGCTTTGTGCTGGGCTCCTGGTGATCCGACATTGATTTGCTGAATTACGCTATGAAAAATGATACATGTGCCTGGAAATTAAAGGATCGAGCGTCGGAACACATGCACAGTGCGAATCCTATAGAGTGAATCATTCGTGCTCGTGGATCAAAAGATAAATGGACTTTTGTTAGGAGCGACCGTGAGGATACTTTGTTGCCAAGATGGCGGCGAACAAAGGAAGAGAGGTCGCAGCCGGGAAACGAAACTTATTTCTCTGAACTGCACGGAGCGTTCTCAGATGACTGCCTATGGGGAAGCATTGCACTCCAGAATAGGACTGTGTTAATGGAGTAACACTCCCGGGCCCAAGTGACTGTAGTGGTTGGATATTGTTGCCAGATTGAAGAGATAAGTTCAGAGGACTAGGGCGGCTCGTAACTGTATGCAGCAGCGGCTGGATCCTGACGCTCAAGCGGAGCGGGAAGACATCGACCGCCAGCAGCCAACATTACAGTGTATCTTTCTGTCCTGAACTGACAAAGCAGCGCTCCGGGAACCTAACAGAAGGAGCGTTCCCGAATGGACACAATGGAAGCAGTGGGGCACGATGTACAGACGCGGCTCCCAGCTGCTTATTAAGGTAGCCGTGTCTAGGATACGTGAGACAAGATATGAGAGGAGCGGGCTGTGGCATTGAGTAGAAGTTAGATGTGTGTGCGGGCAGAAATCCCTTAATGCGGATGGCAGCGGATTACATCGGAGCGAGCTGTGTGGGCTTCAGGTGGTGCTGTGGACATTAGGAGCTGCCAGGCTGTGCAGTAAGCATGCCACTGCAGCGCGAATATACGCTGTGACCCGAGGAGCGGGTCGGAGTGCTCGGGGCGGGCGCTACGAGCCACGGACACGGTGGTACTCGGCTCAAAAGCAGCAAATTGCACACAGAGAGCTGCCGCCAGGGGATAAGACCTACATGAGGCCCGCATATGCATACTGCCATACGAGTCAGCTGGTAGATGCGCAGGGCACATGGCAAAGAAACAGTGATTAAAGACCGATGTGGATGCAACCGAACACTTACAGGAAAACGACCGGAGAGGCCGTTGATGACCTGTGTAGTGCAACACTAACGTACCCCTTACAGGGGCACATGGTGGCTACTGAGGGGGAACCAAGGAACAATAAGTGAGTGTGCTTAATACAATCGCATAAGGGCACCCAAACCCTGCGTACATCACATGTGCCTAGGCAACCTGACCACAGGGGGAGGCGTCAGTAGACACATGCGCCAACAACAATTATATGTGGAAAGTAAAACGTGGGAGGCTACAATCCATCTGAATAACGATTTCATGCGCCATAGAACATGTGAGTTGGAAGATAGCAACCCAAGAGCCAAGACCAAACAACCTACAATGGAGGTCTTTGCAAAAACGTAGAGGACCCCTACAACATCAGCACAATGCACGGCCATGACTCCTGCGGAAGAAGCCCCAGAAGGAGACAAGCATCAGTTCCTGGAGGCTATAACGGAGTTGAGCACCAAATGGGGCTCAGCAATGGCAGACCTACGAACACCCCTAGAGAACAAAATTGATGCGGTAGGAACTGAACTTAGCCTGCTACGACAAGACATCAGGGCACTGACAGAGAGAACGACTGGTCTGGAAAGCGCAGTGAAGACCAATACCGATGTCAGCGCGAATAATGCAAAAGAGGTCCATGTGCTAAAACAGCAGGTTGCCAATCTTAAAAATCGGGTGGAAGAAGCGGAAGGAAGGGCGAGAAGAAATAACATACGGGTGGTCGGCCTGCCGGAGGGAGAGGAGGGCCAGGACCCCACAAACTACGTGGAGAACATGATCCTCCAGGAGATAGGAGCAGACAAGCTCTCACAGGGGTTCACGGTGGCGCAGGCACATCGCGCCTTAATGAGGAAACTGCGACCGGGGGCTCTGCCGAGACCGACCATCGCGAGGATCCTCAACTATAAAGACAGAGAGAAGATCTGGGAATATTTTCGTAAAGGCGGAACAATGAAGGGAGCATCCACCAATATAACTGCATACTCGGATTACACGATGCTGGTGCAGAGGCAGAGGTACAGCTACGTGGCCATGAAAAGGAGGCTGCGTGCAGCAGGCATCAAGTACATGCTCCTGTACCCGGCGAAGCAGAGCGCTTTTCTTCAACACTCCAGAGGAGGTGGTGTCATGGCTGGACCTGCAGGGTTGCCCGGAACAAGAGGCGGACCGCGACCGGCAGGAGCATGACAATTGAAGAGTTGGTGTCACGGACATTGAAGGGGTAAGTGGGAGGGTGACCCTGGATATACTGGGAAAGGCGAGACCGGATGAACAATGCGCAGCTTTCGGGCCTTGTGCTCGGCATGGCCTGGAATATAGTGGGTAAAATGCAAGTGGGAGCTGCATAGCATTGACAAAGCGTAATAAACTTGGAAATCGGAGCAACAGGATGGAAGCAACCCACCCCGAAATATTAGTAGTTGAGTGGCCATTAGGGCGGCTTCACCCTACAGGGCCCAGAGCATAGGCTTGTGCTGGACAGGGCTAGATGTGGGGGTGCATGAGATCCAGGAATGGAGCTGGGCTACAGTTGGGGAGAGTGTTGTTGGGGAAGTCTGTGAAGCTGAAGCCACTCAAACGAAAGGGCTGGTCCCCGAAATCTTACAAGGTCTTACAGATGGTAAGGAAGAGGCTTGAGGCGCACTACGCCGATGCCACAGCAAACTTACTAACTAGAACCAAACAATGGTACTACGTCCATAACAACAAGGCTAACAAACTGCTGGTTAGTAAGCTGGCTAAGGAGAAGAGCAGAAATACCATCCTCGGTCTCTGCGACTCACGGGGGACTGTCCATTATGCGGATCACGAGAAACTACGAATGGCGGTCGCCCACCAGTTGGAAATAATGACGGCAGTCCCGAGGGACCTACACGAGCTGTGCTCCTACATCCAAGAGGCGGCTCTCCCGCTCCTGACTCCGGCGGCGAGAGAAGGACTTGAAACGCCTATTACAAATGAGGAAGTGGAGGAAGCCATAAAAAGCTTGAAGCCTATGGCCCCAGGCCCAGACGGATTCTCCACCCGATTCTATAAACTCTTCCGCCCCCAATTAGTGGCCGCCCTGACCCACCTCTTCAACTCGTTCGCGGACACTGGAACGGTTACCCCAACGATGCAGGAGTCCATCACGGTCCTCATTCTTAAGCCTGGAAAGGACCCCCAAGAAAATAGTTTGTATAGACCCATCTCTCTGTTGAACTTGGACGCTCATATATACTCCAAGATCCTGGCCAATTGCCTCGCACCTATCTTACCAACCATTATAGACCTGGATCAGACGGGGTTTATAAACCACAGGTCGTCAAAAGACAACATTCACAGGGCACTGGACCTAATAGAGGTCGCCAGTCAGGAATCCCAACAACTGGCCCTGCTGGCGCTGGAAGCAACCAAAGCTTTCGACAAGGTGGACTGGTCCTATCTGCGCCTCACCCTTGAGGCCTTCAGCTTTGGCCCAACCTTCAGGAAGATGATCCTAGCAAGAGTTAATGGCCGCCTGTCGGACCCAATCCCTCTCGCATGCGGAACGAGACAGGGATGCCCACTATCCCCCCCCCCCTGTTCTTCGCCTTGGCCATGGAACCGTTGGCCCAGCGAGTTCGCAAAAACCCTCGGATCAGAGGCCCAAGGATCAGCTCTGCGCAACACAAAATTGCTCTCTACGTGGACGATATGTTGCTAACCATCACAAACATCAAAGCTTCCATGAGGACGGCCCTGACCGAAATCCAGGGCTTCGGGAGGGTAGCGGGATTCGTCATCAATTTCCAAAAATGAACAGCTCTCGGAGTGGGCCTGAGCCCAGGCGAGAGGGAGGCCCTGGCAAAGCCCGTTTCAATGGAGCACCTAAGCGATCCCATACTTGGGGCTTCAGATCCCTGCTCACCCAACGAAAGTTTACCAGGCTAACTTTCCCCACTCGTCGAGGAATTGTAAAAAGACCTTACCCGTTGGCAGACGCAGGAGATCTCTTTGTTGGGTCGCATAACGACATGCAAAATGAACATCCTCCCCTGTTTCCTTTACGCCTGCGCCTCCCTCCCAACCTTAATCCCTCTTCCCCCCTTACAGAGGCTCCAAAGGAAAATGATCGACTTTATCTGGAAAGGCAAGAAAGTGCGGATCCCTCAGAGAACGATGATGGCTAGCACGAGACTGGGAGGACTAGGGGTGCCAGACCTCGCCAAATAGCAGCACAGCTGGCCCACCTTCAAGCATGGGGACTCGCCACAGGGCGCACAAAGTGGGTAGAGATCGAACAATCCCGCCTCCTATTCCCCCTTTGCTTCCTACCGTTTATTCCCACGGCAATACACCGGAGTTGGCCAGGAGTGTTGACTGCCACAAAACAACCGATAAAGGCATGGGAATGGGCCCACAGACATGGAGGTATCCCAGGAGACCTGGGCGCATTCTCCCCAATCTTCATCAACCCGACTTCTCCCCGGGAGCCCACCCAACGAACTTCAGGAACTGGGTCGCAGGAGGCCTTGAAACACTGGGGCAGCTCTTCGAAGGGGACACCACCCTCACCTTGTAACACTGTAAAACGACTTTCCAGCTAGCGGAGACAGACAGATTCACCTACGCCCAACTGAGGCACTGGTGCTCCCACCCACAGACCCGAGCGGCTGCAACGTGACCCCCCACCCCCACTAGAGTTTACAGTGAATGACCTGCCAGCCCGGGGAAAGATTTCAGCCCTCTATAAACTGTTGCAAGAAGACCCCTTCCATACTAAGCCCTCCTATATATCCCAATGGGAGGCGGACCTGGGTCATGCTATAGAGGATCACACATGGGTGGACATCTGGACTAGAACGCGCACAGCATCCCGCTGCATCACTAATCGGGAATGCGCCCACAAATTGCTTTTGCGCTGGTACTATACTCCCGCCCCTCCCCCGCGCCTCCATCACTTTCAGCAGGCCCTGGATCCTCACTGTTGGCGTTTCTGCGGCCACCTAGGATCCTACTTCCACATGTGGTGGACCTGCTCCAAGGTAAGGGAGTTCTGGACCCAATGCCTTGCCACCATAAAGGACATCACTCAAGTGGCAATTCCGCTAACGCCCGAGCAAGTCCTCCTAGGGATCCCGCTCCCAGACTCTTACCCAAGAACAGGGAGGAGGGCAACGTTGGTATCCCAATTTTTGTTGGCAGCCAAAATCACGGTGGCCCGCACCTGGAAGTCCGCGGAAGGACCCCTGATGACCCTCTGGTGGGTTAAACTTTGGGATATTTTGATAGCTGAAAAGGTCACGGCAGCCAAAGCGGGACTAGTCCATCGATTTACGGACATTTCGGCACCAGTCCTAGACTATGATCAGAACTACCCGGCCCTGACCTATACGCCACGCCTGATCGCTAGAGCCCTCCACTTTATGGGCGACCTCTCGCCGCCTGGTCAGGCCGAATGAGGCCCGAGAACAATCCCCACTTGGGAACACAAGGGGTGGGAGGATGGGATATTATGTCTTACACGTTCTGTGAGGTTATAAGCAATGTTACTGTGTATGCTCTCCTGTGTGCTGATTCATAAATAAACAAATCAAAAAAATAAATATTTTATATATATATCTATATCTCTCTCTCTTTTGGACATTGCCATTTTTTCAGTTTAATCTATAGTTTTTGTCGGTTCACCGAGTCAAAGGCTTGTTGAAGATCCACAAATACTGCTAAGGTCTGATTTCGCAGTCTATATGCTTCGTGTTTTAACATATTCAGGGGTGTCAAATTTATGGTAGTTCCAAGTTGTTTTGTGAATTCCGTTTGTCGATAGTCCCGTAGGTTCGTTGCAGATGCCCATCTGGTCAGGTTCTTTTGTAGGGCACTTGCAAATCATTTGCCCAGCGAGTCCAGCGACGCAATGGGCCGGTAATTGGCTGGGCCTGTCCTGTTTCCTTTTTTGTAAATACGAATTATTGTAGCAGATTTCCAAGTTATAGTGACTTTCGCATATTTACTTGCTATTTCCACAGATCACCAGAACCACTGTTCTGTATGTCTTAAGTATTGCGTTGCTTAAACCATCAGGACCAGAAGCCCTTGAGCCATTTAGTCGGTTTATTTGTTCCAGTATGTCATTGTTTTCCCACTGTAAGTTCCAGGGTTCCATTGGTGGTTTTTTGGGACTTTGTTTAAAATTACCTGATTTAGAGTACACATTTAAGAAGTGCTCGGTCCATGCCTGTTCCATTACTGTAGATCTCATATTGCTTTCGGAATCTTCATTCATATTAAGCAGGCTCCACAAATCTCTGGTGTTCCTTTGATTTAATGTCATTAACATTTTCTCAGCGTCAATATGTAATGTTTGTACACGGTTGTTCCTTACCCAATTTCTACAGTATTGTTTTAGTTGTCGTATTTTCTTAACTCGCTGTACTGGGTTAAACTTGTTTGCAATCTTAATTCTTTTTTTCTTTCTGATATTTGTGGGTTGTATGCGTGGAGATGTCGACTTTTTCCTTCTTGTATTTCTTTGGTCTTATTTCTGTATGGTAACAGTAGCCATGGATATTCTAATTTTTCATTACTGGTTATATTTGTATCCAGAAATGTGTATCCTTTCTCCAATAACACTACCAGAAACCCAAAAGGCCAGCAGCCTCACACCAAAACCCTCTTTCACAAAGCCACCAATACTCAGCACCCACTCCAGGTCAATAGCCGACTCACTCGAGACCACAACATCCACCCAAGGCACCACCACAACACCCATGCACCACCCATTGAGTCCACACAGACCGGTATAAAAGGAGCTCTAATAAATGCCTGCTCTATGGTGGCCCATGCCACAGAAGTAGCTGACCTTCTCCTTACTGAAAAAATGGATTTCCTCGCTATCACTGAATCCTGGCTGCACTCAGCAGCTGGTCCAGCGATCATGTTAGCCATCCCCGTGGACTACACCCTTCTAAGAATAGATCGCACCACTTCAGGAGGCGGAGGCCTTGCCATAATTGCTAAAACTAGCCTAGCACTGAGACTCACCTCTACACTAAATGTAGATTCATGCAAATCACTCATGGCCAAGCTGACCATCTCTGACACCCAAACCTTATCTATTCACCTCATCTACAGACCCACAGGCCCACTAGGCTCCTTCAAAGAAGATCTTACTAATATCCTATCCGATAACCTTAAAAACTCCTCACTATGTGTCCTCCTAGGAGACCTCAACCTTGGCTTCAAAGACCCATCAGAGCAGAACGTCACGCAGATTAACAACTCCCTTGAGGAATTAGGGTTCACCCAAAAGGTAACAGACGCTACCCATACTAAAGGTAGGACCCTGGATTGGATAGCTGAGCACAATTTCCAGATATCCATCATTTCCATAACACTGTTGCCCTGGTCCGACCACCACCTGATCTTCTCCCTAGACGCTACAGCTATCCTACATGCCGATAGCATAGCTACCGCAATTCCCACTAGAAACAAACAAAAACAGATACAGCCGATACCCTTAATCCCCTGATTCTTTCCACCTTGAATTCCCTTCCCGCCCATACAGACCCATTTACCTTGGTAGAAGAGTACAACAAAGTAATGCTATCTGCATTAGACGCCATAGCACCTTTGAAAATCAGATAGAGCAAACCGAAAAAACATGCGAATACTTGGTTCTCCCCTCATCTGAAAACAATCAGACTAGAGAAACGCAAAAGTGAACAAATCTGGAGACTAGAGCCATCTGTCACGAATAAAAATAACCTCAGGAAACTAGCTTCGCTTTACAAAAAAGAAATTATCCTTGCCAAACAAGAGTCTTACAACCTACCTATTACTCAAGACAACTCAAATACCAAGGAACTGTTCACTATCCTCAAAGAGATGGAAACTCCCATCCAAGCCCCCGACACCCGTCTCAAGGACAAATGTTGGTGCACCAGCATTCAGAGTGCCCTATCCAACAAGATAACTACCCTCCAGGCAAAGATTAACAATAAAATAGTAACTCCTCCTTGCCCCCAACCTCAACAAAATCTCTGCACCCCGGCCCTGACCACCTTGCCTCCCACTCTTCCTACTCTACCCACACCACACTTCAACTTCAAGAAAGTATCCACCCTAGAAGTTGAAAAAGTCATCCTTACCCTCAAACTGTCCAACTGCCACAGCGACCCTTGCCCAGCACAAATTATAAATGATGCTGCACACAACCTCTCCCCATCCATAGCCAAACTTATAAATGCCTCCTTCTCCGCTGGCGCCATCCCCAACAACCTTAAACAGTCATGGGTCTTCCCATTTCTTAAAAAACAAACACTTGACCCGGCTATCCGCCCCCTCACCACAGTTCCGTTCTTGCTTAAAATCCTAGATAAGGTGGCGTACCTCCAAATCCAACAATATCTGGAATGCAACCCTCTCCTAGGAGTACGTCAGTCAGGTTTTAGACCACAGCACGGAACGGAAATTGCGCTCATCGACCTTAAAGCACAAATAGACGCCCTGAGAGACAATGGCAAGACAGCACTACTACTGCTACTCGATCTCTCAGCGGCACTCGACCTGGTCGACCATAAGATCCTTTGCAACCATCTGTAATTTGCCGTTCACTTCATAGGATGGATCCAATCCTTCCTTGACAATAGAACAATGCAGGTTTTCTCACCCTTAGCAGCCGCTGAACCCATACCCATCACCTGTGGTGTGCCCCAGGGCTCCTGCGTCTCGCCAACTCTGTACAACATCACAAAGCCCCTTTTTGATGATTTAGATGGCCTGGGTATCACCTACATTAACTATGCGGATGATACACAGATTCTCATCCTGTTGACGGGAGACTACAACAAGGATTTGGCCTTTGTGAATAGAGTGTACCTCATCATCCAGGCATGGATGGCATCTCATGGTCTATGCCTGAATGATGACAAAACGGAACTCCTCATTCTCGGCACCCCTGCTAACCTCCTCAAACTAGGCCATCTCTACTCAAATTTCAAAATAGACAATAACATCATCACAGTAGCCAAGGAAGAGATTCTACTCCAACCTTTATAAAACAGGTTAATTCCATGGCCTCAGCTACAGCTTGCACCTGCAAGCTAACCAGGAGGCCAAGCCCTTCCTTTCCTCCAATAACTGCATTACCCTAGCAAGAGCCCCTGTCTTATCCAAACTGGATTACTGCAATGCCTTGTATGTAGGGAGTAACACATACAATACAAACAAGATCCAGATTCTACAAAACAATGCCCTGAGAGCAGCCCTAAGTATCCCCAAGAAAGACCACATATGTGACTTCAGAAGATCCAACAACTGGCTCTCCATAAAAGACAAAGCACTGCTCAAAACAGCCTCTCTGACACATAAATGCCTACACCATGCCGCCCCACAATACCTCATTGCCAGATTCACGAGACAATCTTCCAACCGTCCCTTGACAACAGCCAGCGCCAACCTCCTACTAGTGCCTAGATTTAAACGCATGAAGACTGGTGGAAGCAGTTTCCCGGTCAAAGCTGCCCAATACTGGAACTCGCTCCCCCCTACCTTAAGAGAAGACCTTCCCTATCTTCACTTTAGATCCAACCTCATCCATTGGATTAAGGAAAACGACATTTGACACTCCACCACACTCAGATAACACTGCTTATCCTGTCTGTACATACTGTATATAATTGTCTCTTGATGTTTCCTTGCCTTAACGAGTATATAATGTATGGTACTTTACAGCAATGTAACCGAAGCTGAACAACCCTCTTTATGCCTTTTGCGAACTGATACCCTCGGGTCTGGCGTGCATTATAAATATTAAAACAAACAAACAGAAATACTGTTTTCAGCTCTTCGATTTGGGAATCCCTTATCTGCAATCTATGAGTTATTCACCAGGTCTTATAGTTGCAATAGCATTATTTCTGTTTGTTTGTGAGTCGACTTCCATTCCATGCTCACTTTATAGTGATCGCTCTGTGTCGTTGGTGTTACTTTCATTTTTTCAATTTTTGGCGGCATGGATTCTGGAATGTATATATAATCTAGCAGAGCAGATTTCCCATTTTTACACCAAGTTGTTGTCATTTCGTTATTAAATGTGTGGGCCGTTTGCTGCTATCATCTTTCGATTGATCATTTCTTGATTCCAAATTTTCGCTTTTGGAGTGAGTTTTCCATCTTCAATTTTCATACCTTCTTCCGTATATAGGTGAATATTAAGATCTCCACATATGATGATGTCAAGATGTTTGTGTGAGTTCTGTAATTCATCTATCTGTGTTAATAATATATCAATAAAAGCTGTTTCATGTATTGCTTTTACACTTCAATAGATGCTTATTATTGCTATTTTTCCATTCTCTTTTTGTTCGTCATTATTTTGTCTTGTTTTAGTTGTTCTTATTTGGCATACCGTCATTTGAATAAATGTAGTCAAATTGAAGGCATCGATGATTTTAATTTTTGCATCCACTTTAATGAAAGTTAAGAGCCCTGCTGATGGTCGACCCTTCACATTTGCAATCGCAGGATTGAGTAAGGTTATGTAGCCTTCACAAATTGGAGAGTGTGTTAGCCATGTTTCTTGCCAACATATTAAATCAAATATCAATAAGTCATTATTGTTGTTTCCAAATAGGTGGGAGAATCCCCTCGTATTCCAGGAACATAATAAAATGGAGTGTCTTGTTAGGTTTTCTGATTGTTAATATTGTTCTTTTGTTTGTTTAATGTATCTTTCATTTGTATTTTTGCCTTCTGAATTTCCTTCAGTTGCCTCATCACTGTAGCTATCTCGTGATGTTTCAATAGTGGTTTCCTCCATCCTTGTGTCTTTTCTTTTTTGATGATAATGTGACACTTGTGATTGGTATTGGTCCAGGACATCCTCTTCTGCGCAACATTGAAATCCCAGGATTCAAAATGTATTAGCTGTCTTCAGTATTTGATCATATATGCGATGAGAGCTAAATTGTACTTCTACTATGTCAGTTTGGTCTTCTAGAGGAAATTCTACCACTTGTATATCTTGAGAATTGATATGTTGTACCCCAATTGTGGCATGTATTAGTTTTAACATATTGGTACGATTAAGTATTAAGGGATCTTTTTTCCTCTAAATCGTTCCAATGTCACACTGTAGGAATCGTCTTTCCATCGGGGATTAAAAAAAAATAATAATAATTAAAAAAAATAAATAAATAAAAATTGGCATTTCTAAGCGCATTTTTTTCCATGATATTCATCATTTTCTTCTTCAGGAGAATTTTGTCGGAATATCAGTTGTTTAATCTTATCTTTTTGATGCTGATTTTTCCTTTTTTGATAGTTGGTTCTGGTATTTTGCTGCGAAGTAGTCCAATTTGATATGTTACTTGTGATTCTTGTTGATTCTAAATCTGTTGTTGAGATATCATCCAGTGTTAGTATCTCTTTCTCCGATATCACTGAGTCTCCTTGGGTATATATATCTACAATGCTTCTTGAGATGTTTCAGGTGGTATTTTGTCTCCTGTATTCTCTTGGTGGGGCTCATCCTCGTTATCGTAGGCACTGTATGTTGAAAGGTTTATTAATAGATCTATCATTTGTTGGTCTTTCATTTCAATCGCCGTTTTTCTCATTTTCCTTTTTTCTATCCTTATTTTTTTGTGACTTTTTGTCTGGATGTTTTTTAATCGTTGTTACTCTTATTCTTAGTTGTGTTATTATTTGAATTTGTGAGTAGTGTTAAAAAGGCTCTGGATCCCCTTTGATCCTTGCACCTCTTTTCCTCCCTTTATCATTTTTTTCAGTTTTCACCTTTTGATTCAATTTGTTTTGTTTGTCAGTTCTCATAGTTGAGACAAATATGGAGAAACTTCCTATTTGAGGTTGAACAACATCTATTTGCTTATTCTTTGTTATTGTGAGCGTTGTTTCATTTGAAGGGTACATTTTCTTAGTCATCTCCTTTTCTTTTAATCTAGTATTCGTTCCAGTTTTATTTGGTGTCTCCATCACTATCTGTGGATCTTCAATTAGCTGTACGCTAGCTTTCATCACTAGATCCGAAGTTATAGGTTGTGTACAGCTTCACTTATTGGTCTCTCTGGTTTCTGTTTCTCTGTAGGTACTGGTTTGCATAAATGGTAATCGCGCATGGGTTGCCGCTGTAGTTAGAGCATTTTGTAGGTCTAACATTGTTGTCAGAATAGCTGGATAGATTTTTTCTCTATTATTCGTTGTGTCTGGAGATTCATTAAGGCTCGTTGTTGATTCCGTAGTTCTACCTTGCAATTTTTCCTGTGTTATTGGTGGTAATGATGTTTTCCTTTGTTCACTTGTGCGTGTTTCTTGTTTGGAAGTCATACTGTTCCTCTTTCCTTTTTCTTTTCGTTGCACATGATTTAGAATTTTGTAGAGGAGTTGACATCATCTCAGTTTGATGTTTCAATGATCCGTCTGTATATATGGTTGAAATAACCTCTGTCGCTTCTCATGATTTTGCATTATTGACTATTTCTGTTATGTCCAAAGAGTCTATCGGCTTTCCTTTTTGCTGATGTAGATGTCATCGTCATTATCATAGTTTATCGAGTTTTGAGTGTGGTTTAATTGCCATTTTTGTTTGGCTTGGACCGCCTTTTCTCTTTGAGTCAATATTGTGTTATAGGTCTTCTCACTCTGTTGATGCATGTCATCCGGAATAAACAGGGTATTTTGTTTGTTGCTGAATGCTGGGATCTCACACATGGTTGTGTTGCCAGTCAATGTATTGGAATTTATTTATTTGTTCTTTATCCCTTCAAACCGTTTCAGTTATCATGTTTCCTGTGTTAGAGAAGGATTGAACATTTTTAACATTTCTTGTTGGAGTGTTGATTGCTGTCCTTCTTTCAGTTGATTTCCTTCCTTAGGTCGGGCACACATTTCTTCGTCTCGTGGTTGGATATCCTCAGCTGGCTTCCTTAAGTCTAGCTGGGTCTTTACACAATTGTATTCTTCCATTTTGTGTATTAGAGGTGTCCAGTCCATGTTTTGTGAGACCATAGGTGGTTGTTTATTTTGATTTGTCTCTCTTGTTACAATCTCAGTTGTTCTCGTCATTGACTTATTTGTGTTAGGATAGGTGCATCTCATTTCTTTAGGATAGGGCTGTAGATCTAACGTCTTATTTATTTCCCCTTTTGCTTCTAATAAATTGAAGTTAGTTTCTTGTAGTTTAATTGGTGTATTAAGAATAGCTGTTGTATCTCTAATTGATTCTGCATTTGTTCTTTGCCTTGTGTGAGGTCCAGTCACCAACGTTGGTTTTAGCGATTGATCCATCACTTCTTATTTCAATTTAAGTTAGGTATGGCTATTCCGTCGGTTTTTGATTGTTCAGAATCTTGTTATTCCGTTATGTACTTGATTATTTTGATTTGTTAAGCTCCTTAATATATTGGCACCATGCCTTCTCTCGCAATCCTTGTGCCACTCGCTCCTGTCGTTCTTGTCTCTCTAATCAAGTGCAATATAATTGTGATCGACTCCTTCAGTTGTTCCGTAGGTCAAGGGCTTGATCGCCCGCAGTCCCTACTTTAGATGAGTCAGTGGATATTTCCAATGTTCTCAGCGCTGTTCATTGTGAGCGAGTGGATCAAAGGCTGAAAGCCCACAGTCTCCACTCGTTCAGTCGGCATTTGAGTCACTGAGTGGCGTTTTCTGATGTCTGGTAGCCACAAGGTGAAACTGCAGTAGTTTATTACGCATTGTGCAAGTGATTTAAGTGTTTTGTATCCAAATAACATGAGCAGTATTCAGTGAGAATTGCTAGTGAATTACTAACAATGCACTAAAGCAAACACAGCATGTTTGATGGTCCACAATAGACTCTAACCTTTATCAGTTGGCTGTCCAATTCAGACGCAATCGTTCTTGCACATTATGTCACTTCCTACTCGCGGACTCTGGCAGACTCTCCTCAGTCTGCCTCCTCGCTCCGCGGCCCGCTTAGCGGTCGCAATAGGCAGTTGTAGAATTCGAGTGACAATAAGCTCCTCCTCCAAAAACAGCAACAAGTGTAGAGAGACTCTCGCAGACTCCTCACTCTGCCTCCTCACTCCGCTAAATCCTTTCATATGCCAGACAATGCAGTGTACTGCGGAGAGCCTCAACGGACCAGGCCGTCTACCCAGACTAGACCTTCCAGGTGCAGAAAAGCAGAGAACAATTTTCAGTGGTCAAATCGAGACTCAGGTTGGCTGGCCTGAAGTATACGCTGAGTTATCCTACACATTTAAAGGTCCTGCGCAAGAACTAAGCCCTATTCTTCGATCTCCCAGAGGAAGCACAGGAGTGGATGGATAGAGAGCAGATACGACATTCCTCTGAGGAAGCAGACCCTTCAGACAATCATCACAGAGCCGATGAGTTTACAGCAGACACACGTTAATGATGGGCCAACTCCTGTTAAACCAGATTGGTTTTGCCGAGACTGGGCGGTCCGTTCACTCAGCTCATGCTTCTCCCCCCCTGCGTTTCTGTCCTACTTCTCGCTGGGGGACTCTCCTCTCATTACGACAGTCATCTTTTCGGAGTGAGACTGAGCCCATGGTCGCTGTTAGTATGCCCTTGGGGCGTTTTCCTTTTCTTTAAAGTGTTTATTTTTCCTCTTCCTCTTTTTAGGGGCGCTTGGTTTCCATACCTGCAGTGGTTGCGAGAAGCTGAGACACCCGAACATGGATAACATTGCTGGGCCTTTGTTCTTAGTTGGGGAAGTTGGGGATGTGGATTATGTTTTTCCTGTATGAGAGCCTGAGTGATACCTCAGTAACAATGTCATCTTGCTTGCTACTTTGCGAGCGAGGAGGGTGCCTGACCTGTCAGCGATGCAGGCCCTCTTACAGTACTCTAATTTTCATGGCTAGCACTGTAAATGTACTTACCTGGAACGTCAGGGGCTTGAACAATTATGTGAAAAGGAACAGGGTCCACTCGTACCCGAGGAGAAGTAAATTAGATATAGCTTTGCTGTAAGAGACACCTAACTGATGACAACAGGCTCTGCTGTCAAGTAAATGGAGCGGATGCGTGTTTGGCTCCCCACTTTCTGCATATGCCCAAGGGTGGGGGGGGTCTTGATTTGGATAGCGCCTACAATACCATTTACGGTTACCCAAATAAAAACTGATAATGAAGGCAGAATGGTGCTGGTACAAGGGCTCTTGGAACACTTAGATGTGTGCTTGATAAACACATACGCTCCCAATCACAATGCCGCCAGTTTCTTCCAATCGTTATACCCAAGGCTCAGCCCCTTTAGAAATAGTAACAGTAATTTTTATGTGGAGGGGGGACCAGTGTCATACTCAAGAGGGAATCAATGGGGCCTTCAAGGAATATTATCATTGCCTTTATCAGGAGGTGCCCCAGGTATCACTCGAACACATACAAGAAGTGTTAGAGGAGATAAACCTCCCCCCGCCAAAACATGGAGGAGAGGGATAGTTTGGAAGCACCCATCAAGGTAGATGAAATACAAAGCACGATCAGATATTTGCCGACGGGCAAAACCACATGCACGAATGGCCCAGCGAGTTCTACATAAATACATAGAAGTCCTGGCTCCTCAACTCCTGAACGCATTCACTGATTCCTACGAAGCTAGAGTTCTTCCCCTTGGTTTGAGGGAATCGATTATTGTTCCCCTTCTTAAGCCCCGAAAACCACCAGCGGAATGCAGCTCATACAGACCTTAGTCCATGCTCAATCAGGATAACAACATATTGATTGCCGCATTAGCAAATCGGCTGAAGAGGGTGGTACACACAAATATACATCCTGACCAAAGCGGACACGTGCCGGGTAGAAACATGTCCTGGAACTTGCGGCAATTGCAAGCACTGCATCCTGGGAAACCCCCTGTGCAATTGCAACACTTGATGCTGTGAAAGCATTTGCGATGGGAATGGCTCCATGCAACGCAGCAAAGACTTGGCTTTGGGCCTGTATACTTAAGAAGGTTGCGTCTGGTATAAACACAACCAGTCGCAAGATGGGCAGACATATTTCAGATCCATGGGAGCTAGAAAAGGGTACTAGGCAGGGGTGAACGCTGTACCCACTGTAGTACATATTGGCCATGGAACCGATAGCACAGTACTTGAGGACAGAATATATTGCAGCGGGCATAGTCATAAACTGAGCAAGTCACCTGATATCAATGTACACTGACAACACCCTACTATGCATACAAAATCCAGAGGAAAACTTAGAGATGGTTATGGATGCTCTGGCACAGTTTACGAAATTATCAGGAATTACGATCAGCACAGACAAATCATCCTAGTTTCTGCTGGCAGGTTTCTCTAAGTAGGCGCATGTCGGAGCATGTAAACACCACCTTGATCGCCCTCGAAGGGATTAAGAACTCCATAAGGTTCTGGAATAAATTGCCCCTTCGCTCATGGGGAGAGCTGCTCTGTTAATAATGGTTGTTCTGCCTAGGCTGCTTCATTACTTTGTGAATGTCCCATATTATATCCCCAAAACTTTCTTTAGGTCCCTAGACTCCATCTGTAGCAGATTCCTCTGGCAGAATAGTCTGTGTAGGATAGGACTGACCTCTTTACGTAGACGTTACAAAGAGGGTGCGGGTGCCTTAGGAAGAATTCTCAGAAATGTGTTAATTCCATTCTACCTTAGAGACCCCCAGCTCTTTTGCTGGACTTTAGGAGTTTTTATCTCTCATGTAACTTTAATGTGATTTAAATTCTGTGTTCTTTTTAACTTTGGAGTCTGACAAACTCCATAGGCACCGCCTTTACGTTGTGTCGCACAGCACCTTCAGTGCAGTGGCACAGGGAAGTCTCTTAGAGATTTCCCAAAGGTTTAAATACCTTCTCTTGGTAAAACTACTGTTTCCTAGAGCAGTGAAGTGAAATTGACATTACATTTTGTAACTTTCTAGACCTAGCACACACTATCTGCAACGCTCACCTGATATCCACAGGGACGTCACCCGATCTGGTTGGACTGCTTCTGACCTGGATCCACCTCCCCTGGGTTCTCGTTCTGCCGAGGCTCTAGTCTTGGATTTCGATATGATGCGCTCTCTGTCCTACAGTTCTGTGCAGGGGTGCGTCGTGGATGGGGCGTTTGCCTCACTGGCGTGGGCCCTTGAGTCCAGACCTGCTGCGGCACAGTTCTTCAGGTAAGTCTATTGTTTTGGTTATTTGTCCGTACTTGTGATTGCCCCTGTTAATGTCTTTCCTTCTCTCTTAGGTGCGGAAGGAATGATGAAGATGCCGAACTGGCTGAGGGGCTGGGCTCGAGATGGTAAGTGAATGCGCGGAGCGCGGCGCTATGTGCGCTTTTGCAGTGTGCTAACCTGCGTTATTCTTCTCTTGCAGGCCGCCATGACGTTCCGGATGGTAAACTGCAAAGAGGATGCAGAGTGATGAGTAGATGTTGTCCGACTCGCCGTGGAGCAAGTATGCGTGTTAACCAGCCTTGCCTTTCTCTTACAGGTTGATGGAAGGCCGGATCGGGAATAAACAGCGAGTTCCGCTCAGGTAAGCGTGCTTCCAAATGATGTTAGAATGTGAGATGCGAATGCTTACCAATGCTGTCTTTCTATTTCCTTCCCCAGGTTGCGGCTTCCAGGAGAGAACGAGCATCCGCCTAAATGCTGGTTGTTTGGGACACTGGAGCGATCGACAGGAGCTGGATTAACTAGCAGGTAAGGATGGCTAATCTCCTTCCTGCAGGTGCAGGCCTGGAATGCAGAGGACAGACCACGGTGAACATCACGCTGCGAGTGCAGAGCAACGCGAAGCGTGTTCTGCAGCTCGGGCGTGGCTTATATAGTCTGTAGGTATCCCAGGTGCCTTCAGGCCTGACCACACCCTAAATGCTAGACTGCATGGTTCAGTTCTGGAACTGAACCATGTGGGGACGTCCATGTTGTGCCATTGCCATTGAGAGCTCCAGCTCCCCCTTCTGCCATATGAGCCTGGCGCCTGAACTGACTCCAAGAGAGTCTTGGGGAACATGATTGGGCCCTTGAGGCCATGCAGGGACACCGTGATGCGGCCCAGAGGCCCCGAGTGCCAGGGGCGATGGTCATGACAGCACTCTTTCCCCCCCCCCCACCACCACAAGGCCCCTCTCAGGGTGGTTCTTCTGTCTGGTCCTGGCTTGGTGGGGTAATCACGATGGAAACGTCGTATCAAACGTGGTGCATGGGTGTAATTGCTAGGTTCCCATTTTCTGTCCTGTGGACCATATCCCTTCCAGTGTACTAGGTAGTATAATTTTGTTCTGACGTACTTTGAGTCCAGGATGTCTTTGATTTCAAATTCCGGTTCTCCATTGACCATTACAGGTTCGGGTGGTTTGGTTACCCGTGTTCCAGGCTGAACTGGTTTTAAGAGAGATACATGGAACACAGGGTGAATATGCATGTTGGTCGGCAGGGCCAGTTTAACTGCAGCCGTGTTTATGATGGATTGAATGGTAAAAGGTCCTAGATATCATGGGCGGAATGTCCGGGTCCCTTTTAGAGGTACATGCTTAGATGCTAGCCACACTGTCTCCTACTTGGTAGTGGGAGGCCCTTTCACAATGCAGGTCTGTGTATTTCTTCTGGCGAACCTTGGCTTGACCTAAATGCTCAATGGCTTTGTGAAGGCCTGAGAAATGATGGCGTGTAAGGTTTTGATGGCCGGCATTTCCAGAGACGTAGGGACGTCCAGTTCGGACGTGCGTGGGTGTCTGCCGTATATAGTATAAAATGGAGTCTGTCCAGTACTGCTGTGTTGAGAATTATAGGCATACTCAGCAATCCACAACAAGTCTTTCCAATCCCCTTCCACTTGGAGCTTACAGCACAAGTACTATTCGGGTGTTTGGTTTGTTCTTTCCGTTTGGCCATCCATTTGGGGGTGGTGGCTAATGGATAGCCTAATGTCGATTTGGACAATTGAACAACATTTTCTCCAGAAGTTGGATACAAATTGGGTACCCCGATCCGAGATCAGTACTGACGGGAACCCATGGAGTCGTAAGATGTGTTCTAGGAATGTCTTTGCCTAGCTGGATGCATTTGGGAGACCTTTAAATGGCAAGAAGTGGGCCATTTTAGAGAACAAGTCTACGACCAGTAGGATGGTATTGTATCCTTGACTAGAGGATAGATCGTGATAAAGTCAAGAAATAACGTATGCCATGGAGCAGGCGGAAATGTCCAATGGTCTGAGGAGCCCAGCTGGTTTCTGTTTCGATTACTTATTCTGTGCAAAAATACCGCAAGAGATGATGAATTGAATAACGTCCTTGCGCCACGTGGACGTTTAGCAATTACAGGGTGGCCTTCCATGAGGGAATCACGATATCACGAGATGACCTGTTCCTGAAGCTCTTTCTTGGGCACGAATAGACGGTTCCTGAAGTATGGTAGTTGATCCTGGACTGCATAGTGTTCTCCCCGTGAATCCCATTCTTGTAATAATTCAGGAGTCATCACATGTCGGATTCCTTGCAGCAATTTGTCTTGAGTCATGGTGGTTGTAATGCCTAGGAGTATGTCGCTCGGGATGATGGCCACGGGATCAGGGGTCGCGTACACCAGTTCATCTGTACCCATGCGCGAAAGGGCATCAGCTTTGCCATTTCTGACCCCGGGTCAGAACAGGATTACGTAGTCATATTCCGCAAAGAAAAGGGCCCAGCGTAGTTGCCGAGAGGATTGAGCCTTCGCACTCTTTAAGTACTGTAGATTTCTATGGTCAGTTATCACGGTGATAGTGTGCCTGGCCCCTAGCAGATAATGTCGCCAGGCCTTGAAGGCTGATTTTATGGCCAAAAGCTCCTCGTCTGTGATGGCATAATTGAGTTCGGGTGGTGAAAATTTACGCGACCAGAAGGCTACTGGATGTAACTGGCTGGTGTATGGATCCCTTTGCGATAGAACAGCACCCATAGCCATACTGGAGGCATCCGTTTCTACTAGATACGGAAGATTTGGGCGAGGGTGTCGTAAGATTGGAGCGGAAGTGAATCGCACCTTGAGTTCCTGAAAAGACTTTTCAGCCTCTTCTGTCCACTAGAACTTCTTATTGCACTTCCTCAATAAAGACGTGATTGGATGTACCATTTAAGAGAATCCCGGGATGAATCGGCAGTAAAAGTTTCCAAAGCCCAACAAGCTCTGGACCCCTTTGACTGAACTTGGGGCTGGCCAATTTAGAATGGCGTCAACCTTGTATACATCCATTCGGATTCCCTTTGGAGTGTGGATGAACCCAAGGAACTCTACCTCGGTAACGTGAAATGACCATTTTTCAAGTTTGGCGTAAAGATGTTGGCGAAGCTTGGTAAGGACGGAACGAACATGCTTGACATGGTCCTGTTTTGAGGACGAATATACTAGGATATTGTCTATATAGACTAGGGCACAGACATCAATCAGCTCTCTTAAGACATTGTTCGTGAAATGCTGAAATGTGGTGGGGACGTTGCAAAGACCAAATGGCATCACCTGGTATTCATATAAGCCATATTTGGTACGAAACGCTGTTTTCCATTTGTCCCCCCTTTTAATGCAAACAAGATGGCATGCCCCTCTAAGGTCCAATTTCGTGTAGATTTGGGCATCTTTGACTTGGTCTAACAATCCCGGGATAAGGGGTAACGATTTTTAGCAGTGACTTGGTTCAGTGCGCGATAGTCAATGCAAGTTCTCAAATCTCCTTCCTTCTTCGGCACGAAGAATAGGTGAGACGCTGCAGGTGACTTCGAGGGGCGGATGAAACCGTTGGCCAGATATTGTTCTAAGTAGGACTTCAAATGTTGCTTTTCCAGTTCTGTAAGCGCATAGACTCGACCACAAGGGATTTGTGCACCAGGTACCAGGTCGCTCTGGCAATCGTAGGGTCTGTGGGGTGGCAAGGTATTAGCTTGTTCCTTTTGAAACATGTCTTTAAAGTCCTGATATTGGCTTGGTAGGATACCAACCACACCTAAGGCACTTACCGCCCTTTCCTGGACAGATGAGCCTGTGTTGACTTCCTTCCATTATAATAGCAAGTGCGTGTACAGCCTTCGGAAAAAGACAGTTCTCTTGTACGCCAGTCGATTTGTGGATTGTGTGCGACCGCCACGGCATCCCTAGGATCAACCGGAAATGGAGGTGCCTTGATGAGATCAAAAGCGATCGATTCCCAGTGGCCGTCCTGACACAAGAGTTAGAACAGTGATACATTCAGATACTGGGCCGGAGGCGATTTCTCTACCGTCTACGGTGGTTACAGTCTCGGTGGTTGACTTAGGGCAGAGTGGGAGCCCGAACTTTGCTCCAAGATCCTGGTCCATGTAATTCCCGACGGCTCCGCTGTCGATGTATGCTTCTACCGAATGCATCCTTGACGGATGTTGGTGGCTGATTAGGAGCACAGGCAATGCAAAATGGGAGGCATGTAGTTGACTTTCTTTGCTCGACAAATGGACCCCTATATTTGCCAGGCTTGGTAGTTTTCCGATTCCTCACTTGGTTTCTCCTTATCTGTGGCTCCTACGGTCCTTCTTGGTGGCTTTACTGGGCACTCTTAGGAAATTACCTGCTTTTCCACAGAATAAGCATAACTGCTGTTCCCTCCTCTTTTCCCTTTCAGCTTTGGTTAAAGGAGATCTTACCCCTCCTAGCTGCATTGGTTCCACGGAACTGTCTGTCCCTCGTTAAACATGGTCCCTGGAGCGCACGAACATGGGGCGTGCGTCTGGTCTGCTTCGATCCGTTCTTTGATCTTGCAACCTATGATCAAGTTGAACCACCAGGTTGATAAACTCGGCACAGTCTTTGGGTGGATCCACTACTTGGGCAAGAACATCCTTTAGCTCCCCCCTTAAGCCCCGGTGGAATAGCGTGGTCTTTTTGTCCTACGGCCACAATGCTTCGACCACAAGGTCGCTATGTATGTCAATAAGTCTTGGTTTCCTTGATGGAGGGACAAGAGTTCATTGTCTAAAGCCTGTCCATGAGAACGACAGGCAAAGAGCTTTTCTATCTCCTGCTGGAAGCCCCCAAAATCGCATAGCAGTGGGTCATCCCGGCTAACAAAAGGTACTGACCAATCTGCAGCACTACCACTCAGATAAGACCGCACAAAGGTCACTCGTGACTGATCATTAGGGAACGCCCCAGGTCTGCAAAGAAAATGGAGGTGACACTGATTCATAAAGGTTGCGTACTTCCTAGGGTCCCCCATGAAACGCTCCGGTGGGGCTAAAGGAACTGCTCCAGGAAGGGTGATCTGCACCGGATTAATCAGTGGTGCTAGCATCGATGGAATGGTCCCAGGCAATGGGGCTTATCCGGCCTGCGATTGCAGGAGTTGTCTACTTAGATTATCAGTGCGTTCTTTGGCCACTATTAGTTCTCTCCACAAGGCATTGGTCTCCTGTCTGGCTGAATGCACCTCAGCGCGTAACTGCCCCAGCACCTGAGCTAACTGGTCGGTTTCCGAGGTTTCCATGCTGGACGCCTGGGTGGATTATAGTTGTGAGGCTTCGCGTTCTGCAACGCTCACCTGGTATCCACAGGGACGTCACCCGATCTGGTTGGACTGCTTCCGACCTGGATCCACCTCCCCTGGGCTCTCGTTCTGCAGAGGATCTAGCCTTGGATTTCGATATGATGCACTCTCCGTCCTGCAGTTCTGTGCAGGGGTGTGTCGTGGATGGGGCCCTTCGCAGCCGAGTTTGCTTCACTGGCGTGGGCCTGTGAGTACGACTTGCTGCGACTCAGTTCTTCAGGTAAGTCTACTGTTTTGGTAATTTGTCTGTACTTGTGATTGCTCCTGTTAATGTCTTTCCTTCTCTCTTAGGTGCGTAAGGAATGATGAAGATGCCGAGCTGGCTGAGGGGCTGGGCGCGAGATGGTAAGTGAATGCGCGGAGCGCAGCGCTATGTGCGCTTTTGCAGTGTGCTAACCTGCGTTATCCTTCTCTTGCAGGCTGCCGTGAGTGTGCTTCTGAATGATGTTAGAATGTGAGATGCAAATGCTTACTAATGCTGTCTATTTCCTTCCCCAGTTGGCGGCTTCCAGGAGAGAATGACCGTCCACCGAGATGCTGGTTGTTCGGGACACTGGAGCGATCGACAGGAGCTGGATTAACTAGCAGATAAGGATGGCTAATCATGTTCTTCTTGCAGGTGCAGGCGTGGAATGCAGAGGACAGACCACGGTGAACGTCACGCTGCGAGTGCAGAGCAACACGAAGCGTGCTCTGCAAGTCGGGCGTGGCTTATATAGCCTTTAGGTATCCCAGGTGCCTTCAGGCCTGACCACGCCCTAAATGCTAGACTGCATGATTCAGTTCTGGAACTGAACCATGTGGGCGCGTCCATGTTGTGCCATTGCCATTGAGAGCTCTAGTAGCTCCACATTCTGCCATATGAGCCTGGCGCCAAAGGCGCCAGGACTGACTCCAAGAGTCTTGGGGAACATTATTGGGCCCTTGGGGCCATGCAGGGACACAGTGATGCGGCCCAGAGGCCCCGAGTGCCAGGGCCAATGGTCATGACACTATCTTACCATAGGGTGCTAGAAGGGGTTACTTAGTATCCCCTTTGTCTAGTTTCTCATGTAAACATTTTTATGTTACCCTTTCCACAATTGGCTGGCCACATCCCCTTAGCCTATCGGGTATGGATGTAACGGTATACCGGTATACCGTTAAAGATACCGTGAACAACTTAATTGAACAATAATAGCCGTCACGTTGTTTATACCGGTATACCGTTTATACCGTTGAATGTGCTTTTGAATCTGTTTTGGAAAGTCTTGCACTCTTGGATGTGTCGTCTGCCAAAGGGGCCTTGTTTGGCAGACAAGTGCATAGGGAAAATGAGGCCACATTAGTAAATGCAGCTTTGCTGCTGTGATTGCTCTTTCTCTGTGATCAGTAGAGTCGGGTCAAAGATCAGCTGACTTTGCGCAAATTGTGTTGAAAGCTGTCCAGTGCCTGAACCTTTGTGTTCTCCATGCAAAGCTGGTAATGATCAGCTGACTGACTGGCTCTATAAGCATAGCGGGGACTCCAGTTCATAGACTCCGCCAGACCTGGATTTTATGGGCAAACTAGAACAAAGTTAGTTTGTTTCAGGCATTTTTTATTTGAAAGGCAGCATACAGATTTTAAACCTTTTCACACAGTCATGCTGCTCCACGCTACATGTCAGATCTTCTATGGTGATAGTGCCGATTTTCAATTTGCAATTAGAAAGACCACAGGGACATCACAAGGGTGAGCTGAGGGCCTGAACTGAAAGTGAGCATTTTATTTTTCCTTTTGTTCGTATGTAAACAAATGTAATAAAACGTTCAGGGACTTGCAAAACAGTGGAGCCAGGAGCACTGTGCTTAGCAACCATTCAGCCAGCACGAGCAGAAATATATCGATTTAGTCTGGCCCTGCATCATGTGCCATTAGTTTAGTAAGTTAAGGTCCTATAGCACTGAGCAAACACACATTGGAACAGCTCTTGCTCTGGCTGTGCAAATTGTAAAAAAAAGGACAGCCAGTGAAGTCATGCATATCGAATTACTCTCCCCAAGGTTTAGCTTCAATGAACTTAAGTTTCTCAGTCATGGATCAGGTAGCCACCCAGTTCTGTTTTATCTGGGATTTGTAGTTTTCCCACCAATTTGAAAGATGGGGAACTACACACCCCAGAATTCAAAAGGGGGAATGAACTGAATGCCCTTCTGATGCATTTCCACAAACAACTTTAGCTCTGTAGACCAGGCATGCACTGGCCTTTAGGGCAATAGGCCCATGGCCAAACCAAAAACGTGAAACAGTTGCGTGGGCCCATTTTTTGGGGACTTTTTTGGTCAAAGTGGGCCAGTTTGATGAGTGAATTCACTATGCGGCTAATAGTTTTGACCACTGTTGCTGAATAAATATTCTTTTAAATGTACAATTTGCATCACATTTTATCAGAAATCTCCCCCTGGGGTACTATTCAAACAGTGTTCCAAAAGGAATGAATTTCCATTTGCAACTATGGGCCACTTTTATGTTGGTGCAGGAGACACTTTTATGCCCCAGTCCGACCCTGATGTTGACTGTGTGAACACTGGGCCTATCCGTGCTTTCTGCTAGTAAATACACTGCCACCCCCACTGTCCTCTGTGTAGATTTGCACATTGGCACTAGAGTTGTTGCTTCGCTTGATCCTTCACCTACCTGCCTTCTGCATATGGCACTGGACTCAAGCAGGCAGGACAGATTCTACATTCAATTTGAAGTATCCAGAGCAATGGGAGTGAAATATTTCTTAAGTCTATTCTCAATTTGTAACACTACCCATGAAAGCACTCCTCCCACTGAACTCGCATCACAAGGGGCTTAAAGCATTCACACCTGGGGAAAACAGTAATGATGGGGATGTGGTGAGGTGGTGGGCTAGGCCATATTTGTGCCGATATGTATTTTAATTTTTTCTCATTTTCAAAGTTTTTTTTTTTGCCATTTTCTTTAAGAAGGTAAATGAACGTGTATGCAAAAATCAAGAAAGAAATCAACAGCGCCCACTGAACACTGTCCCTTTAGGATTACATGGTCAGTGGTGACACCGACATCAGACCTTCATAAAACAACAAGCAGATGGTAAAGATCATTATGTAACATTTCGGTGTGCCTGTGTTGGTTATGACATTTTGACAAAAGAAACACAATGACGCACAGGAGTGACTTTTCTCCCTTTAATGGGATAAAGAGGTTTTGTCAAAACAAACTTTTTGTCGCAGCGAGGTGTCATGATGCCCATGCCATGTGGTTACATAAAAATGCAAGTCAAGGCCAATTTTCAAAGCGATGACCTGTGACTGAGCAGCAAGCTCATTGCTCAAAATGGCATTATAACACTTCCACTAGTCACTCTTTCATTCAAGGCGATCAACGAGTGAGTGCCATGAAAGACCAATACTGCAGCCACCTTAGATTCCTGGAGGATCAGCTAAATATGTGCAGAGACAAGTTTCAAAATGCTACCTTGCTATACCTGGAAAGTCCTGCCTGCGTATTCGTAAGTTAACTAAAAAGCATTGACTTAATGGTAAGTTAAAGAACTTCAAATGCAAAAAGGCAATGTAAAAAAAAGTTCTTTTTTTGGTGCAAGTAGTTTCATTTAGAAGAGTTTTTAATGCCATTCCGTAAACCACACGTGCCTGACACAAAATCAATATGTTAGCAATAGGAAGAATAAATAAAGTGCCAAGAAGGAAAAGGATGTACTTTGGGTTGGCGGTTTTGGGGTGTATATATTTATAATGGATGTTTTCTAAATATATGACAATGGGGGATTTCCCTGTTTCTATCATTGAATTTACATATAATAAGTCACACCTCGAAATTCACGTATCTCTGCTGGTATTCCTTGCTGCCATACCAAAGGGTAACATGTCTGTGATTACTGAACAGCGTTTGGCCCGCAAGTAAACTAAAGGCTGTAACGTAAAGATATAGAGAGTGCGTGTGTGTGTGTGTGTGTGTGTGTGTATGCGCACAAGTGCATACTACCAGCAGCCTCCATTGATCTGTGGCATGCAGATTGTCAAGATGGCAACATGTTCATCTTCACCAGTAGCCAGTGGGGGAGCTAAAAGCCTAAATGACCACTTAAGAAAAGCTAGTAAGTCTGCTTTGCCAGTTGCAGCCGGGCTCTTCCCCACCCTCTCCTCCTCTCCACACGTGTGTTTGTGTTGTTTGGTGGAAGCAAGGGGTGGCATTTCAGTGGAAAGTATGTTGAAAAGCCCAAATCTGGCCCTGGGTGCCTGGTTTTGTTTGTGATGATAAATCTGACAATTTATGACCTTTTAAGAAAATATTTGTTAAGATGAGTTGACTTCACCTGCTATACCGCGATAACCATGATATACCGTAATTTGGCAAGAAGGTTATTGTGCCGCCATAAAACTAATACCATGACACCCCTACTATCGGGGAGCACTGGCAGGAGAAGCCGGCCCCGACGAAGGCAACCGACAAAGGCTGCTTCCTGACTGAGCCTGACCGAGCTTGGTTGTGCTGGAGTGCTCCAGTCCTTTTGCCTCATTATATTACGGTGAGATCCGAGTCTGTCACTCTCTGCCGCGCCACTCATGCTTTCTTTACATACAACTGTGACTTTGTCGATCATCCCACGAACACTCAGCCTCCCTCTCACCCTGCGCTACCTAATTGCTGTCCCTGCCCACAACAGTGCGGCCACGGCACCCGATCTGCCCTAACACTATCAGTCAACCAACGTACGCTGCGCACGCTCACTTGTAACCTTTCAGCCCTCCTCCCACCTGTTTAAGACCGCCACTCTCTTACCCCCGCTCGCCGATTACAGCCTGCACTACTTGTCCCACAATGTCAGACAGCACTGCGACATACTCATGTCCTGATTGAATGCTATCCATGCTTGCCCACCAGCTGTTACCTGTAAGTCTGCAAACCTTCCATGGGAACTCATTAGCCCAACCTGTCGTGAGCTGTCCAGCGCTTGTATGGCCTGTTCTACACTCATTAATTGATTGCGCTATATGTAAGATACATGCGTTGATCTGCTCACTGCTTTTCCACCCTTCGTGCCTATCCTGATTCTAGTTGTTCTCATTTTAACCTAGTCTAGATTCTAGATATTGTTTATTACATTTTGGCCTATTGCTGTATTTCGATTTTGTTGTTGCTCATGATGCTGCCTTATTTTGTCCTTGCGGCTCTCCACTGCATTTTAGAAAGCTGCTTCTAGTTTATCTCCAGGTGCCACCCACGTGCATCCCAATCAACTCTTCTCATCCTGAAATGCTGATACTCTCTCATGCTAGCACAGCACGGCCAATGTGTGGTTAATGCCCCTATGTCGGCCTGCCGCTCTGTTATTGCTTGTGCATGAGGCACCACCATTAGGGTATTGAGTTTGAACCTATACTCCTCTACTTATTTGACTGAGGCTATATTTGACTGAGGCTAGTACCCCCCCCCCCACTGCCTCGCTACTGCCCAGCCCGAATCTGCTCGTCATACAATTGCCAGCTGATTCCCGGCCAGCACCACTCATTCTACGCGGCCTGAGCCCCCTGTGCCTCACCCCACCCTCAAGGGGGGGTGAGGCACCTCTAACGCTACCTCTGGCATTAACGTTACCTCTAACGCCCAACCAAACTACCACCTTACACCTTATCTATAGACCTCCAGGCCC
Source organism: Ambystoma mexicanum (assembly GCF_040938575.1). Taxonomy (NCBI): domain Eukaryota; kingdom Metazoa; phylum Chordata; class Amphibia; order Caudata; family Ambystomatidae; genus Ambystoma; species Ambystoma mexicanum. The sequence goes on along the minus strand of NC_090928.1, from coordinate 633,201,072 downwards.
AGCACCCTCCTTTGTTGGTGAATTGTCCACCCTACTCTTGGACAAAACCAAAACAAACTCATAAATCATCATCCTAGGTGACCTCAATCTGGGACTTGGCGACCCCAATGACCATACTGCCGTAGACCTAGAGAATGCTTTAACTGACTTTGGCTTCACCATGCACATTCAAGAACCTACCCACAACAAAGGGAGGACCCTTGACTGGCTAGCTAGCTCCAACTGTATGATCAATGTCCTCTCCAATACCCCTTGCCTATGGTCTGATCACATCATTACCTTCAATATTGAAGCAGTACCGCGCCCTCCTCCTCCGACAGCCCCAGCCCTCCCCACTAGAAATAAAAGGGACATAACTAAAGAGAAACTCCTCCCTCTGCTACTCCCTTCTCTCATTGCAGTCACTCACTCCTGCACTGACCCTACAATCTTAGCAGACACCTACAATTGCACCATGCTCACAGCTATAAACTCTATCGCCCCTATCAAACTCAGGAAGTCTAAACCTCGTGCACATCTTAACTCTTGGTTTACACCTCAGTTAAGAGTGCTCCGCAAAGCTAAACGCTGTGCGGAAAATCACTGGAAAAGCCACCCCTCCGATGAGCATAAGGACGGCTTCCTCCTTGCCTCCCTCACCTACAAAGACGCTATTATCACTGCCAAAAAGGAGTCGCTCAATAACCGTATCATGCTAACAGACGCTAATACAAAAGAGCTCTTCAAGATTCTTAAAGAACTTGAATATCCAGCCACCCCTCCGGACACGTGTACCAAAGACAATAAATGGTGCGCCAACATCCAGTCCGCCCTATTGAATACAATATCTACCTTACAATCCAAAATCAAAGACAAACAAGACAGCCTGAATCAGGACAATCGTCCACCAATCCCGTTAAGGGACGCTCCTCCAACTCCTCTTAATACGAAACCTTTTGCCTTCTTTCCACTTACCATTGCTGAAGTGGAAGACATCATTAAGAGAATCAAACCGTCAAGGCGATCCCTGCCCTGCTCCTATTATTAAGGATTCCGCCCACGATCTGGCCCCATTCAACACGGCCTTCATAAACGCATCCTTCAAAACAGGCACTGTCCCGGACAACCTTAAGGACGCATGGGTGATCCCATTGCTTAAAAAACCATCCTTAGACCCTAGCATACCCACCAATTTCAGACCCATAACCACGGTCCCTTTCTTGCTGAAGATCTTCGATCGCGCGGCATACTTGCAGATCCAAGACTACTTGGAATCTAATAACCTCCTGGGTCTGAAGCAATCAGGATTCCGTCCTAGACATGGGACCGAAACAGCTCTGATAGACCTGAAAACTCAAATTGAGGTCCTGAAAGAAAACGGGAAACTAGCCATGCTACTCCTATTAGACCTTTCTGCAGCCTTTGATCTGGTCAATCACCAAATCCTTTGCCAACACCTTCACTCTGCGGCCCACTTCTCTGACTCAGCCACAACTTGGATTAAATCCTTTGAGTAATAGATCTATGAGGGTCTTCTCTCCATCGGCAGCCGCTGACCCTGCTCCGATTCACTGCGGTGTCCCTCAAGGTTCCTGCGTGTCACCTACACTCTACAATGTCTTCACAAAACCTCTCTTTGATGTACTTGACTATCTGGGTGTGTCCTACACCAACTATGCCAACGACACCCAGATACTCATTCCCATCACTGGTGATTACATGGCTGACACAAAGGCCTTGAACAACGTCTATCTGGTCATCCAGGCCTGGATGGCCCAACACGAGTTATGTCTCAACGACAAGACGGAGCTCCTCATCTTAGGCTCCTCGCAACGTCTCAACAAATTAGATCCTTCCTACCAAGCATTCATCATAGACGGTAATACCATTAAGGTCTCCAAAGACACAAAAACTTTAGGATTCTATCTTGACGCCACCCTGTCACTGACACGACAAACTAATGCAGTCAAATCATCCGCTGCTTACACCTGCAAACTGATTGCAGCCTGTAGACCTTTTCTGACCACCCCCAACAGCATCACCTTAGCCAAAACGCTCATCATGCCAAAAATTGACTATTGCAGTGCCCTCTACCTAGGGACAAGTCAAGGGAACTTGAATAAATTACAAATCACCCAGAACAAGGCCATCAGGGCAGCACTAAACATGCCTAGAAACCACCATATCTCAGAAGCTAGAACAAACTTACAATGGTTACCTGTCAAGCAGAGAATTTCACTAAAAATGCTGGCCCTTACCCACAAATGCCTGGCGAAAAAGGCTCCCCCTTACTTGTGCAGCAGACTCTCCCTCCACACATCCATTCGGCCTCAAAGAATAGCCCAGACCCACTGCCTATCGGTCCCAAGGTTCAAAGTTCAAAAAGCGGGGGGCCTGAGCTTCCCCGTCCTTGCATCCAAGTTTTGGAACACCCTCCCCGTTACCGTCAGGTCTGAGGTCTCATTCAACACCTTCAAGTTGAAATCCAAATCATGGCTCCTTGCTCCGAATTGAGATATCCCACTATTGCTCCAGTTCACAGTCGCCTGCCTTTAACCTGATCTTTTTAATTGTATGGCCTACTCTCTTGCTCTACGGTACTATGACTATGACCATCGTGCTTTAACCTGTTATGCCATATTCCCATTGTAATGACCCCTACGTGTCTTACACACCTGCCTCATAGTCCAACTCTCAATCACGACTGTATATACTTGTATGTATCTTGCATGTAAATATCTGATGTAACTATTTGATGTAACTATTTTTGTAACTATTGTATGTAAATATCTCTCAAGTTTTGTGCCCTGATGCCCCTGGGCCGGATGGTGCGCGGTATAAATAAATAAACAAACATAAAGGATTAACCCTGACCCATTTTGTCCAGGGAGAGCCCAATCTTGCATCGGCCTAGGCCCGAGCACCTTTCCTAAGTGTTAGACTAACCATCCTTATATCTGAACACTATATATAACCACTTAGCATGTTTCCTTTGGTCATTAGCCTGTTCGCCTGCCTCCTGCTCCTTATAAATAGCTTAGCACTGCTTAGCTTGTCACCTCACTCACCTATCACTAAGTACTCGACTATACCTAACACTAAATCACCTAGTAGTTCACCTCTAGATATAAATTACTCACATCCAGCGCTACCTACCAACTTCCCCGCCCCACTATAGAAAGGAATTTAAGACTCAGAGCAAGATTAGCTAAAATCTATGAGCCACTCGCCCATTCTATGCCTACTGCACAGAGACTAAAATCCACGACTGTCAGCCTAAATACCCTAAAACCTAACTCATCTCAGAACTCCTACCCCAAAACCTCCACACTGTCCCTGTAATCAGAGTAATCCTGAAATAATACAAGACCACCCTCCCACTACAACTACCACAACCACCATGAGCCCCCAAATCAAGGGAGCCCTGATCAACGCTAGATCGTTAGTAGCTCATGCAACAGAAATTGCAGACCTGATCCTCAAAGTGTCACGCCGTCCATCCCGGGCTCGTTGCAGTCCACTTACCTGATGCGGCGTGCCACGTCCTGGGGGATGTACCCCCGCTTTCGCCTGGGAAGTACTGGGCGGTCTTGGGCACCAGGTGCTCCCGGGCCTTTGGGATGCATAGCCTCGCACCTGCACGGACCGCCGCTCCGGGTTCCGGGCGCTTCCGGGTTCCCGGGGAGTGCCGTTCCACGCGTGCGCGGTCGACCGCTTCCCGCTTTCCGCGCATGCGCGGTGTTCGATGCACTCGGCTGTGACAGGTCTGCTGTCCAAGCCTCACCTTGGGCCTCCCAACGCCTGGGGAACAACACGGCTTGCGTTCCAAGCCTCCCAGGTGTTGGGGGCCATATTTAAGGAGGCCGGCTGTTCGATTAAATCGCATCTCAACGCGGTTTGATTCGGATCGTTGTTTTTTGCTCCTGTATCAACTTGTTCCTGTTCCTGTCTGCCCTGCCCGCTCCCGGTTCCCTCCTCCTGTCCTTGGTCCTGTCCTTCCCTGCCTGGTTAGGGGGTCCTCCTGCTTCCTTGTTTTGGGCTCCCCTCCTCTCTGCCTGGGGTGGTTCCCCTCATTTTTCTGGTTCTCTGGGTTCCTTGGTCCTTTCTGTGTCCCTGCCTTTGGCCTGCTCCTTCATTGCTGTCCGCTATCATCCTGGAAGTTTACCACTGGAATTCGGCTCGCTTTCATCTTGATCCAGCTGTCATCAGAGAACTTTGAACCTAAACAACAAGGCTCCCCCCGTCAGTGCTTGCACTGTCCTGACGCCACGCTAATCAGGGGAGAGCGCACCCGTGGCGTTGGGAGCTGGTTCACCTCCAGTCCAGTTCCTATTTGGGCAGGAGTTGGGCTGGTTCCCCGCGTCACCCACCACACCTACTCAAGACTCCTGGCATCGTCTACAAAGTCAACCTCTGGACGAACAGGTACGCTGCGCCCAAGTGACGCTATCTATAACACAAAGAAGACCTCGGCCTCCTTGCTATCACAGAGACATGGCTACATCCGGCAGCAGGCCCTATGCTTATGCTTGCAGTCCCAGTTAATTACTCCATCTTCAGACAAGACCGACCCAACTCCAGAGGAGGGGGTGATGCTATTATCCACAAATGTAGTCTCACCATGAGATTAGCAACCACTATCAATGTCCTCTCTTGCGAACTACTCTCAGTTAAAGTCCCCTTTACTAATGCCCAGACTCTCAACATCCAAGTGATCTATCGCCCTCCAGGCCCAATAGGCACATTTGATGAGGACATTAACACCATTTTAACCAGAAACCTTAAAAGTTCCACTCAAGTACTCACCCCTGGGGACTTTAATATGGGCTTCAATGACCCGGAAGACCAATTTGCCAGCACTACCCTTAATACCCTTTCTGAATTAGGATTTACCCAAAGAAGCATGGAACCCACACATGCCAAAGGTAGAATACTCGATTGGATGGCTGACTACAACTGTCTAGCTAACATTACCGGCATTTCACCACTAGCCTGAACTGACCACTATCTGGTATCATTCACGCTGTCTACTACCCGACCACCACCCCTGCCGGCCAGCAGGGCTCCATCCACACTCACGAGAAAGAAAAAGAGCATCACTCTGGAGAGACTTTTTCCAAACTTACTCCCCACACTCAACACAATCCCTGACAACTTGGATCCTGAGACTTTGGTTGAAGAATATAATAAAATTATGTCTACTTCGCTGGACCTAATCGCCCCCCTCAAACTCAGACCAAGTAAGCCCGAAATGCACCCGAATAAATGGTATACACCATTCCTTAAAAACTTAAGGCAGCAAAAAAAACTGCGAGGCCACCTGGAAAGAACTCCCGTCAGCAGCTAATAAACTCAAACTTACTAAACTAGCTGCCCTTTACAAAAAAGAAATCTACCTAGCAAAACGAACCTCCTTCGACTCCCATATATCCCAAGCCAAATCAAACATGAAGGAACTATTCTCCATCCTTAAAGTAGAAACCCCAATAGCGCCACCAGACACCTGTATTAAAGATAAAAACTGGTGCTCAGAAATCCAAAATGCCTTAGCGAACAAGATCGGTACCCTACAAAACAAAATCTCCTGTAAAAAAGCCTCCTTGAATGACCCCCACCCGTCCAATCCGCCTGAGAAGCCTACTGTAAAGGAAACCTCCCGCTTCAATTTCTCTAAAGTCACTACACTTGAAGTAGAAAAAATCATCCTGTCATTGAAACCGTCCAACTGTCAAGGAGACTTGTGCCCTGCACAGCTCATTAAAAATGCTGACCTCTCCCCTTTCATCACAAAGTTAATCAACACTTCCTTTTCCACAGGTTCTATCCCTATTAATTTAAAACACCCCTGGGTACTTCCACTACTAAAAAAAAACCACACTTGACCCAGCCACGCCTACAAACTACAGACACAAAGACCGTACCATTCCTTCTAAAAATCCTGGATAAGGTTGCCTACATACAAATACAGAAGTACTTGGAAGAACATCACCTACTAGGAGCTAGACAATCAGGCTTCCGTCCTCAACACGGGACTGAGACGGCTCTTATTGACCTTAAAACACTGATCGATAAGCTCAGAGACAATGGCCAAGCTGCCCTACTCCTCCTCCTTGACCTTTCTGCAGCATTCGACCTGGTCGACCACTCTGTCCTATGCACACACCTCCACACATCAGCTCACTTCTCTGTTGAGGCCATCACATGGATTAGATAATTCCTTAACGGCAGAACCATGAGGGTCTTCTCACCTACAGCTGCAGCAGACCCCATACCTATCACCTGTGGTGTGCCACAAGGCTCTTGTGTCTCCCCCACACTGTACAATATATTTACCAAGCCCCTTTTCGATGACCTGGATCATCTCGGTATCACCTACACCAACTACGCAGATGATACCCAGATCCTCCTTCCGCTTTCTGCAGATACTGGGAAGGATTTGGCCTTGGTGAATAGAGTGTACATCATCATCCAGGCATGGATGGCCACACATGGACTATCCCTGAATGATGATAAAACTAAACTCATCATCCTGGGCGCTACCGCCAGCTTAAAGAAACTAGGCCCTGTGGGACAAGAGGTTAAAATGCTAGGCTTTTATTTGGATTCCAACTTCTCTTTCAACAGACAGATGAACTCCCTAGCCTCTTCCACGGCTTACACGTGTAAACTGATCCGTGCAGCCAAACCCTTTCTGTCCGACACTAGCTGCTTGACCCTTGCTAGAGCCCTCATACTGTCCCGCCTGGACTATTGCAACACTCTCTATCTTGGGTCCTCCAAAGCCACCACTAGCAAACTACAAACTCTTCTTAATAACGCTCTTAGAGCGGCACTGGGCATCTCTAAAAGAGATCATATCACAGCACACAGCCAACAGAATAATTGGCTCTCGATCAAAGACAAAATTCGCCTAAAAACTGCGTCACTTACTCACAAATCCCTCAATAACGTTTCTCCAATTTACTTGATCGACCAATTTCATAGACAGACCTCACTGAGAACCACAAGAACAGCCTATAAAGGCTGCCTTTCTGTCCCCAACTTTAAACGCTCCACTATAGGGGGCAACTGCTTCCCAGTGAAAGCGGCTAAACTGTGGAACTCCCTACCGCCAACTCACAGAATGGACTTACCCTATCAAAACTTCCGATCTAAGATTGTTTCATGGTTGAAGACGTAAGCCTTCAAACACATGTAGTCGTTAAGTCTTTCATATTCCTGCCAACTGTACATATTGTACCCACATGTGTTCACCTGTATATATGGGATACATTACTCACCGTAATCGTATTTCTGATGCTTGTATCTGCTTAGATTCACATGCTGTGCATAGGCCGACATCTAGTGGAAGCTGCGGAGTATTACAGTTTGTTTTTCGAAAGTCGAAAATGGGCGTCGACACAGGCGTGCCAGTAATACTATCCCTAGTGTGACGTCCACTGTACCCAAGATCCCTCACGCGTGTAGGATCCTCAGATTGTATTTTTTCTGACATGAGGAAGCATGAGGAGTAGCGTGAGTACAGATAATCCAAGCAGATAGACAGAAAGGTAAGACTACAAGCAATCATGCGCCTTCTCTCGGAGGGGAGGAAGGGTGGGTCGCATGTGAATCTAAGCAGATACAAGCATCAGAAATACGATTACGGTGAGTAATGTATCCCTTCTGAGGCTTGTGGAATCTGCTTAGATCACATGCTGTGCATAGATTAGCGAGCAGTACCAGAAGAAGGAGGTGGGATGTGAGAAGGGTCATGAGCAAACAGGTGTCTTAGAACCGCTTGTCCCACTTGTGTATCTGTCTTGGAATGAGTGTCAATGCAGTAATGCTGAGTAAAAGTGTGAATAGAGCTCCAAGTAGCCGCTTTGCAAATGGTGTCGAGGGGAACATTTGCAATGAAAGCCAGAGTGGCACCAATGCCTCTAGTAGAGTGTGCCCTTGGCGTAAAAGGCAGAGTCTTTTCAGAAAGAGAGTAACACAGCTGTATACAGTTGATAACCCACTTCGAGATAGCGCCCTTAGAGACACGATCCCCCTCTCTGCCTGTAGCTACGGAGACAAACAGTTGATCTGTTTTCCTTAGCGGTCTGGTTTTATTTACATAGTATAGGACCGCCCTACGCACATCTAGGGTGTGTAGTTTCACCTCAGCCGAGCTTTGCGGGTTCTGGAAGAAAGTCGGAAGCTCGATGGACTGGTTTACATGGAACTTGGATATGAATTTAGGTGAGAACCTAGGGTGTGTGCGTAAAACCAGTTTGTCCTTGTGGATAGTAAAGAAAGGATCCTGCACTGACAGAGCCTGAATTTCACTGACCCTTCTTATGGAGGTAATGGCTACTAAGAAGGCCGTTTTATAAGTCAGGTGTTTGAGACTACTTTTATGCATGGGTTCGAATGGGGGTCCCATGAGCTTAGCTAGCACCACGTTGAGGTCCCATCCTGGCGGTGGGTTCGAAATAGGAGGGTGAAGTCTCTTTACTCCTTCCATGAAGGCTTTAACCACTGGTACTTTCCACCACGAGACCTTGTTATGGGATGTGGTGTAAGCCGAGAGGGCTGCCAGGTGTACTTTCAGCGAGTTAAAAACCAACCCTGCATCCAGCAGGTGGAGCATGTATGTCACAACGTTGGAAGGAGTGCAATCAACCGGGTTGATTTGTTTATTCTGGCACCAGATAACAAATCTTTTCCACTTATCAAAGTAACAGTGCCTTGTATTTGGTTTCCTGGACTCCTTTAGAATGTCCATACACCTCTGTGGTAATTTGAGATGTCCAAACTCTATGACTTCAGGAGCCATGCTGCTAGGTTCATAGAGTTGGGTTCCTGATGCACTGTTTGACCCTGTTGCTGGGACAGTAGGTTGTACCAGGCTGGGAGTCTGATGGGTTCGCACACCGTCATCCTGCGTAAGTGTGGAAACCATGGTTGTCTCGCCCACATGGGAGCAACTAGGATGAGCGTCATAGATTCCTTGTTCATCTTGTACACCACCTTCCTGATGAGAGGAGTTGGTGGAAAAGCGTCCGCAAACATCCCTGACCAGTTCATCCACAGGGCATTCCCTTGGGAGTCCGGCTGGGGGAACCTGGATGCAAATCCTGGGCATTGTTTGTTTTCGCTTGTGGCGAATAGGTCTATAGTGGGGAAACCCCACTGAGAGAAGAGATCTTCTACTACGTCTCTGTGAAGGACCCATTCGTGTTCTTCTGGGAGGGAGTCTCTGCTTAGAGCATCCGCTAGGGAATTGAGCTCCCCTGGAACATGTTGCGATGACAGGAAGATGTTCCGTCTGAGTGCCCATATCCATATTTTCTGGGCAAGCTTGGACAGATTTGGCGAACGAGTCCCCCCTTGCTTGTTCAGATAGAACATGGCTGTCGTGCTGTCCGTCCTGATCTGCACCGACAAGTTCAGTAGATGGGGCTCGAACGCCCTTAGCGCTCGGAATACTGCCAGAAGCTCTAGCATATTGATGTGGTTCTTGGCTACTGAGTGAGACCAGAGACCCTGAGCTGTGTGGTGGAGATGGTGAGCTCCCCACCCAGTCAGGCATGCATCTGTAGTCACCACGGCTTGTACTTCGGGATCGTAAAAGGGTTTCCCCTTTGCGAGATTCTCTCTTGTCCACCAGTGTAGGCTCTGTACGAGTGTTGGCGAAACGACCACTAGATCGTCCCAATGACCACTTGCCTGAGACCACTGTTTCGCCAACCATTCCTGCATGGGACGCATGCGCAGACGCGCGTGGGGGACCAGGTAAATGCATGACGCCATCATGCCCAGTAACCGCATAGCTTTGCGTACTGTTATCTGTTGACCTGACTGATAATGCGGAATTTGCAGAAGTATATTCCGAATTCTCTCTTCCGAAGGGAAGGTCAATCCTTTCTGAGTATCTAGGATAGCTCCTAGAAACTGTTTTGAGGTGCTTGGCACCAGACTTGACTTTTTCTCGTTGATGGAGAAGCCTAATTCGTGGAGGAGGTCGATAGTCCTCTGAATGTTTGACCTGCAAATTCCTGGGGTTTCCCCCGTTATGAGCCAGTCGTCCAGATAAGGGTACACCGGGATTGCTTCCCTGCGTAGGTGTGCAGCCGCCACCGCCAGTACCTTGGTGAATACCCTTGGTGCTGAAGCTATCCCGAAGGGCAGTACCTTGAATTGGTAGTGGCGACTGTCCACCTTGAAGCGCAAGTACTTTCTGTGCGCTGGGAGCATGGAAATATGAAAATAAGCATCTTTCATATCCAAGGTTGCCATGTAATCCCCCTTTTTTATGAGGGGGATTACCTCTTGTAGCGTGGTCATACGGAATTTTTGGGGCTTGACATACTTGTTGGCAGGCCGTAAGTCCAATACTGGGCGCATTGTCAAATCTTTCTTTGGCACAAGGAAGTAAGTTGAATAGATACCCTTGTTTACCTGGTGTCCTGGGACGAGTTCTATCGCGTCCTTTTCTAGCAGAATGGCGATCTCCTCGAGAAGGATCCTTTGATGCTCTAGGGAGTGCACTCTTTGTCGTGGAGGATGATTCCGGGGACGCTGCAGTAGTTCTATACAATATCCTGCGGATACTGTTGACAGCACCCATCTGTCTGAGGTGATCCCTTCCCAAGCCTGGGTGAAGGTGGAAATGCGTCCCCCTACTGGGGTTACGTGGCAAGGGACCCTGAACTGAGCGTCACTGTTTTGGTGGAGGCGTGCCACCTCCCTTGTTGGGGCTGCCTCTGCCTCTTCCACGACCTCTCTTGTTACCCCTGCCGTAACTCTGGGTAGACTGCTGGTTGTTATTCCATTGTGTACCTTGTCCCTGGGCATAGTTGCCTCTTTGTGAATTTTGGCCGCGTGGGCGACGAAAATTATTGTTCCCCCTCTGGTTAGGGGGTTTGTTGGTAAGCTGGCCAAGGGATTTGAGAGTCTCATATTCATCTTTGGCATTTTTAAGTGCGTCTTCGACCGCTTTCCCAAACAATAGGTCGGGTTCCACTGGCTTGTCTATTAAAGAAGCCTGGGTTTCTGTCTTGAATCCCGATTGCCGTAACCACGCATGTCTCTTGATAACAGTACCTTCTGCTATCAATCTCCCTGCGTTGTCAGCGGCGTCGAAAGTTGCTTTTAAAATGCAACCAGACACGGCTCTCCCCTCTGCCGAGATCCGAGCCAGCTGGCCCTTTAACGGTTCTGGAGCAGAGGCAATGAGCGCCGCGACTTCTTCCCATTGATGGCAATTGTAACTAGCCAACAGGGTGGTGGAATTCGCAATCCTTGCTTGGTAGGCGGACGTTGAGGCTACCTTTCTGCCAAACCCGTAAAGTTTTTTGCTCTCCTTGTCGGGAGGAGCTTCTGATGAAGATAAGGGCGTGCCAGCCCTTTTTCTAGTGTTGGTCACCACTAGGGAATCTGGTTTAAGATGTCCCCTTATATACAGAGGGTCAGACTGGGCTGCCCGGAAAATCTTTTCAATTCTGGGGTTGACAGCTCTGGTGAGGTTAGGATTCACCAGGGAAGGATCTATTCTTCGTTGGATGGATTTGAGGATAGGGATGGTCTGAGCGACCGGTCTTCTCTCTCCTACAAACTCCTCCGCGAAGTCCCTTTCCTCCTGTACACCGTGGGTGTCGATGTGGAAGTGTTCCGCTGCTCGAGCGAGAACCTCGTTGAGGAGGGGCTGGTTATCAACTGGAGAGTCAGTAACTGGGGCTTCGCTTTGTACTGGGGAATCTACTCTGTAAATTTCCTGCTCATCTTCTCCCTCCTCCAGGTCCTCATCCTCTGCATAGTAATCTGTCCCGGTTTGTTCTTCCATAATTTCAAACTCCTGGTCCTCTTCAGGGAAAACTTGTCCCTGGTAACTGGGGAGTGGAGTAGAATATGGAGTGGAGTAAGGCTGATCCTCGAAGGGTTCAGGTCTTTCGACCCGGGGCTTTTTACTTAGCGGGATAGGATCGGAGGAGCCTGAGGGTGTGGCCCCTTGAGGGTTATATGAAAGGAAGTGTTCTGGGTTCTTATCATAAAAATCAGCCAAGGAAGACATCCTAGACATAACCCTGTCTATGTCTTCACTGGACCATTCCCTGGAACAGGGTATTACTTTAGCAGGTGATGATTTATGGGACTTTTCAAGGGTAGACTTGTGTTTACTTGTCTGCCTAGGGTGAGAGGATGGCTTTACAGGGGTGGAAGGCTGTGCTTTCCGCTGTTTCCCCCCCTCCCCGTGCGTGGAAAAATGTTTTCCCTGTCCCTTGGAGGCCCCAGAGACTTTCGACGCCTGGCGCCGAGGGTCTGGAGAGGTATCTGTGTGCTTCGGGCGTGGGGCCTCACTGGTGTTAACCGCGGTCTCGGTATCTTGGAGCGCGGCCTGGGGGTGGAAGTCGTCTTCGTCTCCCGACGATCGAACTTCCGTTAATGTGTGTAGCGAGGCACTCTTGGCAAGAGTGGATGATTGCCTTGCGTCGTGAGGTGATCTCGATCGAGAGCGCCCAGAGGACACCGAGTCGGACCGTTCTTTTTGTGCCTCTTTCCGGGAAGTCAACGTCGTCGAGGTCCGGTTGGTCTTAGTGTGTTTAGTGTGTGTTAGGTGTGTAGCGCTTGCGTCGCCGGGGGTCTTCCCCATAGCCGCCCTGCCGGACGACCTTCCGAGGTCGGGGACCTGCGCTCGCCGGCTGTCTTTCGACGCCATAATGCCCTCGCCGTCCGAAAGTACGGCGTCGCTGCCATCGCTGAAGGCGCCCTCCGCTGCCATGGCCTCCTGCCTGGCGTGGTGGGCCCAACGCTTTGTCGAACGGTCCTTAAGTGTCTTAGGTTTAAACCTACTACACGCTCTGCAGTTCGCTTCGGGGTGATCCCTCGGCAAGCAGAGATTGCACGTGGCGTGCCTGTCGACCCAAGGGTATTTGCGATTGCACTTGGGGCAGAATTGAAAAGGGGTACCCTCCATACGCACCTTAAGGCAGCGGGCTGCTAAGTGTAGGAATATATAAAATGTAACTATATATCAAGAGTGAAGAGTATGTACCACCCCCCACTCTCCCTACTTGTAAGGGCCGAGGCCAGCGGCCTACTAGGCCCGGGCCGAGGCCAGCGGCCTTCCGAGGCCCAGATCCGTCGTGCAGCAGTCGACGGTCGATGACTTCTCCAGCCGTCGTCGAGGTTGAGGGTCGACGTTGGGGTGGGGAAGGGAATGAATAAGAATTATAATTATAATAACAGCAAAAGTATGGCTAAGGCCAGGGAACTCCGCAAGATGCTTCCGACCAGTATGGCGGAAAAAAACAATCTGAGGATCCTACACGCGTGAGGGATCTTGGGTACAGTGGACGTCACACTAGGGATAGTATTACTGGCACGCCTGTGTCGACGCCCATTTTCGACTTTCGAAAAACAAACTGTAATACTCCGCAGCTTCCACTAGATGTCGGCCTATGCACAGCATGTGATCTAAGCAGATTCCACAAGCCTCAGAAATATATATATATATTCCTGTTTTACTGTTACTGTGTGTATGTACTTGTATATATCATTGTTGTTGTAACTAAGCTTCGCAAATTCATGTAACTGCTGCGCCCTGCTACCTTAGGGTCTCTGGCGCATTACCAATAATAAAACAAATAAACAATGGCTGGTGGCAGTGGTTTACTTTTTACTACCATTGGTTTTTTTTACCGCAGGCTGCATTCACAGCCACGGTAAGGCACCCATGGGTGCCCATTTCGTCAAAATGGCCTGGTCTTTTTTTGCCATTTTCTGTTGGTAAGGTCCTTCTTGAGATTTACTCTGTGCGCCAAACCAGGTTTGGACTTTGTTCTTTTTGTCTTTGGCGGGATTCACAAGTGAAGACCACCTCTGGCACCACAATGTCTGGCAGGTGCAGGAATTGAGGGAGGTGCCCGAAACTCCCTGTGCTTAATCCCCTTGGTTACATGAATGCACCCAAAGGTGATTGGCCGGCTGGCTGTCTGGCAAGGACAGCCACCCTGCTGTGTGATTGACAGCTAGGCTGGAATGAATGGGAGAAACCTACATAAAAGGCAAGGCTTTTTGGCTTGGAAGGCAGAGTTGACCACTGGACGAAGGAATCCGAAGAAGAACTTGGAAGTGATGCCTGCTACATCTCCGGGACCGTTGGGTTGCCCGTTGAAGTCCTGCTGCTGTGCTGAAGCTCTGAATTCGCCTCGACTAGAGAAGCCCTGCAAGGACGACTTCTCCCTTTGAGTTGGTGGGACCAATCGACTCCAAAGTAAGCCCGTCTGGACATCCTCTCGAAGCTGGTTGCATTTCCACTGCAGTTGCTGCTTGAACCGAAGAGCAAGGAAAGTCTGAAGTGGTATCCGAGAACCACAATGTTGCTATTTGCTGTCAGACGCGAGGAGCTGAAACACAGAAGGACCGCTGAATTGAAGTTTGCCCATTGCTGCCGCTGACCGTCCCATTGCAGAGCAGGAGTCCCCAGAAGTCGTCCCTCTTGTCCCCACGACTGAGCCCCAGGAACAACAGGATCTACAGAGCTGCACAGGAACAGAAGCCAGCTGGAACCATTTCTTCTAGCATTAAATCATCTGCGGAAGTTATGGATTATTAGGATGTCTGTTTATGTTCCCCCTTTCCCCTCCTCTATTTCTACTATGTGGATCCTCCTAGAAACAGCCATATTATGCTGTATTACAACTCACAAAGCCAGCAGATGATTTAATGCTGACTTCACCAGCCCTTATGAAAGTGGTGTAACTATCCAATACCACTGAAACCGGTCGGCTTACCATTGGGCTGCAACTTGGTGTAAGAAGGACTGAGGGATTCTTTAAAATTCCCCGCCAGCCTGCAGCTCTATCTTCTTAAGAATCTAAAAAAGAAGAGGCTTTTTGGATACTTACGGTTCTACATTGTGGAGCGGAGGATGATGAAAATCACTCCACGTACCTAGTATTTAGGAGAACTGTTTGAAATTTTGGTCCATTCATATGTCTGATACTTTTTTAATTTCGCTAACCTACAGACACTATTGGTTTATGGTAAAAACAAAAAGACAACTGCCAAGAACCTGTGGGTATTTTATAACTTTCTGCTTTCCATAGAAACTGATTAAAGACTAAAAGAATGTTTCACTTGGAAAATAGTCTTGATATGGCAAAAAGGCAATAGAAAATGAAAATCAAATATCGATTCCCCCCGAAAAAATTAAGCAAACAAAATCATCCGAACCAGAATGTGTGACTTACAAACACTGCTACCAACTGTCAACAACCAATCTACTCCAACTGTAGCCACATCAGTTGTAAAAGCGCTTAACCAGTTCTCTAGCTCGTCAGCAGTGTAGACTTCAAAAGAATTGCTGACAGGGAAAAGATTATTTACAGCAGATGTAGCTTTCTCAATGTTGGCTCCAGACCACTGCATATGGTGGCCTGAATGACTAGGGAGTAAACCTTTAATTTTAGATTCATTAGGGACGTCTACGGCAAGCTGCAAAGTCAGCCTAAGTGGAAAGCAATCACTATGGGCGTTTGTCAATACCTGGAGTTTTCCCAAATAGATAAGTCTTGCCCAACTTTGGCCACTTCTACATGTTTCTTTTCCTGGTATGACCTTTCAAAGGTATCAGCTTCTATTCCTTGCAAAATGTAAGCCAACGGTGACCTCGTCTGTTCACTTTTTCCTGTTAAGAGTACACTTTCAAGACTAATGTTCTTGAAAGAAGGGCACATATCATTATCCCAACAATATGCGTTCAGATCTCCACCTAACATGAGATCATGGTCAAGAGCACCTCCCCAATCTGCACAGGCTACGTATGTACACATTTCCTTAGTACAATTCCTCCCGGGGGAGTGGGGGTGAGTCATACACATTTATCAAAATAATGTATTTACTTTCTATTCCGATCCTAAGAGTGATTTCTACAGCCATAACAATATCATTGACGGGTACAGTAATTAGCAAGACAGAGCTTAAAGTTTGCCTGACCCCAATCATAAGTCCACCATATGGCCTTCTCAATGGGCCCTTTTTTGCTAAAACCTGATGGACAACAAACACTTCAATGTACACCATGTCGGACACCCAGGTCTCCTGGAACATAAAAATATCTTGTTCCAACAGCAGCGAGAGAGAACCTTCTTCAGAGAACAGGTGCAGATGTCTCCTTGTGTTCCAGCAATTTAACCATAGGCCTCATTTAGAAAACCTACACCGTTGAGCCAGGAAACATTTCAGCCATTTCCAATCTTGAAAATTCACAGAGGATGTGGGAATATGCCCATTCTCAGATTTGATTTCAATTGTTCCCGTGATTAACTCCTCTCCTTAGTACATCTTTCACAGCAGCTGGGCAATGGTTCATCGAAAGCCTTAATGTCTAGTGCGTAGCCAAGTGAACTCAAAATCGATTGATGGGAACGAATCAGAAAAGCTATTTCAGCCAGACAGTAGTGAAGACGTGTTCATTTTCCCCCTTTTAAGTTCAGCTGTTCTATGAAATCAAAATCTGTAGTGTTAAGTATCCTTAAATATGGTATATTTGCCATTACTTTCAGCACTGCAGCACGATGTAGATGCTTCAGATCCTTTAATGTTTCTACTGGCCCAATAGTAAGGATTTTAGGATCAACAGGTGAAACGTGCAGGGGAACTAAGGCAGAACTTAATGTAACGTTGCCGTCATGTTGGTTGTAGATTTTCCATTGGAGGACCTGCCATTCACTTCTGAGTTGCTCAACTCAATCTCTATAAGAGGGGCAGAAAGGAAATTAGTCATTGATGCTACGATGGCTCCAGTTACGGGACCAACGGGAACCTCCTTAATAAGCCAACTCGTTAAGGTACCCACACTGTTCTGCTGTCTTTTTTTCCTATGGTTATCTCTTTTTCCATTTTTTAGATTTTTGTGGGTTGACAGATTTTTGTGGTCGACTCTGGTGGAGTTCAAAGGAGTGACTGGAACGACAGCCCTGGAAGACTGTAATACAGAGGCTACATTTGCTGTTAGGCGGGCTGAGCGCTTTGCTCTCCGCTTATCTTTGTGTTTTGTATGCGAGTGGTGATGCGTCGCTGTAATTGCCCGTCGTGGATGTGCCGATCACACTCTGTATACTGTCAGCACCATTTACATAGAGATAGCAGTTTATCTCTGTGGCAACAGAAGGTAAAAATGGCTTAGAGGAGACCTGGTTTTGCTCCAGAAGAGATGACAAAGGTAAAACAGTTTGGGCTTGTTGTTTTAAGTCCTCGTGTATATGGTCACAGAGCTTAAGGAGTATTTTTACAGAAAAGTGAAAGGTGCCAGAGTTAAGATTGGCTCCTGTACTCCTTGTGCTTGTATTTATTGTACTGGAGTGACAGACCTCATCCATTTCTTTGTCAGGCTGTTCTGCTTCCGTCTCAGGAAATAAGTTAGGTTTGTGGACATCCGGGGTGACTTACCAATACTAATTGAATGTGAGTGCGCAGGTATGGGGGTTGTATCACTGAGGGGACCCCTATGTTTAATGGGTCTGCTCTTCGGGAGTCCTGGGGGATTTGCTTAACACCATGTAAGGACTAGCATGAAGGCTTGTTGTCGAAGGCAATAGTAGACTGACTGGCACTTACTGAGAGTTCTTCAATGAGTGCCATTAAAAGATCCTACCCACATGTTTCCTGGGCCATACTGCCATAATGTTCTACTATTGTGGCAAACTATGCAGTGAATCCACTGTGGGTACAGGGGGTGGTCTAGTTGGACCAGCACCATTCTGCACGGTTCTAGTCGAGCATGATCAGGTCGCTGCCTTTTTATACGGGTTATCTTTGTGCAGATTATAGGCTTTATATCTGCTCACCGTGTTTCCTGGCATGTTTATTACAACCTGTAGGCTCCGGGCCGGGCAAAAGACTACATGAAATTAATGTAATGTTTGAAGAGATAAAAATTCTCAAACTTTGTTAAAATTGTGGAAGTTCCTGCTGCATAAGCTTCTTACCTCCATTCCACCGCTGCCGCATTGTGCAAGCGCTGCTAAGGCTCACGAGGCACGCCAATTCTGCAATGAACACTAATAAAGCACACTGTCTCTCCTCTTGACCCAGCAGATCCCCAGACGACCACAGACAACCACATTTTAGTCCACTTGTTGTCTGCCCAGTGCTCAGTGCTGTTTTGCCATTTTAAGAGGTCTGCAGCAGCACGCATCAAAGACTCCACCTTCAGACAGCTCCAACTGTAAAATGACTGGCGTTTCTACACCACAGACAACCTCTTTAGTCCACTTGTTGTCCGCGCCCATTAACAAGCTGACCACTTCCGCAGTTTTGTTCTCTTTAACCCTCTTCCTCGTCAGAGTACTTTGGGAATTATGGGACATGGAGTCCCTAATGACAAACTTAGTTTTTCTCACTTTTTCTGTTTTGCAATAAGCCATTAGAAGGTTAAGTTCTTGTGGTAAGTTGAACAAAGGGGTTTCCCTTCCTCCAGACCTGCTTCTCCGCAATCCCCCTTCATGTGATCCTCCCATAGAACTCCAGCCCCAGGGTCGGGATCAGAAAGCATCTCCCTTTCCCAGGCCACATGAGAAGGGTCCCAGGCCATTTTCTCTGGGGGAATCATCACATATGTCCCCTGCTTGTTTATATAAAACATTGCGGTTTAATTGTCAGTCCTCACTAGGACGTATCTGCACTGGAGCAGATGGAGGAATTACTTCAGGGTTAGACCAATAGCTTTGAGTTCTGGCGCATTTATGTGGAGCTGAGAGTCTGCTTTGCCCTATAGACCATGTATGAAATTGTTGTGCAGGGTGGCTCACCAGCCCTGTAGGAATGAGCCTGTGGTCACAACCACTTACGGCTCTGGGTGCCATACAGTTTCCTGATCCCAATGAGTTGACAGACTAAGTTGAAACCGCCTCATTCTCGGCATGGCATGCAGAATGGTTAAAATTCATGATTCCATGAGCCCCAGTAGATGCTGAAACCACCATGCAGATATAAGATATAATAATCTCTCTTCTGTAGGGAACGATCACTCCCGTTACGTGTACCACCCGATTCCCAGAAAGATGAGGTCCTGAACTGGCGAGAGCCGATATATCCTCAGATTGAGGGAAAACGCCAACTGATGAAGAACCTCGGCTAACCTCCGACACAAATGCTGTGCCCTCTCTGGAGAATTAGCCCTCAACAAGCCAACTGTCGAGGTAAGGATAGACATGGTGTGTCTCTTTCCTGAGCAAGGCTGCTACTGTGTTCATCAATTTCGTGAAAAACCATGGGGCTGAATTGAGCCCAAATGAGAGCACCTTGTACTGAAGCCCTCGCTCATTACCATAAACCCAAGGAATTTTTGTGAGGTTGATATATAGGGACATGTAGGTATGTGTCCTTCAAGTCCGGGGAGCACATCCAATCTCCCGCACAGAGTGACTGCAATATGGACTGGCGTTACCATTTTTAATTGCTCAAGGGGAAGGAAGAGTTCGAGGAAGGAGAGATCCAGCACCACCCGCATGCCAGTCTGGTTCCTTTTTGAAATTGCCTGAACTTTCCAGAGTAGAAGAATTTCTCATAGAAGTGCTGGAGATCCGATCTGTAAGAGCGGAGGTGAAGAGGAAGGATGACCGGACCTAAGAGAGGTCAAGTCTACCAAAAGAAATTAAAAACGCTTTTATTCTGTTAGTTCCACTGCCAGTCAAATGTTAATGCCTGCTTTATACTTTGAGTGTGAATATTATCATCCAACCTTGTCTATGTTGATGTGTTTGCCTCGTTATAGGTGCGTCCTTAAGCTTTGTGGTACCTGGTGCACAGTATAAATGTAAAGTAAATGAACAGGGAGGGGGAGCTTGAATCCTGATGAATCCATTGACAAGATCTGTGGATTATTGAAGTATTCATGCCAGCTGCTCAAAGAGAGTAAGTATGCCCCCAACTGGAGAGTTGTGGACCCAGACCTTGATCTCATTGTTTTTTGGACACTTGAGACTGAGGAAGAGGAGGGGGAGTGGAAAACCCCTTTGGTGCCGGACGTGGCTGCTTTCTCCTTTGTAAACTCAGGTCTGTCAGGTTGACAACTCTACAGTCTTGGAAACACTTGAATCATCCAAAAGATCTAGGTTTTAGCTCTGATCTGTTCTGCCCCTGCATGCATGTCTTTGTCACTTGCTTGGTGAGGCTATCAAGCGACTTAGAAGTTTGCGTACATGTTTTCTTCTTTGTAGGGTCCTCATCCGTTGAGGAAAGAAATAACTGACCCTTCAAATCCTGTCCATTGGAAGCAAACTTTGTGGCATGCATCCATGCTGTTCTATGCATGTTAACACCCAAGCATACATCTCTACTGGCAGTGTTAATATGGGCCACTGTGGATTCTAGGAGATGCTGCTCTATTCCCTTTGCCTCTGCTAACCCTGCTTTAAAGGAGGCCTGTCTGTCCAAGGGTAAATATGCACAAAATCACCTATTTCCCTTCATCATTTCTGATTTGCTGCCGCCAACATTGAATCTGTGTTAGCTTGTCCAAGGTGCAGGCCAGAAGTGAGGTACACCTTCCTCCCAAATGCTTCTAACAGTTTGTCCTCTTCCACTATTTAAAGAGGACGATGCTGCCGATCAAGTAGAGGGTTTTGCATAAAACGAGACCGCTGCGACTACAGAAGAATAGGGTTGCGAGTGGGCAGACAGCAACACTGAGGCATTTTCCAACTGCTTAACACGTGCCTCCAATCGTTCATTGGTTTGTGTGCTGGTGTGTGTGATGGAATGCAGTTTTGCCACACTTCTTTGGCCAACATGGCAACATCATTTTGTAGAGGAATGGAAGATTTATTAGATGCCCTTAAAGATAACATTTCTGACAGTACACCAGGTTCCTGGTGAGCTTGCTCTGGCTGAGAAACCCCACAAACCTCTGCAACCCTTCCAAGCGATCATGGAATGATTTGGTTGATGCTGAAGTGTCCTCTTCATCATCTCCATCATCGTCTGTATTGGTAGTAATAGGTCCTTCCCCCAAATCCGGTCCACTGTGTAAAACACCCATTTGAGAAGCCCTGCCCCGAATCCTGTCCACTGTGTAACACACCCATTTTAGAAGTATCTGCTACAGGGACTTGAACCGGCGCTGGGAAAGGCAGCAGTGGTGGGGGTTATGTAGGCATATGCTGCATCAGAGGCTGCTGAAGTAGAGGAGTAATGGAGGCTGTTGCTGCCCCTGAGAAGGTGCAGGATCTGAAGGTTGTTGAGATAGCATTTGAGGAATAACCTCTTTAATAAGCCCCTTCAGAATTATTGACATCTGTTGGGATTTCATTAGCTCTAAAAACCTGTCCTCGCAGGCTGCCTGAATGGATTGCGGACTGGTCGACGTTGCATGTCCCTCAGGCGAGCTAGGTCTTGCATGCTGAATTGTCACCCTGCCTCCTAGCCGGTTCACCTTGAAGCGGGTATGGGTAAAGATATCCCTCAAGCTCTCCTGTGTAGAATATCCCTGAGGAGACCAAACTTCTCTGGGTACCGAAGGGCTGCCATATGAGTAAGGCGGATTAAAGGGTCCCTCCCTGCTTGTGTCGCCTATTCTGAAAGGGATGAGCATGAGGTGCGCGACTGACCTGCGCCTGTGCTGCCTGTAGCAAGAGTAGTCGCCATTTTGTGTGCTTGCACCGGTACCTCAGGAATGCGTGGGAAAGTGGAGTCTGGCACGGTGTCCTTGGTGGTAGGCCTCTGTGGGCCTTAGGCAGTTATTCCCAAGTTAGAGCGGACCTTAGGGGAGACTCCGAAAGGCTTTTCACCACCCTCAGTCGATCGACTGGTAGTCTGGCTCCCAACGCATAAAAGCGCCGCCTCAGGCTTTCGCCCGGATAAAGAGCCAAACGCCCCTTACACGTACCTGTGGTATTAGAGCTTTTGCCCCCCTCAGTGCCAGGCTCCGAACGACCACTATGTCCCTCAGTGCGAGCAGCGTTCACTCTAGGAGCCTCGGGCCCAGCACTGGTATAAGGATCTGTTTGACCCCTCCCAGCTAAGGAAATCCCAGGAAAAGAGTCCCCCCTGCTGGGGTGCTTTTGAAAATAAAGGACATACCAGCCTGCCGAAGGCCTTGATGTATTCGGACAGCGAACTTGCAAAGAATTCCCTCCACCTGACTAA
Source organism: Ambystoma mexicanum (assembly GCF_040938575.1). Lineage (NCBI taxonomy): Eukaryota > Metazoa > Chordata > Amphibia > Caudata > Ambystomatidae > Ambystoma > Ambystoma mexicanum. The sequence continues at coordinate 633,178,974 of NC_090928.1, read as the reverse complement.
CTTATCTTTCAGAGACCAAGGCGTAAGAGTAGCAGAGGCTGCACACGCATCCCATCAGAGATAGTCCTAGACACTCCAGGCAGAGAGCATGGGGGTCAAATGCTGGGAAAGAGCGGTCGCGCAAAGCGCACCGGGTAAAGCCTCCCGCAACTGACACGCGCTGGGGGAGGCGAGGAACCAGAGGCCGGTAAGAACACAAGAAAATGAAAGACAAAGGGAAGTTGTTGGGTAGCAAACCAACCGCTTGAACCGTCACTGCTAGGTCCATTCTCATGCACAAAGGGACTGAGAATATATGCCGGAGGATGGGGCTAGTAGGCGTACAGATGCCTGCGGCTGCGCCCGGCATGCTAGATCAAAATTTAAAGGGGAAGCTCATTTATTTGCTACCAAAAGGTTCCAGTGCTGTTCTCATACAGGGATGCCCATACAGGGTGGAGGAAAGGGGACGGGATGTACGAGTATAATTAATTTCTTATTCAGATCGTGTGAATGGATTTTCGGCGACATGTGGAACAGCTGAAGAAACAATATCCTTGTGTGCAAAGGTGACACTCTTTAAGCAACTCATATGCTTGGTAATTATATTTGAAGTTCTACTGTGGCTAAATGTAAGAAAAGACACAGCGAAGCATGCAGCTGATCAGTCTATTTATTTAACCTTACGCCAGATATCTCCTTGGATCTCACAAGCCTACAGCTCATGATCTGGTATAGACAACATACAGTTCTGCCTTTGGATTGACAAAGGAGACAATTTTCTGTTTTCACAATTTCTCCATGAGGATAATGTTGGCTGTGACTTATATGAAGGAAATGCAATGAGCAATTCTTTAAAGACTAGTGCCTCTTGGGAGGAAGAATGACATTCAAAAAGTACATTGTTACTGCGCTTTTAAAGCTCTATCAATCACTGGTACACCACAAAATGTAGCACCTTTCAAAGTGCATGCTAAATCCTATGGATAAAATAAACAAAGAGTCCATAAATACTACATTAGACCCACCCTGCCTGGTGGTGCTCAATTGTGGTCGTTCTTGATTCAACATGTGTTTGGTGTTCGATTAACTAAACAGCAGAAAGAATTTCCTTTTTAATTAGAAGGCTTGATCTGCTTGGTCATCATACCATTGTAGCAAAGCCCCCTAGATGCTCACACAAGAAAAATTACAACCTACTAGGGGAAAAAAGCCCAATACACCTCTTGCAAGGATAACAGTGTATTTCCATACAAAATGAAAAAGCATCAACAAAGGACTGTGTTGCCGCAGAATGTTCTGCCACAATCTGCATGAGCAGCACATTATAAAAAGGTTCACAACACCATCAGTGACATCATTACATAAAGTAGAAACCCACACGGCTGGTTGGTGTGACCCTACACAAAGGCTACCTGCTCCATGGCAGATGCCAGGCCATTGGTCCCAGCATCGTCCGTCCATCTTCTTCTACACGGGTGGTGCTGCAGTCATCAGTTAGGAGGCGCCAAGTGGCAATCATATTTCAGACAAAAAGAAAACACATCTTTATCTAACAGTGAACCTGGTATGATCAGACAGGAGCCCAGGGGAGAGCCAGGGTCATACTAACTCACACACTTCACTCGCTCTGAGACAGGCCGGCATCTCTCCAAGATCTCCCACCCTCATTCTGGGATATAATTTCATCCCTCCCTGCACCGCGCAGCACAAATCACGTGACCAAGGAGTGAAGGCAGGAAAGCCCTGCTTCCTGATCTTTTTGATCGATCAGTGGTGTGGCGGGGGGAGGGTGGGGGCGGGTGGCGGGGGGAGGGTGGGGGCGGGTGGGTTTGGGTTAACAGGCTTATAATCAGTGTTTTGGGGCTTGCTCCTATCTTGGAATTTAGAGGTCCTAAAACTAGGGCATTTGGGTGCCATAATTTAGGATTGGGACTGGTGGGGGTGGGAGGCCTTTGCCCTCCTCCTCATGGGATCATATTGTTCACAGAAACTCAACCCTCCTCCCATGGTCTTGCAGGGAACATAATTCCCAGGGCACGAAGGTTAGGAAAATGAAGCGTTTATGGATCTATGTAGCTCTGGCCGTTCTCATCAGTGCCTGGTATACAACCTATTCATTTGTTCACGTTTGCATCCTGGGCCTGGAGTGTTAGCTGCTGCGCTACGTTTAAGCTTGGTGCCACAATATGGCTGCTAATATACAAGATGGCTGCTCACAACTCTGCTAGGTATCTCATTCTGGGGAACCCACATCCACTCTCCCAATGTGACTGGAGAAAGCACTGCACTATCCAAGTGTACCCATTGTTTTCCTGGCTTGGGGTCGAGATGGTCCATCAAAGTGGAATTGCGCTGCTTTATAATACGGGATGAGATCTGGGAACCCCACCCCTCCTTCAGAGCACAGTGATACAAGCTTCTTATAGGCTATTTTGGGTTTTGCCCCCACCCATAGAAACCGCAGGAGTGACCTCTGAATTGTTACAAAAATGGTGTCCGGTATCACAATCGGGAGCATCTGGAAGAGGAAAAGTAATCTCCCACATTTAATATAATACTATGCATCATGGATTCACTTCAGTGGCACGCTAGCTTCCATATTTGGTGAAGAAAGAGCCAGGCTCCTATGTGTGTCTTTAACTCGTCCATTAGATGTGTTAAGTATTCAATATTGTATATGGCTCTCGCTTTTTGAACCCATTCCTTCTCAGAAGAGATTTTATTCCTCTTCCAAAATTGAGCAATACAGCTTCTGGCCTCCGCCAATAAGATGTGCACAATATACCCCCTTCTCCTCTTCTTCATCCTCCACCATATGTACCCAAAAAAGCAATAACCATGGCAATAATCTCTTCTGTGTCCCATCCAAATCCTTAATCCACACACAAGAACCTCATCCCAATAATTCTGTATATGAGAGTAACCACAACACATATGGAAGTAGTCGCCATAATTCTGTATATGAGAGTAACCACAACACAAATGGAAGTAGTCGCCATGCGGTTGGAAGCAGTCAGCATGTGGTTGGCGACAGCACCAGGAGTCTGCCCCTGGGTACATTTTTGCGAATTTGGCAGGTGGATATTGCCATCGGTGTATGGGTTTAATGGCTTGCATCCCATATTGCAAGGAGAATGTGGAATGTGCTACTTCTACACATCCTGGACCACAATCCGTCTGTTATTTCTCCGTTCAGATCCTTATGCCATGTTTCCCTTGTCAGTAGAATACCCTGGCATCAGCTCATAGTATCTCTGCATACAGCCTCGCTATTCACCTTTTCGTGCATGTGCTCTGCAGCAGAACCCTCTCAAAGGAGATTAGGTCAATTTCCAGGTTGTCTCTCCACCTTGGCTCTAAAAGTGCCCCTTTGAGCTGTAAATAGCTTTCCTATATTTGTATTTGTTTATTATTTATATCACCCACCGAACCCTGGGGTAACTGGGCGCTTGAGAGACTTAGGAGTTACATACATGGTAAGGCAAAATACAGTAACAGAATGGAGGACCCGTGGTTACAGAAAGGTCAAACATCAAGGAGCATTTGTTCAGTAGCATAAACATAAGAATAGTAAACATAAGTGCAGCAGGAGGTAGAATGGCATTGTGGGATGGTAGCAGGATACAGATGAGTGGCATCTCAATGGAGGGGCTTGTTGCTCAACCAGTTTTTTATTCTGGCTTTGAATGTCACGAAAGAAGGTTCTTGTCTGTACGGGAGGGGAATGGAATTCCATCTTTTGGCTGATTTCGACTGGGAACCTGGCTCCTCCAGCAGTTTTTAGATTGAAACTCTGTACTACAAAGCTGTGAGAGAGAGCCGATCTGGTGGTGCGGGAAGATTAGTGTTTGCAGATTTTAATCGGACAAGTATTTAGGGGCTGTGTTCATGTGGCATTTGTGCGTGATAGCCAGGGTACGTAGGGTGATTCTGTCACGAACTGGCAGCCAGTTGCATTACACCCAATAGTAGAAATGTGGCTGGACCTAGGTAAACTGAGTGCTGCTCTCAGTGAGTTGTTTTGGAGGACCTGGAGCCTGTTTAGGTTAAGTTCAGAAGAGCCTAGGAATAGCGTGTTGCAGTAGTCAAGTTTTCCCAGCGCTAGTGCTCTTGCTAGCGTTAGGCAACTGCTTGTGGACATGTATTATTTGCAACTATAGATCAGCTTATTGGTGTAGGCTGTGGATGCTGCCACACTACTGACTTGTTTTTTGAGGGACAGTGTTGAGTCAAGATAGACTCCCCCAGTGTTTTTATTTCTTTGGATACTTTGATCGCGTTGCCGTCAATATCAAAGGATGAGTACCTGGGGTCAAGCTATATGCAGATATTCTTCTAATCGCTCTATTCGCTCATACTCCCTTTTCTCCCCACATTTTTCCCACTCCACTAAGGCCATGACTGAAACGGCTCTACAATCAGATTTTTCATGGGTCAGGGGGGCATTTACAATTTAAGGGAGAGGCCTGAGGCCCATGTGGACAGCCTCCAAAGACCAAAATACCTCCATTATGGGATGTTTTATAACTCTGCTAAGTATCTCATTCTGGGAACCAACATCCACTCTCCCAATGTGACTGGAGAAAGCACTGCATTATCCAAGTGTACCCATTGTTTTCCTGGCTTGGGGTTGAGATGTTCTATCAAAGTGGAATTGCGCTGCTTTATAATATGGGACGAGATCTGGGAACCCCATCCCTCCTTCACAGAACGGTAATATGAGCTTTTTATAGGCTATTCTGGGTTTCGCCCCCACCCATAGAAACCTCAGGAGTGACCTCTGAATTGTTACTAAAAAGGTGGCCGGCATCACAATCGGGAGCATCTGGAAGAGAAAAGTAATCTTGGCAGTATCATCATTTTAATACAATTTAGACTTGCCATCCACGAAAGAGTCGGCTTTTCCCACCACTGTACGTCAGAATGGATCCTCTCCCAGAGCAGTGGATCATTTTCACTAAATAGATCTTGTAAATCTCACGGAATTTCAGCTCCCAAATATATGAAGCCATCTGGCTGCACTCTAAAATCCATGCTATCTATATCGTTCCAGTCCATCAGCAGTTCCAGTTACTCTTCAAGTGTAGACACAGCTTCTGAACAATTTCCAGTGGTGAGAGGTCCCCAGATATACTATTCTGTCTCTCATCCACACTGCTGGGTAACACTCAGCAGCCAATCATACAGAAGGGCATTCATGCAGTCAGTCAGCCAATCAGGCATACAGTGCATTCAGGCCATACTCCTCCCTCTCAGACACTCACAACAAGGAATGTGCATTGGGATAAGTTCCCAGCCATTCAACACTACACACTGCATTCAGGCCAGTTTCGAACAGGGCTGTCTCAGTCTTGGTCTCTCATACCAGAAACCAGACAACCACAACAAGAAGTGCGTATTGGTCACACACTCCATTCACTCAGGTCCCACCCACAGGGTGTACCCACAACATACAGTCACTGGGAAGGCTCCAGCCAGTCTGGCCTGGACGTCACAACGCCACCATATATATGGAACTTCCACCCAACAGCCAGTCAGGGGGAAGGGACAGAGTCAGGGCTTCCTAGGACTTTGGGAAAACAAGGTAACAAGCAATAGAAAGCAAGAGGCCACAGGGGCCTTCTTGTTTTCTATCAGGAATCAACTGATTCCAATGGCAGGGCCTGGGTATCCCAAAATGGTGGATACTCAGAACACCTGTCAAATTCAGCATGGAGCTGCCACCAGCCCATACCCTGCCCTGTGGGCCACCCACAGGGGCCCAAAGACAAATACTAGGGGCACAGGGTTGTACCCCCACCCATGAGTGCCATAAGGGTATCCCATGGGTCTGCACAACAAACCAAAAACAGGAAGAGCTGCACTGCCAGGAGTACCACATGGCCTCCTGGGCAGAAAATAATACAGAACACAAATGCAAAAGGACTACAGGACAAGGACAGGGAGGCCCTGTCCCTCCAATGCATTTCCAGCATCACAGTCACCCCCCCCCCCAAGACTGAGGTTAGGGTGCCTAATCTCCCACGGGATAGGCACCCTCATCCAGATGGTCAACATACCTTCTGGAAAGGCCATCTGCATTATCGTGACTCTTCCCTGGTCTGTCCTCTATGGTGAAGTCTAGCCCTTGCAGGCTAATGGACCACCTGAGCAGTTGCGGGTTCTCACCCTTCATCTGCATAAGCCACTTCAGGGGCTTATGGTCTGTTTGGACCTTGAAGGTAGACCCCATAAGGTAGGGTCTAAAACGTCTAAGGCTCCAAACTATACTGAAACATTCCTTCTCAACAGTATCCCACCTAAGTTCTCTACCCGTGAGTTGTCTACTGATGAAGATGATAGGATGTTCCCTCCCTTTGTCATCTAATTGGGACAAGACAGCTCCAATTCCGGTGTCGCAGGCATCCGTCTGGACGATAAAGGGTCGGCTGTAGTCAGGCGCGCACACAACACAGGTGCCCTACACAGACTTTCTTTCAAGCCATCAAAGGCCCTCTGACAGTCTTCAGTCCAATGAACCTTCCTAGGTTGTTTGGGTGAAGTCAGAGCTGTCAGGGGTGCAGCTATGGTTCCATAGTCTGCCATGAAATTGCGATAATACCCAGTGAGGCCCAAAAAGGCTCTCACCTGGGTTTAAGTAGTGGGAGTCTCCCAGTCCTGTACCTTACTGGGGAGAGGTTGGATTTGACGCCCTCCTACCTCATGACCAAGATATGTGACTTTCCCCTGAGCTATCTGGCACTTGGTGGCCTTGATAGTGAGGTTAGCCCTTTTTAAGGCCTGCAGCACCTTATCCAGATGTGTCAAATGCTCTTCCCAGGTGGAACTGTAGACGGCAATGTCGTCTAAGTAAGCCACACAAAAGGCTTCCAGTCCACTGAGATTGGTTGAATCTCTGGAAGGTGGCAGGGGCATTCTTCAAACCAAAAGGCATGACCCTAAACTGGTAGAGTCCCTCTGGTCCAATGTGCCCCTCTGCGCCAAGGCAAGTTTCGTAAACACCAAAAAAAATGGAAAAGGTACACTACACTTTAAGGCAAGCTGAGGGGCACCCTAAACCCACCAGGTAATTTTCTAATGTACTGGGGGGTGACCCTCTACCCCCACACCAAATGCAGGGGGGGGGCATCTCATGAAGCCCTCCCTGGAGTCAGATGCCCCTTCCTAGGAGCAGATATCTGCCCCCAGGGAGGGCTACAAGGAGTGCCCCCATTTCCGCTTGGGGTGAGGGGGAGAGGGCCACCCCCCATTTCTGTAAAATATATCCCTGGTGGCTAGTGGCCCCCCTCATCCCACCCGAAATTCCCTTTTCTTGTTTTCATTTTTTTTTGCCCCCTTCCCTGGGGACAGATGATCAGCCATCTGCCCCCCGGGGGGGGGACCTGCACACTAAATCCTGGTAGCCCTCGCCCCCACCCACCAACTGGATGGGGGGGGCCACCTCATGTACTCCTGCATGGGGCCATAAATCTGCCCCCAGGGAGGGCTACAAGGGGTGCCCCCCCTTTCCACTTGGTGTGGGAGGGGGAGGGCCACCACCATTTCATGGGGCAAAAAAATCCCAGGCCCCCCACCCCCATCCTCGTTCTATTTATTTATTTATTTATTTTTTGCCCCCATTCCCTGGGGGCAGATCAGCCATCCGCCCCCAGGGTTGTGCACATATGTGCCCCCATGCTTTGAGGGCCGGGGGGGGCGGAAGAGAGCTGCTTACTTGAAGCAGCCCCCCTGCCCCCCACATCACAAACGTTTCCATGGTGGTCCAGTGGGTCGATCGATTCATTGATTGATATTTTATTTCTATCGCGCTCGTACACAAGTGTTTCAGAGCGCGACAAGGCAAGGGAGGGGAACAGGGGAGAACAAAACAGCGATCTTACTAGGCCCAGTGACATTGAGGACGCGCAAGTGCATGGGAGAGGGGGGAGGGGAAAAGTGCATGGAAGGGGGAGAGGTGGAAAGTGCGAAGCAGAGGAGAAACAGATAAATAACAATAAATAAATAATAAAGGCAACAAACGGTGGTAATGCAGCCAGCAATTTGCAAGTGCTAGGTTTAAGGCAGCAGACAGGGTAGGTCTGATAAGTGCAGAAGAAAAAGGGGGGGCTGTATGGGTACAGATACAGACCCCAGTGCAAGGGGTGGCCCAGAGGCAGTGCGGGAGGGTGACAGGATGAGCAGGTACCTGGGCCCAAAAGACAGTGGGTGGCCAAGTGCACAGTGCCAAGAGAGAACAGATCAGCAGGGGAGAGGGGGAGCGAAGGCAGAAGAAAAGAGGAAGGTCTTGAGGTGCTTCCGGAACCGGAGATGGTTCTCCTCAAGTTTTAGAGTGGCAGGGAGGCTGTTCCAGAGGGAGGCCCCAGCCGTAGACAGATCTACCCCCAGCTCGTTTCTTAGAAAAATGACTGACCCTAAGTGAGTTGGAGGTAGAGGAGCGAAGTGCTCGAGAGGGGAGGTATTTGCGGAGGGATAGCTGAAGGTATTTGCTGGTCACGGATTGAACGCTCTGCGCTGATCCGTGACCAGCAATGCATCATATACGTGGTGTCCTTGGAAAGGGGAGAATCTCCCCTTTCCAAGGACACCACTTTTTCCTATATCCCTGGTGGCCTAGTGGGCCCCAGGGCCCCAAAATCCCTCCCACCTTCCCTCGCCTTTTTTTTTCTTTTTCACCCCTGGGGGCAGTGATCATCTGCCCCCAGAGGTCTCCAGCGCTGTGGCCCCATGCATTACCTAATAAGCAGCCCCCCCCCCATGTCACAAACGGATCTCTATTGATCCTGTGACATTGCTGCTCACGGATCGGGCGCCCTGCGCCCGATCCGTGAGCAGAAATGCCACACAATATCGTTGGAAAGGGGAGAATCTCCCCTTTCCAACGATACCCGCTTCGATCTCCGGCTTGAAATACAGCCGGAGATCGAGGCTGACAAGGGAGGGCACTCACCTTCTTTCTTCACTGCAGCAGCCGAAAATGGCTGCTGCAGTGATTTTACTTTCAGTTTCATGCCAACGTGCTTTACGCACGCCAACGTGAAACTGAAGGTAATCCAGACCCCTGGCAGTGATAGCCCGGGGGTTGGATTACAGTTTTGAGCGATCTCGTCAAAACAAGGTGCCAAAAGGACGAGCTATCTCGTCCTTGGCACTGCACATGCAATTCCAATGACGAGATGTCTCGTCCTTGGCACTTAAGGGGTTAAGAACAATTTTCTAAGAAAAAGAGCATCAGAACGTTGACTTTGTCCATTGACTTTGGCTGTCCTGGCTCCCTAAAGGCCTCCTTCTGGACCTATTGGCTTTGGCAGTGTGTGTTTCCTTACAGGTTTTAAATGTTGAACACTTTAATGCTGGGAAAATTGACTGCCTGCATCCCTCTGAAAAAATCATATTGCAAAGGTGATACTATATACATGCTATATTGGCCTCCGGTGATGTCACCTTCGGGTGCTGAAACATGTGTATCATATGAATGAATTACTCACCTGCTTTAGTGTTCACTTTTTAAATTGAATCCTGCCTTGGGGTTAATGTTACAGCTAATTACTATTTATTAAAGAATGCTTTAAATATCTGTGTATACATAAATAATTCATTATATAACTAAGTGTATAAGTGTTTCATTGGATACTTGTATTACCTGATTTCATTGTACAGCTCTACACCTCACATTACCCCTCTTAAGATAAGCCTGGCTGCTCAGTCACACTACCAACTTGTGTAGCAAAGGCCTATATTAAAAGGTGGGTTACCTAATACCAAGAGATCAATCTTGTGTAGTACCACACCAGTTGGACTGCACTAATTCTTACCCAACACCGGCCACTGTAAAAGGGCCCTTTTTATGACCACACTCCTAACTTTCTAAAGAGATAGTTTATTGAACTTGACATTGCGGATGCAAAACTGCCTGCACACCTCTGTCTTCAGGACCAGTGTGTACTCTTTCATTATAAAGTTAGCATATTCTGTGTCTTTTCTTACAGAGGTGGGTTTTAGGGTTATGTGTGTATTTTTAGTCTAATAAAAGTCTCCTACTTTTATAGAACCTTGATTAGACATTATTTGATTCAGGTAGCACATTACTATTGTTTGGAATGCTTCTGTGCTAGCTCACATCCCTCCTGAAGAGTATACAGCCTGCCATCGATCTACCTAACCACAAGAGGCGAGAAGGTAGATTGTCAGGCTGTGCCGGTTTCACCTTTGAGATTAGGATCACTGCTGGTTTAGCAGCAGTGTGGAGCTTAGTAAGAGTTTTATCAATTACTCATCCCTGAACCTTAAGTTCGGTTTCCCCTTCCCAGACTGATCCTTCATGGATCCCAGGAACAGTTTGGGTTTTTCAAAGGGGTCCTACAGGGACCTTCGATTCAGCATGGTTGAAAGGGTAGCTCTACTGCCCCCTCAAAGCAGCTGATATTCTTGTCAAACTCTCCTGTCAAGTGTCCAGTACTCGTCTCTGGCTCTTATGAGTTACTAGTGAAAGGCTTTTTACTGTACAACTTTAAGTTCCCTTAGGCATGGGGTATTTCCAAACATCCTAATCAGCCTTTCTTTCTAGGACTGTTTCCTTTCCTATAGATCTCTGCTTTGAAGAAGGGATCACAAGCAGGCAAAGCCCTCTCCTCCAGAGTTTCTTCCACTACTGTGTCCAAGTGTCTCTACCTTGGTAATTCAGCGCACTTTTAGACTCCTATCCCCTCCAGGTGTCTCTCTTTCTAAGGTTACCGGCCCCTTTATCCCCCCGCCCCTCCTGAGGAGGGGCCTGACTTCTGCCAGTGATTCACATTGGTTATGGAATTCTCTACCTGGAATAGTTATTCCCCAACAGTTTGCTAATTATACCTATTAAGAAATTATTGAGCTCTATAGGTGATTGGCTCTATCTGATGTATACGATTACTTTCTTGTGGAGTGAGTGAGGCGTTAAGAGATCAAAGTGAAGTTAGGCACCATCTTGGAAATCCACGAGGTATACTGTACATCTCGGTCTCCTGCTTCCGGCTCCACGCTGGGGATCAAAAAGCAAGACATATTCAGGGTGTCACCTAACAGCATCCTTCCAGGTAATGTGCTTCATGCATTTTCTTGAACTCCGGTGTCAGCACAGGTTATCAATCTGGGAAATTCATGAACCCCTAGTCTAGATTATTCCTTATCCATCTCGTAAGTGCTCTCAGTTTCCACTCTGGCCTGCTGTTTGTCTCAGTTCTCCTTCCTCCAATGTCCCTTAAATGAGGGAATGCCCCATCTTGGGGATTGAAGCAGTCAAACAAACATGCCTCATCCACCCTTGCGGAGACACATCAGGTAGTGGCTGGGCCAATCCCCCCCCCCTCTAATACATAGTTATTCCTTTTCTTCCAAGAAGTCCAGTTGGCAATGCCGCCTCATGCCCTTTGTATATGGAAATTACTGAGTTCTTATACCCTACATAGACTGAACATCCATAACTCCACTGTGGGTCCACTTGCCCTCTTACTCCTTATAATCTGAAAAAGTGACACAGAAGAAAAAATAGAAATAAGGACTATGATTTAAAGCCCTTATGTGCTGTGGTTTCACGGCACTGCATACTTCTAGAATAACACTGCAATTTGCGAAAATCTAAATAAATATTTGACAAAAGAAGCAAGTTGGAGCAAATTGAAAAACACATTTTTTTCAAGGTGCTTAAGGTTTAGAAGGTCTGGCACTGGTTGGTCGAAAGGTGGAGTTATTGATGGATTTTTCTTTCTCAAGATGCTTTGAAAGTTCCAATTGAAGGTCCCAGCATAACTTCCATTCTTTCAAGGTCGCTTTCACAAGATTCTTTCTTAGTTCAGACTCCTAGTTCCCACATGTAATTGGTCTTTTAAATGTCAGCTTCTTGCTGCTGTCATTTTCAATATGCATTCCAGAAACGATCACTCCTGGTTCACAAAGTACAGCATGCCTAGTCAATATGGGTTTACAATTTGTTCCCGGAACGCTTAAGGTCCAGCATGGACCACATCTTTACAATGTGTTGTACCATTGGACTTGGCCTCCATTTCTCCGTTAGTCGCCAGGCCTCTCATGTCCCACTGGTCTCAAAAGTCTGCCCGCAGACTTTCACTGCTGTCTGGGTTCTCAGTGTTGCCCGTTTCACTTCTCAAGCTCCAATCTCCTGGTTTGGTTCACATGTCAGAACGCCCATAGGCATGTTCACTAGGCCTTAGCAGTTCGAGTCTTGATGCTGGAAATGCATCGGAGGGACAGGGCCTCTGTATCCTTGTCCTTTACTGCTTTTTATCATGTGTTCTGTCGTGTTTTCTGCGCAAAAGTTCATGTGGGACTCCTGGCGGTGCAGCTCTCTCTCTTTTGGTTTGGTGACGAGACCCATGGGATACCCTTTTGGCAGCCATGGGTAGGGGTACAACCCTGTGCCCCATGTGTATGTTTTTGGGCACCTGTGTGTGACCCACAGAGCAGGGTACGGGCTGGTGGCAGCTCCGTGCTGAAATGACTGGTGCCCTGAGCATCCTCCATTTTGGGATGCCCAGGCCCCGTCATTGGAATCAGTAGATTCCTGATGGAGACAAAATGGCCCCCATGGCCTCTTGCCTTCCATCACCCGTTACCCTGATCTTCCCAAAGTCCCGGGAAGCCCTGCCTCTGGTTCCTTCCCCCTGACTGGCTGTTGGGTGGAAGTTCCGTATATGGTAGTGTGGGGAAGTGCCGACCAGACTGGCTGGAGCCTTCTCAACAACCGTATCTTGTGGGTACGCCTGTGGGTAGGACCTGGGTGAATGGAGTGTGTGACAAATATAGATTCTATGTTGTGACAGTCTAGTATCTGGTGTTTGACACAATGGTTGAGACAGCCCTGCCCGAAACCGGTATGAATGCAGTTTGGAGTGTTGAATGGCTCGGTATTTGTCCCAATACACATAACTTGTTGTGAGTGTCTGGAGAGAAGTGAATGGCCTGAATACCTTGTGTACCTGATTGGTTGCCTCCCTGCATGAATGCCCGTAGACCTGCCTTTTATGCGCAAAACCCCCATTCACACAGCCTGGCTGTCAATCACGCAGCAGTGGGGTTGTCCAGCCGGGACAACCACCTCAGCCAATCATGGCAAAGTGCGACTTGGGTTTCCTAGGATACCCTGTGCAGGGGGTGACTACCCCCCTTCCCCACATTCAGTATACCTAGACACCCAGGCGCCAAGAGGAGGGCTTCTCTGCAGAAGCCCGCCAAAAGACGGTGAACAAAGAAGGCAAACCTAGTTTGCCGCGCAAAGTAAAACACAAGAAGGACTTTAACAAAACGAAATGGTGAATAAACCCAACCAGAGCCAAAAGAAAGACGATTTGGTCAAGCGGGTTTATGCTTAAGGCTGTTAAAATAGCCAAAAGTATTACCATGTTGATCTAATATAATCGCAGTAGAAAAGTTAGGGTAGATACCACTGCTACCAGCCAAGTTTAAATGTTAAAAGAGCGAAACAATGCTCAGGGAGGTACAGACAGAAAAGGGGTACAGATTAGCCCTTTCCAGTACTCCATGTAAGATGGAGTGTACTGGGTCTGTGGTTTAAGTGACTATGTAAAGTCAATGGCAACTTTACCATTCTCTGGGGGACAGTAGTCAGCCCCAGCGAAATGGAGTCAGAGGGCAGTCTAAAAGACAACCCTGGGTTACTACACTGAGGGTGCTGTGTAACCCATACAAGAACAGGGGCATCTGGAGTGGTGTGCTCCAGTGCCCAAGATCACACAATGAGAAAAAACACATAGGCCAAAACACATGTAAGAGTGAAAAAGGATGTACACTCTTACCAGGTGGAAAAAAACTCCAGAAATCCAGAAAAGCTGCTGGGGGACTCACTAGGTGAGGGAAATTAGCCCTAGAAGGAGAATTCTCCCTGACAGAAGATCTCCAGGAGAATCTCCTGAGCCAGCTCCCGCTTGTGAGAGATCGCGCTCTGCCTCTCAGAGCGTCCGCCGTCTCGTTTTCGTCTCCGGCCAGATGAACTGCCAAGATCGAAACTTCCTGCTGGATGGCCCAGAACCCAAGCTGCATCGCCTCCCTGCACAGAGGAAGTGACCCTGCCCCCCCTTTTTGTTGAGGTAGTGCATGGCCACTGTGTTGTCCGTCAGAATCAGGACATTCTTCCCTCGCACAGTCGGCAGAAAAGCCTTCAGGACAAGCCTGAAGGCCCGCAGCTCCAACAGATTGATATGGAGTCTGGACTGCAACGGAGACCAACGACCGCTGACTGTCAACTCGTTGGCATGAGCTTCCCATCCCATGAGGGATACGTCCATCACGATCGTCAACTCCGGCCATGGCAGCCACAATGGAGCCCCCCTCATCAGATTGCCTTCGACGACCCACCACAGAAGGTCCTGGGTAACCGAGGGCAGCACCTGAATGGGGTCCGACATCCTGCCGGAGGACTGGGACCACTGGAGCTTGAGAGCCCATTGCAGAGATCTCATCCGCAACCTGGCCTCCGGCACCAGAAGAATGCAGGATGCCATGAGGCTGAGCAACCTCAAGAACTCCAACACTGGGAGACTCTGGACATGTTGAAACTTGTGCACCATCTGCTGAATGCGGTGAGACCTCACCTGGGGAGGAAAACACTGCCCCAGGGACGTGTCAAGCATTGCTCCGATGTACTGGAGCCGCTGGGTTGGCGTCAAGTGGGACTTCTTTAAGTTGAGGGAGAAGCCCAGCTTGTGAAGGGAGTGGCAGGTGACAGACAGATGATCCAGGACTTGCTCAGGAGAGCGCGCCCTGATCAACCAATCGTCCAGGTAGGGGTAGACGTGAATCCCCCCTTTCCTGAGATACGCTGCCACCACCACCATGAGCTTGGTAAAGACCCTCGGGGCGCAGGTCAATCCGAACGGCAGGACCCGAAACTGAAACCGCAAACCTCAGATGATACTTGTGCTTGGGATGGATCGGCACATGAAAATAAGCGTCCTTGAGGTCTAGAGACACAACCAGTCCTGAGGTTGAAGGGCCTGGAGGACTTGAGAAAGAATAACCATCTTGAACTTGTCCTTCCTGAGGAGCTTGTTCAAACCAAGCAAGTCCAGGATGGGTCTCAATCCCCAGTCTTTCTTCAAAATCAAAAAATAAGGGGAATACCATTCCTTGCTCCTCTCCGCTACAGGCACCAGTTCTATGGTGCCTTTCTCCAGCAGGGATTGTATTTCCTGCACAGTGCAGTGCCTGAGGGCAAAGAGGCCTGCCCGAGCGGCCTTGGCACCTCGAGTACCCCGTTTTCCACCTCTGGCACTGCTACGGTGGCCCCTTTGACTATCAGCTCCTCTCGATTTACTAAAGGACGAGTAATATCGAAAGGAACCTCCCCTCCATTGTTGTCCCCTAGGACGAAAAGGCAGAGGTTGGCGAACTGCAGCGCCCAATGACTTCGCTGCAGCTTTGGAGGTCTGCAACCTCTCAAGGATCTCGTCAGCCTTGCTGCCAAAAAGATGTTCACCATCAAAGGGCATGTTGAGGAGCTGAGCTTGCACATCAGGAGCAAAGCCCGAATTCCGCAACCACGCAAACCTGCGTATTACGGTGCTCGCCGCATTGGATCGGCTGACGCAATCAAACATGTCCAGACCCGAATGAACGGACTCACACATGGCATCCTTGCCGTCATGCACGATAGCAAGAAAACCATCCCGTTCCTCCCCTTCGGGAATATGATCAGCCGCTAAGGAGATATAGTTCCACAGAGTGTGCGTGAAACGAGACAAGGCACAAACGGACTTGGCAGCCTGAAGCGCCATACCCCCAGAAGAAAACACCTTTGCCCAGTCGTCAAAATGTTTGTCGTCCCTATCAGGAGGGATGGTAGGGTACGACGCCTGCTTTGCGGGGGCCGTAGCCGCCTGTACCACCAAACTCTCCGGAGTGGGGTGCATGGTCAAGTAGCAGGGGTCGCCACTGGCTGGCCGATATTTCTTCGGCAAGGACTTGCTCACTGCCGGGAGACTCTCCGGAGAAGTCCAAGCCGCAGCCACCCTTCTCTGCAAGGCCATATGGAATGGCAGAATCGGGTCAGTTGGTGGACCTTGGTCGAGGATATCAGTCAGGACATCCTGCTGAAAATCCACAAGGGGGGGGGGGGGTCGGCCACCCCAGGTAATCAGTGACCCTCGACATCAGGCGCCAGTTTGAGGTCGCAGCATGCGTGTCAGGCCTACCAAACTCCACCTCCAGAGAGGTATCAAGACCACTGAGGTCGTGCAACGACTGACACAGGTCCTCAAGTTGGCTATGACCAGAAAGCAGGTCATCAGGAACCTCTGCAGGAACCTCCCCTTCCTCAGACCCCTCATCCACCTCAGAAATATAATCCAGAGGCTGGAAGGAGGGTACAGAAAAAGGAACAAAGACATGTTTAGCCTTGGCCAGAGCCTTTCTGGGGGGTTCCACCATGCCACGGGGTACCCCCGACAACGCCGCGTTGAGGGCGTTGATGGAATCGGCGTCGAGCGCAGCGCCGACAGCTTCAACGGTGTCGACACAGCCCTCGAGGGCAGAGCCCCGAGCGTGTCTCGACAGCCTGGGCATCGATGGCGTCGATGACTTCCTCGGAGGCTCAGCCTCGAGAGAGTCCGTCGAAGACCATGCGCCGCAGGCGTCAATGTCTTCTCCGAAGACTTCACAGGTTCTCGCGGTCTCGAGGGCGTCGTGGACCGGGACCTGGAACAGGCATGCCTAGAGCGACCATCCTTGTCCGACCTTGTCCGACCGGGACCTCAAAAGGCACCCGGTGGTCGCGACGACTGCTCGAGCTCGAAGGCAGACGAGCACTGTCTCTAGCACGGCCACGCCCAGCGCCCTCGGATGGCGCGGACGGACCGGAGCCCTGCGATTGATTGAAAAATCGCCAACATCTCCTTTCGGAAGGAATCCCATTTCTTAGGAGTGGAATGCTTGTTGGGACAAGCAACCCGCGAGCGGGCGGAGTCCTCAGAAGAGGACGGGGAAGGCGACCTGTGACAGTGCTTCCTGGAGTGCCGCGAAGAGGCAGAGGAATGGCGGGACCAACTCCGAGACCGAGAACCCCCGGACTCACGACGACGATGCGGAGCGTCACCCCTCGAATCATCCGTTGAAAGACGAGTGGAACGCGACTTCCGGGGCTTGGCCACCTTACCGACCGACAGCTTCTTCTTACGCTCCCGCAAGGCCTTCGATGTGAGCGATTGGCAGTCGACACAGTCATCCGTATCATGGTCCTCCCCGAGGCACCAGAGGCAAGCATCGTGCGTGTCTGTCAGCGACATCTTGGACCCGCACACCCGACACTTCTTAAACCCGGACCGCGGGGTGGAAGAAGCCGAAGACATCATACAATAGTCAATGAAGAAACAGGTTCAAAGAACCGAAAGAACAGGATTCAGTAGAATCGAGGCACACCGAGATCTCCTAAGCGAACACGTTCGTGGAAAAAACGGAACTGAGGCTACAGGCGTCGTGCGTTCTACTTCTAAAATCCGGTGACGTCGGGACAGCCTATCGACGTCATCCACGCAGGACACAGATAGTTTTTCCGAAGCAGCACAGCTATGGTGATTGCTGTCATAGATATGTAATACGTCGGAGGACCCAATCCCCTCGAAGTTAGTTTTTAGAACATCTTGTTTTGCAATAAGCATTAGAAGCTTGGGGTTTTGGGGGAAGTTGAACAAGCGGGTTTCCCATTTGTCCGGAACTGCTTCCCCCCTTCATGTGATCCTCCCGCAGAACACCACACCCAGGGTTGGGATCAGAAAGCGTCTGCCTCCCCCTCCCCCTCCCCACCCACGTGAGAAGGGTCCCAGGTCAGGTTTTCTGTTGGAATCATTGCTGATTCATCACAACACTTTGAGGTGAGACAGTGTTTTAGGTTTTAATGGTGTATTAAAACAGGAGACTTCAATGTTTAGCTGAGTGAGCACCTCAAGACTGTGTCCTAGTATATCGACCACATGTGCCTGCTGTCAAGTTTAGGTCCATCTCAAAAAAATATATGGTTAGCACAGGTCAACGGGATCAGATATTTTACAAGATTTTACATTTATATTCTGTTCAGCAAAGTCCTGAATTTCCCCCAGAGGACAGAACAGAACAGACAATATATGTGTACAGATTAAGTGCCAAATATTGAAAAAAATAAAATCACAGCTGTGGCATACGTGTATGTGGTGATCAGGCCCTGCACAGGAAGCACAGCCAGTAACAAAAATATCAAAAATTAAAACCTGCAGGATTGGCATGGTTTGTGATCATTGGTATAGCCGGAGTACAGAAGGCAAACAAAAACACACATTAGGCCAATGGTAGGAAAGCATTTTGACTAGCAATAGTACAGTGGTGCACAGAATAAAATCATATGAGAGGGGATCAGTGCAAACTGCAGTAACCATGTGTGACTAACAGGAGACAAGGAAACGAACTAGCAGTAGCCCGCAAGCATATTAGGAAGTGGATTGCGGGTACAGGAGAGGCCAGTCTTTCACTAGAGCTTCAAATAGTTACTGCGTTATGCGGTTGAAAAATGTGCTTAGGTTTTCATCCGGCCATATATATTTACCAGGGAGTCTGAAATACTGGGGTCTTGGTCAGAGGTGCATGGTCAGGTATTTCTTCTGGAAGAGGAACGAAAACTGGCAATGGAATCAACTAAATTATTTCACGGAATACCTTAACCTGTGATTATTAGCAATCTTACCTTAGGTACTTGCTCCAGATCTGTCCTGGATTTGTCTACTGTAAGAAAACACAAATTGATATATTCAGGTAGTACACCCCATGCAATACTACAGTTCACCCAACAAGCCAAACAAAAAATCATACTTCATAGCTGCTTAGAAAAAAAAACATGCACACACATTTTATCAGCTGAAACATGCCAATGCTTTTCAGAAGTCTGAAGAAACGGAACATGATTTCGGGCATGCCAAGGTCAGTCTTAAAGCAGAACTCCAGCCTTCCCATCCTCTAATAAACTCACCAAATCTTGAATAACCATAGCAGACTAATACCTGAATTAGCATTTGAGCCTATCCATCCTGCTAAATGCAAGAACAGGTGGGAGAAGAGGAATCTCTAGAAAGGCGATCTTAGAAATTCTGTCTGAGTTTCTGCTGACATAGCAAACATCAAGAACAATATTTTTAGCTCTGACGAGACAATAGGCAATCTCTAACAGAGTGGATGCTTTGATCACTGCTACCCTGGTCACAGGGTTGCAGTGATCGAAGAGCAAATCAGGCAGCTTCAACTCCAAAATGAAAAATGGACAACCTCTCTGAACGGAAAAACATCTCCTGAAGAAAGACCTCCTGCATTTCTGGCTTTCCCCAAAATATTGATTAAGGTAACCCACCCAACTGAATTCCTTTAGAACAGCCTGTCTAAGCTCCTCAATGTGGGCCTCGCACAAAATCTGGAAACTGAAAAAGCCCATGGTCCTAAACAACAAAAAGAGTAGCAAGCCTGACATTGAAATTTCATAGGTTTCCGGTAAAAGAAATGAACTTTAGACAGTCCAGAGAGATGGGAGATTTATCCTGCAGAAGCCACAGAATGATTTTCAGAGACTTAGGCAAATATGTAGTTGTGAAACACAGATTATTTGCTACTTGGACTGATGATGACTGGCTGGATAGCATGTCCTATAATTGCTCCGATTGTTCTTGAAGGTGGGAGGTACAGAGTTAAAAAACGTGGAAATGTTTGGGTGATTGGTTTTACTGTTTGCTTGTTATAGGAATGCCCATTTGGAATCCCAATTAACTGTCCTCTGGCTCGCTGACCAGACCATACATTTGCCACCCCATTTGTGAGCCTTAGGCTGTTGGGTGTTCTGGGAGGGGTGGGGGAGCACACATTTAGTAACTAGGCATTAGGCCTCAATGCACATTTTTATTTGTTTGTAAGTTGCATATACTGTTTGTTGGACCCAAACGGGAATCTCTGCTTGCACCGTTATTCCACAGAGTGCCATGTTAGGTGTGCCCAACGCCACTGAGATATTCCAGGGAAAGGACGCTCCAGCCTCTGATGTCATGTAAGTATGTAGCAGCAATACAATGCCCTCTATTTGACAGATACTGCACCTGTAACCCGTGGCAACCAAAATGTTGGAGTTGGTGTGGCAAGCATTATAGAAGCCTCATTGTTGAAAAGTGGCTGTCTCAAAAAAGGGCCACAGAGCACAAAGTGCCATAAACGGTCCTTTTCTACCTGGCCCTTCAAGCAGCCCACCATAGGGTTTGATGTCAACTATCCCCTGGATTCACCTATTTCAATCATATTTCCAGATCTTATATGTATGGCAAACAGATACTCTGTACACAACCACTTTCCGGTCTCACCTGACTCGAAAAAGACACAATGTGTGTGGGTTCCCAGCTATGTGCAGTGGATTGAAGTGGGTAATATGGGTTTGACCATGAGGAGATAAGAGCACAGATCAATGGCTGATAAACAGCGGAGGGTTGCCATGATGGAGAATCTACTCCTACTTGGAAAGCTGCGGATATTGTGTGGGGTATAAAGCATGGAGTGGCCTGCAGGATCACATAGTATGACCCCTGTGAGCAAGGTTTTGCATGGAGAGTATGTAATTTCTTGGAAGTCAAGTTGCAGTGCTACCCGCCCCACTTAGGAGAATAGGCTCCACAGACTAAACAGGCTATGTCACTGATTACCCCAGGCAGGAGTCCAACTTGTCACACCCCTTCTGGAACAGGACATGTAGGGATTCAGGAGCTACAGTGGAGACAGATGGTGCAAGGTTGAATACACTTCTACACAGAAGAAAGTACTATACAGGACATTCAAGAACAATAATGTTCTTGCGCATAACAGGAGAGCTCCTAGTGTCTGGGAACACCAGAGAATGATCCAGACCCTAATAAAACACCTAAATAACGAAATACCTCAGTAAACAGCTGGATGATTGGTTTCCTGGTCACAAGAGACTGCGGACGTTGTGAGAACAGGGAAACATTGAATCAAAGACCTTCATAGGCCTCGTCTCATCTGGGATTCAGATTAGAGGAAATGATATTAACTTTAACCATATCATATGATCTGTCGATATACATGAATACGAAGGACACCTGGCTCCCTTATGGAAGCCGCAGGGTGTCACAAAGTCGCTGCGGTAGTGGATACCACTTCAGGAATATCCCTGCGGTCCTGAATTGCCAGTGCGGTCTCGCCACGGAATCGGCTAAGAACATGGAGCGGGATTGGGGACGATTGCTCCCGATCCCAAGAGTTCAGCCATCCTAAACTCCCTCACCCACACGTGAAAGAGGGGATCAGACCAGGTCTCAAAGAGGACAGGGCATGAAATCTAGTGAGACGTGGAGCCAAAACACGATAATGCGGAATCCAGGACCTTTCCTCCATCCCATAACTCTTCCAGTGACCAGATATAGGAAGGAGCGACCTCTGGATGCGGGAATCAACTATGTACTGTACATCGTATTCATTCTGAGGACCCACCGAAGGAAGGGCCAAAGACAGACCGTGAGAATACAACTTAGATCGACGAGTGGGTTTGAGAAGGGAAACACAGAACACAGGTTGTATCTTACAATGTGAAGGCAAGGCCAATTCTACTGCAACAGGGTTGATAATGCAAGACACAGAAAAAAGACTGATATACCTAGGTCTGAATTGCCTAGAACAAGCATGCATCTTGATGTGTTCTGTGGATAACCACACTGAATCATGGGGTTTGTGTGTAAGGGAGCAGGGAACATTTTTTTCAGCATGACGGCCAGCGTGTTCCTGAGCGATTACCAAATGCTTTTTGCTGGTTTGTAACCCCGTCGTAAGACAAGACATACTTGTTCCTTGACTGAAAGAACTTTATAGTCAAAAGAGGTCAACATAGGAATACACATGGGATGATAACCATATGAAGCATGAAACAGTATGTCACCAATAGAGATGTGATAAGAGTCATTAGATGCATATTCGGCTTAAGGTAAGTAATGTGTTCAGTTTTCTTAATTTTCCGTAATGTAACATCGGAGGTATTGCCCAAAGGTTTGGTTGGCTCGTTCGCCTTCATCCGTCCGTCTGGGGGATGGTAGGCTGAAGAATGCGTTAAATGCCTAACCGTTTACAGGTTACTTTCCAAAATGCAGAAACTAATTGATTTCTCTATCCATAATCAAGGTTGGGAGGGTGGGGGAGTGCGATAAAGCAACGAGAAAAAACAGGAGCAGAGGGGACCTTCTTCATAGCAATGAAATTCGCCATCTTGATAAATGTTTCCACAATGGGTCTACCAAACTCGGCAGCTATTGCAAACATCAGGCATGATTTGGGCCTTCAGTCTTTACTGGCATCGGTGGAAGAAAATGATATGCAAATCTATAGAAAAATCATCCTTCCTGACATGCTCCCAATATTTAAATTGATAGCCGTAGAACTTTCAACCGGCCGTCTAAACAGTCTAACAAAATGGTCGCTAATACAGACAACAAAATTGAAGGAAATAGCCTGCACTGAAGCTGAGCTGGTCAGAAACCCTCAAAAAGAAAAAAAAAAAGAAAAAAAAAAAAAAAAAAAAAAGGGAGGTCGTGGACTGGATTGGCACAATTGACAGGGCACAATCAAACAAATTGACCACACACCTCCCTCCAACTTTCAACCAGCTAAAAATTCATTTGCCATACTGCCAAAAATTTCCGGACAAAAAACTAATGAGGACCTTTTTGAGAGCCCGTCTGAATTTAATGCCCACACGCGAAATCCTCTGCATCAGACTCCAGTCAGCCTCCAAAGAATGCAGAATATGTCAATCAGCAGATGAACCTGAAACATCTGTGTCGCACTGCAAGGCACTTAATCATGAAAGAAGCGCCTATCTCTCACCCCTTGGGATGTCAGTTTCAGTTCTAGATGAAAATGTGTGGTGGAATAGATTGATGTCAGGGGAAAAGTCAAAATGGACTATTGCAACAACAAAACTTCTGACAATCATTTTCGACAAAATGAAAGCACATGAAACAGATGTGAAAGCAGTAAATAACAGTAACTACTTTCACCAAGTCATCTCTACGAAGATTGCGTCCAGAAACTTTTAGAAATCTTCAGAATTCATAGGAAGCAAATTGTCTTTGTAAAAATCACAAGTTGATTATATACAAAAACAAAAGAAAATGTTTCCACAATGGTTAAAATAACTACTTCCATTTTCTGAAGGGAGATCAGGGATGAAGTCCAGAGAGAAAGACTGCCAGGGTCCTGTAGGAAAGGGAAGAGGTTGCAAAAGACAGACAGCCTGTTGTCAAGGGGTTTTGGCACGTGCACAGACTACACATCCATTGATGCAATCAGTAGTATCTTCTCTCATGGTTTTCCACCATGCAAATCATCATCTCTTTTTGAGGGTTTTCCTTATTCCAAAATGACCGACTCCGGGTAAGACATGACACCATGACAATAGGCCTCTTTGACTCTCACGCGTGGGTAACCATATCTTGTTGTCATGCAAGAATAAAGCTTTGTTTTCCTGATTTTGTGGATCTTCCTTAAGAAATGTTCAGATGTCTTGATGGGTATATATTTCTTTAAAGGAATAGTGCGCTCAAAAATATTATTGTCCCGAGGGTTCGGGCATGCGTTTTTAAGCGTACCTTGATCGATCGTACAAACATTTCCTATGCACCTTGCCATAGTTTTCCAAATTATATATATTTGTTTTAAACTTTATTTTTGGTTTGCCTATCACATCACAGGTGCGTTAACTCCCCTCCAACATTAGGGTACATGTAGTAATAAAATGACTCTCCTCCACCCCCGATCCATACAATGATCATATATATTTGCACATTTACGTTGTTTTGGCTGCTACGGTAGGGTTCCAGATAGATGGGCTTCATGGTGAGTTAAATCACTATCAGAGTTCTCCGTGTCCAGTGGGGTACCACCTATGTATGTTCTGAACAGAGTCCAAATGTCTTTCGGTCTACATGCTGTGGGCGTCATTCCTATCCAAGTTTCCTCGCATTCATTAACATATGTTAGGCCTATAAGGAACTGTTCTGTGCGTGGGGCATGGCTGCTCTTCCAGTTTTGAAGAATACACTTCTTGGCTACTGCGCAGGCGACACTGAACAGTCTCCTAGTTTTTTCTGGGGTTTTTCCTATATCGCCGAACAGGTATTTTTGAGGTTTGAGCTGCACTGTAATTTGTGTCATATCTTACAAAATAGTCGCCACTTCACGCCAGAACCCGGCTATCAGGGGACAGGCCCAGTACATGTGAAATGCATCTGCACGAAGGCTGCCACATTTCGGGCATTTTCCAGATAAGGAATTGTGAAACTTCGCCATTTTGACTGGAGTGTAATGGAGCTTATTAAGTATTTTGAACTGTATTAGTCTTAGCCCCTCATTCAGCGAGACCTTTAGAAAGGAGGCAGTATCTGGACCATTTCCACTCTTCTATTGTGGTGCCCATGTCCTTTTCCCATGAAACCTTAATGTTGTTCAACAATTTAGTGTGCATTTGGACTACGTTGTATAGCTTGGACACCCCTGTGCCATGAATACAGTGATTGGTAGCATGCGTGTTCAGGCGGTTCTACTGGGTATGTTGGCCATAGCTTCTTGAATGCCGCTTTCATACAGTGATATTGCAAAGTGACAAGTTGGTTTCTCCCTACTATGTCCGCAAAATCCTCTGGGGTTACGAATCTGGCGTTTGTAAACATGGTTTTTATTTTAAATTCATATTCCGGAATCCAAGCCTTCTGTATGCTGATGTCGCATGTTGGTTTAATGCCTGGGAAGTTCCATACCGGGGCCTGTGTATCATAGGGTGTGTCTATGTGGAGCCTCTTACTGATTGCGGCCCATGCTGCGATTGTACAGGATGCCGGATCAAATTTGCAGCCATCTTTGTGGGATTTTGCAATTATTATAGATCGCAGGACTGTTGGACGGACCGAAAGCCGCTCGATGGGGACATGTGGTGTTCTATCTGTGGGGTCCTGACAGTATTTAGCGTATTGTGCCTGCGCTACCTGATAGTATAGCTCGAAGTCGGGTGCAGCAAAGCACCCCCCATTTCATAGGGTTCCACTAGTTTGTCCCATTCAAGCCTGTTGGCTCCACCATTCCATATGAAGGTGGTCGCCATGGAGAATAGGTTTTAAAAGAAAGGTTTGCCTGGCCATATTGGGACATTACTGAAGATATAAAGGAGTTTGGGGAGTACCACAATTTGAGTACCGCGATTCGGCCAGCGAGTGATATGGGAAGTCTAGCCCACATTTGGAGTTTGGTATGGATCGTCTGCAATAGGGATTCGTAGTTGTCTACATATAGGGACACTATCTCTAGAGACCAGGATTCCCAGGTATCTAGTATGATCGGAGGCCCACCCCAGGCCATGCGTGTGTGTAGGGCAAACAGTGGCCTGTGTCAACGGGAAGATTTCAGACTTTGTGGTGTTTATTTTGTATCCCTGAGGGCGCAGTCACTGTCAGTGTGGGGGCTAGGTTCTTTTCTGGTTCCCGTATTTACAATAGCACATCATCTGCATATAGTGAGATGGATTGGTACACACCGGCCATTTTTATTCCCCTCAGTTCCTTCTCCAATCTGATTGCAGGCGCCACTGGTTCTATCGTAAGGGCAAAAAGAATGGGAGAAAACGGGCATCCCTGCCTGGTGCCTCTATGTAAAGTGAGATGGTTGGACAGAGTATGATTCGTTAGAACCCCAGCTTTAGGAGAGGTATAGAGCAATCTGACACACTGTGTAAAGTACGGACCGAACCCACATTTGTTAAGAACTTCGAACAGGTATGCCCATGAGACCTAGTCGAACGCTTTCTCAGCGTCCAGTGATATAGCCACTGCCTGTACTTCCGGGTTGATCTGTGCCATGATGCTGAATAGTCTCCGCAAGTTTCAGGCCGTGGACCGTGTTGGAATAAAGCTGCATTGGTCGGGGTGTATTAGGGCGGTCATTTTGAGTAGTAATCTAGTGGCGAGTAATTTTGCATAAATCTTGGCGTCTGTGTTAATTAAGGAGAGGGGGCAATAGGAGGAGCGTTCATGGGCAGGGAGTCTAGGCTTTAACGGCATTATGACCACGTTTGTCATTGTGTCTGGGAGTGAGCCGGAGCTCATTGCTTCCTCCCATACTAGAGTTAGTATTGGGGCGAGTATTGTGGAGTATGCTTTATAAAGTTCTGAGCTCAGGCCATCTGGGCCCGGCGTTTTACCAGCTGCCAATGATTTGATCGCTTCAGCAATCTCTTCGCTAGTTATTTGTTGCTCGAGGGCCCAGTTATCCTCTAGCGAGAGCCTAGGGAGAGTGATCTTGCTTAGGTATTTCTTTATGTCTTCCTGCGTGCGTGTGTCATGATTTGCATATATATTATTGTAGTTTTCGGTAAATTCAGCATTCATTTCTTCCTCCCCATGTACAGCTATTCCATTGCCTGTAAATATGCTTGTGATTGGGGTATGGTTGTATTCATTTCGTAATAAGCGCGCCAAATGATGCCCTGCTCTATTGCCCTCCCCGTGTCTACGTGCCCGGATTGGTGTGACCATATACTGTTCTTTGGTTGCTAAATTGTTGAATTTTTGGAGGTGTGCATTGATATCGGCCAGCGTATGTTTATTATGTGTTGCACTATATTCAGTTTTGAGTGTTTTCAGATATGTTTCAGTTTTAATTTAATTCAGTTCTGACGGTCTTAACGAGATTGGTGGTTTTAGACATTATGCTGCCTCTCACCCATACCTTGAATGCTTCCCATATGGTGGACCATTTGTCTACTGACCCTTTATTCAATCGGAAGAATTCCTCCATTTCAATATATAGCGACTCTACCACATTTGGATCCCTTAAAATATATGGGGGTATTCTCCACCGCTGAATTGGTGGTTTAATGTTGTGGAGAGATACCTCAAGCATGACCGGAGAGCAATCTGAGAGCGTGCGGGGGAGTATATCGCAGCACTCTACTGAATTAATCAAGGGGGAGGAGATGAACCAGTAGTCAATTCTGGACTCTGTATCGTGTACTGATGAGTAGAACGTATATTGTCTGTCTGTCGGGTGTATCCCTCTCCAGACATCCGTCAGGGCCAGCTCCACTAGGGCTTGGTGTATGATGGTGGCCGATCTAGTGAGGTTCCTTTGTTTACTCGAAGACCTGTCTAATGAGACAAAGGATGGACTTGCAGGATCATCTTTGGGTTTGGACTCCTGCTGAGAAGTCTGGGTATATATGGATGTTGTCATTACTGTATTTCAGGGGCCCTTTTTCCCTCGCCAGCTTCAGAGCTGTATCTCTGTCCCTGTAATTCAGTTGTTTGATGATGACTGTGCGGAGAGGGGCACCCGGCTTGGGTGGTGGAGCAAGAGTGCCATGTGCCCGTTCGACCAGAAATTGTGGGAAGAATGAGTCTTCACCCAAGAGGGAGTTCAGCAGGGTTTCAATTCGGGATACCATTGGGCCTTTACAGAAGGATTCTGAGAGACCGACTATACATATGTTGTTCCGTCTCGATCTCGACTCCAAGTCATCACACTTGTCCCGGAGCTTATTCATTTCCCCTTTCAGGAGTGTGATGTTGTAGGTGTTTTGATGGGTTGAATCTTCAATTGCACTGATTCTGTTTTCAGTGTCTGTGATCCTGGCACTTTCTTTGTCCACTCAGGCTTTGAGGGAGCCTATTGTTGAGACAATGTCATCCAACTTAACATTGATCGCCATGAACCCATTTTGCACTGTGGTTAGGAGATGATCGAATTTTGTGTCATCTGTAGCCGAGGATGCGGTGGCTGTCGATGGATCTGGGCTTTCGGAGGTTGTTTGTGAGTTTGTGAAGGAAACCATTAGCCCAGTCTTCCTGCTTTTGACTATGTTTTTTCCGGGCATCACAAGAGTGTCTGTTTTGATTATCCTATTTGAAATTATGGGTGTGAATGTCAGAGTAGATTTGGAAATGTCTATGCCAAGAAGCAGAGAAACTTGGGTGCCAATTAACAAGTGGCGTGGTTTTGAGACCGACTGTGCCACAGTACTGGTACTCGTCTCCTTCTCGTCCCTGTAATCTTCAGTGGTTGGCAATTCGGTCTTCTGTGATCTCAACTTCAGGATGGCCTGGTCTGGGCTGCAGGGTAGGGTGTTCCACGGAGTACTGACACTTTTGTGTTGGCCAGCGTCGGGGTTCACATGACTGGTCCCACCTGCGCTCTCCGGAGAGGACTCTGTTCTCCCACGTATCCACTCGCTCCTAGGTTTGTGTTGTTACAGGGAAGAGCGGTGATCCTTTTATGTGCTGCTCTATAGTTTGTTTTGCTGGGTTTTGGGAAAGAGCCGCCTCACTATTATAATGTCCGCAGGGGCAGAGTGCTCCGGAGGCGTTATTGACTGACAGACGATAGCGGGCCGTGTAGGGGAGAGCTATACCCGCACCCTCGCGGATATTGGCAGGGGTATGTTGTGGCCTCACACAAATTCACTGTATTCCTGCTGTGTATTGCCGTGCAGGGGTCTGTTGATCTTGATTTTAACAAGGGTCGGGCCGGTTGGTTTCCTCTCCAACACTCCTCGGCTACAATGTCGGAGCGTCTTGTTCAGAGCAACCATGTCTGAAGGACCCGGGAGTTACCATAGGCGCCGGCCCCTGTAGATAGCAGGTGTCTGCCGGTCGTATGTTGCTCGCCTGCCTCGTGCGTTGCACGGATATCATCCGCGATGTAGCGAACCCTCTCCCGCGTCCTTCCGCCCAACAGTCTGTGTTTCTAGCGGGTATCGCCCTTTCAGGGCTCTGCTTCTGCTATTTTAATTATTTTTCCCTGGGGCGCCGCAGGGACCTGGACCACGTGTAGAGCGAGTGTGGATGGTGTCCTGCAACACTTCCTCCAGTGTGCGGCCGGCCCAGTGAGGCGGGAGTGGGACCAACCGTGTTGTGGCCGCCGCGGCCGATCACTGCCCAGTGGGCTGTCCCCCTCTGTGTGCTATGGGCTAATGTAGCGCAGCGGCCCCGGACAGCACAGGGGATGCGAAAGCTGCTCCCCAATGGAAGGCAGGGTAAGGTACAGTGACTATGCCTCACTGGGAATGGGAGGGTGCAGGGGGGCAGCGATGATCCTACCAGCCGGGCCTCTGTCTTTGTACCGCCGCCAACGTCTGCAGTCGACACTCTGGGCGCTACCGGTATCCGGGGCAATCTAGACTGCTGTTGTTGCTGCCCTCGTCGCACGCCGCCTGCAAGGCCGACTCTGCCCACGGAGAGGCCTGTGTGCGACCCAGAACCGCGGCTCTCTCGTTGGTCTTCCTGGAGCCGTGGAGCGGCACGGAGCTTGACCTCTGCGACCCCCGCTCGTATTCAGGTGTCCGGGTCTGATTTCTCCCGTTCTTTCGCCGAGTAGTCTCAGGATGCCTTATACGAGCAGCTCAGCCGTGTTCATGGTTCGGGGGATACAGTAATGGGATATATTTATAAAGGATTTTTTTGCCGCAGAGGAGCTCCACTATTAGGTGGCCACCTTGTTGCGCAACAGCGCCCCCTCCCCCTAATTTTTACACAAGCGAAATCAGGCAGCAGGGCGCGGCCATCTTGTGCTAATCTTATCAGTTGCTGCATCGTCCTAAGGTGAACTGCCCTGGCGGCACTAAATCATCCCCCGCTCCTGAGGCTGACATCACTAGAGGCGTACCGCCCATTTCACAACGCCAATGCACGTCTCGTGTCAACATTCTGTGTGCTTAAGGTAATGACGCGTCTCCATGGAAATGGCAGTACGCCTCTTTCCTCAATAAGTATAAACAGACTGCTTCTCATCAGACATCAGATTTGATTTCCAATCATCTGTCTTTTTTTGTGTATCCTGTGCCTCGATTCTGCTCTGTTCAGCTACCTTCGTTGCTCGTAGTCCGTGCAAACAGATACTAGTACTATCATTACTATCCATTTTTATTTTGTCACATAATGGCAACAATACAGCCCTACCAGTACGAGCCGGAGTATTCTGAGGCAGAATTACTCGAAAGAGAAAGATGCGGAAACGATGGGGCTTCGGATGACAGTTGGGAGGATGAATCACCAGATCAAGAGCCTGAGCCTAGTCGCATGGACAACGTCTCCAACTGGTGTAACTGCAATCGGTGCAAGGTAATGCCAACCGAGGAGGAGAACTGCTGCTGGAAAACTCTGGATGCTTGTCCAACATATCAGAAGACGAGATACGGGCGCAATGCCTCACACGGTCCGTGTTGAGGATTTATGATGGTGCATATGCACGAACTTCGCGCAACAGTTTGCCCTCGAAATCCAAGTAACGAATAGGTGTACTCTAGATGTGATGTCACTTAGGCCACTAACATTTCATGGGTGTCTCCTATATTGTCGTAACTTTGATCTATCACTGCCAAATGAATGTAGTCTTGCAATTCTATACATCACTCGTGATTTGGGGAAATCATAGTGGTCATTTTATGTTTATTTCATGTACAACCATCAAACATTATTACTTTGTGTCCCAAATGTAATGGAATGCATAGTCTCTCAATATTGTAATGTGTCTACGCTTTAAAGCCCAAGTGGATTGATCCGTGAAGTAACATTTATACTGGGAACAATGCCATAGGATACAAGATTGAATTTTCAACTAAGGTTTAATACACTTATCTTGTTCATTTAAAAACAGTTTGTATCTTTCTCTTCCACAGGTGGTACAGGCTGGTGGCCTATCGTTCGTTTACATGGTGACTTCATGGGAGGCTTGGACACTGCGTTCGACGAGTAATACCCGCCTGTGTCGTTGGTGCCATAAGAGACACATTCCCCAGTGACAGCGGTCAGCACAGGGAATTTTCCCACACTGTGCTGCAACTTGAACTATATAATGTGTAGTACATTTGTGCCATCAAAAACAGCAACAAAATAAAATACAACTGAACTTTTATGAATGGTTGTTTCAATTTTTCAGTGAATCAAGTGTCTCCATTCAGCAGTGTTCCAGCCCTTTTCTGCATGCCTCATTCCCATCCATTCCCCCCTCCATTATCAACGGCAGTTCGCACCAGTTGTGTGTGATGATGGAAATGCATCGGAGGGACAGGGCCTCCGTGTCCTTGTCCTTTACTGCTTTTTATCGCGTGTTCCGTCATGTTTTCCACGCAGGAGTTCATGTGGGACTCCTGGCGGTGCAGCTCTCTCCCCTTTGGTTTGATGAAAAGACCCATCGTATACCCTTATGGCACCTATGGGTAGGGGTACAACCCTGTGCCGCTAGTGCATGTTTTTGGGCACCTGTATGTGACCCACAGAGCAGGGTACGGGCTGGTGGCAGCTCTGTGCTGAAATGACTGGTGCCCTGAGCGTCCTCCATTTTGGGATGCCCAGGCCCTGTCAATGGAATCGGTAGATTCCAGATGGAGACAAAATGGC
The DNA here is from genome assembly GCF_040938575.1 of Ambystoma mexicanum. NCBI lineage: Eukaryota > Metazoa > Chordata > Amphibia > Caudata > Ambystomatidae > Ambystoma > Ambystoma mexicanum. The sequence goes on along the minus strand of NC_090928.1, from coordinate 633,147,550 downwards.
TCCCCTGGCCTCTTGCCTTCCATCACCTATTACCTTGATCTTCCCGAAGTGCCGGGAAGCCCTGCCTCTGTCCCTTCCCCCTGACTGGCTGTTGGGTGGAAGTTCCGTATATGGTAGTGTGGGGAAGTGCCGACCAGACTGGCTGGAGCCTTCTCAACGACCGTATGTTGTGGGTACGCCTGTGGGTGGGACCTGGGTGAATGGAGTGTGACGAATATACATTCTATGTTGTGGCTGTCTAGTTTCTGGTGTTTGACACAATGGTTGAGACAGCCCTGCCCGAAACCGGTATGAATGCAGCTTGGAGTGTTGAATGGCTCGGTACTTGTCCAAATACACATAACTTGTTGTGAGTGTCTGGAGAGAAGTGAATGGCCTGAATACCTTGTGTGCCTGATTGGCTGCCTGCCTGCATGAATGCCCGTAGTCGTGATTGGATGCTTGAGTGTGACCCAGCGGAATGAATGGGAGATCAACAGTATATCTGGGGACCTCTCACTGCTAGGAATTGTGTTCAGAAGCTGAAGCCCACTATGACGAGTAACTGGAGTAACTGAAGCTTGATCCTGAAGCCCTGCTGGATGAGAAGAATTGCTGTTGCTCTCCTTCGCAATCTGAAAGCTGCTGTGCTTCAAGAACTGACCCAGAGAGGACCTGGTAATGCGCCCTCTTCCCGAGCTACGAGGGACCATCGTACACAGTTGATCTTTGCCTAAGCTCCCTGGTAGACAGATCTTCGACAGGATGCCAACCCGATACGGGGACTGCTGCGGAACGCCAAGGAGAAGCGCCCGGACTGTTGTCCGCCACTGTCGATGACCGCCGTCGCCGACTGGAGCCGCTGTGCTCCCGTTGCCTAAGAACTTCATTGATCCAAGGACACTCTCGTCCGCATCGTCACAGCCGTATCCTGCTGGAGAAGGCCTGACCGTCGACACGCCGAGGAGCATCCACCGGTGGGTTTCCCACCACCCAAAGACCGCAGAGATGCTGACGACTCAATGCCCTTGTTGGGCCACAGTTCTTCAACTCTTTGCGGTCCAGAACTATCGACACCGAGGTGCCCCGCACGCCTCTTCCTGGCAGGACGTTTACGCTTCCCCGTCAACAAGCACCGCTGGGAACGACAGAGCCACTTCACCTTCGTAGCTCGACCTGTTCTCCGTCGGACGTTCGATGACCCGTGACTCCTGCCTGAAAGGGAGGACACTCAAGAAGGGTTGTCAATTTCCCGACGTGGAACGCTACAACGCCAGGTACTTTGGGGTTGCAGAACTATTGGAAAGTCTAGGGTGAACAATATATGGACTGGGCTTGTATCTTTCTTCTACAAGTTGCCCAGGTTGGGGGGGGATCTCCACACAGAACTGTGTCTAAGTAGCGGGGCCAGTATTCTGCCTGTTGCTCAACCATCTTGCATTCCTTCCTCTCTCTACTTCTGGTTTCCTCTTTATTTTGATCTGTGTGTCATTCTGACTGTATGCACTTTAATAAGTTCTAATAACGTTAGTGGTACCACTTTAGAATTGTATATATTTACCATTGTTGATTTTCGGAGTACAAAGTGAGTTATCGTGATTGTGTATATGACCTTGAATATTAATTATATAAAGACTGTGTTGTAACCGATACAGTGTGTGGACATTCCTTTATGGGTGCTTGGGGACTACACTGTACTTAAGAACCAGCTTGCATCACCTCCTGAGAAGCTAGGCCTTGATTGCTCAACCACAACTACCAATAATAGAGCATCTTGGCAGGGGTCTCTGTGCCTCCCCTCTACCATATAGAGAGTGGAAGTGCAGACCCCCCCCCCTCCGGTCTTTACAATGTGTGCTGCCAAAGGGGGCTGGCAGGGGTGGGAACGGCCAAGGTGGCAAACACCATGTACACTTCAAAGGTATCTTACGCGCAGGGGCCATTGTTCACATGGCCTCCCCAGACCCAGTGTCTCCAGGCATGCTCCCCTAAAGCAGACCATGCCCCTGCAATCCACATAAGTGTGTCTCCATTCAGCAGTGTCCCGACCCTTTCCTGCATGCCTCTTGGACGTCCGTCCCTCGTCCGTCCGTCCATCCGCCCCCCCCCCTACCCCATCAATGGCAGTTCACACCTGTGTCCGTGCACTCCCAAGGGGGCTGGCAGGGTGTGAAAAGCCAAGGTGCCAAACACCATGTACACTTCAAAAGGTATCTTAGGTGCAGGGGCCATAGTATGATATAATTCCATCTTTCTCACGCATTCATGCAAAATAATTTTAATGATGTGGACCTTTTTTTTTAACAGAATTTCCAACAATGCCTGCTTGTATGGTTTACGGTTGCCGTTCTAAGACTCATAACAAACCTAAAGGGACAATAATGCATATATTCCTGAGGAATGTAGATCTAATAAGAGAATGGGTCAGATATTGCGAATTTGCGCCGGAAGAGCTTGAAAGTAGAGCCCAGGATGTCTTGGGGGACTGGAGAGGTGATCGATTCTGCATCTGCAGCCTGCACTTCACCACGAATATGTACGACCAATTGCAGTACACAAGAAGCATCGACTCAGAATGTCTCGTAAATTGCTTCCAAATGCAATTCTAACTCTATTCATGCACACGCTGCCTCAAGTGAGTCACTGTTCATGATTTAGCTGTAGGCCTTGGGGTAGTGAACAGGTAAACTACATGGACTGATTGGCGTTTTAGGTTTAAATGTTCCTTATAATACTTTTCATATTGACAAGATTGTATTGCTCTATAACTACACCCCAGTTTGCTATAAATCTGTCGCTGGTTTTAGGAGCATCATAGAAAACTATTTATGGCCACAGAAAACTAAGCTATAGTGCCCTTGGAAATAAGCATAATCTTTTCTTAATCAGTTGCTTTACATGTCAATTGTTTTAGGTTAGCATTTCTAATTCAAATCTAATTTGCCGTTTTCAACTCCATGACAATGCACTGAAATTGAAGGAGCAAGTTTCTGCATCCATTTCTTTCCCGGAGTCAACAACAACTTTGAGAGCGTATCAGGTAGTTTTATTTCGCTATTCAGTTCCGGAAATGTATTATGCATGGAATTAGAGATAATAGGAAAAAGTTTACGTATCCTGTCTCTTTACATAATGTTTAATTCATGAGTTTTTATTGATATGTACCATTGTCTGCATCCTATTGTGTGTGTTCAATGTAACTTTTTTTATCCATACTAAAACAAGTACTGTGTTACAAGGTGATGCAGGTACTTCGACTACAATTACATTATCCTTTGGAGCCGATCCAGAGCCTGAGGTATGCATACTGACAGTTCCCTTGAATGAAAGAAAGTATATCCTACATCTGATACTCTTAGACAGTGACATTATAAACGAGCATCTTTTGCAAAATACTTACAATCAGTGGGTTTCGCACAGTGATCTCTGATGGAGTACACTAGCCATCAATCAGGTGAAATTTGAAATGTATATTTTGACTAAATGACATACACAGTGTAGGAGGGTATCTATGTAAGCCATGTGTGCGAGGAAATAATTTGATTTCAAATACAATTTACTTTTTTTTAAAATCAATATTCTATTCTAGGGATGTATACAAGATCAGGAAATAGAAGAGGAGGCACGTGGATCCTAGGTGGCGGACCAGCTTGCTGGTGCAATCGTTACAGTGAAGAACACGGTTTCACAGAAAATCAAGAAGGCAAGGGAAACTAAAACAATTTCGATTACAAAAGGTGATTTGGGCTGGTGTCTTCATAACATGCTTTTTAAAAAAATCTAAAGTGCTATATACTGTATGGTGGATTTACATTGAACATGTTTTTACAACCCATCTCCTAGAGGCCCAGAAGTAAATGAACTATGAAGACACAGACAGCTACTGAAACCAGAGATGCTGCTTGCCAAACCAATTTCACCATGGAGCGACTTTTATTTGAGGCGCAGCGTGTTCAAATCAATAAGCAGACTCGAGATGCATATGCCCAATGGCCAGAAAATGAATTGAATGTGACCGGCAAAGCCAGCAAAGTGTTGTTGGACCATTGCTACAATGCGAGAACTCCACAAGATGAAGATGCTTTTGAATTACTTGCAGACCACTTGCCACAATCGACACCCGCAAAAAAAGGGCCACCCAACAAACAATCAACATTGATGTTTTCTCTGATTCGTGTTCAAATAACACAAGCTGAAATAACAGAGTGAAGTCTCAACATAATTGACCGAGGAACTAGCCAAAGATCTCGACTACAGTTTGTCCTGTTCGGCTGATATGTCCACCACAGTTGAGTCACAAAACACATTCATGAGGGACAATATAGTCTAATAAAGGAGCCCAAATACATTATATTCGACAGTTGCCTGCTGGAGATTATACTGATGCTGAAATCTGTCCATCCAGTGAGAGGGGGGGGGGGTGGCAGAGTATGCGGGAAGCCATTGTTGAATGTGACCCGTGTATCACAAGGCACTAACCTGAAAATACAAGCCACCCGTGATCTGCTCCATGCTACATTTTCATGGTCCGCTCAACCGATGCCGTGGAAATTGCCAGCTGGAAATCTACTGTGTGCAGCAGCTTTACTTTTCAGTGGCTCTACTTTTAGTAAGTTGTCCAGTTTCTGTCAATTTGTGGGACTCTAGTTCCTTTCTAAAACGCAGTACTACAAATATCAACATGAATATTTATTCCCTGCCTTTAGTGAAGCTTGGAAAATTGAACAAATGTCAATTGAAAGGACAGTCTCTGACAAACGATTCAGGCTAGCTGGCGATGGACAGTGTGACAGCCCCGGATTTTCAGCAAATTACTGCACATACCACTTTCCGGACATGGAAACTAAAAAAATTGTAAGTTTGGTGGTCGTGCAGGTGTCTGAATGTAAATCCTCAATGGCCATGGAGAAACATGGTTTTATAAAATCCCTGGAAGATCTCCAATCGAGGGGAATGCAAATAGACCTCATAGCGACTCACAGACCGGTTTCAATAGTCAAGACAATGAGAGAGCAGGTTCCAAATATTCACCATCAATTTGATGTATGGCACGTTGTCAAATCAATCAATTGAAAAATCTCAGCTGCTGGAAAAAAAAAGGTTCAGAAAATATTTTACAGTGGTCCCGGTCTTTCAGCAACCATCTTTGGTGGAGCTCCAAAACTGGAGGATATGATGTTGGCCCCATTTACAGCACGTACAGCACGAAGAAGCCAGGTTTCTTCTAACACCACAATATCTTGTTTACTTAGCGTACTTTGCATGGAGGTCATGCGGTGGGAATAACCTCTAGTGTTCCAAGAGGTAATATAAATATGATCTTTCTGGGTCACTTGTTATGCGTTCGTGCAGTATGTTTGCGTGACTTGAGGGTAGTGAGAAGCGATATTTATATGCAATGTTTCCAAAGTTGTTTTTCTTGTGTTTTCTTTTGTAAAATAAAATTGAATTTGTTTTTTTACAACTACATGTGACCCTCAATAACTAGTTATTAAACACTAGTTTCTTGCTGACCTAGACCTACCTACTATATACGGTTGACTTGGGGTAGCTTTTGACTCTCTTTCTGTTCCTTATCATTCAAGAGGGGACAGTTTCATCTACATAAGGAGTTTCCTTGACTAGGGCAGTTTTCTTCACGTTCAGTAGGATGAACAATATTTTGGCTTGATCTGAGGCATTCAATTGCGGTCTATTAAGATAATGTATGCGTCAGTGTTAGGAAGGATCTAATGTCTCTAGTATCACCTGTGTATTTAGGGGGCGTGGGAATATTTGGGGAAGCTCCTGGAGCAGGCAAGGTGGCAGGAGTGAGAACTGACTTGGGGTCCGAATGGGAAGCACCTCCCGTAGCACCTCAAGGAGCAGTGGAAGGAAGGGATTATGTATTTAGTTGTTCCACAGAATTCTGGAGAACCGACAGACTGAAAGAGAACTGGGTTCTCTTGGCGAGAAGTGGCCACCTCAACCTGCAGTTTCTGCACTGCAGAAGGTACATGTTTCAACACTGCGTCCATGACTTGGAAGAAATAAAGGGTTCTCACAATCGGTCAGGTTTTGCGTGGAGAACTCAGAAATCCTTGGAAGCCAAGTCATAGTGCTAACCCCCCTAACCACAGGGGAATAGGCACCACAGACTGAAAAACAAGCTATGTCACTGATTACCCCGGACAGGAGTGCTTCTTGTCACACTCCCTCTGAAACAGTAACCGTAGAGATTCAGGGGCTACAAGTGAGAGAGAGTGCAAGGATGAAGACACTTCTACACAGAACAAAGTACCATACATGACATTCAAGATCAATAATGTCATTATCTGTAACATGGAAGCTCCTAGCATCTGGGAACACCCAAAAAATGATCCAGAGCCTAAATACCTGAATAGAGAGGTGGATGACTGGTTCCTGGTCACAAGAGACTGCCACTGTTGCGATAATTGGGAAACGTAAATCCATGACTTATAGTTTGGATCCGGATTAGAGGAAAGGACCTACACTTTAACCATATCATATGATATGATCTATCGGCACACTTTAATACGAAGGACCCCGGGAGTCACGTAGTCGCTGCGGTAGTTGATGCCACTTCAGAAAGGCCGCTGGGGTCCTGTATTGCCAGCGCAGTCTCGCAGCGGAATCGTGTAAGAACGTGTAGTGGGATTGGGGGCGATCGCTCCCGATCCCTTATGGAAGCCACCGGTAGTCACGTAGTCGCCATGCTAGCCGATACCGCTTCAGGAAGGTCGCTGGGGTCCTGTATTGCGGGCGTGGTCTCGCCATGGAACCAGTTAAGAACGTGAAGCGGGATTAGGAACGATTGCTCCCGATCCTAACATCTGGCTACTAAATGTACACAAAGTATTTGTAAGCTAGGGTTTGAGCTTCCTTTGAGGAAAACATTGGGTTGTGCATGCTAGGACAGGAGCAGGTAGGGGATATCCTGTAGGAGAACAGTGAATGTCATTTGAATATAATGTTACTTTTAATAGGTGGGCTGGTAAACTAGTCCAGATATTGAACAAATAAAACATAAGTTATCTTGGTATTCTATGTTTGTATGACTTGTCTGTTAGTCTACTAGAATTATATGTTGACTGTCCATCTGCATTTAGACTGTATGCAGTCGAACTAGGCACATCAGTACTTAGAGTGTGGGGGAGGTGGATCATTACTGAAGAGTTGGGTGAAGGAGGGAACCAAAGCATATGTTATGGATTGTACCCTATTACCTATTCAAGTAAACAAGTTCTAGATAGGATAGGGGTTTAATGGCTAACCTAATTACTTATGTCACCTAGAATATAAAAGTTCAGAAAATCACACCAAATAAGCGAGGATTGAAGTAGATGTAGTCTTTCTACAGGAGACATACATTTAGCACTGTGACAGCTCAAACATTTTAAATGCAAAGTATACCTCGATCCATTTCAAAATTAAGTCACAAAGCATTTGTTTTTTAGTTCATATGAATCTCCGGTCTGTTGTGTACAATATCTTTAGGCTCACAAAGGGTAAGATGGGATAGACAACTGTCCCTTCGTACTTCAATAATATATTGACCGACCTTGTGGTACCAATGGTCAGTTATTCATGGACCTACCCCCTAAGTCATATGAAAGGCAACAATATGTTATGGGGGGGCGATTTTAAATGGATTGTGCCACTAACTCATCTGCGGACTGTAGGTACATGGGAGAGGAACGAGTATGGAGCTTCGGTAACTTCTGGACGTACCTGATCTAATGGATGTCTGGAGGGTCAGGAATCCGGGGATAAAAGAATAATCGTACTCCCATGTCCATGACTCTCACTCTAGACTACTTCATGGTTTCAGAAAAATTGGTCAGTAGAACGTTTCAGCAAAGATGAAAGAACCGGGAATATGGTAGAGACGATAAATCCAATAGGTAGTATAGGGAAGGATACAAAGGACTAGCGATGAAGCCAGAACTCTTTCTGGATGAAAGTCAATGGGTAAGACTGAGAATTACTTCGAAGACAATGAAGGCACATCAGATGCACATTTAGTGTGGCATGCCTATAAGGCTATGATTAGTGGTGAAAGTATTCGTCGAACTAGCTATATTATGAAGAAAGGTTTAGTGGGGATAAAGGCCTTGGAATCCGGTCCACAAGCGAGGCAAAAGAAATATGCATCCACAGGAGCTGTGGAAAATAAGACCAGAGTAGACAGACTGAGGAATATACTGGTTGGTCCCTAGCTGGTCTGGGGGTACTCTATAGTAGACCATCCTTTTGGAAGCATGGGGGTAGTGGAGATAAACGTTTGGCCCAAAGACTCCAAGTGATGTTGGAAAGCAGAATAGCAAGCTTTGTCAATAACAATACTACTCTGATAATCACAAATAAGGGCATCTGTGAATGCTTTCAAAACTACTATATAACAAATTATTCAGAGACAAGGATACTGAGTTTATACAGATTTGACTCTGATCATTATTGATTCCCAGGCCCAACCATGGAAAATGGTGCAGGGGGCTGTAACATTTGGCTCGCCAGATGTTTTGGACTACAATTCCCATGATCCCTTGCCATCGACTATGCTGGTTTGGGATGGAGTTGTAGTCAAGCCATCTTGAGAGACAAAGATTGCAAATCCCTGACCTGGAGGAAGTCATTGCTGCATTTGGCCAATTAAATAGTGGGAACACTCTGGGTCTTGATAGGATACTGGTGGACTTTTATCTGAGTTTCTCATGCCGCCTTGCCACCAATATGAACGGCAGGTTTACCAGCTCTCAGTATGGGTAAATGTGCCCTTACATAACAAAGGCGTTGAGACCGCTGATCCCAAAACCTGGCAGGGACCACACAAAATGCAAAAATGATGCCCAAATCTTTGCTTAAGATGGATGCTTAAATGCTTGCTAATATATGTGCCAACAGATTAGAGGGTTGCATAAACAAGATAACCCACTTCTCACAAATAGATTTCATTAGAGAAAGATATGGTAATGACAATATTAGGAGTCTGATCGATGTGCTGGGAATGACTGACAAATGCTGCAGCATTCCTCTCCTTGCCATTCGTTGATGCCAAAAAAAGCACTCGACAGGGTCAACTCTAAATGTCTGGCCATTTACTTTAAGCAAGTTTGGCTTTGGCAAACTCTTTAGGACTGTGCAATTGCTTATATAAAGTGTGGCAGCAAGGATCTAAGCCAATTGGGTGATATTCAATGCATTCTATTTAGAGTGGAGTACAGGACAAGGATGCCTCATTTTGCCTTCAATATCACAGCTTAGTAGGTGGAAGCCTACATAAGACAGTCACATGGTGAAAGGAAGCCCGCTGGAAGAAAGCATCGAAGATCATAACATATCCAGATGGCATGGTCCTTTTGATGTATGGCCCTCAAAAAATTATTTTGAATGAGGCTGCTAGGTTATCAGATTATACGGTGAACTGGTCTGAAAACTGAGATCTTGCCATTGACAACTTACTATCATGAGAAACGTTTTAAAACAAGACTCCACTAAGCAAGGAGAAATAAATGTAAGCATGGTGGAGGCTACCAAGAAGGACATTGTTTGCAAGGTGGAGTCAATTCTCACCAAGTATCTGGGCCAAGATAAACGCAATATCCTCCTGAAGGCACTTTATATCATTCAATAGCTCCCCTAACTTTTGGTAAGCACTTAGTCAAAAAGAAGTAACACTAATATTTCTGGGAGGTTTGTGGGGAGAGGGTAAACCACACAGAATTCTATGCCACATGCTCACGTCCAGTGTTCGGAAAGGAGGGTTGGGATATCCTGATGTTGAAAAATACCACAAAGGGTTTATACCCAATTCCTTGGCTGGATCTTGCAAGAAAGGATTGACCCATGTGGGTGGACATGGAAGACTGCTCAACTCACCCATTCCATCAAACTAACTTATATTCTCTGGCCAGGCTGCCCTGCAAGATGCATCTTCTCACAACCCACTGTTAAAGCCAAACAAGAACCCCTTACCTCTTGGCTGAAGGACAATGAGCAAACACTTTGGTTACATGAGGAAGGCTGGTTATGGTACAATGCAGCATTACAGAATGATTAAAATGGTCAACAGGAAAAGTTTGGTCACCAGGAACGTTATGAAAATCATGACAGTTGGAGTAGAAGGACATCTACTTGCCTTGAAAGAGCCCACTTGATTAGGAACAAGATAACATAACAGTTGTATTTATAGAGCACACACTAACCTGCAGATTTGCATCTTGCTGCTATTAACAGATAACCAATGTTTATTGTTACCCAACTTGATGCTACTCATTTTATCGACCTCGGAAGGATGAAGGGCTGAGTGGACCACTGGGATTCGAACCGGTGACTAAGGAGGTCAAACACAGGCCTCTGTAGTGGATGCATTAGTCCACTGAGCCTTAGACCCGGCTTTAATATATAGAGAAATAATAGCTTGAAGAACTTGCTGATCCAAATGTTTAAGATCAGATATTATATGGTGAGGAGGCCCAAGCTTTGTAGAATACTTGAATCCAGTCCATGCATGGTTGCCACCGTCTACAATTTTAGGTTCGGTGAAAAAGAACACGCTGTTAGGCCGGACCGTTAGCGACACTAACGAGCAGAGGACCCGAAACAAAATATACCCACAGAGCAATGAGAGAAGTGGGGTGGATCTATAAAAAAAAAAAAAAACAAATTCTCTTATACTGGATTCCTGCAAAGATGCAGAGCTTGGGCCGCCTTCATCAGGATCTCTTTTGGGGCTGTGGGTGTGAAAAAGTTGACCTACAGCATTATGCTCTGGGACTGAAGTAGGGTTTAGGAGTTGTGAGCAGATGTGCTAGACCGTGTCAACGTGGGCACTCAAATGGCCAAAAAACAGTTAACTGTTATCCTACACTAATTTCAGGCTAGTCCCTTTGTCAGAGGGAACTTTCAACACTGTGATTATAAAGCATGAGTGGCCAGAGGGAACTTTCAACACTGTGATTATAAAGCATGAGTGGCAGCCAAGATGCAGATACTAAGATTTTAGAAAACCAGAAAGAAGACAGAGGTGGAGAACAGGATTGTGAACCACCAGTTTTTATCCAAGCATGAATAAGTGAAGTACAAAAGAAGGGACAAAGATGAAATGTACTTAGATAAGTGGACATCATTTAATGACTTAAAATTTAGTGATGACAAATATCAATAAATCGAATTTGAATGACTGCACATTACCAAACTTAAATCTAGTTATAGAGTAGACTAATTTATGTGTTCAATGTTATGCTGTGGATGTCTTGATTCTTGTTTTGTCTGTCTGGTTTCTTGATATGTGATACAAGGGAAACGGATGGTGTTATTGGAAAGGAGAATTGGGACGAGGATTTCATGAGCTCTCTAATAAATTGGTCTAGGAAAAAGGAAAACATGTAATGGTAAATTACAATTGGTCAGGATCCATGTTATAAAGTCGACATTGCATAACGTGTGGCCAAAACTAGACTACTGAAAGTAGACTTTTTAAACATCGATGATATTTATTTACAATACCCAAACTTCAACCTCTGCCGAACAACCACAGAAATGTCAGCCACTAAAAACCTTATACCTCCTCCACCACCAATCATGGTACAGATTCCTGCAAATGCAATTAAACCGAGCTACTCCACTAAACTCTTAACACAAAACATTTCATCCCAATTTACGCTGCCAAAACACTCAAAATGAGCCCCCACGCCAGATTTCTGACTTTATCCCTATTTTAGGGTAACAATTCCCCCAGTGTACTTTTCCTGAACCAGGCCTCCCAATTGTTGCTTGGCAGTGGGGTCAAATACCGTGTGTTGCCCCTAAGTGATTTCACAGAGTTGTTGATGACATGGTGCAAAGTTTGTCTCACAAGAGAAACAAACCAACAAAAAATGATCAAGCCCAAGCTGTATTTTGTGGCAATCCTAATAACATAACAAAGCAAGTGCTACTTTAAGAAAGTATTTTAAACGTTACCATGATTGCGTGATATAGCATTCCTGTCAAAGTCATCTTTAGGTGGACATATATTCTTGCATCGCTCATGGATCTTTTCTCGCTGTAAAGAAAACAAGTTGGGTTCTATTACAATTACCAAATCTGAGATCCACAATATTCAAAAACACACAACCTTTAGAGTAATATTTAATTTATTTGATAAAGTTTCTTAAGATTTCAGAGTGACAAATCACAGCAGGTTTACAAAAGGACCAGAGAAACTCATTTTTGCTTCAGATATTCCTCACCAACAAGCTTTGGTGCATTAGTGTTGTTTAACTTGAGACCAAGTAGACTTATCCCTCTTTGTGTACCTCAACATCTGTGCATTCACTGTTACTGGTAAGCACCTGTGTAAATACTAGCACCAATAATACTTTGAAGACCCTGACATCCTGGTTTACTGTTTTGTATTTTGCCTTAACAGTCTAAAAAGATGTCCGCATTGTTAATACAAAGGAGCTCATTCTTCATAAAGTAAATGAATCCAAAATCCATTTTATTAGAATTTTAATATAGTGAGCATTATTATGATATACTTTAAGTGAAAACCTTAACCATTTCTTGGAGTTTCATCAGTAATAACTCTACATTCTCTATTGTTTCTGGGAGCCTACAAATGAATCATCAGGTTTTTTTTTTCTTTTTTTGTAGTAAGGGAGATACTTCTTATTGGTTCAAGAATACCCGATTATTCGAAATATGTATTAAGAAACTTAATAGATGTCTGTTCAGCCATCTATTACAGTATAGGTGCTACATTAATTGATTGAGAATGTGCAATTGAATGAATATAATGCATCAATAAGGGTAATTAAAGTCTGTTTATCAAAGACATGTAATGTATTAGTTAAGATCTCAGATGCTTGTTGGGGATTAGGTTTCTTATGTGAAGACCCAAATAAATGCCAATATAAAACAATATAAATAATAACACTACTGTGTAAACATACAATCAACTTTTTCCTTCTTTGTGGTTTTTAATTGCCTAAATACTTCATTCTAATCTTGGATCTACAAAGGAGTAATCTTTGCACACAACACTTCAGAGAAATTGAGCAATTGTGACAATGCAAGAGCTGCATGAAAATGAAGTGTGGCATCACAAGGACATTTCTGTCTTGGAAACCTCAAGTCTTTGTAATAGAGTTGAATATAAAATGGTTCTATAATCTCATCTTTATCACAAAAAGGTGACTAATTGGCAAGATGTTTTAATTGAAAAGATGGGAGGATCTGCCATAAGAGGACGTTAGAACCTTAGAGACCAGCATGCATCTGTTACACATTTAAGGGCCAACAACGCTAATCAACAGAGTGTGGGATCAGTAATTTATTAATCACTTCCTCATCAGGAAATAAAGTAGGGATTTATGTTACCAGCAAAGAAAGTGAAGGTATTTATAAAGGTTGAGCAATAATACAATGGAGAATGCGTTTGTGATTTCAAGTATTTCCTTAATTCTCAGTAAATCAAGGTTTGGATTGAAAAAGGCCTAGAGGAACAAGGGAAATCTACAAATAAATACAGAACACCTGAAATACAGTGTTATGCATAGGAAAACACAAAGTGACCATATGTGACCATAAGGGTTTCAAACCCAATTTAAACAAGCCCCTGTCACTCCGGTGATGCCCTCTTCTATAAAGCAAAATCCAAAGACTATGACCAACCGAAAAGTCCAACCTATTGTTCACTTCTTTAGTCACCTTGCTGATCCTAGTTTAGAAGTGTTTCAAATCCTGGCCAACACAAAAATCCATAAGCCTAGTCTATGAATGTCTATTCCTGCTCTAGAAATAAACAATGGTTCGTGGGAGACCTTCTCCAGGAAGTACTCTCTGTTATGACATTTCCACTACCTTGCAGTGTATTCTTCAGACCGCTTCAGTGTCTTCTCTTCCCAGACCTCTGCATAGCCTTTCTTTTTGTCTCCATCTCACCAGCGTCTCGGTTTCTTCTCAGGACTCCATTTTCTCATATTCCAGGATACTCACTCCTTCCGTTGTTTGGGATGGTTGCTTCCTTTCCTTCCACAAAACACACACTTGTTCCTTCTAGGTTCAAACAGTATTTTTCCACCCTCAATAAGGGCCACTGAACGGTTCTGACTCGGACAGCGCCTGAATCACTGACTCTCCTAGCTGATATAATAGCTACTAGTAGAACTGCCTTGAGCGTGACCCACTTAATGTCTGTGGAACCCATAGGCTTCAACTGTTTGGGACCTAAACATAATGTTGTCTGTCCTAGAAGACAGACTGCATGAGACCTGTGCACTGGTGGGAAAAGCGTTGACAGGCCGTTCAAATGACTTTTCACTACTGGGTTGGCTGTGGTGAAGATGGTCTCATTTGAATTCTTGTAAACACCTATAGCGCCCAATAAGTGTGATATGTGTCCACCTGGACACCTGTGTGCGCGAGATGCGCAAACAAAAGAGAGTACATCATACAGGTGAGCAGGTCTGCTTTTCTTTTGCCCAGAAGCAAAACCTTGACCACATGCTTTTGTACTGGGCTTTAGTCGACTCCTTGTGAGTGCACTGAACGATGCCAAGATTGTCTTCCGATAGATTGCAGTTGTGCAGTTTTGTCTGATCAGGAGGCAAGTTGCTAGGGCTACCCCTCTGGATTCGGGAGAACTACAAACCTACCCTTCCCCCTCCCCCTGCAATCAGCAGCATGAGGGGCCCCTGCACTGCCAGTCGCAACAGGTCGGAATGCCACACCTGCGACAGCCACCGCTGGGCTATGAGAACTACCCAGCAGTTGACAGAGGTCCTGAACTTGCATATCACCATCTGAAGTAGCGGAGGGGGGATCGCATATGCTTGAAGATGGTTCCAGCTGAACTGGAGAGCATCTCCCAGGGATTTGCATCCTTGACCCTCCCGTGATGCGAACTAGGGACACTTGGTTGGTGCTGAGCACTGACGCAAAGAGGTCCACCTCAGGAAAACACCATAGCTGGAAAATTGGTTCAAGAGACTGCATTTGCAATTCCCATTCGTAATTGTTCCTGCCCAGCCTGTCAGTCTCTGAACTGATTCCCCAAGCAGGTGAACAGCCGTTATTATGTATGTTGGGCGAAAAGAGCACACTCCCAGATGGATTTGGGTTGTTTGACTGTAACATATATGCTTGCAGTTGAAATGACCATAGCTACCTTGCCTGTTACGGTCAAACAAACCGTACATTACATATTCACTCTCCCCTCCACCCCCGTTACTTACCTTTTGGTGGAACACCTTGCTGTGTGCCGCCAACTCTCCTGACTCCCATCAACACTGATTCCCTGCACTTATGTGATTGGGAACCGGCACTGGAGGGTCCCCTTTTTTTTTATTTAAACAAAAAAAAAAAAAAGATTGAAACTTTACTTACCCATGCAGCGGACACCCCCACTACCCCAGTTCCCCTTGTTTTCTATAATGGATTTGAATGGCATATTGGATTGAATTTTTGGTTGTACAAATGTTTTGATCAAATATGCAATTTGTGCTTTTTAATTTGGTAATTTGGGTTATTTCCTTCCCAGGTCTCCACTGCTATCATGCAAATAGTCAGATATCTGGTGCCTCCCCAACCCCTGCTTGTTTAAGTAGAACATGGAGTTGGAGTTGTCCGTTCTCACCAACACCGTCCTCCAGGAAGTGCAAGACCAACCGCTTTGAGCTCCAGCACATTTATGTGCAACTGCGTATGAAGTTGTTCTGCAACGTGGCACCCCACCCTGTCGGCCAGGAGTCAGTGGTTACCACCATGGAAAGGCTCTGCGCCCACAGAGGTGCCTCAGCCTGGGCAATGCTGGGATCGACCCACCACCGGAGGTCTTGCTCGAACTTTGCAGGGATAGGTAGTTTGATTGCAAACCCGTTTCTTGGTCTCAGACTGACCCCAGGTGAATCTGAATGCACATATCCAGCCTGGCATATGGGACAGTTAATATGCACATAGCTAGAATGCTCAACAGATGCTGGAATCACCAAGGCAGCCTGGAATACGGGACTTAATATGCACGAAGCTAGCAGGCTCATCAGATGCTGGAATCACCAAGCGGATGTAAGATGTCTGCTCAAGAAGTGGTGTGCTGCCTTGTCGATGTCCACAATCCTCTCCTGCGTGGAGAAGACCCAATAAGGCACTGTATTGCACCTGGCAGCAGGAAGGTAATGCTTTGAAGAAATCAAAGCCTTTGCCCACATACATTGAGGGAAAAGACCAAATGGTGCAGCAAATCTGTGATCCTCTGGCATTAAAGTTGGGCATTCTCTGGGGAACTGGCCCTAACCAGACAGTTGTCAAGATACAAATACAGATGGTGTCCATCGAGCAAGGCTGCAATAGTATTC
This sequence comes from Ambystoma mexicanum, assembly GCF_040938575.1. NCBI lineage: Eukaryota > Metazoa > Chordata > Amphibia > Caudata > Ambystomatidae > Ambystoma > Ambystoma mexicanum. The sequence continues at coordinate 633,131,231 of NC_090928.1, read as the reverse complement.
ATGGTCTTCGTGAAAATACGGGGAGCTGAGTTTAGATCGAACCGATGAATGTAACAATTTGGAGCCCTCGAATGGGAGGTCATTTATCCACTAATGCACATCAGACGCAAACTTGGCGGCATGCATCCATGCCGTTCTGTGCATATCGACCCCTAGACAGATGACCCTGCTTGCGGTGTCAATATGGGCCACAGAAGCTTCTAGCATATCTTGAGCAATTACATTTGTCCAGCATTGAAAGCCACTTGTCTATCAGCTGGAAGATCCTGAGTGAAATCGGCTATCTCACACCACAGTTTTTGATTAGCAGCCGATATGGCATCGGCATTAGCTTGCCTTAGATGGAGTCCCGCATTAAGGTACACCTTCCGACCAAAGCTTTCCAGGAGCCTGTCCTCTTTGGAGACAAGGGTTTAATGATGAAGCTGTAGCAGATGCCAAAGGCTACCACTAACTAATGAGGCTGCGGGTGTGCTGACCGCATTACTGAGCCGTCCTCCACCTGCCTTATTGGGTTGGGAACTTGTGGCTTTTGCCATGCCTTTTTTTGCTAATGTCACCACGTCCTTTTGAAGTGGAACACCAGGATTTGCTGGCAGCCCTGAGACACATAATATCGGCTAACACCCCAGCCTTCTGCTGACCCTGCTCTTGAGCCAGCACACCCAGGAATTCGGCTAGGCCCTACATGCGGTCATGAGAAGATTTAGCAGAGGTGGTGTTTTCATCTCCATCCTCGCCATCATATGTATCCCCCTATGGTTATTGCGCCTGAGTCTGTTGTGCTGTGTCGGTGCGGGGGACCCCTGACCCAGGTCCTTCCTGCCTTACCGCGGCTACTGTAACCTGTGGTGCCCGAGGGGGGGGGTAAGAGGCAGAGGAGGAGGAGTGGAGGTCAAAGTGGCAAAAAGCAGAGGCAGAACACCTATGGGAGCCAGTAGAGGCGTCTCATCTGCAGCCCGTAGAGGAAGCTGCTGTGGCAATACTTGGGGAACTACTTCTCTGAGGAGTCCTTTCAATATCCCAGACATTTTCTGGGATATCATTAACACCATAAATCTATCAAAGCATGTGTTTTTGCATGTTGCTTGAGAGAACTGCTGACTTGAAGTTTGCTGCAGTGCCACCTCTTGATAGACCCTAGACCTTTGACTGGCAAACAGGTCCCCTTGGCACGAGAGCAGCGAGAGGGTAGTTCTGTTGTCCCTGAAAAGGGTACCCCTGTGTTGTACCTTCAACCCCCAGAGATACTGCCTCAGGGGTTCCGATGCAGCTCTCTGTTCTCCCCACACAGCAGAGGTGGCGTCCATGGAGGTTCCTAGACAGTCCCTTCAGGAAGAAATTGCATCTCTCAGTCCATAGCACAGAGCCGGGCCATCACGTTACTAGTCCACGTCATCTACGCCGCTCCCGGAAGCTTCATTAGGATGCTGCCCTCCCTATTCTACGCTTCCTAACTGTTTTCGCCAGCAGCACGAAGTGTACATGATCCCATTTCCTGACTCCACAGATATCTCGACACTGCTTTAAGGACTGGTTTGGCTCTCCCTTTTGCTATGGTATTTGGCTTGCATTTTCTTCTTGGATGTAGACTTTTTTTCTTTTTTGGTCGTTTTTCTGAGATGTTTGGCTTGGAATTGTTTTTTCATACACATGGATTGTGCTCTGGAACTTCCTAGGATTTTGGAATTTGGGAGTCTAAACTAGTTTTCTTTTCCTGGATTGTTTGGAACGTTGACTCCCTCTATTGAACTTGAAGATGGAAATACTCCTCTTCCCTGACACTGTGTTTACATACAGCATGGTGATACTCCTGCACCTCCTTCCTTCTGGTTCTACACCCCATATTAACAAGGTATGCAACCCTACATTACAGAGTAGTTTTAGAAGCAAGGGGAGGAGTTTGTTCAGTACATAATATATTACGTTTCTCTCACCAGCGGCTGAGCTGGGCGGACGTTCATATCTCCTCATCCTTTTGCACAATAGATTAGCCAGTAGGAGTAGATTATTGGTTCCCTGGCTGGTACATTGTGCAGAAGGTAATTACCTCATCTGGGTCTCTAAGTACGACATCCTATTTTGTGTGGGACCAGGAGTCTCTGAAGGGTGGGACTGCACCATATGCTGGGGGTGACAATGGTTAATTTTCGACATGCATTGCTCATTCTGACCGTGACTATGAATAGGACACGTCTGATGCCTTAGCGTCTGCGTGGGTGCTAATTTTAGGTCTATCTGACGCAATGCTGCTTGCTGCGTGGCTGGCCTCCATTTTCTGTACCTGTGATGTTTGAGGGGTCAGTAACCGTTTGATGATTTATCAAAACATGCCATTTTATTCTCTAAAGAAATGTGATCATAAATGCCTCATTATCCCTCTGCTGAGGATTTCCCTGCCTAACTAAAGCTAATGGGAAATACTAATACAGGATAATTGGCCCTCACACTAAGCAACAAATACACAAACTAAATATATGGCAATACAACATGACATGAATAACAATCCCATTTTCTGAATAACCTTCTGCCATCCTGGGTAATGTCCATTCCTCAGGATTCAAAGTCAATTATGCTGGTGTTCAACCTAATAAAGAAATGTCTCAAATCAGTTCTTGATATTTCAAAAGTAAATGTTTATTAACCTAAGTTCCAATGATAGCAAATCTCTTCTCCTTGGTGAAATATCCACTTTCCACTTCCACCAAAGAGCACCAACAGTAAACCCAGCCAGGATGCTTGGTCACGTCTTCAAGAAGACTTGCCACAGTTCAAAAGAAATGCAATATACACAATTGTCATTAATAGATAGTTCTTGGTAAACAGTTAGTATGTCCTTAGTTAATAGAATACACAATGGTTTGTCTGGATGTCAGTGCTGCTTCCACTTGAACAACTTCACTTCTACTTGATTCGCTATGAGAATAGTTACCTTTGTCTCACAGTACTCCACTTTGTTTCGACTACTGTAATGTTGCATCTACTGACAACCAGATATACCACCACAGCTCCAGAACTTTGGATTACTACCACAGCTTCTGAGATTTGTTCTTCTAGACAGGCTTCGACAAGATACACTTTAAAAGTACTTTAACACCTTCAAGTAGGCCAGGCACTCTTCCTCTGAATAGCTCTCTTCAAAAGGGGCAGCCTCTTTTCTGTGTGCCACAATAATAACCTGGGTTTGCCTAGAAGACTCACTTCTCTCTCTCTTCCACAATCTTTGGCACTACAGGTTGTATCAACTTCAAAATAGTCTTTAAGTGGGTGTGGCCTGGAGCGCCATGCCAGCACTGTGAGGCCCAGAGGAGCAGTAATAGTACGGGAAATGCTGTGATGGTCCCATTCTGAGCACTGGCAGCATGGTCGGGCTGCTCCCCTGCAGGACTGATGTCTACTGGGCGGCCACATGGTAGCTGATCCTTAGCCTGATCCCCCTCCCCCCCCTAACTTGCAGAGAACATGGATCCACAACAGGCACCTCCCCGCCAGCAGAAGCTGCCATTTTTGTCTCAACGTAAAAGGCTTAACCTCACCACCCAAGCGCAAATCGATCCTGCAGAGATTTGCAGACCTGAACAGGTCTGTAGTATTCCTACAAGGGACTCACCCGACTCCTCCAGACCTTGTCTGCATGCGCAGCAGGCATTTTCCAAAGCAATTCCTGGCATCCGAAGAGAGGTGGCACATTGATCCTCCTCGCGAGAGGGGTCCCCTTTGTCGAGCTGGAGTCGCAGCATGGCTTGGAAGGAAGATATGCGGGAGTCAAAGTTATGTTGCTTGCGCAACTCTTTACTTTGATCTCGATCTATGCCCTGAACGAGGGGCAGGAGGCATTCCATCAGGAGTTTTAATTTGAGATGACCTCCTTTGTTGAAGGGTAGGTGGTGATGTGGGCGACTTTAATTTGGGTGCCGGACCCTCACATTGACAAATCGAAAGACCTCCAAATTGCATTAGGGCTACTAATCTAGTTAAGTCCCTGGGGGTAATTGACGTATGGAGATAATGTATTGTGCAAAAATTTTTGAAATGCAAAATTTGTTTCTCTTTTTCCAATCTCGTCCATGACGTTTGTTATTCTCGAACCCAACATCCTGTGTGGTATGTGTTATTTTATTTTTATTAATTTTTTTATGTTGGCAATGTTCATTGTTTTAATTTATATTGTGATATCGTTTACATTTACTTTTGCTTTCTCAAACATTGGATATAATGATAATATACAGCCTTGAGAACGACCAAGCCGGTCGGAACACGTGTCGGCTGAATGTTATAATGGAAAAATAAATGCAAAATCTCCAAACTCAAGAAATTGCACATTGTGAGATTCTATTTAGTTACAAATTGCAACTATGAAATACCTTTGGACATTTATTGTTAATAACTACCTCTGTACCAAGTGCGAATATTTTCTCGGAACAATTGTTTTAAAAATAATGTCTTATGTGGATGACATAGCCATAGGAGCGAGAGCGCTGTTGGATCATACCGCGGTCTTGCTGACGGCCCAGATTCACGACCCAATCCCCCTACCCCAAGCCCCCATGTAGACTGTATGATCCGATCCTAAATGACATGGCTCACCAGGAAGGGATTGTGAAAGCTATTAGAAATTATTTCCGAGAGAATGAAGAGGGGCCCACTTTCTCAGCAACAGCGTGAGAGGCCATGAAGGCAGCGATTAGAGGGGATCTAATAGCACACGCGGTGGCCTACCACAAGCGCTACTCCGAGATTAAAGCTCAGCTGGAGAGGGAGGTGATTGAGGCAGAGGGTTGGTCCCCGAGGGCGCATCAATGTCTCCAGGTAGCCCGCAATAAATTGGGGGCACATTTTGTAGAGGAAACGACCCAGGCCCCCCTAAAGATGAAACAAGGGTACTACTCCAAAAGGCAACAAGCCAATACATTTCGGTTAAGAAAGCTGGCGAACACAAAATAGCGGAATACAATAGTAAGCCTACGGGAGGTGCAGAAGGTAATACAATACTCAGAAGGCATTAAACTGCAGCTGGCAGAATCTCACCTAGTAGAAACCACGTCGACCACTACCCGAGTTCTAGCGGAGCAGAGATAATACATAGAGGGGGCTTCCCTACCTCGCCTCTCCATTGCATACAGGGATGCCCTAGACGAAAAAGTTACTTACCCCTGGTAACTTTCTTTTGACTGGATGTTCCTCCCAGGTATTCCTCATCTTTTGATATCTCCAATATACAGATTCAGCTGCTTCGGAAAACATTTTAGGTAGAGGGCGCTGTGCGTCAATGCTGTTGACTCGTCGTCCCTTGAGGGCCTCCGTCTCAAGAATGGTGTAATTGAAGGCATATATAGCATGCGCAGCGCCCGTAGGCTTAAGTTCTGTTTTTTCCTGTCATTCTTAAGTAGAACTACCAGCATTATTGACCATACTAGAATCTGAAGGAGCACAAGCTGCAATAACATGGAAATTCTACTGTGGGGTAGGCTGGGAGGGGTGATGAGGAAAAAGTGTGAAAGTGAGCATCCCACAAAAAGGCATTTAAAACTCCACAATGAAAGTCAATGATGGACACAACCCATATGGGAATGAGACAAAGATCAAGTGCGGCTGAAGTCCAAAAGTATATCTAAACCAATATAGGGCAAGCAGAGAACTCTGCAAACTCCGAGAGCGCTCTGCCAAACATCAGCAAACATCCACATTTTGTTACAAATCCACGTCACCTATGACGTGGGAATTAGAGATTACATGAATCGATGAGATTGGGCAAAGGGCAATAAACATTACAGATTCTGTAGGGTCGGCGCTCCCTATTGGTGAGATTCCGCATGGTGTTGATGCTTGTGGGTCAGCTGGGCTCATCGGGGTGGAGTAGCAGGTCAGGAGTTGTTCGAGTTGATACATCTTGGCTGTACTAACATTTTGCCCTTGTGGCCACACATACACATTAATTGTTAACTTCTGCTTCAAATTGTCTTATAAATCCTACAAGTTGTTAATCTAACATCACAAGAAAAATAGCACATAACTCGATGTGCCCTCAATGAATCATCATAGAAAACATTATTCAAAAAGGGACAGCTTCATGAGTCCAGGTGCCTTATCATGGGGTATGTGTCAGGATACCTTTATCATTCTGCTTGGTTAGATTTAGTAGGAGACATCTTTATAGTATGTTAGTACAAGAGTGAATAAACTGCCACCATGGTCAGTCAAGGAAGAGGTGAACTAGGATACTATCAGGTCAGGGGGCACATAGCTGGTACATCAAAAGGCGGTGGGACGTGGGGGCTTGCTGTCCATAATTCTTTTAACCAGAGCTTGGAAGTACAAAGTGGTTTTATGGTGGCATTGTGTGTCTGGGGGCATGGGGGAAGGCAAATACCTTGTGCGGGTTCGGCAGGAAGGCGAGGAGGTACATCAGTATTATTCCAACATCAGTAAAACAAGGGCCTTCAATTGTTGGCCCAGCCTGAGGAGGGAGGAGGGTGGGGGCCGAGTATGCGGCTCTGCAGGGGAAGGGAGACATGGCCCTCTGGCTTCTCGCACGTCTACGTTATAGGGTTGCATGCACATCATTATAAATGAGACACAGGATCATGCCAGTACATGGACACGGTTATGGTTAAGTTGGTGTTTCCATAGGAAGAGCACTTTTTGGGCGGCTTATAACTTTGCTCCCTCTGGACGAATCCTCACCAAACTTTGCAAAGTGTGGAGAGGTTGGGTCCAGGGGGGGCAAAGTTATAGGGGGGTGTCCCAAAACTTTTTGTTTTTTCCCATAGACATAATGGGAAAAAATTTTGCGCACGCCTACAGCCCAAACCGCTGGACGGATTTACACCAAATTTGCCACAGGAGTGGGGGCTTGGTCCAGAAAGCGTGCTTTTGCAAATTTGGTGTAAATCCGTCCAGTAGTTTTTTTTAAAATGACCAAAATGTAAGGCAAAAAAATGTGTGATATCTCGGTTCGCTTCGCGGACAGACTTCCCGGTTCGCTCCGCAGACAGTGCCCTGATTGGCCGAGCGGCTTGCGCGATGTCTGCGGAAATCCGACGTGTTCGCTGATTGGACGGCGTGGGGCGTGGAGTGCGTCAGATTTTCTGTGGCGCCCGTCATCTTGCATTCGCGGACGACAGCGGACAGCGCGGTGAAACTTGGATTAAAAATTCTATTTAGTGGAGTGTGTTGGTGAGTAAGAGTGTTTGGGGAGGGTGGGGGAGTATGAGATAGGTGCAATGTTGTATTTTTTTTTATGTGCTAGACGCTTTTGTTGTGTTCGATTTATCTGCGGACAACATGGCTGTTCTGAAATGTTCGTAAATAAACAGAATGGATTTGGTGTCAAGTTGAAAGTGTTCTAAGACGACGCGTGGGGTCCTGGAATGTTTGCAGGGGGTGTCCTGAAGACGTTGTCTGTATTGTTCGTTGTCAAGCTGAAAGTGTTCTAAGAACACTCGCGGTGTCCTGAAATGTTCGAAAATAAACAAAATGGGGGTGTTCTGACGACGTTCTCCGTATTGTGTGCCTGCTTAGCTGTATCCAATGAGAGAATGGCACAGAGCATGAAGTGGAAATGGTTGAAGGGCTGTCTAAGAGTTATGCGGTCTGCGGACAGGGCGTGCTACATCCAAGGTTTTCCAGCAAATCCAGCATGGAAAGAAGACTGTAGGGATCAGCCAATCAGATGTTGAGGTTGTGGATTTGTGTTCAAAGAGACTGTGTAGTGAAGATGGCAGAAGTGGAGAAAGTCGGGGTGTTGGTGCTCGGAGATATGTTTGTGCATGGTTTACAACAGTATGCTCAATGCAGGCATGTTGCAAAGAATTTTGATGTTAAAGGAGTGGAGGTCGTGTGGAGCACTGTGCCTGATTGCAATGTACAGGGAATTGTACAAGTTTGTGAAGATATGGGCAGGATCAACAGTCCCCATGTGGTAGTTTTGCACTATGGTGCTTTCCGTTTGGGCCATGTCAGTGCCCCTACTTTGTTGGCAGATTTGGAACACTTGGTTCAAGCAGTAATGAACATCCTTCCAAATGCCAAAGTAATTTTTTTTGGATTACTACCTAGGGCAATATGGGACAATAGTTCAGTTTTTTGTCCTCAGCAAAACAATGCTAGGTGTGTAATCAACCGAGGCATGTGTGCCTTCATGCTTAGAGCTGGTATGCTCTTCTGTAATAATGAGAATATTGATTCCAGTAATGCTGTTTATTTTAAAGAAGATGGCATTTCCTTATCTTTTATGGGAAATGCAATGTTGGTTTGGAATGTAAGGGTTGCTTTTGAGAAGGTTATGTGAAGATTTTAGGAGTAAAGTAAGAAAAAAAGAAGAAACTATTTTGCTATACAGCACCTTTTCTATTTTCATATTGTGCTGGTCAGTGATTAAAACCACTTAGCTTACATTTTCAATGCACCAGAATAAGTGAGGCAAACATGTGATGTCATCAGTGATGTCATCAATGTTATTTGTGAAGTAATCTTTGATGTCCTGGTTGTTAGTCTTAGCAATGCACGTAGATGGTGTGAGTTATGGTTGCTTAGCTTACTATAAAGGGAGAATGTGCAGTGGAGTTTGGGTGCACTGTGAAGTGTAACATTCCTTTAGTGAAGTCTTTTTAGTAAATGTACATATGTATGGCAGGGAAGGGAAAGAAAGGGGCTAGACAAGTGATGTTGTCATTGATGGCATCATTGACATGTGAGATGACATCTTTCATGGTTTGGGTGTCAGTGTTAGCAAGGCACAGGGGTGGTGGCAGGTTTGGGGGCTTAGTTGACCATAACTGGCCAATTTCGGTGGGGGATTTCGGTTTTAATTTGAACCATAAAGGGGAGGTGGAAAGTTTTTTTTAGTGAAGTGAGCAGGTTTTTGTTAGGGCAACTTAACCATAATGTCCCCTTAGCCAAGTTTTTTTGTAGGGAATGTACAGGTTTTTGGAAGGTGGAACCTAAGCATGAAATTGTGGCAATGAAGTTGTTGAGCAGAATATGCACTGTAATCATGTGATTTTGAGAAATATGTAGTATAATCTATGTACTTGACATACATTTAACATAGAACATACAGAACCCCCTCCCTATTGATTTTAGAAAGGGACGGACTGAGCGCCTGTTTGCAGATGGGTGTGGACAGAATCACCATTAACCAAAGAGGCGCTGGGTATCTGAAGATGTACTATTGTCTAACACAAAAATTGTGAAACGAAGAAGGGCATAAAGATATTGTAAGTAGTAATAAGTAAATATGGAAACCTGAAGGTGTGAAAAGAAAACGACACATTTAATAACCATGTAGAATGAAGTGGATGGAACCAAAAAAAAAGAAAAAAAGAAAGGATGCCTCCAGCGTAAGCACTTCACAGAAACTCGGCAGCCTGGAACGACAGTGGGCGGACGCAGTAGGACGAAGTGAGATTACATCAAAAGAGTGAGTGCAGGCCATTTTTGTGTGTGTGTGGTTTTTGTTTGGTATGTGGTGCAGAAAAAATAATTTCTTTCTGTTTTGACTCAGAAATGGCTAGTACTTCGGAGTGGCTGGAGGAGTATTTCCCGCACGGGGAAATGTCTGAAGACGGCGACAACAATGGTACACAACGGTGTGCATATGGAGAATAGTGACCAGTATTTTATAGGCATTTAACTTATGGTGTTTTTTTTTTCAACAGACCAGGAAAAAAAAAAGAGGAAAGGGCAACAAACGAGATAGAAGAAGAAAGGATAAAAAGGATAGAGCAGAAAGTGGACATTTTGAACAACAATTTTCAAAGTTTACGGGAGTTTTTAGAGGACGTTGTGAGAGGAAAAGTTCGGTACCATTGCCCCACTTGCACCTGCCCTTCTTCTCTATTCCCTAGTGACCCATCCCCAAACCTGCAAGAGGAAAATAGACGTTTCGACAAAGTATCCATCCCTTCTTCCCCTCACAAATCTTCCCTCATAACCAGCCCGTTTTAAATCCAAATTCCCCCATATTTGTGTCCGCTTCCCCCACTGTTTCTTTAGATTGATGTGTGTTGTAAATGGTTTTGTACAGTAGTTGTAGAGAAAGTTTGCGTGTACATTTTTTTTTTAAAAGACGTAAAATGTTCGCGAACAGCACGCCTGTTCGACCTATCCGCAAGCAATGATATGTGGGTGCTGTCTAATGCCAAATAAGACGGATGTGATGTGTGACTGCACCATCTTTTCAAAATGTGCATACATGAACAGAAACGAGAATACATGGTCGTAGAACACACGAGATGTCCGGAATGGATGTAAATATAAGTAAAAAAGGAGTGTGGGAAGGACAGTATAGCAGTCCATATTGGGCGCAGTCAAAATGGTGCCGTCCGTAGAACAGGCACGGTGGCCGGCAAGTTCGTAGGCAAACAAAATGGAGTTGCTCTAAGGACACTGGGACTGTCCATACAGTGAACATTGCATGCGTGCACATGCACAGCACAAACGAAAGGATTGGCAACATGGCGCCAGTTGCTAACCTTCCATCTCACTTGTGTCGCACTTTGAAGTAGTTTGAGAACCCGAACACTGTCCGTAGGACACTTGTGCGCATGTTTGCATCTTTGCATTTGCTATCCAGGGGACTTTCATTAAGGGGGTGGATGTGTTGAGGACGTCATCTTGTGACCGCACCTACGCTGCGCGTGGGGACTAGTTTCCGCGGTTTGTGTGCTTCCGCAACACTAAAAATGAACTTGTAGACCCAAGGCAAACTATTGAGGAGTGTAAAAATGTAATTTCACACATCCCAAACAATAGGCCACCTCATGAGTTGCTGTGTAAAATGTGTGTACCACTTTGTAGGGATGAAGACGGGCGCGAGGCACACCCCTGCACCCCTTCAAAAGGCCCCACCCCGAGCGCATCTTCATTGTCCTTCTAGCTATAGTAGATAGAGGTGCGTTGCCTTTACTGCTGTATTGACGAAAAGGAAACTAATCGGTATGGCTTCCATGGCTGCTGTTGGGTTATTAGCCTCTGCACCAACCCCAAACCCGCCACCATCACCACCTCACCAAGGGCCTGCAGAGAGATGTATGGGTGAGGATGTACAGATTGAGGAAGGAGGAGGAGGAAGAGAATTAAGTGGAGAAACTCCGCACTAGGAGCACTCGGCGGGAGTTGTGGGTGTGGCGGTTGTTTTCCGTTTATGGGAACGTACCAAAAGCCCGTGTGAACCTGGTGAAGTGTAACCAGTGCGATGTGGTGTTGAGTCACGGGAGATTTGGAGCGTACAGTTTAGGTACGACAACCATGAAGCGACAGCTCACTTCGTTCCACACTGCGGACATTCGCAAGGTGGTGCCATGTGAAGAGTGTAGTCAATTGAGTTCCTCCACAGCATCCTCGGAATCTGCTCCTCCCACCACAAGAGACACTCATGTGGGGGAGCGCCTCCCTCCAGCTGCTTCACAAGCCATTCGCAATGCTGTGGACCCTTACCTTTCAAAGGTGACAGTAGTGTGCACGTATTGTGACGCAGTCCTCTGCAGGGGGGAGAGTTTTCGAAGTGCTTTTGAGGCTGCAGTCACTGAGCACCAGAGGATTTGCTCCTTACCTAAATAAAGATCACCCGTAATATTTGTCTGTTGAGTTGCCCTTTCTTATCCCCGTGGCTGGTGTCCCTTCCTTACCCTCCTTTCGCCTCTTCTCCTAGTGTGTTGAGTGCTGTTAATTAATGAACGTAAAAACAACAAAAATGACAGAAAAGGCTCTTTTCAGAGCCGCCTTTCTCAGTGTAACAATAGAACTATGAAGTGAAGGCCGTAGACCCCTGCGGAGTTCAGCAAAAGTTCGCAGACAGTCGTAGAGGGGAGAAAGGGAGGGTGCAAGCGGCGCAAATGCAATAAAGTGTACATTGGGAGTAAGTGGCGGCTCTGAAAAGAGCCTTTTGGTGGTGTGTTGTGTGGGTGAAAAACAGTGGATTGGGGAAAACGGATTGTCAGATAGGTTAGTGTGATTGCAAAAGAGGGCCCAATGCATTTTGTAAATTGTGAAGAAACATCCGATTACCAGCATATGATGTGGACTCCATCTCTGCAGAAAATGAAAGTGCTACGAAACAAAATGTTTTCATTGTGGAAAGAGGACATGCCAACATCTTTTAAAAAAGGCAAACACAGCCTTATTCACATTGCGTCTCGCTTTCTCCATTTGTGGACCAAATGCTGAAGAACGCACCCATTTTTGTCTTTGGGCAATACGGGAAAAAAGTATTTGACAATTTGGAAACATGTCCATGATCTTCGCGAGTCCTTCCGTCAAGGTAAATTGTACAGAAATGCCAGATACATGGCCTAAACTGTTTCATCCACAATGAATGATGAGTATATCTGGAGGATGCTCTGTCTGTAAAGTAACACAAAGAGGTAACAAGTCCACCCAGCTCATGCCACGCACGCCATGCCAGTGCACTTCTGCATGTGGAAATCCGAGATTTGTAGACAAACTGCAGCTTTCTGCATGCACCTTCAACCAATTTATCCATGAGTCTCCCACAATCCAGATAATCTGTTTTCGAGCATGGAAAGCCATGGCTGTGTGGTGTCCTGTGAGGGAGAAGACGGTCTTACTAAAGGAAGTCCGTCAGAACACACCTACTGAACTTTATGGACCAATCCCTAGCTCAGCTCATTCTCATTTACATGCGGCTCCACCCTTCAATCCCTGGTGGTGATATGTGCTGGCTGCTAACTACCGCCATGTTCGCGGACATGTACAGGATCAGAGCGTGACGACGGTACATTAAACTACTATTCCCCTTTTTCCCCCCCTTTAAGGTAGGCTCTGAAAAGAGCCTTTTTTATTTTTGGCCACATATCGTACAGACATGTGGTATTTTATGTATTTTTTGTTCTTGCTTTACTCGTGCAAACATTACAGAACCTTCTCTAAAGCAAGTCTTAGGTTCCAAAAAAACACTGCATTTCCCAAAGAGGATAGCGCAACACCTTCTCCTTCAAAGTAATGTACATTGCTTGGAGCAATGTTATTGTGGCTACAAAAAAACATAACTCGTAGCATGAATGCACGAATGCTGCGATTGATGATGCACCTCCCGATGCTTTGATCTGGACAGAAAACAGAAGTATTGTTCTATTGCACTATCTGGAGTAAAGCAGAAAAAATAAATTTTGATGTTGAGAAGATGGTCATGAGTGCTTCAACCACTGTGCCAAATCTGCCAACAAAGTACGTGAAGTCAGGAATTATCCCAAGTGGCAAGCACCGTAGTGCAAAATTACCACATGAGGAGTGGTCATTCGACGCATGTTTCTGCAAACTTGCAGAATTGCCATCAGTGTCAGCACTCCACACCACTTCCACTCCTCGCACATCGAAATGGTGTGCCACATGCCTACTCTCGGCATAGTGTTGTAAGCCTTGCACAAAAATGTCTCCAAACAGCAAAACCCTGACCCTCTGCTCCTCTGCCATTTTCAGTGTGCGCACCGTCTTTCGACACAAAAGACTAATGTGAACATCCGATTGGCTGATGCCTACAGTCTTGCCATGCAGGATTTGCTGTAGAAACCCGTATGTGACACGCCCTACCAGCGGACAAGCGTTGCCTACGTGCGGCACGTACCTCTTACCCAGTCCTTCCACCCTTTCTGCAGCGGTACCAAAGCGAGTCCCTCACTGGACACAACTAAGTGGGTGCCCAATCATCCACCAATCACATTGAACATTGCTAATTTTAACTCCGTCATCAACATTGCGCACTTCAAAATTACTGTCTATGTTTCTTAATAAAAATCGCATACCACTGCAAAGCACCTCTTCACAAGCAACTGTGGAAGGATTGCAAATTTCTACGTACAGCTCCATGCATGTGCACATACATCCGTATAGAGTACACATATGTACATTTTAATCAGAGTACATGTGGAACCATCATGATGTAAAATAGACATAATAGCAGTACATTTCCATAGGGAACACATAACAACGCTCCCCTTTTTAAAGTGCAACAATTCCGATTTGTCATTAACAAATCGCACAACCGCTTACTGTCCTCTGCATAACCTGTACATACGTTGCAAGCATGCCTATTTAGGCATAGCTCTCAACCATTTTTGTCTTAAAGGCGGGTAAAATCAGCCGATTTTGTTTTTGGCGGGTGATACGTCCATTGCATAGAATGGCCGTGCAGGAGGCTTGGCGGGTGAGTGTGCCCTTTACAAGACAGGTAACACCCGCCAAAAGCGTGTGAGTTCAGAAGTAGAATTTAGGGCAGACCTCAATTTTGTATGCGAAAATGTTGGAGTTCTGTACTCTGCACTGCCTACAGTAATGCTTCTTGCAATGTGATCGTATGAGAATAGTAATCGTTCCCGATTGTGGTGCTCACATGTCCTTCGGAGGGTCTCCCGATTTTTGGACATCGCGCTTTTCATTAACAAGTAGAAAATGTTTGCCCAACTAGTACTTTGCCTATCGCTTACAAACGTCTCTCCTATGCATACTACATTTTGTAAAGAACAAGGCATTTCCAAACCCTTCAAAAATGTAGTTATTTTGAAGGACTTTCAAGTACCATATTGAAAGTAGTATGGAAAGACTGCATAGAGAGAAGTGAAATGTGCACGTCAACTGGGTTCAAATATGAAAGTTTAATCCTCTGTCGAAAGAAGTACAAGTAAAGTCTGCAGTATCATGACCGCTGCAAACACACAAAGTAATTGATATCGTTTTTTTAATTCACAGTGAAGACTACTGTCCTGAGAATCAACAGCATCTACACTGCAGACATATCCGAAGAAACCTGGTCATCTTGCACAAAAAAGTAAGTACAGTACAACCTTCATATTGTAACTACTCCTTAGAGAGGCTGTGTGGGTTATTTGTTTACTTTGGGCACCAAAGCAAGCATTCATTTGTAAACCATTCTATCCATTTTTTGAACAAAGAATAACAGGTGGAATGGCTGACAAATCCCTGCGTGTTTGGTACTGAAAGAACATAGGGAATCCTTAGAAGGTTAGATTGTGAAAGTAAGTTGTGGTAGCAAGTTTTTGGCATTTTGGTTATTAATAATGGTTCTCGTCACAAGTAGGGCACTTTGTACTCTCATCTAAAGCACATTGTACTAGTACACAAACAGTAAAGTAGCGTTACCAAATGATAGTTAGAGGTCACTGTGCGTTGACACAACATGCCAAAGAGCTTCCCCATCACACTTATGCACACATGCACACAGCACACAGCCATTGGAGAACAGACCAAAGTATACTTTTTTTCTCAACAGACACCAAAGAATGCCTACCAAAAAGCAGCTCCGTAGAAAGGAACGCGGAATTAGAGCAAATAAAAATAAAGGTGCCCAATGTAAGCATCCACCTGTTGTATAGTTAGTGGAGAATCTTGGTACAAACCACCTAATGCAGTGGGTAACATAATAAAAGAAGTCTCAACTATCGAAACTGTACCTCCTCCATCTAAAAGTGTCAAAAAACACAGAAATGTTGTCAAAAAAACAGCTGCCAGTACAGCTAACAATGTTCCTAATATTCCTGAGAGTGAAAGAATAACCCATAGTAAAAAAGTATGTTAGCAAAAATGTTTCGTCAGAGTACTTCAGAATCTACTAAGAAGAGGACCAAAATCACCCTTGTCCCTTAAAACGTACCGTAGAAACTTCATTCTACAACCACTCGTGTACAGTGCCATCCTTCTCAAAAGGAAGTTGTTCATATTAGTGTTGAAAAGGATGAAAGCATTAACAAAACTAAGTACCAAACTACAAATGAAACTCAGCAATAAACGGAATGTGAACAAAAATAATTTTGTGCATGTTTGTGGTGGTGAATGGAGTCACACAACAAGCACAGAGCCATACTTTAATGAAGAAGCATACAAACAAAATCAAACAAACACAATTGCCATCTATAGCAGTGGACGAGGGTATGAGAAAATCAATACTACTATCATGGAACAAGAAACACTGCTTACAAAACTGTCTTCTGAAAACTCAGAATTACCTCTTGATTCAGCAGAACCACACCGTCCAGTATACAAGTGGCCGTGCACATCAATGTGTGCCATTCCAAACAAAGCTTTCAAATCTTTACGCCAGTTCCTCAATCAATATGTAAAAGTAAAGAGAAAAGTAAAATGAAAGTGCTGCAAAATATGGATATTTGTGTAGTGCGGAAAGTCACAGGACTAAAAGGACATTCATTAGCCTGCATTTCTGGCCCTATTTGCAAAAGTACCTTCCATGACATCAAAAGAATAGCAGTACATCATTCCAAAGTAAGACATTTAGTGTACAAAATATACTGTGCAAAAATTCCTGCTTCAGAATTAGGCAATTTAAATACCACTCTTCTGCATGGTACACCCAAATACTTACAAGAAGAAATGGACCGTATTCAGAAAAAGTATTTTGGAATTGAAAGCCACGTAGAAAATGCAACAGTTTTAGAGCATAGTAGCGACAATTCTGCACATAGCAACCTTCTATTACACACATATAGAAAAGAAATACTAAAATTTAAAAGGTCATCGGCTGAAGTACCAAACCATGTGTGTGTGTATGTTGCCGCAGAACGTTTTACAAAAGGAACACAAAAAATGTGGACATAGCATACAAAATAGAAGACAATGAAGACTCTAAATGGTTTGAATTAGCTTTGTATCTTTTAGCTGAAAGCAAATATGAAATAACTGAATGCCTAGTATGTTGCAGTTACTGTACTGCAAAATTAGGCAACAACCACACTCCTTCACGTGCAATTACAAATAATTTGGAATTGTTGCCATTACCAAAAATCCTGCAGCAGCTCAATTTGTATGAGAGCATAATAATTCAAACAGTTCACCCATTTCAAACAATTATACGCCTTCATCCAAAAACAGCAAATTTACCTTCCTCTGAATTGGTGAAAGGAATTTGTGGTAAAGTAGTTCACTTGCCATTAGATCTAACGGAAAATGTGCACACTCTAGGAGTGGAACGTTCAATAGACCATTCTTTAATAGTCTTGGTAAATGGAGTACCAACAAAGGATAAACATTGTGGCAAAAATTAGTAGACTTACACAAAGTAACACAAGCATTGCAATATCTAAAAGATAACTGAGTACTACAAGGAAATAAATATTGATGAAAGCTTAAGGCAAACAACTGAAATAATTCAAGAGCCATCAGAAACTGGGCAATTCGAACGTTTGGATCCAGCTACAGTATACACTCTTTTGGTCCATTACACAATTCATCCATTGCATTCCAATGAAAGCATAGATGATGCACTAGAAACTTACCAAATGATACAAACCAAAGGGTCACCAATGAGTATTTGGGAAAAAAGTATAGAGGCACGTGCTTTTCCACTGCTATTTCCAACTGGCAAAGGTGGGAGATATGATGATAGACCCACTCAGATTGGGGCATCAGAATACCGCTCATTACGAATGTATTCACAAGATCCCAGATTTAGGCAAAATGTGGAATACATATTCCACCTACTCTATGAAAGTGAATTAGCCACACTATGTTATGGAGTTGCACACATTCTTAAATCTGGAATGCACTTTCAAAATATGTCAGCTACGCAGTTAATACAAAAGTACAAGAAAAAGATGAGGTTTTACAGTCGAGTATAACAAATTTGTTTGCAAACATGCGTGGTACAAAGGAATACTGGTTCAGACGGCACAGAGACGTGCGTTGCATGATCAGAATCCTTGGACCACCAACTTGGTTTGTTACGCTAAGTTGTGCAGAATATGCATGGGAAGATTTGCATGAGTTCCTATGCATAGCAAAAAGCAACAAAAACAACAGATATATTAACACCTGGAGAACTTTGCTCTCTAGATCCAGCTAATGTCTCAAGATATTTCCATCATCGTTTCATTGCAATGCTACACTTTATTTGCAATAAAACTGTTCCTCCCCTTGGAGAAATGCAACACTTCTTTGGAGAAAAGAATATCAAGCGAGAGGAGCATCACATATTCACATGCTGTTATGGATCAAAGGTGCTCCGAAATTTGGCCACGACAGTGATAGCACTGTTTTGCAGTTTATCCAAAAATATGTCACATGTGAAATCCCTTCACAACAGACACAAAGTGAGCTGCATGGGCAGATTTTACAATTTCAAAGACACAAATGTGGCAAATATTGTTGCCGTAAATACAAAAACAAAGATAAATACTACACCAAATGCCGCTTTGGTTTCCCTAGACCAGTTACATAAACAGGTGAAGTAAACAATTTCATGTCTTCAGTTCGACATAGTGTTAAAGGTAAATCACCTAAAAACACGTATTACATAAAAAGAAGGGAATAATCAAAATATATCAATGATTACAATGCAATCATTGCCCTATTATGGAATGCAAACATACATTAAAGAAAATTCAACTGCTGTTGCACGATATGTTACAGACCACTTAACAAAAGCAGAAAAAAACAGAGCTTCAAGACCTCTGGGATGACCTAGCATCAGACAAAACATTATCACAGAAACTGTACAGCCTAGGCATAAAAATGCTCTCGCAGAGAATGTGGGGACTATGAAGCAGCAGATCATTTAACCGGCACTGCTTTGTATGGAAAATCAGACAACATAGTATGGCTCAGTCTGGGTCCTGCAAAATCTGGAAAAAGAGTGCTAAAATCATATGAGGACATAGAAACAATTGACAGAAATGATCCTAACAGCCAAGACATTTTAAAAAACAATTTACTGGACACATACTATCCGAACAGGAGTACCACTCTGGAAAGCATGTGTCTATACCACATAGCTCAAAACTTTGCATACAAAAATAATGTAAAGCCCGATGGAAGCAAACATTGACATAGAGTGACCGATTGTGAAGGGAGCTTAGTGAAACGTAGCAAATGAAGCTTAATTAATCATGTGAAATTGTCATTAAAAACTCCTCAACAGAAAGAACTATATTACATGTCTCTGTTACAACTTTTCAAACCATGGAGAAAAGAGGAAGACATACTGGATAATTATGAGTGCTATGAAGATGCTTTCAAAGCAAATGAAAGCACCATCACTGATGGTAACTTTACGCAGTACAAAACAATGTTACACAATGAGCAGCAACAGGAAGAAGAAATTGAGGCCCAACTAGATAAAGACTCTTCCGACAGTAGTCAACCTTCTGTAACAGGAAGTCAAGAACCATTAGGACAACCACTAATAGCAAATGAGGCTGAAGTTGCTATGGCAGAAGTAGAAAACACCATGAATCAGTATTAAAAAAAAAAGAAGATACAGAGGACTTAACTGTACAACAAGGAAAACTTAACGATCAGCGCACCATTTTTGAAGAGGTAACAAAACAAATTGTGCATGGCGTACAACATGAAAATAAAGAATGTACCTGTCAAAATTACAAACCTATACTGCTGTACGTCAGTGGTGAAGCTGGATCAGGGAAAACATTCTTAATCAAAATTATCAGCAAGTTCCTTCAACAATTGACAAACAACAAACTGTCAGCTGTTTTAAAAGCCCCCACAGGTTTAGCTGCCTACAACATAGGCGGTGTGACTTTACACCGATTACTACTGCTTCCAGTAGAGCATCAAAATAAATTAGACTACTACAAACTTTCTGCAGAAGCTGCAATGGAATTACGTAGAGTATTGAAACAAATGAAAATGCTACTAAAAGATGAAGTGAGCATGGTCTCCAATCTAATGTTGGCTTTGATTCATCTCAGATTGCAAGAAGTACTTAAAAGTAATAACGAAGAATTCTTTGCAGGGAAACATTTTATCGTTTTCGGAGATCTTCTACAATTGACACCAGTAAAAGGTGAACCGATTTTTAAAACCTTAGGCCACAAACTCTGCCGGAAAACTGTTCGTAGCATAGGTAATGTTAACCTTTGGCAACATTTCCAATGAATTAACTGAGAACATACAGCAATCTGCAGATCTCACTTATGCCAACATTTTGAAAAGTATTAGAGTTGGGGTATTATCGCAAGAAGCACAAGCTATATTGAAAAAGTGGCATATACATGCACTTTATGGCGATAATGCATGTGCAACTGATGTTATGGAACAAATAGTGCACAAAAATGTCAATTGTATGGCCTTAATGCCAACTCTTGCAAGCTGTTTCAAATTCAATGAAACAATGTTAAAGAAAGAAATGCAAGCAATAATAGAAATTAGCACCACAGACAAACTAGACGTACATGGTTTGACAGTACCCATGTGTGAGCAAGCGACAACAAGACTACATAGTTTAGAAAATTCAATCGCCTGGGTTGGAAAAAGTATTGAAATTATCATTAAATTGTAGAGTAATGCTTAAACGTAACCTTGACGTAGAGCAAGGGCTAGTTAATGGAGCACTGGGCACAGTTGTTGCCTTTCAATCGTACCCACGGGATAGCAGCATTCAGTTTGTCAATATTCGATTTGATAAAGTTTCAGAAGTAAAAAGGATAGGGCGCTCAATGGCTCGATCCCTTCTCTTCAAAGACATGTATGTACGTAGAGAGCAATTTTCTCTAACTCTTGCATATGCAGTTACCATTCATAAATCCCAAGGTCTTACCCTAGAGAAAGCAATGATAGATATAAGAAAGACAGTGTTTAAGGAAGGCATGAGCTATGTAGCATTATCACGCTTACGTACACTTGACGGTCTAATGCTAATAAACTTTGATTCAAGTAAACTCAAAGCTGATATTCCTTGCATGCTCGAATACAATAGATTGCGTTCACTGTACACCCCTCATCTGAAACAATACCCTGTTCCAGATAAAGTGAAACGTGGTAAAAGAAAAGTAAATGAAACAGAATTACAACAAAATGCAACAGGAAATTCCGCAAAAAAGAAGAAAAGAAGCTAAAGTTTCATCAATTGCTGCAAACATAGAATAACCTATTAGGGAATATAAACCAGGCACATCGGAAAAGAAGCAACCGAAAAACGAAAAATGCACTCAGATACAGAACTTGCTGGCCCATTCAAATTTACAAATGAAAGTGGGGTAATTTGCTATGCAAATGTAGCAATGAATATGTATTATATTCTATTTCAATTGCTACCAATTGTTAACAATATTTACCTACACAGCACAGACCAATTGTGTTTGCAAATGTTAGTGCTGCATAGAAAGGCAACAAGCAATCCAGACAACACATACAGTGTTTATGGAGTAAGGTAACAATTGGACGACTGTGCTGGAATAGTGAGATTCCCTATGAACTCACAAGAAGATCCACAACAATTTCTAATGTACATACTATTAGTATTGGAAAACAAAAGCATACCTGTAAATGAAATCTTCCAAATTTTGTACATTTGGAAAATACATGCACTCTCTGTAACAAAGTGATACAGGAAGAAATTCCAAATGAGCGGTTTGTGTATATTACCATACCAAATTGTGAGAGCCTTCCATTTCAGCAACTTGTACAAAATGCAAACCATGGCAGATTAGTATTTGCAATTCAGACAATCGCTCTACCTTACTGATACAATAACATAGTGCCTACATAATAGTTATGCTTCTACGTTATAATGCAGATGGCACCAAAAACAACTGCAAACTAGCTGGATTTACACACGGTCAAGTGTCACTTGGATAGAAAGCCTTTACAACAGTAGGAATAATCTACCATGCAGGAGCTACAACCAATGCAGGTCACTACACTGCATACATTAAAAAGAGTTCTGGATGCTTTGAATGTAATGATGGCACCATTACTCTAAAGCAGAGATTGCCAGCTAACCTAACAAATGCATATTTAATGTTCTTGAAGCCAAAATGTACGTAATAAGGTGTACTTCAAAATTGTCAACAAAGTATGTGAAAGACTACAAACAGTTAGAATACGCCCACAGGTATCCAACTGCCCAACAGGATGGAAAAATGACACAAACAACTGATTATCACAGATCATTGGAAACAAATGCACAGGCAGAATACGCCTAAACGTATGTAACTGTTGTTAAAAATCGGCAGAAAGGCAACAAAGAAAACATTAATGGGAAAAATAAAGGAAACAGGATAGGTCAACGACACAAATTAATGAGAATCACAAATCTGTAGGAACAAATGCACAGCTAGAATACGCCTACAGGTATCCAACTACCCAACAGGATGGAAGAATGACACAAATAAATGATAATGACAGATCGTTGGAAACAAATTCACAGATAGAATATGCCTATAGGTATCCAAGTGTAGCCATGCACCCAAGACTGCAGGGTCTCCCCACAACTACCTCGGTGATGTGTGGTACTGGGGGTTATTCTATATGTGTGGTATCGTCAAGTACCTCTGCCCAGAGGCTTCCCTCCAAGTTGTGTGTCTGTAGATCTTACATGGGATGGGTGTGCAGTGGCTTCCAACTCCAGTACTTACCACTATGTAAGTGCAAGACTGCACGCACTCACCACAACTTGCCAATCAAAAGGCAACACTACGGGTGTGTGCATGGGTGGCACATGTGGTGGTGGTTGTGGCCAGGGCCTACAGTCTTGTGAGTAAGGCCAACGGCCATGCATGCAAGACTCTAGGCCCTGGCCACAACCACTGTAGCATGTGCCACCCATGGCGGCGTACTAATGATTATAATGATAACCATTACAAAAAAACAATGCATTCAGGGCATGTTGTCAATTTCAATGTTCCTTAACACCACACGTGTCCTTACAAATCTAACAACTTCCCCGTGCAGTGGCCTTATTGGACCCCTCATTTTCTGTGTACAAGGAGGCCACAGAACATACATCATAAAGTAGGTATAAGTGTATTATTGGGTACATGGCCTTCGGCCCTGCACCCAAGAGTGCAGGATCTCCCCACAACTACCTCTTTGTTCTTGGGTGCATGGCCTTTGGCCATACACCCAACTCTGCACGCACTCCCCACCACTTGCCAATGAAAATGCAACACAAGGGGTGTATGCATGGGTGCCACATGCGGTGGTGGTTGTGGCCAGGGCCTAGAGTCTTGGAAGTAAGGCCTTCGGCCTTCGGCCATGCATCCAAGACTCTAGGCCCTGGCCACAACCACCGTAGCATCTGCCAACCATGGGAGCATACTTATGAATATAATAGCCATTGGATATAATAGCCATTGGAAACAGTAATGTACGTGTCCTTACAAATCTAACAACTCCCCCCTGCACTGCACGGGCTGAAATACTGGCCTTATTGGACCCCTCATTTTCTGTGCATACAAGGAGGCCACAGAACATACGTCATAAAGTAGGTATGAGTGTATTATTGGGTACATGGCCTTCGGCCCTGCACCCAAGATTGCAGCATCTCCCCACAACTACCTCTTTGTTTTTGGGTGCATGGCCTACACGCACTCCCCACAACTTCCCAATGAAAATGCAACACAAGGGGTGTATGCATGGGTGCCACATGCGGCGGTGGTTGTGGCCAGGGCCTAGAGTCTTGGAAGTAAGGCATTCGGCCGTCAGCCATGCATCCAAGACTCTAGGCCCTGGCCACAACCACTGTAGCATGTGCCAACCATGGGAGCGTACTAATGAATATAATAATAGCCATTGGAAACAGTAATGTATTCACAGCATGTAGACAATTTCAATGTACCCTAACACCACACGTGCCCTTACAAATGTAACAATTCACCCATGCAGTGCACAGGCTCAAATACTGCCCTTATTGGACCCCTCCTTTTCTGTTCGTAAAAGGAGGCCATAGAGTACTGTGTACTGTGTGTACATATAAGAGTACTGTGCGTACAAGATGTCCATACACATTACATCACGACGACTGACCCCCAGAGCAAGTGCATTATTTACCCATATGTTAAAGACTGTAGCCCCTGGCCACTACCACCGTAGAATGTGCCACCCATGGCGGCATGCTAATGAATATAAAAATAGCCATTGGGAAAAATAAATACGTTCACGGCATGTGGTCAATTTCAATGTTGCCTACCTACACCCCTGTGCTTTCACGAGTTAAACATTTTCCTGTCCGCTACATGGACTGAAGTGTTACAAATGTCCTACCCACTGCATGGACTGAAGTGCTATCGTTATTACCCCCCATATTTACTTACTGTCTGAACCTTTCCCAATGCTCTGTGACACAGCAAAATAGGTTAATGAAAAAAGCATGTGTACGCTGGTTGTTGCTCCGCTTTCCGCGGATCCAAGATGTTGGGCGCATCCAAACCATCTAACGCAGAACACGTCTCGCAGCAGCCAATGGGCAGAGACGTCGCGTGTACGCAGTCATGACGGCAGCCCCTTAGCCAATCGGTTTCTTGTTCGTCGACCGAACAGGGAAGTGTAACCGCGGAGCGAACATAGATATCACTAATTACTTCAGACCTACTTTTTCATAATTATGAATAAACGTACTGCACGTATAGTGACAAAATTTAAATAAGCACGCTTTCTGGACCAAGCCCCTGTACCTGCCGCAGATTGTCAAAATCCGTCCAGCGGTTTCACCTGTAGCCGTGCGCAAAGTTTTTCCCCCATTCAGTCTATGGGAAAAAAAGACGTTTTCGGACCCCCCCTATAACTCCGTTCCCACTGTACGAATTCTCACCAAGCTTTACAAAAAAATTCAGAGTGGCCCATATACTTTCTTATGGCAAAGTTTGGTGAGTATTCGTCTAGGGGGAGCAGAGTTATAAGCCGCCCAAAAAGTGCTCTTCCTATGGAAACAGATATATATATATATATATATAAAAAGAGGAGAGGGGCGCACTCCAGTTCCCTGCACAGTAAACCTTCTTAGCTACAGGTATTCTCCTCCGACCGGTTTCTGTGCCAATACACGTCATCAGGGAGGCTGTCTTAACTTGCAGCTCACAGCAAGTGCAGGTGTTAACACTTAGTGATGATTCTGCTGCAAGGACTTCTGGTAGCTGTAGTCATCAGGTTTGCAAGGAACAAACTCACACCCAATCCCATAAATGGGGAAAGGGGGGGGGGGAGTAGCCTACAGTGAGGCACTCCAAAGTTGGGCATATATTACCCCGGTGCAGCACCCTATAAGATTTCTGAAGATTCCACCCTTCAGAAAACTTGCAAATGTGTTGAAAAAGAGGAGAGGGGCGCACTCCAGTTCCCTGCACAGTAAACCTTCTCAGCTACAGGTGTTCTCCTCCGACCGGTTTCTGTGCCAATACACGTCATCAGGGAGGCTGTCTTAACTTGCAGCTCACAGCAAGTGCAGGTGTTAACACTTAGTGATGATTCTGCTGCAAGGACTTCTGGTAGCTGTAGTCATATATATATATATATATATATATATATATATATATATAAGATCATGCAAGCTTACAACAGGGCTAAGGTTTTACATCTTGGTGCGAGACACATAAGAAAAGCTAGCATTCAAAAATGAGGTAGAAACAGGTTAGCCTGTGTATTAGCATAGGAAACAGTCTGCAACATTCTGCTTATAATCTGACTTGTGTAACATAATGCTCAAAGAATAAACAAACACTTCAAAAGACACTCAATTAATATGGTCGCCACCCATTACCTCAAAAACCCGTACATATTGCAACACGTAATTGTCTACTTATAAACTTGCATATTTTTAGGAAATCATAAAGTTCATATGGATATCGCCCATTGCTTTTGAATATTGTGCAGCAGCACTAATCCTGGATTAGTAATGACAGGTTCGAATATATATATATATATATATATATATATATATATATATATATATATATATATATATATATATATATATATATATATATATATATATATTTTATAACTTCACGTGGGGGTGATCTGGGATGGGAGAGGGCCATCTTATTTCAATATGAACAATCAATCTCCTGGACCTGAGGCTAATTTATCGTTCTTATAGATGGCTTAGTAGCACAGGTGAAACTGGGTGGCACACGGGCTTAGCGCACATGTCTAGCACTTCAAACGGGGAACAGGGTTGGGGGTTATTCACAGCATATATTATAGATGTGGGGGTCTGTGAGAGGACAGGTTTTATAGAGAAGAGAGTGTGGTTTGCTTCCTCTCTGCGCACAAAAACACAATTATAAGTGCAAGTTCATCTTGATTTTAATTAATATTCAGACAGCCTGACGCGTGTTTCGAGCTGCAATGCTCTTCATCGGAGGCTGCAAAGTATTTATGCATACATATTTTAAAGAAAACAGAAATATGAATTAATTCCAATTATCCACAAGAAAGAAACCCAAACAGGGCACAGTGGTGGTTTTAAAACAACATATAGCAAATCATGAATTATAAGTGAAAAGTATACAAAACCGAATCACAAATCATTGCACGATGTACCCATTATATGAAAGGATATTAGATTGACCAACCATTGTTGAAAATTTCCAAGATAAGGAAGGTGCAATGGAAGTGAAAGGGAGAGAAGGAAGGAGACATAGGAAGATACCAATTTAAAATCCAAAAGCTTGTCGCACATTTATATCTCCAGTTAACGTTCCAACCTATATAAACACGATTGCAAAGTTATTCTGTGGATCTCTGATCCAATTCCTCATCATTAATAGTGGGTTATTCATGTCATCCCAGCAACGGAAGGGGAAAGAAAAGGAAAGAAACAAAAGGCAGCCGCTAATTAGCAAGTGTAATTAATTCTTGCAGCGGCGAGAAGGTCACGTGCGCTGCCCCCAAGCATAACCAGAGTCCGCAGGGTCTAGCGCGAAAGACCTTTACTTACCGGTGTCTCTGCCTGAGTGAGAGTACTGGAGCCTCGCGCAGTAGGGATTTCCTCCTATTTACATTTAGTGTGCACCGCAGACCCAGCCACACGTGGTGCACGCGCATCCTGAGATAGCAGCCATATTAGGTGTGTAGGCAAGGAGTCTAGCACCATATTAATTCAACAGGGGGCCAATCCGTACAATTAAGATTACGTTACCTTTATACAATTGCTAAAAAAATAAATGTGTGTGGGCCGTATGTAAATGTAACTATTTCAAGTATCAACGCCAGCAAAACTAACTCATAGGTTGCTAATATTCAAAGCTATAAGCGCAAGCGGTGAAGAATTAATAGACGTGCTTGCTAACCATGTTTATCAAAATAAAAAGATACCATTGGGGAAATAAGATTATGAGTCCATTTTTAATATAGAAAAGTTATTTTGACTTATAGGTTGAGAAACGCAATTAGTCTAAAAGGTATATATGCTAGTGAAACATTATTGATCCTTCT
The DNA here is from genome assembly GCF_040938575.1 of Ambystoma mexicanum. Lineage (NCBI taxonomy): Eukaryota > Metazoa > Chordata > Amphibia > Caudata > Ambystomatidae > Ambystoma > Ambystoma mexicanum. Next base: position 633,104,072 of record NC_090928.1, on the reverse strand, counting down.
CAAATGTCCCCATCCGTGCAATTAATATAATTAAAGGCATTGTTGACCATTATGATGAATTGTGACACTGATAACCCAGAGAGACATCATGACTGACCAGTCTTGGATGAATGACACAATTACTCTGAAGCATACATATATAAAATGCGTTGATACCCACGCGAATGTGATGCATTTATTGTGCATCAGTCCAAAGGAACACAGATAGTTCATGGTTGGTGTTGAGTCCGTGAGCCACAGTGCGATATTGGCAGATAAGACGGGTTTCCATTTGTCTGAGTTTGAGAGCAAGGTTACCTCCACGTTGGGGTAAAGAAGCTTTCGCCATGCCTGCAAATCTAATGCATGTCTTATTATCTAATTGATGTGTTTTTTGCCAATGTATCGCAAGTGGGTATTTTGAGTCCTGATTGGAAAGGGTGGAGTTCCGAGTTTACCACAATCAATTTGGGAGGTTTCTAGTGCATAAGCGTGCATGGAACAGCTTCCACACTTGTGGAAACCGTGGTTGGTTACTTGACTAAGCCAAGTTCTAGTTGGTTGAGGGTTGGACATGAATGAAGGAGACAATATATTTTTAAGGTTGCCTGCTTTATTATAAATAAAGCTAGGCAAAGGGTCCAACCATGGCATAATGTCATGATCTAACTGAAGCAGATGCCAGTGTCTTTTTACAATGCTGTATAGATTAGAACTATCTGCGTTGAACCGTGTGATAAATTTAAGTTTGTTACTGTGTGATGTATTTGCTCTTATTTTAGGAGTGAGCAGATCCACTCTCTTCATACTTTTGACAGTGTGTTCTGCTTTGTTCAAATTACAGGTATCATAGCCTCTTGTCAAAAATCTCTGGCTTATTAGTTGACATTCATCTAAAGTCTTGATCATTCGAACAATTTCTTCTGGCTCTGATAAATTCCCATTTGGGTATGTTCAAAATAACCGCCTTTTTATGGCAACTGGAGGCATGCAAAACTGTGTTAACTGAAGTTGTCTTTTGTAACGTTTTAGTTTCAAATTTGTTATCTGACAAACTAATCATAAGATCTAGAAAGTTGATACTAGAGCTACTATATTCATGTGTGAATTGTATACCCCAGTCGTTATTGTTCAGGAATATGACAAATTCATTAAGGCAATCCACTGTACCTGTCCAAACCATAATCACATCATCTATGTATCGTTTCCATACATGGATGTATTGAACATAAGTATTGTTAATAAATGCAAATTGCTGCTCATAATGGTGCATAAAAATATGTGCTAGTGCTGGAGCATAACTTACCCCCATGGCTATACCAATGCGCTGCTAGTAGTACAAATTATTGAACAAAAAAGTATTGTTAGATAGTGCACAAGACAACAAATCTTTGACCATTTCAACATGTTCAAAAAATTATGCAGATTATTCCCAAAAGATGTAGTCTACACTTGCTATTGCTTTGTCATTGTCAATCGAGGTGTACAGAGCTTTCACATCAAGTGTTACCAACAACAATCCTGGTTTAACTTGAAGTTCTTCCAATATTTGTAGTACATGCATGGTGTGTCTGAGGACAGTAGGTATGGTAATAACTAATGGCGCTAGGCATTCATTTCTGTAAATCGAGATGGGTTCCATTATGCCCCCGCCCCGACCCCTTCCATTGCTCGGATGACATGAATAATCCACTATTAATGATGCGGAATTGGATCAGAGATCCACAGAATAACTTCGCAATCGTGTTTATATAGGTATGTTAATTCTAACAAACATACAATTTATTATGAAAATGTACGGATCTCATATATATTAATTGGTCTGATTTTAACAGTTGACTTTTCCACTTACAGCGGAGCCCCGATATTAAAAGAATTCACTGCAGTATTTGAACAGCTATGTTGGTAAGAGACCTACAGTCACTTGAACATATAACACATTTTTGGTAAATTCATGGTTAATATGGTAACAATTATAATCCTCAATTTCATTTAGTGCCTTGGCACATGTCACAGGAATTCAAAGGTATTCATAAACCTATGATTACATATTGGTTGGAACGTTAACTGGAGAGATACATGTGTGACCAGTTTTTGGATTTTAACAAAATTGGCATCTTATTATGTCTCCTTCCTTCTCTTCCTTTCACTTCCATTGCACCTACATTATCTTGAAAATTTTCAACAATGATTGTCCAACCTAATATCCTTTCATGTAATGGGTACATGGTGCACTAATTTGTGATTCAGTTTTGTATACTTTTCACTATAATTGATGATTTGCTATATGTTGTTTTAAAACCACCACTGTGTTCCGTTTGGGTTTCTTTCTTGTGGATAATTGGAATGCATTAATATTTCTTTTTTCTTTAAAATATGTATGCATAAATACTTTGCAGCCTCCGATGAAGAGCATTGCAGCTCGAAACAAGTGTCAGGCTGTCTGACTATTAATTCAAATCAAGCTGAACTTGCACTTATAATTGTGTTTTTGTGCGCAGACAGGAAGCAAACCACCCTCTCTGCTCTATAAAACTTGTCCTGTGCTCTCACAGACCACCACATCTATAATATATGCTGTGAATAACCCCCAACCCTGTTCCCCGTCTGAAGTGCCAGACATGTACGCTAAGCCCGTGTGCCACCCAGTTTCACCTGTGCTACTAAGCCATCTGTAAGAAACTTGGAGACTTGGGATGAGGGAGGCGAAATTCTTTTCAGCGGAATTGACCAGCCGGAACCTCTCTAGAATTTGTGCCGAAAGTTCTCTGGATGCGTTGGATATGTAATTGGATGACCTTCATTTTCGGGATATTGGGCTTTGCATGTTGTCCACGGATAGGGCATACACTGGCGTCTCATCCATTTGTTGTGTCCCCTATGGTTATCGAACGGCTTGCAGCGCCTTCCCCCCCTTGAATAGGACTCTCCGGAACCACCATCAGGGCGGAGTGCAGCGTTGCCAGAGAACATGTGCCTCTCCATGACTCTGGGAGGTACAAATAGGCCTGATTACCGCAAACCCAGTAAGTGTCCATCAAGGCAGCTGTCCCTTTCTTCATATCTGGGATGATGAGCATTGTGTTACAGTTCTTATTTGTGCCAATGTTAATTTTCCCTTCGCCAAGGAAGCACAGTTCGTAGGTGATTTCTTTTTGCAGTTTGAAGGGCTTTTCCAGGGCTGTGACCCAAGTGAGCTTTGTGATGTGTTCGGCTCATACTGGAGCACACGTTTTTTAGACCCATTGCAATTTTTCCGCTGCCAACCCTTGTAGTGCTTCTGCTTTGCATGTAACTTGTTCCTCTTTCCATTAGTCCCGGGAGGATAGCTCAGAGGCAACGTGCTCGCCTTGGAAGCAAAACGACACGGAGCAACACAGGTTCGATCGCCGGGTCCGTGCTTAGAAACCTCTGGGTATTAAGCGCGTTATAAATAACCTATCATATCATATCATTTGTTGCCCGAATGCAATGTCCCTTTAATCACTAGGAATGGTTCCTTCAAGCACACCACTCCTTTAGTTCTTGAATAGCACATTCTTTCATTCTGCAGAATTTCAAAAGAAACTGTGTGCCTGGAAGGTGTTCTTTATTCTGCATAAGGTGAGATGAAGGAGACACTGGTCATCTGCAATAGGTAATTCTTGTGGCAGGAGCATCTTGGGGGTACCTGAGACGTGGGGTATTAGAGAGCACACCTAACAGCTCTCGTTGGTGGTTTGTTTGGCAGTACAACTCATATCTGCATACCACTTGTTGGACTGGTGCGGGTGTCGGTGATCTTCTATTGTGTCTAAACCTAGTCCAGAGTATTCATCATGATTCTTCCTCCCAGCCTCCCTTCTTTTTCTTCTTCTATTGCTCCTGGGGTTCACTTTCCCTTTTTCTACATCATGCTGCACTAAAGGCGTTACCCCGCTCCCACCTTTTCCCATTCTTTATACAAGGCAATAAACCTCTCGGCTGTCTCTGCATTTTCTTCCTGTACACTTATGGGAGATCCATAACCTATAGAAGTTTCAAATGTTGGTATTACAGTGGCGGTGGTGGCGTCATCATATAACCAAGGTAACTCAGAAGGATTTGGATTGTTCAGTTCATAAATGTTGTTTTCAGAGGCATTGTACGGGGAAATAGGACGTGGAGCTACCTGTTCATCGATTGTACCCTTTGGGTGCCGTGTGCCATCATGGTGGACACCATGTCCCCATATTAGTTTAAAGCCGTCCCATATAAGGTGGGACCCTTGTTTTATCATTCATGTCCCATTCCCTCCCCCCTCATTTATATCAAAAGATATAAATACTACTGCCCAAAATATCACTAGGCCAAACATCATTGCAAAAAATATCACAGCACACACTAACAAAACACACTCGAGTATTTACGCAAGTCAAAATTACTATTTCCATTTCTATCTATTCTAATGTTGTTTGCAGCGGGGGCCCCCTCCGTTGCCATGGTTTCTCCTACATAATGAGACATAAAAGTGCATTAAGCAATTCATAAAATTCCTTTTTATACGTTTCTTTTTCTTGTTTTACACTATTTATAATTATTTAATTATTAGCATGTTTATTCTTTAAACCGAGAGAGGGAAGGAGAAGGAGAGAAAGGGAGAGAGAGACAAACAATATTTCTTCATTTCATTACCATTAACATGTACATCAGGATATTTATTTATTTAACTTTCTTTCTAATTGTCACATGTGCTCCGCTAAATCTACACCTTTCCCCATTGTGTTTCTTCTTCGTCCATTCCCATTTCTGTTTCCTCTGTTACACTCTCATAAGCTTTTCGTACGTCTGTCAGATGTATCCAATATATCAGGCCCTTCACCTTTACGGCAGTGGATGTACATTAGACCACTTCATAGGAGCCATGTAATCTTGGAGTTCCACCAACGAACAAAACTCCTCACATACACCATCTCCCCTGGCATTAGCTGGCCTATTGGACTATGTCACTGGAGTTACTGTGTCACATGTTGCTTCTTGTGTGTACGGGGGTGCTAACTGCCTGGCAATCATGCGGGCTACTTTTGTGAGCTTTGTCAAGTATTCATTGAATTCTTCCCCTAGCACTGTAGCATTTCTGTGGGCGTCTGAATGTCTGCGGAGTGGGGAGTGTGCAGTGTGCAGTATGCATGCGTCTTCCTGTCACTATTTCATGGGGGGACGAATGGTGGTCCTTGCTGGGTTGATTTCTTGGTTCAAACAAGGCCAGGGATAAACAGTACACCCAGTTGTTTTTTAGTGTGAAACACAATTTCGACAACCTCCCTTTCAGGAGGCCATTTGTTTTCTCAACCACGCCGTTCGATTGCGGGTGATAAATAGTGCACAGCTTTCGTGTTATCCCTAACATTGCTGTTACTTCTTTGAACAGATCGTTAACAAAATGTGTACCGTTGTCCGAGCGAATTACATCGCAAATCCCCCAGCGCAGAAACACTTCCCGCACTAAGAACTTTGCAGCGCATTTCGCATCCAGGTGGGTGCGCAGCCCTGCCTCCACCTACCTTGAAAAGGGACAGACCACCAATATCATGTAGCATGACCCATTGCATCTTTCTCCCATGTCGGCATAAACAATATGCAGCTCTCTGAAGGGGCCTTTTGGTTTGGGCAATGTTCCTCGTGGTGTTCTGAGTGTCATTCCTGAATTATATTTCTGGCATGTTGTACATTCCATGAACAATTTTGAAATTTGCTCCTGCAGCCCTGGTGCAAACCTATTTTCTTGTATTTCTGCGGCAATGTGTTGTTTTGCATTGTGAGCTGGGAAGTGAAGCTGTTGGAATGCTATTTCTAGTAACTTGTGGAGCATCAGTATCTTAGCTGTGTTATTTTGGCGCCAAAGGAGGTCAGTGGACGACTGGCTACACCCTCTTTTTCCCCATAGATCCTTTTCCTTACCTGACGCCCCTTCTTGTAATTCTAATATTTGGGAAATGGGCATTGAATTATACCGATCAGGGCGATCCTCTTCCACATGTTTCTGCACTAGGAACTCACCTGTTTTTCCTTTTGTTAAATACAATGCTTGCTTTGCGGCAGCGTCTGCTGCCGGTTTCCTAATGAGATGAAATTGTTATTTGTATGGGCCTGGCATTTCACTATGGCCACAACTGTAGGTTCTTTTAGTGCCTCTATCAACTCTTTTAGTAGCTCAGCATGCTGCACTGTGGATCCGTCTGCTCTGTGGAATCCTCTTCTCCCCCACTTAGCCAATCCCCCATGTACTGTTGTGGTCATGTATGCAGAGTCAGTATAGATTGTTAATGCGCAACCCTTAGCTGCATGTAATGCTTCAATGAGTTCTACTAACTCTGCTGCTTGTGCTGAGTAATGGGCGGGTAGCCTCTGTTGAATGAGTATTTCATATTCACATTCCTCCATTCTTACAACAGCCACACCCACATGTTTCTCTCCTGTCTCAGAATTTATCGATGCTGACCAGTCTATAAAATATACTTCTTCCGATAAAGCATTTTCACTCACAGTGGGTGTGTCTCCATCCTCCCCTCTATATGTAGCACTGTTACGCTCACCTGATTCCCACGGGGGCGTCGATCTGAACTAGCCCGCTGTTGCTTCCACCAGAGTAACACATAGAGCCGAGATGACAGACTGGACAGACCCACTTAGCTTTGTTTGTTAGGCTCGTACGAATATCTTTCTGCAATGGAGAAAGGGAATTAACCGCCCACAGAACACTCCTGAAGTCCCCTCTTAATCTCACCTGAAGATTTGGAAAGATGAGCTCTCCATCCTGCGTCGAGCGCAGGGGCGCATAGACGACCAGTTACTTCACTAGCGTGGAGGAATTGGTGAGTTCCAGTATTGACTCTAAAGTCCAATTGTTCGTAAGAGTTCAAAAGTCTGATCTTCACTCTGGCAGATTCCTTGCAGGTTGCAGATTTAAACCACCAGAAGAGTTCCAAGTGGCAATTGGTAAGATCCTGGTAAGTCTATTGTGGTTCTCTCCTTTGGGGCCGGGGTACAGCGATGATGCAGAATTAACTGTGCCGACCCGAAATGAGGCGAGTATCCCCCTGTGGTAATCTGGTAAGTCTTTGGGGGTGGTTTGTTTTGCCCTTGCTCACCTATTTGTTCTCGTCTCCCCCAGGTGTTGAAGAATGGCCTGGAGATGCTGAGTTCGCGATGGAGTGAAGGAATGCAGCCCCGGATGGTGAGTTCAGCGCGGCGCTGCGAGGTGCGTGGCAATGCACCTGTGAAGGCTTCTCTCTTCCAGATCGACGATGTGCTGGATCAAGGATTCAGGTAAGGGTTTTGTTCTGACCTCTTCTCCTTCTCCTTTTCTTGTTCCAGGTGTTCCAGGGCTGAAGCGGGCGTGGCTGAAGACTGGAGCTGCTGAAGACACGGTGAGCGTTACGCTGCAGCAAGCAGAATAACGCGAAGCACGTGTGGCTGTCCGGGTGTGGCTTAAATAGCCTTGGAAGAAGTCCCAGGTAAGTATTCTTCCACAGCCCCACCCGAGAGGAAAGGAGTCCCTGAGGTAAAATAGTCCCTCTAAGCCTCATTTGGCTTGTGGCTTCGTGCAGCAAGGTCTGCATCAGGTAGGAATGCAGCAGGGTCTGCATCAGGTAAGTTTTCTGTAATGAGCCTGGCGCCCATGGCGCCAGGACTGACTTTATTCTTATGAGCCTGGCACCATAGGCGCCAGGACTGTAGCCAAATAGCCCCTAACTGGGGTTTTTGGGCATGCTTCAAGTGGCATGATGCCTGCTTCCGGGGTTGCTGGGCCTGGTCTGGCTTTCTGGGGGCAGGCATCGTGACAGCACAGTCATGTGTTTGCATGTCTTCCGCTGTGCATACTTCAATGATGAATATGGCAGGGTTAACTGTCTTACATCTCACTATGTGTGTATTTGCACTGGATAAAATAACTTCATATGCTGTGGCCCTTTGCATTGTCAGTGTACTTTTTGACCTTTCTAATATTGCGAATAGTGAATGTTCCACAAACAGTGTCACAGAACACCCCATCACAATTGTGGCACTCTTATATGGCGAAGGCCGTGGCTGCGAGTGACTGCTCGCAAGCGAAGTGTCCTTGCATTACTGCATCTAGCGTGCCACTGTAGTACGCTAGTGGCTTGTGACCAAAAGATAATTTTTGTGTTAACACTGCTGTCATGAGTGTCACGCCACAATGTGAGAATAAGTAGAACTCGCGTTCATAGTCTGGGTTCACGAGTACTGGTGCTGTTGAAATCAGTTCTTTAAGTGTGCTAAAGGCCTTGTGCATTTCCGTTGTCCATTGTATTTCTGTGCTCTCTCTTTGTGCTTCTTTGAGCCCCTGCAGTAATGGCTTTGTGTACCCTGCATATTCTGATATCCAGGCGCGGAAGTAGTTGCACATGCCCTTACTGCACATACTGCAGTTGCCCTGTCTGGTATGATTCTTTTACCATCTTTTGATATCAGTTGTCCCAAATACAATACTTCTTCCTGACAATATTGTAATTTCTCCTTGTCCACTTGTAAGCCTTTACATGGTGAGTTTGAGGGTACTATTATTCCCTGCACTAAGAGTCCATGAATGGTCCCTTTTATCCCTTCTTCTGCTTCTCGGGACAGGGGGTATTGTTTTACTCGGGGCAGCAGTGTTCCTGGTTTGAGTTTTATTTTTTACTGGTGTCACCTCATGCAATAGCCCTACATAATGTGGGCCTGTGGTCCATAGGTCATTTGGCACTAGTTGCATGTCGTTGTCGAAAAAGGAAGGTGGCGCTCCTACCACTGCCATTAGCTGCATTGACACCTGCCTTGTTTGTATCATATCACAGGGGATCGCTTTCTCCATATTATTTCCCCATTGCTGTCTGAATCTGTGAAGAGGTCCTCATTGGACAAGTCTCGCAGTGCGATGTTAGCATTAACGCATAACACTGTTCGCCACTGACACCCATGTATGTCCATTCCTATGACTGCTATTCGCTGCGCTGACACCTGTATCGCATGCAAGTCTAAGGACATCACGGTTCCTGGCCTTATTTCTGGGCGAAAAACAAATTCTGCGGGTACCCTCCACTCTTGGCGCTTTAACTCAGGGACAACTTGCGCTAGTGTTTTTAACCCCTGAATGAACATGTCTGGGTCAACTGGTATTCCGCGTACCTCCAGTGCTGTGGCTCGTGTGTGTACTACCAACATCACTCTCAATGGGCAGATCCCCCTCTCAGTGAACGATATGGTCATATTGAGCTTGCTGAGGAGGTCCCTCCCCTGCAAGTTAATCAGTGATTCTTCATAGTACAATAAGGGTGCTCGTACTGTCTTCCCCCCTACTGTTACATCCAAATATTCTGTGTAAGGAAGTATGACCACCGCCCCAGAGAACCCCTGCGTTTCCAATTTACGATTAGATAGCAGAAACCTGCCTTCTCGTAGGCATGATTTTCCAGCTCCCAAATCTACCCTAAAAAATGTTTGTTCCCTATCTCCGCCCCCACCATTGGTTCCCCTGCTGCATTGAGGGTTGTTGATAGTACTGAACACGCAAGAGCTCTCTGTGGGCTGTCCTATGCTGGATGCCTTGTTCATTTACTGACACCACAGCAACTCCAAAGGGTGCAGGTGCACCATTTGCTGTCATGACAAAAGGGTTGCCCTGTACGTGTGTCATGTGCTTGTGGTATTGTGGGTGTTGCTGAACATTATGTGGCTGTGCCCTGTGTTCATCTGTGTACCTCTGATCCTGTTGTTCTCCTCTCCCTCCACCGCCCATTGACAGCCCATGTGGGCTCCCTGGGTGAGGGTGGCCATACTGCTGTCCATTTTGATAAGTATTCATGGGTCTGCTTCTACACTCTTGAAAAATGTCCCCACCTTCCACAATTCCAACAATTCCCTTATCCTCCCCATGGACCCAGACCTCCGTACCCGCCATACCCTCCGTATCCTGGACCGCCACTTCTTTGACCTCTGTACCCACCTCTTCCTCCACAGGCGCTCCACACTTGCCACTGTGGCCCTCTGTACTGCTCTTCTCCATTCCACTGCTCCTGTCTGTTTCCTGCCCAATTAGCTGTCATTCTAGCTTGTATTGCTGTTGACCCCTCCTCCTCCTCTCGTTCTCTATCTGTGGGGAGTGCAGCTACAGCTGCTGGGACCTTCACCAGTTTCGTCTGTATTAATTTTGCCTCATCTGCCAACCTTCTCTGTGCTATCTCCTTCTCCCTTTCTTTGATCCTTTTGCAGTGGAGTACTATAATGCTTTGTATCTCGGGGTAGCCTTTGGCTTCAATCCCAGCTGTTTTATTGAGCGCTTTCTGAACTTCCTTCTGGAGCCCTCTCTTCATTATAAAGTAAAACAAGGAGGTTAACTGATCCCAGGCCGTACCAGTCTGCGCTCTTCACATCTCCTGCACCCTTAAAATGAAAGCCATTGCATCTTCCTCATCATTCATCGTGCATTGCATCACTGACTGCAAGTCTGGAGTATCTGGGTGCCTCTCAATGCGTCCCATATCCTAGCTCTTACTGTGTTAAAATCAGCACCATTGTGTCTGTCACAGTCTAATGTTATTCCTGGGGAGCCTGCTTTCGCCCAAACCCTTTCAGCTTGATCACCCACTGCAGACACCAGCAAACTTAACATCACCTACTGCCAAAGGAACTCCTGCAGTGCACTTCTCGAATGTGTATATCCATTTACTCGCAACTCCTGACAACGGGGGCAATCATTTCAACAAGTTGGCGTTATCTATTTGTGCCCAGGGTATATAATTTGACCTCCCTCCTCCCTGATGTATCAGGGGTAGCTGTAACCTAACTTTTGTTCCTTTCCCCGTACTGACCTTTGTTCCTCGTTTTCCTCATACAGCCATTCTCCCCACTCTGCTTCTTAGTCTTCCATTCCATTCCTCTTCCATTGCCCTCTCCAGGGGTGTTTCATCTAACCTCACTGGCGCCCCCCCTCCTGCGGCGAACCCTATTCTTTTCCCTTCCAGCTCATCTTCCTCTATGTCACACCATAACTCTTCCGCCCCTTGCGAGGTCATGCCTTCTCCCTGTGTCTCCCTCAGGCATGTGTTGCTCTAGCTCTATTATTTTCGTTGGCTCATCCTGTATGCGGAATAGTATCTCCCCCTTGTTCCATCCTTCTTCTATGGACCTGTCGGGTGTCTGTGCCCTCTGTGTCTGATCGATCCTAGAAGTACTTGATCCACTTTGTTCACACATATCTCTTAATCTGGACAATTCGTTTCGGGCCATTGATAACCTGGAGTCTAAATCTTCCGTGATTTTTTCAATATCTATTGCCGAGGTACTCAACTATCCACTTGTTCTTGGGCACTCATATGGTGGGGGTGCTGTTGGTTGTGGTACGGTTGGGGGGTGGGTTTTGACACATACACTGGGTTACTATATCCCTTAGCGGGCACTGGTTTGTTCAAGAGGGGGTATAGTTGTGTTACCTCCACTGGCCCTTCTTTTCCTTCGCTCTCTTTTTTGCCATTTTCTGTTGCCAGGGGGGATGTAATCTGTTCCATTGTTTGCTCCTTTCTTTTTATTGGAGGCACCTCTTCAAACAACCTCCATAGGTCTAATATCTCTCTTCTATTTTGTAATTGCTTTCCTTTATATTTCACAAATAAGCATGTGGCCACCATGTCCAACACGCTTTTGTCAAATGATCCTCCTTGGGGCCATACCTGTGGTAGCCCTTCCCCTTTTAGTTCCGTGACCCATTGGTCATGGTACTTCGTTATACGTTCTGCATAACCTGGCAAATTCTAGCAAATATGGGCCAGTGGTGTTTCCGCCCCCATGTTACTCCCCTGCCCTGCCCTTTCTGACACCCTGTTTTATTGGGTGGGTGTTATGCACTCACAATGATGATGATTGCAATATTCTACCACTAATATACCACTTTTGTATACCACATGTACCAAATGTTTGAAAGGTCACACTTACAATGACCACTTTTCATAAAACCATTACACAGTCATTTTACCAAAACATTGTGATCACAAAAAATCATAACCGGTTCAATACATAATATTGATTGACAAACACATTACATAAACATGTAACATATACCTCCCTTTCTTCTCTCCACTATTCTTTATCCAAGAGATCTCTTTTACTTCAACCTGTTGCACCCCTTAACCCTTAGATTGTCTGAATATCTTCCTATAGATATTTAGGAAAGAGGAAAAAGAATAAAGCGTTTCTAAATTGTACTCCGAGTCTTCTCCTTATACGAGACTCCTACTAATGTCTTCTATTTTCCACTTATTCCCAGTACTAGTCAAGGTAGCACTATGCAGCGCCGCCTTGCACCCCCTTTCGGAGCTAGGTTCCGGTCTTCCCTTTTCACCTTGTAATCTCCTTAACTTATCCTAATGGCCATATGCAGAGAGATTTGAAATGAAAGAATAAAAATAGTATCTATTTTGCCCCCAAGAGCCCCTTTAACTTAGATCGACCTCATATACTATTGTCTATATCCAACTCCTTTTAATGTCACTCGCACTTGATACTCACGTGTCCGTATTGATTCGAGACCCTCCGGACTCGGTCTGTCCAGGCGGCACCGCCCCCGGCTCCAGTGAGCAGTACTATGGGTTTTGTGAAGTGGGACCCGTACCCTCTTGCCCTACTGCGTGCGCACATCCAAGTGTACCGGTTGCCGTAGGCGGGAAGCTCTCTTGAGGCGGGGGCGTGCCATGCGTCTCCGCTGTGGCCGGGAACGTCTTGTGTCAAAAAGGACGAAAAGACAAATCACGTCTAAGGGGTCACCACTTGAAACGGAGCGTCCCTCAAAAAGGCATTTAAAACTCCACAATGAAAGTCAATGATGGACACACCCCAGATGGGAATGAGACCAAGACCAAGTGCGGGTGAAGACAAAAAGTTTATCTAAACCAATATAGGGCAAGCAGAGAACTCTGCAAACTCCGAGAGCGCTCTGCCAAACATCAGCAAACATCTACATTTTGTTACAAATCCATGTCACCTATGATGTGGGAATTAGGGATTACATGACTCGATGAGATTGGGCAAAGGGGAATAAACATTATAGATTCTGTAGGGTCGGCGCTCCCGATTGGTGAGATTCCGCATGGTGTCATGATGATGCTTGTGGGTCAGCTGGGCTCATCGGGGTGGAGTACCATGTCAGGAGCTGTTAGAGTTGATACATCTTGGCTGCACTAACATTTTGCCCTTGTTAACTTCTGCTTCAAATTGTCTTATAAATCCTACAAGTTATTAATCTAACATCACAAGAAAAATAGCACATAACTCTAGGTGCTCTTAATGAATCATCATAGAAAACATTATTCAGAAAGGGGCAGCTTCATGAGTCCAGGTGCCTTATCAGGGGGTATGTGCCAGGATACCTTTATCATTCTGCCTTGTTAGATTTAGTAGGAGACATCTTTATAGTATGTTAGTACAAGAGTGAATAAACTGCCATCATGGTCGGTTGGGGGTGAACTAGGATACGATCGGGTCAGGGGGCACATAGCTGGTACATCAAAAGGTGCTGGGACGTGGGTGCTTGCTGCCCATAATTCCTTTAACCAGAGCATGGAAGTACAAAGTGATTTTATGGTGGCATTGTGTGTTAGGGGCTATGGGGGAAGGCAAATACCTTGTGTGGGTTCAGCAGGAAGGCGAGGAGGTAGATCTGTATTATTCCAACATCAGTAAAACAAGGGCCTTCAATTGTTAGCCCAGCCTGAGGAGAGAGGAGGCTGAGTACGCGTCTCTGCAGGGGAAGGGAGAGATGGCCCTGTGGGACCATGTCAGTATATATATATAGATATATATATATATATATATGATCATGCAAGCTGATGATTATATGTGTTACACATTTTCTTATTTCACGAGTACCATGTTTGCAAAATAACTTCTATCAACAAAGGTCTTGTTAGCATCACATCATTCACAGGGCTAAGGTTTTACATCTGGGTGCGAGACACACAAGAAAAGCTAGCATTAAAAAATGAGGTAGAAACAGGTTGGCGTATGTATTAGCATAGGAAAGAGTCTGCAACATTCTGCTTATAATCTGACTTGTGTAACATAATGCTCAAAGAATAAACAAACACTTCAAAAGACACTCAATATGGTCGGCACTCATTAACTCAAAAACCCGTACATATTGCAACATGTAATTGTCTACTTATAAACTTTCATATTTTTAGAAAATCAAAGTTCATATGGATATCGCACATTGCTTTTGAATATTGTGCAGCAGCACTAATCCTTGATTAGTAATGACAGGTTCGAATATATATATATTTTATAACTTCACGTGTGGGTGATCTGGGAAGGGAGAGGGCCGTCTTATTTTAATATGAACAATCAATCTCATGGACTTGAGGCTAATTTATCGTTCTTACAGATGGCTTAGTAGTAACTTAGGTGAAACTGGGTGGCACACGGGCTTAGCCTACATGTCTGCCACTTCAAATAGGGAACAGGGTTCGGGGTTATTCACAGCATATATTATAGATGGGGTGAGGAAGTGCTGGGCTCGCTGTGCGCGGTCAGACGGTGAGAGCTGCAGCCCTGCAGGCTGCTTGTGCCACTGCGGCCTAGATTATTATGTTCAAAATGGAGTTTAGGTGTATCACAAAATGGAGTCTGTATCATGCTACGGGATGAGCCGTGCAGCCCCATGCGTCGACCCGCAGCCATCCCGCATCCGGGCCCAGGTGCATAGATGGCTGCCGGCAAGTCATAGGCCTCACGTAGGTGAGGAATGTAGTGGGAGATGGGTCCTAGAGACCTTTCCTCCCATACACGTGAAAGGAACAGGCAGCCGAAAGAACATTATCAGGGGTAAGAAACTTTTCTTTGAAAAGACTGTGTCCTCCCACGTATTCCTCATCTTTTGATAGACTCCCAAAGTAGTGTTTGTTTTGGAGGCGGGAGTACACATTTTATAATCAATGGTTGTCATGAATGGAATGAGGTACTTCTTTCACAAAACGGCCACCCTGAATTAAAGTGGAATCAAGGCATTAATGCTTTGTAAACGTGTGAATTGTAGACCAATTGGCTACATCACAAATGTTTCTTATAGGAACACACCTTTGCAGAGCAGAAGAAGTGGCCATGCCCCTAATGGAATGGGCTTTCATGCCTTTTGGGGGATCTTTCCCGGCCAGCCTATAACATTCGGTAATAGCTAAAATAATCCATCTGGAAAAGGTCTTGATACAGCCTTTCCCAACCTATGCCCAGTGCATCCTATAAACAGTTGGTCATCCAGATGGAACTTTGACATCCTTGCCATGTAGAAACTCAGAGCCCTTCGTGGGTCAAGTCTGTGCAGCCTCTCCTCTTCCTTGCCAGGATGAGGTGGAGTGTACAAAGTAGGTACTACTATATTTTGCTGAAAATCATAATCTGATCTGACCTTAGGTAGGAATGAAAGTTTGACTCTAAAGACGACCATGTAGTTATGAAATACTATAAAAGGTGGAGAAGAAGATAATGCCTGCAACTCACTCAACCCACGGGCTGATGTTAGTAGTCTTAAGGGGCATGAATGGAGCAGTTCAAATGGTGCACACATGAGAATGGCAAAATTACTTACCGTAGTTACTACCTTACTCATAGTCCCCTTTCCTCCATACTTGTGGAAAATTCTGTCCATTGGGATGGGTCCGAGACACTTTTTAAGCATTTAAATAAAAAAAAACCTTTTGGGGCCTTTTATTTTTACGTGGGCCAACACACGTGACCGCATCCCTGCCTTCCTGAGCTCCGCCCGCGCATCGCCCTTCAGTCCTTTTCTATCGCCAGGTCCAGAACCATTTAGCAAAATAGGTTACGTATTAATATTAGAGGGGATGGCAGGCGTATGGAGGAAACAGGACTATGGACTACGAGTAAGGTAGTCACTACGGTGATAAACTGTCATACTCCTATGTCCCGTCCGCTTTTCTCCATACTTGTGGGAGATTCCCAAGCACTGACTAAAGAAAAACAGGAGGATGGAAATGTCCCTTATTGGGACAAATTCTTAAGAACTGCCTGGCGAATTGGGCATCAGACCGGGAGCTCAGGTCAAGACAATGTCTGCAAAAAGCCAAAGGGGGAGCCCACGTACTAGCCTTGTGGATGGACTCCCAAGGGACGAATTTATGAACGTCAACAGCAGCCGCATTGCCACGGACCATATGCGCATGAATGCCCTTTGGGGCCTGAAGGCCTTGAATTTTGTAGGCCTCGGAGATACATGTAGCTATCCAATGAGAGATGGACGCCTTTGAGACAGGTTTCCCTTTTGGGTCACCAAACGTAACAAAGTGTTGTGAAGTACTTCGAGTTTTCTTGTTCTGTCGAGGTAAAACTTCAGAGCTCGTCTGATGTCTAGGTTGTGTAAAATCATCTCGGCGTCAGAGACCGCAATCAGAAAGAAAACCGGTAAGCATATTGACTGGTTTAAGTCGAATTCAGAGACAACTTTGGGAAGGAAAGAAGGATGAGTGCGAAGCAAAACCTTATCCTTGTGGAAAGTTAGGAATGGATGTTCGACACAGAGCTCGAAGCTCACCTATTCTTCTCGCAGATGTTACCGCAATCAAGGTACGAAAGGTACTTGCGCTCGGTAGTGGCCATAAATTCAAAAGGCTAGTGACAAGGCAGTGAGGACTACATTCAGATCCCATTTTGGATGAGAAGGCCTAACCGGTGCAAAGAGATGAAGACCTGCAAAATGTCACTTGATTTACCAGTGGAAAAGATTAACTGTCTGTAGAAAGATAAACCGCAATGGCAGATAGGCATGTCCTGCATGATAAGACATGGATGCCAGAGGCTGCAAGGTCTGATATAAAAGACAAGACAGTCAAATAGAAGCCTGTCGAGGATCAAGCTGTTTAGCTAGACAACAATGATAAAATTGAAGCCATTTGCTCTTGTACTGAGCCCTCGAACAAGGCTTACGTGCTGCCTGAATTATGCGCATGTTATCCTCTGAAAGGTTGAACTGCACTAAGGACCGGAACTCGGGTACAAGGTCGCCAAGCTGATGGATTGTGGGGAGGGGTGCCCACAACTAATGATTGCTCTGGTGAAGGTCGGGAATCTGCAGCCATCTGTCATGGCCATAGCCCCTGGCCCTGGTACTCGGGTCTCTGGGCCCTATCACAGTGTTCCTGCAGGGCCCCAAGAGCCCAATCAAGCCCCTCAAGATTCTCTTGGAGTCAGTCCTAGCGCCTTTGGCGCCAGTCTCATATGACAAACGGAGCTTCCAATGGGAATGGAACAACATGGCTGCCCCCACATGGTTCAGAACCATGCGGTCTAGCATCTAGGGTGTGGTCAGCCCAGAAGGCACCTGGGATATCTGTAGACTATTTAAGCCACGCCTGAGCTGCAGCACACGCTTCGCGTTGCTCTGCACTCGCAGCGTGACATTCACCGTGGTCTGTCCTCTGCATTCCAGGCCTGCACCTGCAAAGGAGAAGAGAAGAACACCACCATTAACCATCCTTACCTGCTTGGCAATCCAGCTCCTCGATCGCTCCAGTGTCACCTCGGAAGCTCGTCCTCACTTGAAAGCAGCATCCTGGAGGAATGAAAAGGACAACATTAGTAAGCGTTCGCCTTCCTCATTCAAGCATCATTCGGAAGTGCGCTTACCTAGCGAAACACTCTTTTGGTACTCGACGGCTGTCCGGACATCTTCCACTCAACGTTCCGCATCCTCCTGGCCGTTCTTCATCCAGGAACATCATGGCGGCCTACAAGAGAATAATAATACAGGTTAGCCAAACAGCAAGAACGCACATAGCGCATTCACTTACCATCTCGAGCACAGCCCTCCTCATCAGCTCAACGTCTTCATCGTCCCTTCTGCACCTACTAGATAAGGAGGACATTAACCAGGGCAATTACCATTACGGACACATTATTTAAGAACAATAGACTTACCTCAAGAGCGGAGTCGCAGCAGGTCTGGACTCTCGGGCCCACGCCAGTGAAGTAACCTGGCAGCAAGACGCCCATCCATGACCCACCCCTGCACAGAACTGCAGGACGGAGAGCGCATTTTATCGAAAAACAAGGTGAGGAAAACTCTAAGGGGGTCGCTGGGGTTCACACGGGAGGCGGGCCCGAGAGAAAGATTGTGGGCTAAACCAGAACTCCTGTCTTCCAGACTAGATCCTTGGCAGAACGAGAACCCGGGGGAGGCGTATCCAGGTCGGAAGTAGTCCAACCAAGTCAGGTGGCATCCCTGTGGATACCAGGTGAGTGTTACACCATCTGACCGGTTGCACACCGACAGGTGCTGCAGTTCCAAAAACTAGAACCTGGGTGGTCACCAAGGAGCTATGAAGAGGAGAGTGAAGTTGGAAACACTCCTGAGTTTCCAGAGTAACAGATGAATCAGCGGTACGCTTTCATGTTGTCCCAAGGGATCAAGAGTGTCCCCCAAGGAAGACACTCAAGACCGTCCCTGGAAGCATAAAGAGGAAGTTTCCTGTTTGTTGAGGTTGCAAAGAGGTCCACTGCTGGAGCACCCCTTTGGCGGAAGATCTTGGTAAAGAGATTGGCGGCCGAGGTAGTCTGCTGCAACATTGATGTGACCCGGAATGTGCACTGCCTGAAACCAGACATTGTGCTGGATCATCCAATTCCAAATTTGGATAGCTAGATCCACCAGAGGAGGAGACTTGGTGCACCCAGTTTGTTGATGTAGAAAATCACTACAAAATTGTCTGCATGAATTCGAACCACACTTTTGATGAGGACTGAAAAACCTTGAGCACCAGAAAAACTGCCAGAAGCTCTAGGTAACTGATATGGGGCCATCTGTCCTGGGGATTCCACAAATCGTACACCTCGAGGTGAAGCAGTGTCACCCTCATCCCCCACCCTAGAAGGGAGGAGTCTGTAGTAACCGTTAATTGTGGGCAGGGCTCCTGGAAAGAGGTTCCCATCGAAAGGTTGCTGCCGTAAAATCACCATTGAAGATCTGCCATCATGGGGGAGGAATCATCTTTGGAGTCCGGATTCTTAGCCTGAGACCAGCAGCTCTGAAGAGCAGGCTGAATGCGCATCATTTTCAGTCGTGCAAGATGTAGAGCTAACACGCAAGAGGCCATAACGCCCAGGAGTCTCTGGAACCACCAGGCCGACATGTGCGAGGATGCAAGAAAAACTGGTATGTGGTTGAAAGGTCTGCAATCCTGTCCTCCGTCAGGAACACTCTGGTACTGACAGTATCCCAATGGAAACCTAGGAAGATCAGGTCTTGAGCAACCATCAGACGATTTCCGCCAGTTCACCGACAGCCCGAGATGGAACAGGAGCTGGAGGAGTGACTGAAGATTGGCAGTTGCGGCTTGTGGGCAAGGACTGCGCAGGAGCCAATCGTCCAAATATGGATATACATGAACTCACTGCAGTCTGAGGAATGCTGCGTTGACCGCCATCTTCATAAAGACATGCTGCGCCGAGCTGAGACCAAACGGTTGCACTCGATACTGATGTGTTCCATTCCCACGGAGAACTGCAGATATTTAGGATGCGGGCTCCAGATCAGGATGTGCATGTAGGGGTTTTAAAGATCTACCACACTGAGCCAAACACCCTTCCGGAGAGAGGACTTGATCTGGCTGGGTGTATTCATCTTGAATTTCTCTTGGGTTGGTAGGAAGAGATTGAAATTGGAGAGGTCGAGGATAGTGCGCAGGCCAGCCTGGTTGGGTTTGGGCACTGTAAGCAAATGGGAGTAATAGCCCTCCTCTTGCTCCTGCAAGGGAACAGGTTCCACTGCTCAGAGGTCTAGAAGTTTCTGTACCTCGGCTCTGATGGAGGGCAACCCAGTTTGCTGAAGAGGGTGGTGTGGGGGGAGGGGCAAGTAGAAAGAAGCCCGCACGGGCGACTGACAAAACCCATCGGTCTTCTGTGATGGTTTGCCATGCCTCCAGATGAGACGATATTCGTCCTCCCACTGGAGTCTCAGGAGACCGATGGAAAACCTAATTTAGATGGTTTATCAGCAGAGAGACCCACAGTCGCTGAAGAGGAGGCTCTTGACGGAGGGAAAAACCAGCCACCTTGCCTTTGCTGCTTGCGGCGAAGCCCACCACCAGGAGCTTCTGCCTGGCGCGCACATCGGTCCTGGAACTCGAGAAGGACCTCGTTTAAAACCCTGACCTCCGAGTATAAGCTGCTTTAGCTGGGGTTTTGGCAAAGACCGACAAAGATTTAGCCGTTTGTCTGCTTGCCTTTGTTTTGGCGAGTTCCTCATCAGTTGAGGAGTGGAATAGTTCCTTATCTTCGAAGGGAAGATCAAGTACTTTGTCCTGAACTTCCTTTGAGACTTTGTAGCATGCAGCCACACTTGGCGGGAGATGTCTACTCTAACCATAAGGCCCAGAGAGGAAGTGTCGACATGATGGGCCGCAGCCTCTAGCAGGTCCCGAGCCAGAACTTTGGCATCTGATAAGCCGCCCTTAAAATCTTTGAGCCTGTCAGGATGAATACATTCCTGAAACTCGGCAAGCTCCTTCGACAGCTTGAGATTAGCAGCCGCCAGGATGACCTCACACCATCTTTCATAAAGATAAAGTTGTCCTTAGAGTCAAGCCTTCTTTTTTGCCAAAAATAGTTTCAGAAAGTCACAGAAAATAATTCTACCTACTTTCTACCCTCCTCCTCACACAAGTAAGGAAAACAAAAGACTACATAGGCTAGATCCTAGAAGGGCTCTTAGCTTTTATATCTCAAGATTGTCAAAAATACGTCAGTGTGACCAACTGTTTGTGGGATACACTGGTCGTAAGTTAGGACTACCTGTAACTAAACAAACATTATCAAGATGGATAATCTTAGCCATAACAGAGTGTTATAAGCTAGCTGGAAAAGATCCCCCTGAGGGTTTAAGAGCTCATTCAACTAGGGGCATGGCAACTTCAACAGCACTTAAAAGGGGTGTTCCTGTACAAGATATTTGTGCAGCAGCC
The DNA here is from genome assembly GCF_040938575.1 of Ambystoma mexicanum. Taxonomy (NCBI): domain Eukaryota; kingdom Metazoa; phylum Chordata; class Amphibia; order Caudata; family Ambystomatidae; genus Ambystoma; species Ambystoma mexicanum. The sequence goes on along the minus strand of NC_090928.1, from coordinate 633,083,115 downwards.
ACATGGTCATCCATGCATACTTTCATAAAACATTATACTTTGAACTCAACTACCTCTCAAGGAGGTCTATCTGCCAAGTCTGTGCTACATTCAATACATGACTAAAAAGATATCTGTACTCCCGCCTCCAATAGAAAACTGCTTTGGGAGTCTAACTAAGATGAGGAATACGTGGGGAGACACAATCCATTCGAAGAACAAGTTACTTATCAACTGTAACATTCTTTCCATTGTTCCTCCCACGCATGACTCATCCACCCTCACAGCCTACCCCATAGTACAGATTGCGTGCTTTACACTGATTTCTTTTGAGGCTGGGGTCAAAAGAGGCACGCCTTTAACCATAGTCATGGGCTCTGATATACGAAAGAACAGAACTGAAGTCAACGGGGCGTGCTCGAGGCCTTTATACAACCGATGACATTGGTGCTCGACGGAGGCCGCCGAGGGACATCAACGTCGTTGCCTCGAGTGGAGCGCCCTCTGCTGGAGAGAGGAAAAATGTTCCGAGGCGAAACTGAAGGTAAGGATACATATCTAAGATGAGGAATACGTGGGAGGAACATCCAATCGAAAGAACGTTACAGTTGGTAAGTAACTTCTTCTTCCTTTTACAATTGCAGTGAAGACCACTCTCCTGAAAATCAGCAGCATCTAAACTACGAACAAGATATCAGAAGAAACCTGCTCATTCCACAAAAAAAGAGTAAGTACAATGCTACCTTTATATTCTTACTGTAATTTGCGCATCAAAAAAAACATTGATTTCTGAATCATTCTGCCAACAAATCCCCATTTATTAAACAGAGATTAGCAGGCATAAGGGCAGACAAATCCTTGTTTTTTTGGAACACAAATAACATGCTCAACCCTTAGAATGTTAGTACTACAAAGCAAAGAACTGTTTTAAATGTATACCATTACGTTTACTATTAATGCTTCTCCTCACCACTAACTCACTTTCTACTCTCATCTGAACCGCAGTGTAGTAACACAAACAGAAGAACAGCCTTCCCAACTCATTGTAACTGCCCAATGCACAATCACACACCACCACATACATCTTTCCCATCAAACTCATACACGCATGCACACAGCACACATTCATTGCAAAACAAACCAACCCATACTTTTTTTTTAACAGACCCCAAAGAATGCCTACCAAAAAGCAAGTCCATAGAAAGCAATGCGGAAATAGAGCAAATGAAAATAAAAGTGTCCAAAATAAGCATCCATCTCTACCAGAGTTTGTACAAAACATTCAAACAAAACAGCTAATGCAGTCATTTAGCAAACAAAACCAGCATCTAGTACAGAAACTTTGCCTCCTCTATCAAAATGTAAAACAAAACAAAAAATGCTCAACAAGAATTCGGCTACCACTACTGCTAAAACTACTCCTATAAATCTTCATATGCTATCAAGTAACCATATCAAAAAAAGTATTTTAGCAAAAATGTTCCACCACAAAGTCCTTACGAATCTTCTAGAAACAGGAGCGAAATCATGCACAGCCCTTAAAAACTACCGTAGAAAATTAATCCTGGAAGCTCTGGTAGACAGTGCAATCCTTCTCAAAAGTAAGTTATTTATTTTAGTTTTAAACAGGATGAAACCACTAACAAAACTATGTACTAAACTACAAAAAAAAGTTCTCAAACGGAATGTTAACAAAAATAACTTCTTAAATATCTGTGTAGGTGAACGGACTCACACCACGACCACAGAACCATATTTTAATGAAGAAGCATACAAACAAATCCAAACAAACACAATTGCCATCAATAGCAGTGGACAAGGTTATGAAAAAATGTATAATACCATCATGGAACAAGAAACACTGCTTACAAAAATATCCACAGAAAACTCAGAATTACCTCTCCATTCGACTGAACCAGAACGTCCAGTATACAAATGGCCGTGCACGTCAATGTGTAACATTCCCAACAAATCTTTCAAATCTTTACGCCAGTTCCTCAATCAGTATGTGAAAGGTAAAGACAAAATCAAAATGAAAGTGCTGCAAAATATAGATACTTGTCCAGTGCGCAAATACACAGGACTACAAGGACATTCATTAGCCTGCATTTCAGGACCTATTCGCAAAAGCACCTTCCATGATACCAAAATGATATCAACACATCATTCAACTATAAGAAATGTAGTCCTAAAAGTCCTGCTTTAGAACTAGCCAATTTAAATAACACTCTTCTACATGGTACACCCAAAGACCTACAAGAAGAAATCGACCGTATCCAAAGAAAATATTTTGAAGTGAAAGCCACTTACAAAATGCAATAGCTTTACAACAGACTAGCAACAATTCTGCACATGGCAACCTTCTACTACACACATACAAAAAAGAAATACTAAAATTTAAACGTACATCCGCTGAAGTACCAAACCATGTGTGTGTGTTGCCGCAGAACTTTTTACAAATGTAACAAAAACTATAGACGTAACTTACAAAATAGAAGACAGCGAAGATTCCAAATGGTTTGAATTGGCTCTCTACCTTTTAGCAGAAAACAAATACGAAATAACTGACCCCTTAGTACTTTGCAGCTACTGCACCTCCTTCACGTGCTATCACAAATATCTTGGAGTTATTCCCACTACCAAAACACCTGCAACAACTCAATTTATATGAGAGCATCATAATTCAAACAGGTCACCCATTTCAAGCAATAATACGCCTTCAACCAAAAACAGCAAAATTACCTCCCTCTGAATTGGTAAAAGGCATTTGTGGCAAAGTAGTTTATTTACCATTAGATCTGACAGAAATTGTGCACACTCAAGGAGTGCAACGTCCAATAGAGCAATCTTTAATGGTTTTAGTAAATGGTGTACCAACAAAAGAAAAGAAATTGGCAACAACTCATGGATTTACATGAAGTTAGACAAGCCTTGCAATATCTGAAAGACAATAATGAATACTACAAAGAAATAAATATTGAAGAAAACCTAGGGGAAACAACTGAAATAATTCAAGAGTCACCAGAAACTGGTCAATTCGAACTTCTAGATCCTGCTGCTGTATCCAATATTTTAGACCATTATACAATTCATCCATTACACTCTAATGACAGCATAGATGATGCACTAGAAACGTACCAAATGCGAGAAGCCAAAGGATCATCAATGAGCATTTTGGAAAAAGTATAGAAGCATGTGCTTTTCCTCCACTCTTTCCTTCTGGCAAAGGAGGAAGGTACGATGATAGACCCACTTAGATAACAGCATCAGAATACCGCTCATTACGAATGTATTCTGAAGATCCACATTTTGTCTAAATCTGGGAATACATATTCCACCTACTCTTTGAAAGTGAACCAGCAACTCTATGTTACAGAGTTGCACACATATTGAAATCAGGAACCCACTTTCAAAATATGTCAGCTACGCAATTAATACAAAAAGTGCAAGAAAAAGATGAGGTTTTACAATCAAGCATTACAAATCTGTTTGCAAACATGCGTGGTACGAAAGAATACTGGTTCCAATGTCACGGAGATGTACGTTGTATGGTCAGAAACCTTGGACCACCCACTTGGTTTGTTACATTAAGTTGTGCAGAATATGCATGGGAAGATTTACATGATTTCCTACGCATTTCAAACAAAAACAAAACAAACGTAGATATACTAACACCTGGAGACTTTGCTCTCTAGATCCCGTTAATGTTTCAAGGTATTCCCACCATCGTTTCATTGCTATGCTACACTTTATTTGTAATAAAACTCTTCCTCCCCTCGGAGAAGTGCAACACTTCTTTTGGAGAAAAGAATACCAAGCTAGAGGAGCACTACATATCCACATGCTTTCATGGATTAAAGATGCTCCTAAATTTGGTCAGGACAGTGATGCCACTGTTTTGCAGTTCATCCAAAAATATGTCACTTGTGAGATCCCTTCACAAACGAGACATAGTGACCTTCATGCACAAATCGTACAATTTCAAAGACACAAATGTGGCAAATATTGTCATCGCAAATATAAAAACAAAAGGAAATACTACACCAAATGCCACTTTGGTCTCCCTAGACCAGTTACAGAAACAGATGAAGTGAACAACTTCATGTCTTCAGTTAGACACAGTGTTAAAGGTAAATCACCTAAGAACACGTATTACATAAAAAGAACAGAAGAATCAAAATATATCAATGATTACAATGCAATCATTGCCCTCTTATGGAATGCAAACATAGATGTGCAGTACATTGCAGACATTTCCACTGCAGTTGCACGAAATGTTACAGCCTACTTAACAAAAGCAGAAAAACCAGTGCTTCAAGACCTCTGGAATGACTATCATCAGACAAAACACTATCTCAGAAATTGTACAGCTTAGGCATAAAAATGCTCTCATAGAGAATGTGGCGCCTATGAAGCTGCAGATCGTTTAACCGGTACTGCTTTGTATGGAAAATCTGAAAATATAGTATGGCTAAGTCTTGGTCCTGCTAAATCTAGAAAAAGAGTCCTCAAATCAAATAAGGACATAGAAACAATGGCCAAAAATGATCAAAACAGCCAAGACATTTTGAAAAACAATTTTCTAGACACATACTACCCGAACAGGAGTACCACTTTGGAAACCATGGGTCTATACCACATAGGCCAAAACTTTGCATACAAAAATGATATAAAACCCGATGAAGAAAAAGGTAGATAGAGTGACAGATTGTGAAGGCAGCTTAGTGAAACTTACCAAACGAAGCTTAATTAATCATATCAAATAGTCATTAAAAACTCCTCAACAGAAAGAACTATATTACATGTCTCTGCTACAACTTTTTAAACCATGGAGAAAAGAAGAGATACCAGATAACTGACTACTATGAAGACGCTTTCAAAGCAAATGAAAGCACTATCACCGATGTGAACTTTACGCAGTACAAAACAATGTTGCAAAATGAACAGCAATACAAAGAAGAGCTCCAGGCCCAACTAGATAAGGACACTTCCGACAGTAGTCAACCTTCTGTAGCAGGAAGCCAAGAACCACTGGGACAGCCACTAATAGCAAATGAGGCAGAATTAGCTATGACAGAAGTAGAAAACACCATGTGTCACTATGAAGATGATACAGAAGACTTAACTGTACTACAATCAAAACTTAAAGACCAGCGCACCATTTTTGAAGAAGTAACAAAAGAAATTACAGTAAATACAGAGAATTAACAGAAAACATGCGCCAATCTGCAGACCTCACTTACGCCAACATTTTAAAAAGTATTAGAGTTGGTGTACTATCTCAAGAAGCACAAGCAATATTAAAAACCCGGCATATCCATGCACTTTATGGCGATAACTCATGTGCTACTGATGTTATGGAACAATTAGCGCACACAAATGTCAATTGTATGTCCTTAATGCCAACTCTTGCAAGCTGTTCCAAATTCAATGAAACAATGTTGAAAAAAGAAATGCAACCAATAATTGAAATTTGCTCCACAGACAAACTGGACGTACATGGTATGACACTACCCATGTGTCAAAAAGCCACAACAAGACTAAAAACCTTAGAAAATTCCATCTCCAACACAGCTGGTTTGGAGAAAATATTAAAATGATCCTTAAACTGTAGAGTAATGCTTAAACGTAACCTTGACGTGTAGCAAGGACTAGTAAATGGAGCACATGGGTACAGATGTTGGCTTCCAAACATACCCACGTGACAACAACATTCAATTTGTCAATATTCTCTTTCACAAACTTTCAGAAGTAAAAAGGATAGGGCGCTCAACAGCTCGATTCCTTCTCTTCAAAGACATGTATGTACGCAGAGAACAATTTTCTCTAACTCTTGCATATGCAGTCACCATTCATAAATCCCAAGGTCTTACCCTAGACAAAGCATTGATAGATATTGGTAACACAGTCTTTAAAGAAGGCATGAGCTACGTAGCACTATCACGCTTACGTACCCTTGAGGGTCTATTTCTAATCAACTTTGATGCAAGTAAAGTAAACACTGATATTCCTTGCATTTTAGAATACAATAGACTACGTTCACTATACACCCCCCATCTAAAAACATATCCTGTTCCACAAAAAGGAAAACGTTGTAAAAGAAAACTAATTCAAACAGAAATGCAACAGGATCTGACTGCAAATCCTCCAAAGAGTAAAAGAAGCTAATACTTCATCAATTACCACAACCAAAGAACTACTCAAAGTAACTCAGGTACTTCTTCAAAGAGGCAACACTAACTCCGAAAAAATGACTCTGACACAGAACTATCTGGTCCATTCAAATTTTCAAATGTAACTGGTGTAAATTGCTACGCAAATGTAGCAATGAATATTCTATTTCAATTGCCACCAATTGTTGACAACATTTATTTACACAGTACAGACCAATTGTGTTTGCAAATGTTAGTCCTTCATAGAAACGCAACAAACAATCCTGACAACACGTATAGTGTTCATGGAATAAGACAAGAATTGGACTACTGTGCTGGAATGGTGAAATTCACTATAAACTCACAAGAAGATCCACAAGAATTTCTAATGTACTTACTGCAAGTACTGGAAAACAAAAAACATACCTATAAATGAAATCTTCCAGATTTCATACATGTGGAAACATACATGCACTCTCTGCAACAATGTGACACAGGAACAAAACCCTAATGCGCGCTTCGTGTATGTATCCATACCTAATTGTGAATCTGTTCCATTTCAGCAACTCGTACAAAATGCGAACCATGGTAGATTATGTACTACCTGCAATTCAGATAATAGCTCCACCTTACTAATACAAACACATAGTAACTACGTAATACTAATGCTTCTATGTTACAATGCAGATGGTACCAAAAACTACTGCAAGCTGACTGGATTCACACATGGTCAAGTATCACTTGGTAAGAAAACCTTCACAACAATAGGTATAATATACCACGCAGGAGCCACAACCAATGCAGGCCACTACACTGCATATATAAAAAAGAAATGCGGATGGTTCGAATGTAATGATAGTACCATTACTCTAAAGCAGAGATTACCAGATAATCTTACAAACGCTTATTTAATCTTCTTAAAACCAAAATTTCTAACTGGCCCAAGATTCTATAACAACCAAGCAGATAAATGAGTAACACTCAATTATAACAAAAAATAGTTAGAATAAGCCAACAGGTATCGAACTGCTTCAAAAATCTGCAACAAGCCAACAGACAGAACATTAGCCAGAACCAACAAGTGAACACTGAAAACAAACAAATAGACTGTAGCATAACAAAAAAAATTATTTTTAATCTAACATGGATTTTTTTTTCCACAGACCCAATGATTTGAAAAGCAAACACAGAAACTGTGCAAAATGCACACTACACTTGTTTGTAAACTAAATAGGAGGGGAAAAAAAGCTGAAATGTCCATTATGCAATGTAATAAGTCTTTATAAAATATATACACTAACACGCTCTTTTCTTTTATCACAGAAATTGAAAAAGAATATTTCCTCCAGTTACCAAACTCATCTAAAAAATATATCGAATCTCAACAAATGAAACAGTAAGTATAATTTCAAACATTTGATAGATATTCAAATTCTATGGGTGTGATCTATGGCTGTGATATGCTGCGGCGGTTGTGGCCAGGGCCTAGAGTCTTGGGTGTATGGCCTACGGCCTGCAGCCATGCACCCAAGACTCTAGGCCCTGGCCACAACCACCACAGCTTATCACACCCATGGTGGCTTATAACTCAGTATCACACCCATAGAATCAAACATTTTAACTGCGGCATATACTCAATTTTAATGTCTGCTGACACCATGCGTGTCCTCAGAACAGTTTCAACTTGCCTGCGCACAGCACGGACGGAAATACTATCCTTAGGACACCCCTCATTTTCAGTAATTACGAACATCGCGGGCATGGCAAATACATCAGTAGCACCTGCCACCTAAACAAATACAGTATTTCACCCATCTCTTACTCCCTAAAACTCCCCAAGCACTCTTACACACCAAAACACTCCCCAAAACTGCATTTCGCCTCGGTTTGCCGCCGCGCTGTCGGCGGATCCAAGATGGCTGGGCGCATCCAAACAATCTGACGCACATCACGCTTCACTCCAGCCAATCAGTGGACACGTTGCTTGACCGCGGACATGACGCGAGCCCATTAGCCAATCGGTGTCCTGCCCGCGGAGCGAACAGGGAAGTGTCTCCGCGGAGCGGACATGGATATCACTAATTTTTTTAGACCTACTTTTTGATCATTTTTAAAAGAAAACTACTGGACTGATTTTCACCAAATTTACAAAAGCACGCTTTCAGGACTAAGCCCCTGCTCCCGCCACAAGTTTGGTGAAAATCCGTCCAGCAGTTTGGGCTGTAGGCGTGCGCAAAGTTTTTCCCCCATTCAGTCTATGGGAAAAAAAGAAGTTTTGGGACTCCCCTATAATTTTCCCCCCCTGGACCAAACCTCACCAAACTTTGCACAAAAATTCAGGGTAGGCCATATACTTTTTTTTTTGCAAAGTTTGGTAAGGATTTGTCCGGGGGATCGAAGTCTAAGCCGCCCAAAACGTGCTCTTCCTATGGAAACAGCAACTTAGCCACAACTACACAGCCACTATCGTGACTGTGTAATTAGTAAATGTTAGAACCTTAAAAATCTTAATTATATTAAATGTTACAATGTTAAAGTTACAATTATATGAAAATACATTCTATGAAAGTTATATTCGATGGTACTGCAATTCAACTAATACATTTCGATGGATAATCATTCTATGAAAATTATTTCGATGGAAAGACTGCATACCATTGCTTCTCAAATCTGAGAAAGGTTGGTTTCACTATTAATATAGGGAGACACTTGGCTTGGACAATGCTTGTTCTCTTCAATAATATATACACTTTAACTTCTTATATATGAAAGGAATGATGCGTTAAAGTAAAGAATAGAACAGTCTTTCTATAGCAATCACAATTAGGCACACGCAACCACTTATGTAGTTTTCTATGTTTAAAGATTGGTATTAAATTGTATTCCCATATGAAAGTGGAGGAGAGAGTTTAGTCCTCCTTTGGGAATCACAATTAGGCACACAACCACTCCTTGATGTAGTTTTCACAAGTTAAAGGTTTCAACAATTATCAAGGTTAGGTTTCCGATAATGGTCTTAACAACATTCACTTTTCCAAATTAGTGACACACGACCACTCCTTTGGACAGTAACAGTCTTTAAAGGATTGAACAATGGATTTAAGCAGTGTTTGCTTTTCACGCAAATAAAAAGGGCTTTCATATTATACGAGAGTGCTACATTTCCACTGTTCGGGTATTACAGCTTCAACAAACAACTTCTACTCGCATCAACCCATATGCGAATGAATAGGGAACTGGATACTTTTGCGGCAATGCTCACAATAGGTATTAGAACGCTGTGCTTCTTTAACACTTGCTCTGCGGGTCGCAGTGCTTCCACGACTTCTGCCACAACTTCTAAGGCTTCTTAGGGACCCACACCCTTCCTCTACGATTGTGTCTCTGGGTCCAGCTGCGTGTTTATGGTGCCCCACTGGCTCCCGAGACCCGCAGTTTAACAGCTGCTCCTCGCCTCGTTCTCCAGCACTTTCACTGCGCTGCAATCAGGCTCACATGGGGAAAGACCGCTCTCCTGCATGCCTTCCGCTGCAAAGCCTCTGCACTTCAGAGTTTGGGGGAACAGGACTCTCCGAGAACAAGCATGTGAAAGCCTCCTGCCGTCTTCCTTCTACTGCTACAACTCACATTCCAGTCACAGTTCAAGCTCCTTCCAATTGCCTCCACGCGAGGGGGCCTTTTATGCCTCCCAGGTTCCTTCAGGTGTGGGCTGTTGGGCTTAATTGCCTGACTACTGCTACAGCATGCCTCTTCCTTGTCCCAGTACTCGTGGGATTATGGGACTTGTAGTCCCCTTCAGTAAAGTTAGCTCTTAACTTCTGAAGTTTGGAAAACAGCCTTCCCAAGTGTGGGTTTACAGGGAAAATCTAACAGGGGAGGGTTTCCCAGTCTTCATGGTCTGTTCCCACCCCCATGCGATCCTCCCACAGTACAACACCCCCAGGGTCAGCATCAGATCGCATATGCATTTCCCTGGCCACATGAGCAGGGTCACAGACCACATTTCTGGTATGGATCATCACTTATTCATCACAGATGGCACCTCAGGATTGCACAGGAAAACAAGGTTCAGCGCAGTGTCCCTTGTACCCTTCCTCTGAGAGGGCTCAGACGATGCGAGAATGGAGAGGTCTCAGAAGATGTCCCGGGAGGCCCAACGCCCTCAGTCTGACGACTGGCTGTCTGGTTCATACTGCGTGCAGGCTCCCCCTTGGGCATAGGCCGGGTTAGAGGACCAGAAGGCCGCCCTCACACAAATATGTGGTGGAGGAGCTTTTGCACCCCTCAGTGCCAGGCCCAGAAGAACCGCAAGATCCCTCAGCAAGGGCATCGGGAGATGTTTTAGCCTCAAGCCTAACACTTGTACTAGGGTCAGAATAACACACTCCCAGCGCAAGAGATTGCTGGGAAGGAATCTTCCTGCTGGTATGCTTTGGTGAATAAGGGGCTTACCTTATCCTGTGACTTGGATGACTTACCGCCAAGTTTTGATGTGTTCTGGCCAGGATCTGCCAAATTGTTCTCTTTCTCCATGCTAGCCTGTTTTTTTAGTGTCCTCTGCATTAGTGCACTGCAAGCTGTGCACGCATCCTATCGGTGATCTACTTACAGGCACTGTAGACTGAGCACATGAGGGTCAGATGCCAGGAAGAAGCGTTGCACAGGGCACAACGTGTGAACCCTCCCATGACAAGACATGCACCGGGGATGGGAGGAACTGGAGGCTGGGAGTAATGGAACGAAATTGGAAAATCGTAAGGGGAGCTGATCGCTGGTAGGTCTGTGTCCATCCGCACGGAAAAAGGGGGCGAGGTGCCAGAGGGCGGTGCTAGCAGGCATACTCGCACCTGCCCCGCGCTATGTTAAATATAATGGGGAAGCTAAATTTTTCGCTGACAAAAGATTCTGCTACCATCCCTGTGCAGGGGAGCCCATACAGGTTGGAGGAAAGGAGACGGGACATAGGAATATCAGCATTAAAGGCACACCTTACAGCACTTTTCAAAATAGCTTGGCTGCAAAATAGAAATGTTGCTATATGTGGCTTTAAAAGATCACAAAACAGTCCAAAACTTCAAAATCTGCCACAGTACCTAGAAAAACTACTCCTTTGCAGAGAAAAATACATGTATATACAAAAACAAAGCTTTACATATTATGTCCTAAAATAATGGAATACCATTCTAAAATGGGAAACCGGCACAGTAGAATGCTCTGCGACATAAAAGGAGAACAGATCTGAAACGTTGCCACGCAACATTTGTGTTGCCGGCAGCAGATGCTTGCACACGTAGTTTTGTCACTGTTGGCGTCCCGCACTTTCCTTCTTCCTGTTCTTGGTCCACATCCGGTCTTCCTCACTCCAGGTGGAGCTTGCAACACAGCTCTCGCCAACCTTGATCATCTCCTAGCTCTGCTCTCTAGCCTCCTGAAGTCTGCTCCCAGCCAGCAGGACTCATCCGATGGTGCCTTCTCGCCAGCACCGGTGGAGAATAGATATCAGGAAAGGAGAAGGGGCCAGTCCTTGTCCATCACTAGTGTGGGGAAAGTTGGTATTGCAGAAGCCAGGATGCCCACGAGCAGACGGACCCATTTCCTTTCCTTGTCTGTTTTAGGCAATGGCGGATCCACCAAGGGTGGACCCAGACCGCTATCCAATGTCGAGAGCCGAGCACTACCCCTCAGGTTCCCTGAGCTCCTATAACCACACGGTAGTTGGGGAACCAGGAGTGCCTGGTATGTCAGGGACACTCAACTGATCCAGTGCCATCCTCGGCTGCAGGATCTTTTCTGAACAGTATGCTCTGTATAAACAATAGATTTAGTTATGGTTAGCCATATGTCAAGTGATAAACACTGCTCAGAGCAATGCAGAACATGTTTTATGCCATTATAAAAAAAATGTATGCGTTACAAAGAACACATCTCACTTATTTTGTTATGTGGCTGCCAAGACATGATATGTAATTTTGAGATGGAATAATGGCAACTAAAACGAGTGTGCCAGGTTAGGCTCCAATAAGACTTCATGTGAAACTTTAAGGAAGTAATTCAGGGGCCAGATCAACATGCCTCATGATCTGTGTCAGGAGAATAATTACATCAGAATTGCTGAACCACAAAGTAGAATATCAGAATTCGTCTGCCACCAATTGCCATCAATATCACATTACCCTTACAACAGAGCAATGGCAACATTTACTCAAAATCTGCCACACAGATAAAAGGCATACTAGGCACTTGTGGTCCCGACATAAATCAAATATCCCCAAACAGAATAGAAGGAGCAACAATTTGCCCAACAAAAAATACTTAACAATGGCCACATAGCAGCTCCCCCATGCTTCCACCCACAACGTTACACTACTACTTTTGAATCTGTGTATTACCGACTGATCGAAAGAGGAAATAACATATTTTAATAAGCACTTACTACTAGGTAGAAAGTAGTGTGCATTACAAAAAAGCTTTATTTTCTATACTTAAAATGATGTCCACCCCACCTAAAAAGTGTCTTTATTGGAAATGTGAATTACTGTTTTACTTCCTGAGAAATCATTTGACCCCAGATAGGGAGTAACATTTGATAGGATCCCTGCTTGTAATCTTGTCATAGGAAGTGAAATGACTGGGCACAATATCTAGCCCATAGTTGTTTTGCCCACCCTTCCTCGCCCCAGCATGGATGAAATTTAACAAGAGCCTCATTGAGGCTCTTTTTTTTGTATTTGGTTTATTCAAACCTTTACAAAACATTAAAAACAAGTAAAATCTGAAAACTTTACAGAAAAAAACAAATTCCAATTCATCATCACCATTAAAAATAAATTAAAACAAAACAAGTATATGCAGTAATCAATACAACCAAGCTTATCAAATAATCACTCCAAGAAAAAAATAAACCCTACCTAAAAAATAAAAATACTAATGTAACTCGAATATAAACAAATATCCAATTCTTAAGACCTCAGCCAACAACCTAACAATGCATCTTAAGGGGTAAAAAAAAAAATAGAAGAAATGTGGCTCTGTATTACAAGTTTAAACTTCTGATAAATCCAGATAATTTTTTTTATTAGCATTAGCTTCAAAAGAAGCTTTTTACCAGTTACAGTTTAAATTCAGAAAAAATTCCATAACAATAAAAGCATATGATACAACCATTACAACCAATTGCTACAAAGAGAAGAAAAAAAAATCCAGATAATGCTAAGCCCTCATGGATAGTTTGAATGTTCAGACACCGTTTCCATGCCAGTAGTTCTTCATATAAAATGGAATTAACATTGAAGGGCTCCAAAAATGTAGCCCTGAGCGGCTGTTATGGCACACATTCCATGACCAGATGTTTTCGAGACTCACAGTTTGCCGAACAAAGCCTACATCTGGCTTTAAAGAAGGCATGAGCTACGTAGCACTATCACGCTTACGTACACTTGAGGGTCTATTTCTAATCAACTTTGATGCAAGTAAAGTAAACACTGATATTCCTTGCATTTTAGAATACAATAGACTACGTTCACTATACACCCCCCATCTAAAAACATATCCTGTTCCACAAAAAGGAAAACGTTGTAAAAGAAAACTAATTCAAACAGAAATGCAACAGGATCTGACTGCAAATCCTCCAAAGAGTAAAAGAAGCTAATACTTCATCAATTACCACAACCAAAGAACTACTCAAAGTAACTCAGGTACTTCTTCAAAGAGGCAACACTAACTCCGAAAAAATGACTCTGACACAGAACTATCTGGTCCATTCAAATTTTCAAATGTAACTGGTGTAAATTGCTACGCAAATGTAGCAATGAATATTCTATTTCAATTGCCACCAATTGTTGACAACATTTATTTACACAGTACAGACCAATTGTGTTTGCAAATGTTAGTCCTTCATAGAAACGCAACAAACAATCCTGACAACACGTATAGTGTTCATGGAATAAGACAAGAATTGGACTACTGTGCTGGAATGGTGAAATTCACTATAAACTCACAAGAAGATCCACAAGAATTTCTAATGTACTTACTGCAAGTACTGGAAAACAAAAAACATACCTATAAATGAAATCTTCCAGATTTCATACATGTGGAAACATACATGCACTCTCTGCAACAATGTGACACAGGAACAAAACCCTAATGCGCGCTTCGTGTATGTATCCATACCTAATTGTGAATCTGTTCCATTTCAGCAACTCGTACAAAATGCGAACCATGGTAGATTATGTACTACCTGCAATTCAGATAATAGCTCCACCTTTCTAATACAAACACATAGTAACTACGTAACACTAATGCTTCTATGTTACAATGCAGATGGTACCAAAAACTACTGCAAGCTGACTGGATTCACACATGGTCAAGTATCACTTGGTAAGAAAACCTTCACAACAATAGGTATAATATACCACGCAGGAGCCACAACCAACGCAGGCCACTACACTGCATATATAAAAAAGAAATGCGGATGGTTCGAATGTAATGATAGTACCATTACTCTAAAGCAGAGATTACCAGATAATCTTACAAACGCTTATTTAATCAACGATCTTCTAGCTAAGATGTCCCTAGTAGGTAGGATATTCCATCTGGCCCTAAGAATAGTACCTCGAAACAATCTATCTGGAAATTGTAGGGTAACTTAAGTGGGTGAGCCTCGGGCTCTATGTTCATGGTTCAAATGGAATAAGGAGGGGTAGGAATGAAATTTGTTGACAGTTTGACACCAATCAAAATCGAATAAGCCACGTTTTACATACATAGGGTTAGAAATCAAATTCTCTATGGACATTCCAATCTCCTCAAGGATGGCTTCCAACCGATCCCTCAAGAGATCAGTGTACAAGAGAAATCTAGGTTTCTACCCATCAGATGGTAAGTGTATTTGGCTTTCCAGTTTTAATTCTGGAGTACAATGATATACAGGCCCACTGTACCCATGCCCACATCGAAACAATGTCCAATTCAAACCTAATTGCGGAAACAGGGATCGCATTTAGCACACCCAAAATTCTTTTCAAAATGCAATCCTCAATTCGCTTCAGTGTTTCGATCACTCTCTCAGATAACAATTCCAGGCCATTAATTAATTTAGGAATAATTTTGCTCTCATAGAAAATTAAAGCAAGTTTCAGGGAGAACTTTCCAAACTTTCGATAGATCCGGACCACTCGAGCCTCCAGCAATATCGCCTTATGTAAAATGGGCTCAATTATTACCTTGGAACCCGTGTATACTGGAAAATTAAACCCCACGTATCGCACTGCCCTAGCCAACTTCAGAGGAGTCTCACCCAACTTACCAATAAAGCCTGAAGTGTTTACCTTCACTTTCCTAAAGGATAAGATTTTTGTTTTAGTAGGACTAATGATTAACCCATTGGCGTTGGCATATGCTTCAAAGTTGTTAAGAGACCGTTGCAGCCCCACCCTACTGTTGTCAAATATTAAAAGGTCATCGGCATATGCACGCCAAATAATTTTATCCTTGCCTATCTTAGGAGCAAGGAGTCCCACCTTAGTTAGCGAAATGGCTACATCAGAAAAGTATTGGTTGAATAGCCAGGGAGCCAATGTACAACCCTGAAAATAATTGCCCTTAGTCATTATGATTGCAGTCAGCAAAGATTTTATTTTTTCATTGCCCCTTCGGTTGTTTACACGTGTTTCGGCCTCTAAAGGGCCTTTGTCAAAACAGAACTTATTTTTGGGCAAATTAAATCATTTTCATGCTCTACCAATCGTTTTACAAATATGATTAGAATATACAATTGGATTTGTAAAGAAATTGAGTATAACCATGAGTCTGCGTCCCTTTCTGTGATAACGCGCTCAGATAATCATTGTCAGAAGCAGTACTGAGACTCGCGAGGGTCTTCCGCGAGTCTTGTGTTTATACATCTGTGTCGCCGTAACAGACTAAGCATCTGTGCGGACACGCTTTGACATAATCACAAAACTCAAACCCATTTAAATACTGTGCGGAAACGTTTTTTGATGAAACCACAAATCTTAAATTCATTTAAATAAATGCAGAGGCTAACGGTTTAGGTAAAGATACATGCATGAAAAGAAAAAGAAGAGGTTGGAATCACTACAACGCTATGCATACAATATACCAAATGGAATAAAGTATAGAATACGGAACCTTAAGTATACTGCTTTCACTTTTTACAGGGATTAACCCGTGATTCATCCGACCGCAATTCGGTAAGCAGGTTTTATTATTCACAACCATGGCACAAGTAAACTGTACCAGATGTTGCTTACAAAGGGGCAATCATTCAGGGTTAAGGGGATTACAAACAAAAACAGTGTTGATACTCGTGGACATAATTATTTGAGCTTATTACACAGGAAGGAGATTGTTATTAGGGATATGGGTATATGTGTTTTAATTCAAAGTAATATTAAATGGCGTAAAAATGAGTATACTGAAGGGAATTATGGTGGGATCATGTATGCGCATACTTAGAATTCCTTATTTTATCTGATTCTTTTTCCCGTTTTTTTTTTGTTTCACTTTGTTTCATGTAATACTCATTACTTTGATGCCATGTACAAAATCAATGGTGACTACAATACCTGATTTTTCCTTTCCTTTTAACTCATGTTTATACTCAATTTCTTTACAAATCCAATTGTATATTCTAATCATATTTGTAAAACGATTGGTAAAGCATGAAAATGATTTAATTTGCCCAAAAATAAAGTTCTGTTTTGACAAAGGCCCATGAGAGGCCGAAACACATGTAAACAACCGAAGGGGCAATGAAAAAATAAAATCTTTGCTGACTGCAATCATAATGACTAAGGGCAACTATTTTCGGAGTCAACTAGATTTCGTGGCACTGCTTAGGTGTGTCCTACTGACTGCATTACAAACCAGGGGGAGTGGGGACTGGTCCTTCCTTGAACCACCACACCAACGCGACACCATACCAATAGGTGGTACATTGGGGTCGCCGGCATAAGAAGCTGTACCCAGAACAAATCCCCAAAATAAACAATGTATAACCCTGTCTAACCCTTTGAAAAGATCCAATTCTCCTTGAAAGATCACCTCCTTGATTTAGACGAACCCGGACCCCACAATTTTCATAAACCATGCCGATTAGCCTCAAGAACCCTGAGGGCAGTCCCCAGTTGGCCAGTTTTTGCCATAGTGTACCCCGAACTACCCGGTCGAATGCCGCACTCAGGTCAATTGAGACCATGTACGTGCAGCCCCCTGATGTCTGCCACGCTGCCTCTTGCATGCACTTAAGGGCAAGCCCGTTAATGTTGGTCGAGTGACCCCTTCTGAAGCCTGTCTCAAATTGATCCAGCAGGCGGTGCATGTGTGCCCACTCCTCAAGATGTGATAGCAGGAAGGACGAAAAGATCTTACAATCCGCATCAATTCGAGAAATCGGTCGATAATTCGATGGATCAGTCCTGCTACCACACTTGAAGAGTGGGTCAACATGAGCTGTATTCAAAGACATTGGGGTCACACCTGAGGAAAGAATGTCATTAAACTCCAGGCGCAAGAGATGGGCCCATATATTTGGGTTATCCTTAAAGGTATCGTTAATAAGGCTGTTCAGTCCAGGGGCCCTTGATCGATTGCACTTAGACATCAGTTTTTGGATGGTTTCTAATTCGACATGGGGATTCCACCTTTCCTCTTTAGTTAAATCCAAAACCAGTGGAGGGTCTGCAGAAGGCTTCCCTAATCTTTCCCCTAAGAACTCAATCCAGTCTTGTTCGGATATTGAGTTTGATTGGCAGATAGTAAAATTGGGGCCCTGTCCATTCACCAAATACCAGAATGGACTCACGTCGGCAGCAATTAGGGTCCCAAGCATCTTTTCTGCATCGCTCTGAAGCATTTCGAACTTAATTGATTTGCAGTAGTTTTTATACAATTGCGTGAGCTTCCCAATTAGCTTCCCACGGGTGACCTCATTGTGGCCAGTACACTGAATCTGTTTCACTGATCTCCGTAGATTCTTTTTTGCAAGTGCCACGTTGGCATTATAACAATGAACATGCCTAACTTGACGATGACTTATGGCTCCACTCCTCAGGGGCAACTCATCAATCATCTGACCAACAAATGATTGGAACACAAGTGCATTCAAGTTTTTGAGTTTCCACTCATAAGTCGAACAATTCAGTGCCTGCTGTATGTTGGAATTCAAGCGATGAATATTCGGTTCGGTCCGTCTGACAGCATTGCACCCTACCTTAGTAGTCAATTGCAACTTTTGCCGACATTTCCTGATGTTAAGAACCCATTTAAATTGCACAGTGAGGATACAGTGGTCACTCCAATCGTTCTTATAAATATGAAATGCCTGGCAAGAGTTCCTTAGAAAAGTGTCAACAAAAATGTAATCAATCAAGGATCAACTATCCCCTCTGTGCCACGTATGCCATACACTCATGTTCCGTAAATCATTGTTTTTTCCCACCAGAGGGAATAGCCCCCCTACCGCCCCAACCCGTAGTCCACTTCTGTCCCATGAACTGCTTCTCTGAGTTACCCACGTGGATCTCTGCCGGTTCCCACAATTGATTGGGATAAGCACAATCTGCATTCAGATCACCCATAACGATAACCCTTCCGTCTGGATGAATTCCCATCCACCACGCGGCAGATCCCATCTACAAACGGATCAACTGGTTCGATTCCTTTATGCCAATAAATATTGAGCAATAAGAGGTTAATCGATCCGTCCACAGACCTACAGTCAACCCCCAAGGCACCAAAAGGCAGGCCCGTAATTACAACCCCACACATTCATACAAGCAGTATTAGAGAAAAGATGGGCATTGCCTTGGGTGTTCCAAGATTTTAAACAAAATAGTACACTCTTCCAAAAATCGCCCAGAGAAGTGTCCTTCTCATGGAACCAATTTTTGCCATAGTGAAGAGATGATTGATGCCCAATCCATTTCATTCGGCACTCCACTCTGGGCCGATTTGTCGGGAATAGCTATAACCTTAGGTGGATTAACAATAGGGTGGATCGCCCTAATCGGATGCATTCCAATACTCGGTTCATTGATCTGAGAGATTTCAAAACCCAATCCTGCCAACGCTTCACTTTGATTAAGTATAAGTTCTCTTACCAGGACAGAAGAACAAGTTACTTTCTTACCTGGCAACGTTCTTTCGATGGGATGTTCCTCTGACGTATTCCACATCTATGACTGGTAATCATCAAAGCTGTGCTGCTTTGGAAAATTTTTGGCATCTGCGTCCTGTGTCGATGACATCGATACGCTCCCTCGAGGGCCTCCGTCGAGCTGACGTCACCGGATGTTATAAGTAGGACGCACGACGCCCGTAGCCTCAGTGGTAGTTTTTTCCCCAGAACGTGTGCCACCAATCTTCTGCCAGCATGACTACAAAAAGCCCTGGTGAAAAGTAAGCTGCAATCGCATAAGAAATTCTGTAGAGGGGCAGGTCGGAGGGTGCGATGTAGAATACGTCGGAGGAACATCCCATCGAAATAACTTTAACAGGTAAGAAAGTAACTTGTTCTTCGAAGGGATTGCGTCCTCCGACGTATTCCACATCTATGACAGACTCCCAAAGCAGTACCAAAGTATGGAGGTCGGAAAAGAATTTAGAATTTTAGAATGCCCAATTAAATTGCAGAATAGAGGACCGCCTTGCCAAAGGCCACATCTTGCCCATGGATAGAATCCAGGGAGTAGCGTTTTACAAAAGTATGGACAGAGGCCCATGTGGCTGCTTCACAAATATTACGAATGGGACCACCCCTCTGCAGAGCCGTAGAGGCAGCCACACCCCTAGTAGAATGGGTCCGTAAGCCTACCGGAGGGTCCTTACCGCCAAACGGTAACATTCAGAGATTGTCAAGATAATCCATCTAGACAAAGTATGCTTAGTAACAGCTTGTCCCAAACGCCTTCCAGCGTATCCTACAAGAGCTGATAGTCCACTCTGACCCGGGACATGCGTGAGATGTAGAAACTGAAAGCTCTCCTAGGATCCAACCTGGATGCGGAGGAGGATAGAACGCCGGAAGAATGACCTTTTGGCACAAATGAAATTACGACACAACCTTCGGAAGAAAAGAAGGCCAAACTCTAAGGACAACCCTGTCCTTATGGAACACTGTGAAAGGTGGCTTAGCGGATAGTGCCTGCACCTCACGCACTCTGCGAGCGGAAGTAACCGCAACTAAAAATACATTTTTAAAGGTCAACAGTCTCAAAGGACAAGAATGTAAGGGCTCAAACGGAGCTCCCATCAGGAACTTTAACACTAAGTTCAAATCCCAACCAGGCACCTGGAAAGGTGAAGGTGGAGGTGGAAACACATTAGTGAGCCCTTTAAGAAACTGAGAAATCAAAAGGAATCTTAAAATAAGAACACTCCTCAGACGAGCGCTTAAATATAGACAGTGCCGCCAGTAACCCTTAATGGTACCAACTTGCAGGCCCTTGTGGGATAACGAAAACAAAAAAAAGCAGAACCACAGGAATGTCACATGAAAAAGGATCCACATTCTTAATCCTGTACCAGTCGCAGAACTTTCTCCAATGACAACGGTACAGGGACTTTGTTGCGGGCCTTCTGGCCGAGACCAACACCTCCATCACGTCTTCAGGGAGGCCCCAATCCTTATATCCCAACCTTTCAGAAACCAAGCAGGAAGGTTGAAAGACTTGACCTCTGGATGGAGAACCTGACCCCCCTCCCGTGAGAGCAGATCTTGGTAGGGAAGACGGCGTGGAGGGCAGATGGACATGTCGAGAAGGTCCGGGTACCACGCTCTCCCGGCCCATGCCGAAGCAATGAGGATCATTCGGGAACCGAACCTCCGTAACCTCCGCAACACTTGCGGAATGACGGGGACTGGAGGGAACGCGTACAGCAGTGGAAAGCACCACTCCACTACGAACGCGTCCCCTAAGGCTACTCATAGAGGAAATTCCCGCAAGCAGAATCTGTCGCACTTCCGGTTGACACTGGTGGTGAAGAGATCCACGTGTGGGGTCCCCCAAAGGTCGAAGATCTCCAAGAGAACTTCTTGAGCCAGCTCCCACTCGTGAGAGACCGTGCTATGCCTGCTCAGAGCGTCCGCCGCCTCGTTTTCGTCTCCGGTCAGATGAACTGCCGAGATCGAAATTTCCTGCTGGATGGCCCAGAACCAGAACTGCATCGCCTCTGCACAGAGGGAGTGACTCTTCCCTTCCCCACCCTCTTTTTGTTGAGGTAGTGCATGGCCAACATGTTGTCTGTCAGAATCAGGACATTCTTCCCCCGCACAGTCGACACAAAAGCCATCAGGGCTAGCCTGACGTCCCACAGCTCCTACAGACTGATATGGAGTCTGGACCCCGGCGGAGACCAACGACCGCTGACTGTCAACTCGTTGGCATGTGCTCCCCATCCCATGAGGGATGCGTCCGACACGATCGTTACCTCCGGCCAGGGTAGCCAAAATGGAGCCCCCTTGAACAAATTGCCTCCTACGGCCCACCACAGAAGATCCTGGGCGACCGAGGGCGGCATCTGAACGGGATATCGACCACCGCATCTTCAGAGCCCACTGCAGAGATCTCATCCGCAGCTTGGCCTCTGGCACCAGGAGAATGCAGGATGCCATGAGGCCGAGCAACCTCAAGAACTTGAACGGCGGGAGACTCTGGGCATGTTGAAACTTGTTCACCATCTGCAGAATGTGATGAGCCCTCAGCTGGGGAGGGAAACACTGCCCCAGGGATGTGTCTAGCACTGCTCCGATGTACTGGAGCCGCTGGGTAGGTGTCAAGTGGGAATTCTTTAAGTTGCGGGAGAAGCCCAGCTTGTGAAGGGAGTGGCAGGTGACTGACAGATGATCCAGGACTACCTCGGGAGAGCGCGCCCTGATCAACCAATCGTCCAAGTAGGGGTAGACGTGAATCCCCCCTTTCCTGAGATACGCTGCCACCACCACCATGAGCTTGGTGAAGACCCTCGGGGCGTAGGTCAATCCGAAAGGCAGGACCCGAAACTGAAAGTGCGAGTCACCAACCGCGAACCTCAGGTACTACTTCTGCTTGGGATGGATCGGCACATGAAAGTAAGCGTCCTTGAGGTCGAGAGACACCAACCCGTGCTGAAGTTGAAGGGCCTGGAGGACCTGAGAGGGAGAGTAACCATCTTGAACTTGTCTTTCCTGAGGAGCTTGTTCAAAACACGCAAGTCCATGATGGGTCTCAATCCCCCGTCCTTTTTCGGGATCACAAAATATGGGGAATACCATCCCTTGTTCCTCTCCGCTACAGGCACCAGTTCTATGGCACCTTTCTCCAGCAGGGATTTGATCTCCTGCGCGAGGAGCGGATCCGGACTCTTCAAAGAGAGTTTCCCCGGTGGATTATCCTGAGGCCTCTGCCGGAAAGGAAGACAGTAGCCGTGGGCTATGATCTCCACAACCCACACATCTGAAGTAATGAGACGCCATTCTTCAAGATGCTGCACCAGCCTTCCCCCAACCGGCGAACCATGGAACATGGCCTCATGACTGAGCTGTAGCGGCTGCGGCAGTGCCTGAGGTCAAAGAGGCAACGGCTCAAGCGGCTTTGGCACCTCGAGTACCCTGTTGTCCACCTCTGATACTCCTACGTTGGCCCCTTTGACTGGCAGCTCCCCTCGACCTACCAAAGGTAGAGTAGTATCGAAAGGAACCTCCCCTCCATTGCTGTCGCTTAGGACGGAAAGGCGGAGGTTGGTGAACTACAGCGCTCAACGACTTCACTGCAGCTTTGGAGGTGTGCAACCTCTCAAGGATCTCGTCAGCCTTGCTGCCAAAAAGATGTTCACCATCAAAGGGCATGTTGAGAAGCCGGGCTTGTACATCAGGAGCAAACCCCGACTTCCGCAACCATGCAAATCTGCGCATCACGGTGCTCACCGCCATGGACCGGCTGACACAGTCTGCCACGTCCAGACCCGATTGAACGGATTCACACATGGCATCCTTGCCATCCTGAACAAGGGCAAGAAAACCATCCCGTTCCTCCCCTTCGGGAATATGTTCAGCCGCCAAAGATACACAATTCCACAGAGTGTGAGTGAAACGTGCTAAGGCACACACAGAGTTGGCTGCCTTCAAAGCCATACCCCCTGAAGAAAATACTTTCTCCGCCCAACCTTCAAAACGTTTGTCGTCCCTATCAGGAGGGATGGTAGGGTACGAGACCGTAGCCGCCTGCACCACCAAACTTCCCGGAGTAGGGTGCGCTGACCAGTAGCAGGGGTCGCCACTGGCTGGACGGTACTTTTTCGGCAACGATTTACCCACTGCCGGGAGACTCTCCGGAGCAGTGCAAGCCGCCGCCACCCTTCTTCGCAAGGCCATATGAAATGGCAGTACCGGGTCAGTTGGTGGACCTTGGTCCAAGATATCTGTCAGGTCATCCTGCCGAAAATACACTGGTGGCGCAGACCACCCCAGTACTCCGTCACCCTCGACATGAGACGCCGGTATGAAGACTCGGCATGCGTGCCAGGCTCAGGCCTATCGAACTCAACCTCCGGAGAGGTGTCCAGACCACTGGCGTCATGCAAAGACTGACGCAGGTCTTCCATCTGGCTATAACCAGACAATAGTTCGTCAGGAACCTCATAAGGAACCAAACCTTCATCAGACCCTTCATCCACCTCAGAGATGCAATCCAAGGGCTGTAATAAATCTGAGATGAGGGCACCGAAAAAGGTTCAAATATAGGCCTCACTGACTTCCTTAGGGCCTTCCTCAGAGTTTCCACCGATGCACGGGGTACCTCCGGTAAAGCCTCCACAAAAGGAGGAGTCTAGGGCGTCGACGTCGAACGAGGTGCCGACGGCTTCGACACAGGCCTCGAGGCCGGAGCCCCGAGCATGTCCTTCGACGGCCTCGGCACCGATGGCGTTGACGACTTCCTCAGAGGCTGAGCCTCGAGAGAGTCCCTCGCAGGCTCCGACGGTCTTGAGGGAGTCGAGGACCGGGTCCTGGAGCGGGCATGGCTAGAACAATCCACCTTGTCCGATCGTGACTTCAATGGCTCCCGATGATTGTGCCGACCGCCCGAGCCCAAAAGCGTGCAAGCGGTGGACTTCCTTGCTGGCTTCTCTCGAAGGCGCGGACGGAACAGAGCCCTGCTCTACTTGCGTAAGGCGTCCCATTCCACAGGAGATGAATGCTTAATGCTTGTTGGGACAAGCTACCATCTGGCGGAGTCCTCGGACGAGGAAGGCGACCAGTGATGGCGCTTCCGCGAGTGCCTACAAGAGGCAGAGGAATGGCGGGAACCACTCCGAGACCGAGACCCCCTGGACTTATGCCAACGCAGAGAGTCGCCCCTCGAATCATCAGTCGAAAGCCCATCGGATCTCGATTTACGGGGTTTGGAAACCCTACCGACCGTCAACTTATTCTTCCGCTCCCGCAAGGCCTTCGACGTCAAAGACTGGCAATCGTCACAGTCATCGGTGGCGTGGTCCTCGCCCAGGCACCACAGGCAGATGTCATGCGGGTCCGTTAGCGACACCTTGGAACCGCAGCTGCTGCACTTCTTGAAGGCCGACCGCGGGGTAGAAGAAGTGGAAGACATGATTCACAATACCAAGAACAAAGAACCGATACAATCAAGAGAAGAACCGAGGCGCGCCGAGATCTCCGAAGCAAACATGTTCGTGGAAAAAACGGAACTGAGGCTACAGGCGTCGTGCGTCCTACTTATAACATCCGGTGACGTCTGCTCGATGGAGGCCCTGTCATGACCCTTGCCCCTGGCCCTCACTGGCAAGTCTGCCTTCCAGTTAGGGCCAGGTCAAAGGCCTTAAAACCTCATCCAAGACTCTCGGAGTCAGTCCTTAGAATGGGACCATTTACTTGCGACTGTTTAACTTGGGAGGGGGGGGGGGGTTCAGCCAACATGGAGGCACACACATAGCTCAGTTACAAGGAACTGAGCTATGGGGTCTAGTCTTTTGGGTGTGGCAGGCCTGGGACTATTTTACCTGGACTACTTTACCTGAGACTATTTAAACCACACCCAAACAGCAGAACATGCTTTGCGTTCTTGTGCTGTGGGCAGCGTAACGCTCACTGTGTCCAGATCTTTGATGCCAGCTTACCTGAAACCAAGGACCTGCAGAGAGAAAGAACCCTACGAAACTTACCCGGAACAGTATCCTGTCTTCAATCCATCGCTGACTTCAGTTCTACTCACCTGAAGGTACGAACTCCATCATCCGGCACCGCATGCATCCTGGAATACCATAACCTGGAAAGAGGAGAAAGAAAGACAGCATTAGTAAGCGTTTACTCACGTTTCCTCCCGAATGAAGAAACCCCCCCACAATTCTTCCCTGGGTAGTCATCTCCTGGTCAGTATCATTGCTGGAACATTATGGCGCTCGGCGAGGAACATCGCAACCTACAAGGAGAGAAAAGACACAGGTTAGCAATATAAAAGGCGAAACAGCGCCGCGCATCGTGCATTACTCACCGGACAGCATCGCGCACACCGCGCTTTCGCCTACCGGCCCATGCTCATCTTCAAACTGCATTACAACACCAAAATACCTTTCCATACCTAAAAGGAAAGAAGCAAGACATTCGAACTAAGAGGAACATAAGAACTGCATATAAAGACTGTAAAGCAGCAAACCTACAGAGTCGCAGTGGGCCTGGATTCCCACAGGGGGGCTTGCACCAGTGAAGTAACTTGGTCGCTGCTCGCCCCCACATCTACGTGCCCCTGCCACGAGGAGCAGGACGGAGAATCCACCTTTTACAATATTAAGGTGAGGAGAAGGCCCAAGGGGGAGGAAGGAGTTGAGGCCAAGTGAGGTGGGAAAACAAAGACAATCTGGTATTGAATCCAGCTCTCCTATATTGCAGACCCATCTTTAACCAGAGGCCTTACCAGGGGACCGGGAGAGGGTTCGGGAGTGCAAATCATCCAACCAGGGCTGGGTGGCGTTCCCGTGGATAGCAGGTGAGCGTAACAGAACGCAAAGCCTCAATAATATTATCCACCTGGGCGTCATGGAGACTTCAGAGACTGACCAGTTAGTTCAGTTAGGACAATTACGCGCTGAAGTACAATCAGCCAGTCAAGAAACCAACGCTCTTAGGAGGGATTTGATTGTTACTAAGGATCGTACCGTCGAAATAAGTAGACAATTGCTCCAATCGCAGGCAGGGGCTTTTCCTAACGACCAAGCGCGGGTTGCTTTCGTCTTGTCATATCTGAGTGGCAGTGCTGCGGATTGGTCGGTACCATTGGTAAGTCAGGATAACCCGTTGTTACATGACTTCGGGGGTTTCCAGAAGGAAATGCAAAAACTCTTTGCTCGTCATACCCAAGGCCAAGCATTAGACAATGAACTTTTGTCACTCCGTCAAGGAAGTCAAGATTTGCTTACATATATAGCAACATTTAACAGACTAGTCGCTGAAGCTGGGTGGCCTGAGGAAAAAAGGACCACACTATTTCATCGGGGTCCACGAGGGGAACTAAAGGATGTGCTTGCTCAAGTGGTTAACCCACCTATAGACTGTGGAGAATTCATCAACCTTGTGGTGCAATTAGATCACAGATTACAAGACCGAAAACCGGACCGGATAAGGTTAGACACTCGAGCTGTGCATGTCCGGTCAAAGGATAATGTTCCACGTACATTACAAAACATGGTAGAACCCATGCAAATCAGAGGTGTACGGGCCCCTTTAACTAAAACTGAAAGAGACAAGAGAAGGCAACAGCAATTATGCTTATATTGCGGAAAATCAGGCCACTTCCTCAAAGAATGTCCAGTGAAAACACCAAGGAGAACTGTTGGAGCCACAGAGAAGGAAGATAATAACAAGGAGTCGGAAAACTCCCAAGCCCGGCAAACGTATAGGTCCGCTTGTCGAGCGAGAAGGATGAGACACAGACCTCACACTTTGCATTACCAGTAATTTTGATCAATCACCAATAACCTGTGGAAGCATACATAGACAGCAGAGCAGTTGGGAATTATGTAGACCAAGATCTGGCAGCAGATTTGGGGCTTCCCTTATGCTCTAAGTCGACTACTGAAAAAGTTACTACTGTTGATGGGACAGAAATAGCTTCCGGACCAGCAATCCAATGTACAGCAGCACGAACCCTACTGTGCCAGGATGGACACTGAGGATCTATTGCATTCGATCTCATTACAGCTCCTCAGTTTCGACTAATCTTAGGGATGCCATGGTTGGTAGCTCACAACCCTCTAATAGATTGGTGTGCCAAGAAGTTGGCCTTTTCCGATGATTGTGCTTGCACCTGTTATTACCAAGAAAAGGGGAAAACAGACTTATGTACATCTGCTACTCCCAGTACTGCGGCGATTGTACTAGGTGTGACTAGTACTCTACCAAACGAATAACAAGATTTTCAAGACGTGTTCCAGAAAGAATAAGCCAATACTCTACCACCGCACAGGCCCAACGATTGTCAGATCGACCTCATACCTGGTGCGCAAATTCCTTGTGGTCGAATCTATGCACTTACTGAACCAGAAAACCTCCATTTGAAATCTTATCTTGATCAGTACCTGGCAAATGGATTTATCTGCCCATCTAAATCACCGGCAGCCAGTCCCTTATTCTTCGTACCAAAGGAAGGATGGAGATTTGAAGACTTGCATCGACTATCGCGCATTAAACCAGATCACAGTAAAAAACCGTTATCCACTGCCCCTTAGTTCCGAATTATTGGATCAAGTCAAAGACGCCCAAACCTATACCAAACTGGACCTTAGGGGGGGCGTACCATCTTGTTCGAGTGAAGAAAGGAGACAAATGGAAAACCGCCTTTCGTACCAAATACGACTTGTATGAATACCAGGTAATGCCTTTTGGACTTTGTAACGCTCCTGCTGCATCCCAGTACTTTATGAATTATGTTTTGCGGGAGTTAATCGACGTTTGCACCCTGGTTTACATTGATGACATCTTAGTGTATTCTGCTACAAAAGAAGACCAAGTCAGGCATGTTCGCTCCGTCCTTATTAAACTCTGCCAACATAAACTGTATGCTAAACTCGAAAAATGCTCTTTTCAGGTCACCGAAGTGGAGTTCCTCGGTTTTATCCTCACACCAAAAGTTATCAGAATGGATAGGGACAAGGTAGATGCCATTCTTAACTGGCCGTCACCAACTTCATTTAAAGGAATTCAGAGTATGTTGGGCTTTGCAAACCTTTACCGCCGATTCATCCCAGATTTTTCCCAAATAGTGTATCCAATTACATCACTTTAGAGAAAAAAACAATAAAAAGTTCCATTGGACCGAAGAAGCAGAGAAGGCATTTCAAGAACTTAAGAAAAAATTCACTTCTGCTGCAGTTCTACAGCATCCTCGCCCAGACCTCCATTATATAGTTGAAACAGATGCCTCTAGCATGGCTATGGGAGCTGTTCTCTCACAAAGGGACCCAGGAACTGGCCCGTTACATCCTGTGGCCTTCTGGTCACGAAAGTTCTCACCTCCCGAACTCAACTATGCTATCACAGAAAAAGAACTCTTGGCTATAAAAATCAGCTTTCAAGGCATGGGACACTATCTCCTTGGTGCCAGACATACTGTCACGGTCATAACTTATCATCAAAACCTGCAATACCTAAAAACAGCAAAGGCTCAATCATCCCGTCGACTGCGGTGGGCTCTTTTCTTCGCTGAATATGACTATGTGATCACCTACTGGCCAGGAGTCCGAAACGGAAAGGCTGACCCCTTGTCCCGCATGGGTGTTGATGAAAAGGTATACATAACTCCAGATCCAGTAGCCATCATTCCAGAAGACAAACTCCTCGGTCTTACGACAACGTTGACACAGGGTGAACTCCAAAACAAGATCCAACTCTTAATGGATCCCACTTTCTCACAAGAGTGGTGTACTAAAGGAGAACATTACACCATTAAAGACCAGTTATCATATTTTAGGAACCGTCTATACTTGCCAAGTAAAGATTTACAAGAGCAGGTTATTTCGGGTTATCACGACTCCCTGATTGAAGGTCATCCTGGAATTGCCAAAACTCTAGCCAAAGTAAAACGAAACTATTGGTGGCCCACATGGCGTAAAGACATCAGACAATTTATTCAATCTTGCAGTGTGTGTGCACAAAACAAGTCCCAAAAGCAGAAACCAGCTGGTCTTCTCCAACCATTGGAAATTCCTCCCGCACCATGGCACACGCTGTCCCTTGATTTCATTACAGATCTACCTCCCAGTCAAGGATTCAACACCATCTTAGTAGTTGTAGACTTGTTCTCTAAAATGGCACACTTTATTCCTTTTAAGGGTCTTCCAAATGCATCCAATTTACCAAAAGTATTCCTGCAGGAAATCGTACGGCTACATGGCTTTCCATCGGTCTTGATCTCAGATCGAGGTAGTCAGTTCGTATCCAACTTCTGGAGGAAATGCTATTCACTGGCCCAAATTGACATTCAACTATCTACAAGTCACCATTCTCAAACAGATGGCCAAACAGAAAGAACAAACCAAACCCTCGAGCAATACTTGCGTTGCATGTTACATCCAGTGGAAAGAAATTGGAAGGGCTTGTAATGGATAGCTGAATATGCCTATAATAATTCATTACACACCAGCACTGGACAAACCCCTTTCTACACTATATATGGTAGACATCCACTTGCATCAGAATTGGATCTCCCAACCCCTTTGGAAATGCCAGCGGTTAAAACCCTACATACGGCTATTTCCCAGGCCTTCAAAGAAGCAGCAGAACATTTACACCAAGTCAAGAACAGAAAAAAGAAATTTGCTGATCAACATCGTAGTAAAGGCCCGACTATCAAATTGGAGACACGGTCTGGTTAGCATCAAAATATGTGCCCGTAAAAGGGACTCAGACCTTTCGTCCCCGATATCTGGGACCTTATTCTAGTGAATCCATAATAAATCCAGTGGCAGTTAAATTAGCCCTACCACCCACTATGCAGATTCATCCTGTGTTTCACATATCACTCCTGAAACCGGTACAACCCGGTACTCGGGTTACAATACCACCAAAAACAGTATTAGTTGACGGAGAACCAGAGTTTGAAGTAAAGGATATCCTAGACTCAAAATACACCAGATCCAAATTATACTACTTAGTTGATTGGAAGGGATACGGCCCTCAAAACAGATCATGGGAACCTAGTGAATACATCCATGCACCTTGCTTAATTAAAAAGTTTCATCAGAATTACCCAGCCAAACCAGGTCCAGGCAGAAGTGCCAGGGTAAGAGGGGCCTTGGGGGGGGAGGGGGAAGTGCTGTCATGACCCTAGCCCCAGGCCCTCACTGGCAAGTCAGCCTTCCAGTTAGGGCCAGGTCAAAGGCCTTAAAACCCCATCCAAGACTCTCTTGGAGTCAGTCCTTGCGCCTTTGGCGCCAGACTCATAACCATCATGAAGACTGACATTAGAATGGGACTATTTACTTGGGGGGGGGGGGGGGGTCAGCCAACATGGAGGCACACACATAGCTCAGCTACAAGGAACTGAGTTATGCGGTCTAGTCTTTTGGGTGTGGCAAGCCTGGGACTACTTTACCTGGACTACTTTGGGTGTGGCAGGCCTGGGACTATTTTACCTGGACTACTTAAACCACACCCAAACAGCAGAACATGCTTTGTGTTACTCTCCTGTGGGCAGCGTAACGCTCACCGTGTCCAGTTCTTTGATGCCAGCTTACCTGAAACCAAGGACCTGCAGAGAGAAAGAACCCTACGAAACTTACCTGGAACAGTATCCTGTCTTCAATCCATCGCTGACTTCAGTTCCACTCACCTGAAGGTACAAACTCCATCATCCGGCACCGCATGCATCCTGGAATACCATAACCTGGAAAGAGGAGAAAGAAAGACAGCATTAGTAAGCGTTTACTCACGTTTCCTCCCGAATGAAGAAAGCCACACAATTCTTACCTGGGTAGTCATCTGCTGGTCAGTATCATTGCTGGAACATTACGGCGCTCGGCGAGGAACACCGCAACCTCCAAGGAGAGAAAAGACACAGGTTAGGCAAAACAGCGCCGCGCATCGCACATTACTCACCGGACAGCATCGCGCACACCGCGCTTTCGCCTACCGGCCCATGCTCATCTTCAAACTGCATGACAACACCATAATACCTTTCCATACCTAAAAGGAAAGAAGCAAGACATTATTCGAACTAAGAGGAACATAAGAACTGCATATAAAGACTGTAAAGCAGCAAACCTACAGAGTCACAGCAGGCCTGGATTCCCACAGGGGTGCTTGCACCAGTGAAGTAACTTGGTCGCTGCTCGCCCCCCACATCTACGCGCCCCTGCCACAAGGAGCAGGACGGAGAATACACCTTTTACAGTATTAAGGTGAGAAGGCCCAAGGGGGAGGAAGGAGTTGAGGCCAAGGGAGGTGGGAAAACAAAGAATCTGGTATTGAATCCAGCTCTCCTATATTGCAGACCCATCTTTAACCAGAGGCCTTAGCAAGGGACCAGTGTAACGCTCACCTGATTCTCGCAGAGGCGCCGGTCTTGACTGGGCGACTACCGTATCTTCAAAGGTGATGTGTAGCACCCGGTTGGCTCTTTGGGCTGGACCTCTGTGCACTGTATGCCTGACGTGTAGAGTAAGATGTCTGCAGATAGAAAATATGGGGTTAATGAACTGGGGTTATTGGGGTGTCCCTATCTCTTTCCTCTTCTCCTCTCCTGTAGACCCCCAAAGGTTAACGCTCTCACCTTAGGTAAGTGAATGCCGAGCTCTCCATCTGCCTCGGGGCAGGGTGCTGTAACCAGTTTCTTCACTGGATAGGTAGCGCAGGCCTCTTGACTTCAGAGGACTGCTGTCCGTCGTTTACTGCACGAACGGTAAGTTTCGAGTCATTCAAATGTCTTTAAAGTCTTTAGTAATGATGTCTCTTGTTTTGCAGGGTTCCGGCGATGGCGGATGACGGGCTGAAGTGAGTTGAAGATGGAGCCCGTGTGATGAATAGAAGCGCCTGGAAGCACGTAAGTAAGCGCTTGTTGCCTGCTTCACTATGCGCTCTAACTGTCTTTTTATTTTGCAGGTACGAGTTCGGAGCGGCTGCAGGGTGCCGGAATACCCACTGGATTAGATGTGGAAAGGAGTAATGGCACGTGAGTATTAAAGTTCCCCAATGTCTTTAAACGCACCTTGTTTTGTCTTTCAGATGCGGGATGCAGCGCCGAAGGCCTCCGGAGCGTACGAAGAGTAGGTAAGCCTTTGCCTTTCAGATGCCGGAATGCTAACCTGTTCTTTCTTGTCTTTATAGGTGTTGCTGAAGACTGGATTCAGGATGGTAAGCCTTTGCCTTTCAGATGCCGGAATGCTAACCTGTTCTTTCTTGTCTTTATAGGTGTTGCTGAAGACTGGATTCAGGATGGTAAGCCTTTTTCCTTAGGCCCAGGACCGGATGCAGAAGACACGATGAGCGTTCTGCTGCAGAGGTTGCAGAATAACGCAAAGCAAGATTCATCCACCGGGTGTGGTTTAAATAGCCTCCTGTAGTGCTTAGGTGTCTCCTTCCACAGCCACGCCTAAGTAAGAAAAGAGTTCCTGGTAAGAAAAGAGTTCCTGCCTTCCAGAAGAGTTCCAGTGTTCTGAATCTAGGGAGTGGCTCCAGCCCCACCCAACAGGAAAAGTAGTTCCAAACAGAAGAGGATCAGAGGCTCAACTGGCAGGCAAGTAAGCAGCATGGTCTGCTGAAGGTAAGTCCACCCAAGCATTATGAGCCCGGCGCTTCCAGCGCTGGGACTGGGCATATTTATGAGCCTGGTGCCACTGGCGCCAGGACTGGGTCCAAAAGGTCCCAATTGGGACTGGTTGGCACTCGGAACCTGGGTTATGGATCTGCTTCCAAGGGAGTTGGGAAAACCCTGACCTTTTGGAAGCAGAGATCATGACAGTACCCCCCCTCAAGGCCCCTCCCAAACCGGGCTTCTCTGGGGGTTTTGGCTTGTCAGGAAATGTTCGGTGAAATCTTTTGATTAGGCGAGGAGCGTGGACATATTCAGCAGGTTCCCAGGATCTCTCTTGGGGGCCGTAGCCTTTCCAGTCAATTAGGTAGAATAGTTTAGATTTGGAGATCTTGGAGTCCAGAATGCTTTTGACTTCAAACTCGAGTTCTCCATCCACTAGGATAGGTTTTGGAGATTTGGTTAGTCGGGTTTGAGGTTGCACGGGTTTTAATAGAGAGACGTGGAAGACCGGATGTATCTTCATGTGCGGGGGCAAGTCCAACTTGACCGCTACTGGGTTTACTATGGTAGTGATGGAATAGGGACCAAGGTATCTTGGGTTGAATGTGCGTGGCCCTTTTAGAGATAGATATTTGGTGGATAACCAGACTTGATCCCCTACTTGATAGTGAGGGGCTTCCTTCCGATGTTGATCTGCTCCTTTCTTGTATTGTTCTTTAGCCCTTTGAAGGTGAGAAACAGCTTCCTTAAAGGCTTGGGTGATTGTAGAATGCAGGTAGTCTACTGCTGGTGTTTCAAGATCTTGGAGGGGATCCAACTCCGAGGTTCGAGGGTGACTGCCGTACAAAAGAAAAAACGGGGTTTTCCCAGTTCCCGAATGGACAGAGTTATTGTAGGCATACTCGGCTATCCAAAGGATATCTTTCCAAGTTTTTTCAGTTTGTTGCAGCATGCAGCGTAAATACTGTTCCAGAGTTTGATTGGTCCTCTCGGTTTGTCCGTCGGTCTGAGGGTGGTGACTGGTCGATAGTCTCACATCAATTTGAGCCGACCGACAGCAACTTCGCCAAAAATGAGAAATAAATTGACTACCTCGATCCGAAATTAGAACCGAAGGAAAACCGTGCAGTCGGACGATGTTTTCGAGAAATTCTCGGGCCAGAGTTGCTGCTGTTGGCAAGCCTTTGAGCGGAATGAAATGCGCCATCTTGGAGAATAAGTCCACGATTACTAGAATCGTATTGTATCCGGAGCATGGAGGTAGATCGGTGATGAAGTCCATAGAAAGCGTATGCCAAGGGCGAGGTGGGATGTCAATAGGGCGTAAGAGGCCTGCTGGTCTTTCCTTTTGACTCTTGTTTTGGGCGCATACTCCACAGGACATTATAAAGTCTCTGATATCTTTTTTCCAAGACGGCCACCAGAAGTAGCGCTTGATCTTTTCTGAGGTCTTGGCTATACCGGGATGACCTTCCATTAAAGAGTCGTGATAACAAGAGATTACTTTTTTCTGTAAATCTGTGCTGGGTAGGTATAATCGTTCTTGGAAATACAATAAGTTGTCCTTTACTGCAAAGTCCTTTCCCTGCAGATGCCAATTCTGTATGTCTGCTGGAGTTACAAGTTGCCTGGCTTTATCCTTAACTTCCTCTATGGATTCTGTGGCGATTACACCCAGAATTCTTTGTTCGGGAATGATTGGTACAGGTTTAGGGTTGACCAAGTGTTCTTCCACTCCCATCCGAGAAAGGGCATCGGCTTTACCGTTCTTTGTACCAGGTCGATAGGTAATTATGAAGTCAAACTCGGCAAAGAATAATGCCCAACGGAGTTGTCTAGAGGATTGGGCTTTTGCGGTCTTCAAATATTGCAGGTTTCGGTGATCCGTAATCACAGTAACGGTGTGTCGGGCCCCCAGCAGATAATGCCGCCAAGCCTTAAAGGCAGACTTGATAGCCAGAAGTTCCTTGTCAGTAATCGTGTAATTGATTTCAGGAGGCGAGAATTTGCGGGACCAAAATGCCACGGGATGCAACTGATTGGTTACCGGGTCCTTTTGTGATAGAACTGCCCCCATGGCAAGGCTTGAAGCATCAGTTTCCACGATGTAGGGGAGTTCGGGGCGAGGGTGTTTTAAGATTGGTGCAGAGATAAATTTAGTCTTCAAATCCTGGAAAGCTTGTTCCGCCTCGGTAGACCATTCAAAACGTTTGTTTTTCTTTAACAAGGCAGTGATGGGCTGGACTATTCGAGAGAATTCGGGGATAAACCTGCGGTAAAAGTTAGCGAAGCCTAACATGCTTTGCACACCTTTTACGGAGGATGGTGATGGCCATTTGAGAACTGCATCGACCTTCTTTGAATCCATACGCACTCCGCCAGGTGATAATATGAATCCCAAGAATTCAACTTCAGTCACGTTGAAAACACATTTTTCCAACTTAGCGAAATGTTTGTGTTGACGCAATCTTTCGAGGACCATTTTCACGTGTTTCCGATGAAGAATAAACGAGGTTGTCGTCAATGTAAACAACAACACACACATCTATGAGCTCTGAGGACATCGTTCATAAAATATTGAAAGGCGGCCGGGGCATTGCAAAGTCCGAAGGGCATTACCTGATATTCAAATAGCCCATACTTGGTGCGGAAGGCCGTCTTCCATTCATCGCCCTCTTTTACTCGTACCAAGTGGTAAGCTCCTCTAAGATCCAGCTTTGTATATATGCATGCTTTTCTGACTTGGTCCAGGAGTTCAGGGATCAAAGGTAACGGATATCTATTCTTAACGGTGATCTGGTTCAGGGAGCGATAATCGATACAAGTTCTAAGGTCTCCTTCCTTTTTTGGAACGAAGAACAAAGCTGAAGAAGCAGGGGACTTGGAAGGACGAATAAACCCATTTGCCAGGTATTGATCCAGGTATTGTCGAAGGTGAAGGTTCTCAGGCTCGGTGAGGGCATAAATTCTACTACAAGGAGGAGTAGATCCAGGTATCAGGTCTATCTGGCAGTCATAAGACCTATGAGGAGGTAGAGAGTTAGCCTGATCCTTCCGGAAAACATCTTGGTATTCTAGGTATTCGGGAGGTAACTGGGGAGTCTCTGAAGAAATTGCGGCCAGTGCAACACCAGGTGGAGGGTGACAAGTAGAGACACATTCTGGAAACTGGACCGTTCTTGCTCGCCAATCGATCAGAGGATTGTGTTTCTCTAACCAAGGTATTCCTAGAATAATCTGAAACTGAGGGGCCTTGATCACATCGAACACGATCTTCTCATGGTGTCCATCTTGACTTACTAGCGTCACCTCTTGAGTGGTATGCGTTACTGGCCCGGAGGCTATCTCCGTACCATCCACCGTAGTAATGACGTCCTTTACAGCCTTGGGACAAAGAGTTAGATTCATCCTCAAAACCATTTCATGATCCACATAATTGCCGATGGCACCGCTGTCGACGTAAGCTTCAATTGCATGTAATCGATCCGGATTATCAGGGCTAATGAGGACCATAGGTATCACGAAATGCGAGGTCACGGAACTGGTTTTCACGCTCGGCAAGAGGACCTCTATTCTTGTCGGGCGAGGTCGTTTCCCTGCTCAGAGTTTGTAACTTTGGTAACTGCAGCTCCTACTGCCTTCTTGGCAGGTTTCACCGGACAGTCTCGAAGAAAGTGCCCTGAGTTTCCGCAATATAGGCATAATTGCAACTGTTTCCTCCTTTCCCGCTCCCTTTGTGTAAGAGGACCTTTCAGACCCCCTATTTGCATGGGTTCCCCGGAGTCTACTCCTTTGGAAGGAGTTGGTGGTTTGGAAAATACTCGAGCATCAAACTTGGAACGATCGGCCTTCCTGTTCTGCAGCCTGTGATCTATTTGAACGACCAAGTCTATATAATCCGAACAGTCTTGTGGGGGATTCACTACTTGGGCTAAAACGTCTTTGAGCTCTCCACGTAGACCTCTATAAAACAGCGTAATCCTTTTGTCCTCAGGCCATTGAGTTTCCACTATTAGTCTATTGAAAGATGCAATATAAGCCAAAAGGTCTTGATTACCCTGTCGCAACGAAAGAAGCTCATTGTCCAAGGCCTGCCCCTGTGAATGTCTTGCGAACAGTTTTTCCATACTAAGCTGAAAGGCTTGAAAATCATGGAGAACCGGATCATCTTGATTAACTAGAGGGATCGACCAGTCTGCCGCATTGCCACTAAGGTACGAAAGTACAAAAGCTACTTTTGCTTGATCAGTTGGAAAGGCTCCTGGCCGGCATAAGAAGTGCAACCGGCACTGATTGATAAATACTGCAAACCTCTTTTGGTCACCAGAAAATCGTTCGGGCGGAGCCAGAGGTACATTCCCAGGTAGGTTGATCTGCACTGGATTCATAGAGGATGTTGAAGGAAGATTTGCCCCTGATGCGGGTAACGGGGTCTGTCCGGCTTGTGACTGTAGCACTTGTCTAGCAAGATTGTCTGTTCTCTCCTTGGAAATAATTAGTTCCCTTCTTAGAGCATTCGTTTCCTGACGAGCTGCATGCACTTCTGCCCTTAGTTCCCCAAGTAACCGGGCTAGGGGGTCAGTATCCGAGGTTTCCATAGCGCCTGGGCGAGAGTTTTGCGGTAGGCTTTGCGTTCTGTAACGCTCACCTTATTCTCGCAGAGGCGCCGGTCTTGACTGGGCGACTACCGTATCTTCAAAGGTGATGTGTAGCACCCGGTTGGCTCTTTGGGCTGGACCTCTGTGCACTGTATGCCTGACGTGTAGAGTAAGATGTCTGCAGATAGAAAATATGGGGTTAATGAACTGGGGTTATTGGGGTGTCCCTATCTCTTTCCTCTTCTCCTCTCCTGTCCTGTAGACCCCCAAAGGTTAACGCTCTCACCTTAGGTAAGTGAATGCCGAGCTCTCCATCTGCCTCGGGGCAGGGTGCTGTAACCAGTTTCTTCACTGGATAGGTAGCGCAGGCCTCTTGACTTCAGAGGACTGCTGTCCGTCGTTTACTGCACGAACGGTAAGTTTCGAGTCATTCAAATGTCTTTAAAGTCTTTAGTAATGATGTCTCTTGTTTTGCAGGGTTCCGGCGATGGCGGATGACGGGCTGAAGTGAGTTGAAGATGGAGCCCGTGTGATGAATAGAAGCGCCTGGAAGCACGTAAGTAAGCGCTTGTTGCCTGCTTCACTATGCGCTCTAACTGTCTTTTTATTTTGCAGGTACGAGTTCGGAGCGGCTGCAGGGTGCCGGAATACCCACTGGATTAGATGTGGAAAGGAGTAATGGCACATGAGTATTAAAGTTCCCCAATGTCTTTAAACGCACCTTGTTTTGTCTTTCAGATGCGGGATGCAGCGCCGAAGGCCTCCGGAGCGTATGAAGAGTAGGTAAGCCTTTGCCTTTCAGATGCCGGAATGCTAACCTGTTCTTTCTTGTCTTTATAGGTGTTGCTGAAGACTGGATTCAGGATGGTAAGCCTTTGCCTTTCAGATGCCGGAATGCTAACCTGTTCTTTCTTGTCTTTATAGGTGTTGCTGAAGACTGGATTCAGGATGGTAAGCCTTTTTCCTTAGGCCCAGGACCGGATGCAGAAGACACGATGAGCGTTCTGCTGCAGAGGTTGCAGAATAACGCTAAGCAAGATTCATCCACCGGGTGTGGTTTAAATAGCCTCCTGTAGTGCTTAGGTGTCTCCTTCCACAGCCACGCCTAAGTAAGAAAAGAGTTCCTGGTAAGAAAAGAGTTCCTGCCTTCCAGAAGAGTTCCAGTGTTCTGAATCTAGGGAGTGGCTCCAGCCCCACCCAACAGGAAAAGTAGTTCCAAACAGAAGAGGATCAGAGGCTCAACTGGCAGGCAAGTAAGCAGCATGGTCTGCTGAAGGTAAGTCCACCCAAGCATTATGAGCCCGGCGCTTCCAGCGCTGGGACTGGGCATATTTATGAGCCTGGTGCCACTGGCGCCAGGACTGGGTCCAAAAGGTCCCAATTGGGACTGGTTGGCACTCGGAACCTGGGTTATGGATCTGCTTCCAAGGGAGTTGGGAAAACCCTGACCTTTTGGAAGCAGAGATCATGACAACCAGGTTCGAGAGTACATATCATCGAACCAGGGCTGGGTGGTGTCCCCGTGGATACCAGGTGAGCGTAACAGGCCCTCGAGGGAGCGTATGGATGTCATCGACGCAGGACGCCAAAAATGTTCCGGAGCAGCACAGCTGTGGTGATTACCTGTCATAGATGTGGAATACGTCAGAGGACACAATCCCTTCGAAATATAATACTAGTACTCAAATCCTCTCTCACTGGGAAGGAAAGTCGATGACACCAGAGCCAAACTTGGAATGGCAGCAAAAATGGCTAGAATATTTGGCCGTTTTATAAAAAAATCCGATAATTGGAGCCCAGAGTTCAATTAATCTTGACTTGGTGCATTTTGCGACTGTCACCCTTCTCAATTTGCTGTGTATCAGCTTTCCCCTTAAGGGCATCAGAATAGGGCTGTCTACTCAATGGGGCAATTACAGGACCACACAGTGAGACATTGTTTGAAACTAGTGCCTTGGTGTCACGCTTCGCTCACCGGCTGTATATGGCAACAGGAATCCATATGCGCGTAGAACGATGGCAAGACCATTCTACAACAAGTGGAGTTTGTTTTCCCGACTTCCTTCGAAACGCCACTGCATTTCCGCTCGTAAGGTCAAATGACCATTGTGAGCTTCACAGTCACGTGGTCCGGCACGTATTTAGGTCCTGTTTTCTAAGCATCAAGTGCTTCTGATTGTTGCGGTTACTCTGTGTTGGCGGTCAGATTACGTTCGGACTGCTGTTAGCCCTATCCTTGGGCATTCTGATTCCACCATTCCCAGATATTGGGCTTATATCTCATCACCAATTGACGTTGTTCTGGGTGGAGCTCATTACGGAAGACACTTACCAGCTGCCCGAAGTAACTGTGGCCGCGAGGACGCTGCTTACAAGTTTCTGCGTTTCCCAGCTGGATTTACCTCGCGGACGCTGTTCACACGCTTCCGCGTTCCCGGCAGAACTTGCCTCACGGACGACGTTTTCAGTTGTTCGCGCCTCCCGGCAGAGAGGACCGTGAACAGTAGCGGTAGTATTTCCTATCCGCTTCAATCCCGGGTTTGTACCGGATGGTCTACAGAAAGTGAAGCATTTAACATACAACTCTATGCGTTGACATTACTTCCACATCAAAGAAATGACTCTATACAACCACCATATTTCTACACTCTTCAGTTATATCCCAGTTGGGAATGTTTCAGTTCAGTACTAAGGGTGAATGTTTAATCATTAATTAACTAGAGACCAGAACTTGTGCTATTGTTTACCAAGGGAGTACTTATTCTTTACCATTGGATTTGTCCGTTACTTATGCTGGAGATGCCAGGATTGTTTTGCATTTTGCTTTGTGCACAGAACTAAGGACGCTATCCAGGGTGCACCTACCCGTCTCTAGATCTACCCTTGTTCCGTTCGGGATTAGTTTCCCACTAACCCTGAAACTTGAGGAGAACCATCTCCGGTTCCGGAAGCACCTCAAAACCTTCCTCTTCACTTCTGCTTTCTCTCTCCCTCTCCCCTGCTAAATTCTTCACCTAAGCTGCACTGATTCTGCAACTGGGCCACTCTCACCGATCTCGGTCCTGGGCCCAGTCACTCTTCACTTGCACTGCCTCCCTGGCAACCCCTGCACTGCGGGACTGTCTCTGTATCCCTACAGCCCCCCCCCCAGCACTTGTCTGCACTTACCTTGCACTTGCCACCAGCTGACCCTATTTATTTATTATTTTATTTCTATTCTACTTATTTGTACTGCGCTCCCCCCCCCTTCCCCTTGCACTTTTTCCCTTCCCCCTACCCCTGCACTTGCGCAGTCTGAATTACACCTGGCCTAGTAGGATCGTTGTCTGTCTTCCCCTTGTTCCCCCCTCCCTGCCTCGTCGCGCCTTGAAACATTTGTGTATAGGCGCTTTACAAATGCCATATATCATATCATATCATAACCTTCCCTTTCCTTGTTGCTGTTTTTTATTTTGGAAATAATTGGATCTCCACCTGAACGCTACTAACTCCTCCTACAGGTTAGTGCCATTCTAGGGGGTTTCTTAGTGAGGAATTGGATCATATAGTTACTTACCTATTTCATTGTTTGTATACAGATTGGAGAGTTTTGCAACATCCGGACATCAATCTTCCATTTTATGTAGAAGCAGACGCTTCTAACATTGCAATTTGGGCCATTCTTTCACAAATGTGCCCCGACAGCCATGAGGAGCATCCTGTTGCTTTCTTTTCTTGGAAACTGAATCCATACGAGCGGAATTATACAGTCACGGAGCGAGAACTCCTAGCGATTAAAGACGCACTACAGGGGTGGCGTCGTCATCTACTGGGAACTATAGATCCAGTGACCATCTATTCCGATCATAGCAATTTGCAAGCTTTCAAAACCATGAAATGTCTAACTGCACGTCAAGCTAGATGGCATGCTTTCTTTACTCAGTTTGACTTTCTGATCACTTACCGTCCTTCACGAGAGGTATTTAAGGCGGACGCATTGTCACGCCTTGGAAAAGACAAAATCAAGGTGGAACCCCATCCTTTGGTTGCAAAGCACTTAGTGTGCAGCTGTTCTGCTCAATCTTCATTGAAACATGAGCTTCAGGATTGGGTATCTCAACATCCGCAGGAAGTTGCTTCCATTTATGCAGGGACTCTTGTATTTACCTACTGAGGACACTCGTGTCAGGGCCATGCGCTGGGGACATGACTCATTAATGGCAGCTCACCCGGGTCAAAAGAAAACCACATAACTACTATGCCGATGGTGTTGGTGGCCGTCTATGTCTAGGGACGTGATCGACTACGTCAATGCATGTTCGGTATGTGCCCAGTGTAAAAACCAACCTGGCAAACCCATGGGGTTGATACAGAGACTACCTATTCCCCATAAACCCTGGTACATGATTTTGATGCATTTTGTGGTCGAATTGCCAATGGAACAGGGTTTCAATACAATTTGGTTTTTTGTGGACTATTTTACCAAGCTAGCATTGTTCATACCATGTAAGGGCCTGCCGACTGCCGCAGGGCTAGCAGACCTTTTTC
The DNA here is from genome assembly GCF_040938575.1 of Ambystoma mexicanum. Lineage (NCBI taxonomy): Eukaryota > Metazoa > Chordata > Amphibia > Caudata > Ambystomatidae > Ambystoma > Ambystoma mexicanum. The sequence continues at coordinate 633,041,103 of NC_090928.1, read as the reverse complement.
TACAACAAGTTTTCCATTTCTTTGGACTACCTACTATCATTGCAGACAGAGGTTCGCAGTTCTCCTCCCATTTCTGGAAGGCTCTTACATCTGCTCTGTTGGTTGACAGATGTCTCTCTCTTTCCATCCCCAAACGGATGGGCAAACGGAAAGAACAAACGGTACCATGGAGCAGTACTTAAGATGCCTCTGTCTACATTATCAGTCTACTTGGTTGTCCATGTTACCGTCAGCAGAGTTTGCTTACAATAATTCATTTCATACTTCTATTGGTAACACATCGTTTTTTGCCTTGTATGGCCAACATCCTAGGTCCATTCCATTGGATCCTGATCGGTCTACGGCCAATCCTGCATTCCAATTGTACTATGAGAGACATATCGGGACTGCATACTTGAATCAAGCAACAGTTGCATCGCGCTCAGAAAAACTCCAAACGTTACGCCAATGCCAAGAGATCCTCTGCGCCAGTGTTTCAGATGGGAACCAAAGTATGGTTGTCATCCAGAAATCTGAAGATTCCAGGCAAAAGAAGCTTCTTCCGCGATTTATCGGTCCTTTTGCCATTACGAGGATTGTCAATCCTGCAGCTGTCTGCCTGGATTTGCCTGCCCGATGGAGAGTCCATCCTGTGTTCCATGTCTCTTTGGTCAAACCATGCCATCCCAACACCAGGTTTCCTGTTAGACCCCTGGCCATAAAAGTTAAAGGCTCTGAGGAACATGAGGTTAAGGCCATTCTTGATATGCAGATGCGTGCTGGTGAGCCCCACTATTTGATTGATTGGAAAGGGTACGGTCCTGAAGATCGTATGTGGGAACCACTTGCCAATATTCGTGTGCCAGTGCTGCTCCATAAGTTTCATGCCAGAAGAGGTGTGGAGATGCCTTTGGGGGATGGTACTGTCACGCTTCGCTCACCGGCTGTATATGGCAACAGGAATCCATATGCGCGTAGAACGATGGCAAGACCATTCTACAACAAGTGGAGTTTGTTTTCCCGACTTCCTTCGAAACGCTACTGCATTTCGGCTCGTAAGGTCAAATGACCGTTGTGAGCTTCACAGTCACGTGGTCCGGCACATATTTAGGTCCTGTTTTCTAAGTATCAAGCGTTTCTGATCGTTGCTCTTACTCTGTGTTGGCGGTCATATTACGTTCGGACTGCTGTTAGCCTTACCGTTGGGCATTCTGATTCCACCATTCCCAGATATTGGTCATATATCTCTTCATCACCAATTGTCGTTGTTCTGGGTGGATTTCATTACGGAAGACACTTATCAGCTGCCCGAAGTACCTGTGGCCTCGAGGACGCTGCTTACAAGTTTCTGCGTTTCCCAGCTGGACTTACCTCGCGGACGCTTCTCACAAGCTTCCGCGTTCCCTGCTGAACTTGCCTCGGGGACGCTACTCACAAGCTTCCGCGTTCCCTGCTGGACTTGCCTCGCAGACAACGTTTTTAGTGGTTCACGCCTCCCAGCAGAGAGGACCCTATCGGTAGCATTTCCTATCCGCTTCAATCCGGGGTTTGTACCGGATGGTCTACAGAAAGTGAAGCATTTAACATACAACTCTCCTATGTGTTGACATTACTTCCACATCAAAGAAATGACTTAATACAACCACCATATTTCTACACTTCAGTTATATCCCAGTTGGGAATGTTTCAGTTCAGTACTAAGGGTGAATGTTTAACCATTAATTAACTAGAGACCAGAACTTGTGCTATTGTTTACCAAGGGAGTACTTATTCTTTACCATTGGATTTGTCTGTTACTTATGCTGAAGATGCCAGGATTGTTTTGAATTTTGCTTTGTGCACAGAACTAAGGACGCTATCCAGGGTGCACCTACCCGTCTCTAGATCTACCCTCGTTCCGTTCGGGATTAGTTTCCCACTAACCTTCCCTTTCATTGTCGTTTTTTATTTTGGAAATAATTGGATCTCCACCTGAACGCTACTAACTCCTCCTACAGGTTAGTGCCATTCTAGGTTTTTTTTTTTAGTGAGGAATTGAATCATATATTTACTTACCCATTTCACTGTTTGTATACAGATTGGAGAGTGTAAATTACTCACCCTTTCAATTGATTCCTCGCCCTGACCTCGTTGTTGTATCGGGCAGGGGGTGGAATCAAGGGAAAGGTTTCTGCCTTGGGGATACTACAGTGAAGTTAAAGTGAAGACCAAGAAGAGGATTTCAGAGTCATACTGTATCCTTTTACTATATTCTACCAGTATCCTTTTTGGTGCATTACTTAACCAAAGTTGATTCTAAGGGTAGCATGTCACTTGGTGTGTTCTGTCGCACTGGTGGGATAGTGGAAACGCTGTAGTAGATCCTTCATCCCAGCTGATACTCTGGGATAACTGAATTCAGAAGGGAGGTCGGCCACCTCTTTAAGGAATGTTGATTTCCCCATTACAGAGCCGCCCTCCGCCCGATTCAAATTCAATGTAAGATTAAGACAAGAGGGTAGAGGTTGTAATTCAGAAATACACCCTTTAACCTCAGTAGGGAGAAGTGGACCATTTACACCTCGTAAGCCATCCATGTTTATCCTATCCGAATAGACCAGAGGACTTTCTGTTACACCTATAGAACCAATTTGTCCTGCCACATTCTTCGCTGGCGGCAGCACAGAGGTCGATGCTCCTTCGGGTGGACCCCAAATGGACTGGAATTTATTGGAAAACGGACCAAATCTATGGCTGCCCCCCTCCTTGCTCACCCCATACTACAGAGGGAAAAGGGATAGAGCAAGGGGTAGCAGGGAAACCATTCACTTTCAAACTAAGACTCATATCACCAACAGCCCTACCCTCTGAGAATTCCACACTCTTTACCAAGCAATCAATGCTAGAAATTGGGGGAACAGGTGCGCCATCTTGCCTATCAGAAACAATTGGTACAGTGTCAGATCGTAACTGAGCATTTAACATTGGTTCTGAATTGAGAATCACATGTTCCGGTACAGGAGACAGTCTAGTACGGAATAGTGTACGGTGAGCCGTTCTGAGAGATATAATTCTATTTTTCCTAGCCCCTGTTTTCCACTTCAACACTTTACCTTTCAGTGCTGTGGTGGTTTTTTTGGAAGCGGGGAACTAGCTTGCCCTTTGAGTAGACCCCCTTCTCCTTCCATGTCCCCTTTTCCCGCTTACCCCCCACAGTAGGTTGGTCATTCGTGAGGTCAATGGTGGTAGCAACAATACCAGTGATACCATGGGCCTGATGTACAATTTGCGGGTCAATTGCTCTCAATTCAGTGCTCACTTCCTGTGGAGTCGACTTATCATTCAAACCTAGATCATCTGAAATTTCAATAACAGGCCCCAGGTCATTATCCAAATTTGCCATTGATTGCTGCTCATTCCTCAATACCACCTCCTCCCTCATCCCAAAGTGGCTGAAGTGAACCTCAGACCCAATCTCTTCAGGTTTCAAAGTAACATCGGCCAAAGTAGCGTTAGTAGATTTAAATTAAGCCCAAATGTTGTCATGTACGGCAACAAAAGAACTTGAACACCATTACCACAATATCTTCCAAGGCCTTTATTGCTGGTAGATGAGACTTTCTTGAAATGTTCCCATGTGAAGGCTTGCATTGGGTAGTAGATAAAAGGCACAATGCCATCATGCAGATTATCTTCATAAATGTTTCGCTATTAGCGACACTCCCAAATAATAACACAAACAGTGCATCAAAAGCTTGTTTCCCTTCTTTGAGGGATGGGTTTGAGCCTTTCCAACGTTTATTTCTGTTCTCAAACTTTGAGTGTAACAGAGGCAACCCTTGATTTGGAACATTTGTTGAGAAGTGCAATTGGTGAAGCAGTGAAACTACTGTGTTGTATATATCTTGGAAACAGTGCTTGGTCCCGTTCCCTCTTACCAGCTAGTTGTCCAAATATTGGTAGAGTGCCTGCCTTGCTGAGGCAAATGAACGGCAACCACCGAAAGTATCTCTGGGAATACATGTTGTGCAAATGCTATGCCAAAATGAAGCACTTTGAGCCGATTGTGCTTGATGCTCACCTTGAAACAGTGATCATTTTGGTGTTTCTGGAACATGGAAATATGAAAGTATGCATCTTTTATGTCCGTTGTTGCCATGAAATCTCTACTGTTCAGCAGTGGAATGACCCGGTGTGGAGCTGTAATCCTGAAATACTATGGTTTGATGAATTTGTTAGCAGGTCGGAGATCGAGAACCAGTCTCATTTGCAAGTTTTTCTTGGGCACAAGAAAATACGTGGAATTATTCCTGTATTTTATTAGCATGGAGGAACCCTCTTGATGGCCCCTTTTCAGGTAAGTGCTGCTACCTCTGCTTGTAAAAGCAGTTGATGTTCAGGTTTTCTGCGGCTTCTCCTGGGATGGCTAGTACATGGTGGGGTTTAGAACTGCACGCTGTACGAGCCTCAATGTGGCCAATGCCCATTTATTCGTGATTATGCTCTTCCATACGTGAATGCTATTGGAGGAATCCTTGTTGTGGGGAGCATGGTTTCGGTGCTGCTCCACTTAAGGCTATCACAGTTAGCTTTACAGCCACAGTGTTTGGGTGATTTGAACATCATGGTATGATTGTGTGCATAATGGGCTTTGTTGAGCCAGATACCCTTTGTCCTGCACTGAATTTTCTACAAAGAGAGAGGATGCAGTCAGTTAAAGGTGCTAAAGACATGAGGTTTTGTGTTCCACTTTAGTGTTTTCTAGGACTTAATCAATGGCCTTTGTGCATAGGTGTTCCCCATCTATTGCCTTAATTAGGTTGGCCTGGGTCTATGATCTAAACCCTGTTATCTTGAGATGCGAGGACTGCAGCACCGACTGCTTGCCAAACCATTATCTCTGCCGCATCTAAACTACTTTTCCTGGTAGAATTCACCACTAATTGGCCCTCTTGGATGATGCTTTGTGTCCAACTACTTCAAGCATTTCCTTTAAAAGAAGCTGCATGTCATCCCATTGCACTCTGTTATATTGTGCTGTAAACGCGGGTGCATTGGAAATTCCAATATTGTACTCCGCCATTTTCCTGCCCATAGAATATCAGGTTGCTCTCTTTATAGGTTCTAGCATTGGATGAGGAGGCTGGTGTGCCACACTGTGCTATCAGTAGTGATAACTAATGTTCCAGGCGGCAACTGTCCTTTGACTGATAGTGGATCTGTAAAGAGAAGGTCTGTACTATTCTATCCTGGGGTTGATTGCCTATATTGTAGTAGACGACTCAAGTGTAATACACATTCACTTTTTCATTGATTTCCATCAACGGAATGCATTCAGTTCTTCAAGAACATCCTCTATAAAAATCCCTACCTTCCGGTTCTTCATTGGTGTGCATGTCAAAACGACTAGCCACCCCACTTCATTAGTGCAATGTTGGAGCAATGAACGTCTGTGGCAGAGTAGGATACTGGTGGTTCTGTTGTTTCTGTGCAGTCCACAGGGAACTCCTGAGCCTCTATATCTTCACTGTGTATGTCCTCTTGAATGTCCTTTTCCCCCGGGTCATATTCCTTTTCCCCATTCCCTCCAGCTTGTTTAAAATATGGTCTAGTTTCTCTGGAGATGGTCAGCCTAACCCTTCTTGGGCCTAGTCTGCCCTCCTTCTTTCAGTCTCTGCATGTTCTTGCCTGTTGTATGGCTCATGTTCGACAATCTTCCAATTGTACTGTAGGTTGATGGTCATATTCTGAGCTCTGTCTCTAAATGAAGTCGGACTTTTCTTCTACCTTAATAAATAAGCTGTTTGAGAGGGAATGTACAGGCTGCTAGCTTTGATGAGTGTTTTTAAAATGGACTTAGAAAATGACATAAATGGCATGCCCTTGGAAGTGTTCGGCATCGATGCATCTCGAGATCTGGGCTTGAATGTGGTGCCTTCTATTGAAGCCAGCTGAGCAACACTATGTTTGGGCTTATGCGTGCATGTGGTCTTTCCCAAAATGGCTGTCTTAGCATCAGTCTTTCAGATCTTGGCTGTAGGGTGGTGTGTGGTGTATTCTGTGCCTGCATATATGGAGTGTATTTGAGTTGTAATTATCGCACTGCTTTGTGTCATTTGGACGCGGTCAAGTTTTCTTAAAGCCTTACGAGCCTCAGCACCACCTTTTGGGGATCTGTTGGCAAGCTGCCTACGTTTCAGGTGTAGTTGCAGTTTTTGACACCTCTAGCCTTTTGCACACTATGAAAAGGCTCCAAAGATATCTCTGTCGTGTGCTTTTTAGTGATGGGGGCGACTGGCTGGAATCCTTGCCGGTTTCCTTTGTTTTCAGAGCCGGCACCAACTTGGTGTTGAAATTGACCCACTAACCTTGAGACACAAGCTCCGTTTCCGAAGGGCTCTGCTTAAACTATCCTTTTCCACCTTCATTGCTTATGCTGCCCAGGGCTGCTGCTTTCGGCTCGAAAGAGTCGTCTTTTGCACATAGGGCACGCCCTCTTTATTATGGTACCTGGGGAGGCAGTGGTAACACAGGGTGTGCTACTACCCATGGAAACTTTGCATTACATTTTGGACAATGCAAGCAGAGTTTTCTCAATCGAGTTTAGAAGGGAATGGGGAGTTAGAATGACAATTTATATACACATGCGCATGAGACATGCTTTTATTTGACCCGTCACAAAATTTGGTGTGTGGGGGTCTGAATTCGCCAAACATGTATTCAGTGCTGCATCAATGCTGCCACAACAGTCATTCAGTAAGTCGGTCAACAGCGTTGGTAAGGACACATTTTGATATCCACTCGCTGCTGCTACTCCGGTGACCATCTGATGGCAGAAACAAACAATCTGAGGGCATAGGCGCTGGAGTGCATTCTGTGTGGCTGCACATGCGACATAACGATATTACCATGCGTCTCAGAGCATGCACCCTCTGCGCACCGCTCGCCGCTTTGGCCCCTTCCTTGTACATGAGGAATCGGCAGTTAGGCGCAAGACTGTTCTACCCACCCCTTGCACCCTGGGTCCTTAAACAGAGTACATCCCGCCGGATCAGTGGCCCCTCCCCCACCCATTTCCACCTGACCGCTTCCACTGCGTCATCTTTCGATGGCTTCCGCCGCACATAAAATGCCTGTACATCCCATATTGGGAGACGCTGGGTGCGACATACCACGGCAACCGTAAGACCTCCCAGAACGTCGAACACTATGCAGCGCTCCACAGCCTTTAGAATGCTTAGGGGAACACGGGCAAAGACATCAGCATGCGCCACACTATCCACCAGCCCAAACGTCTCTCCTGTAGCGGCGCTCTTTGACATTGACTCTCATGCTCCACCTATTCTAGGAGCTTACACCAATATGTAATTGCCTGTACCCATTGCCTCCAAAATCCCTGCTGTACCCGTTCATACTACACCCAGTAAGTTGCCTGTTACTCTGCCCTCGGCCATTTCCAATCACATTGTGCCTGAGCCTGTGAAACATGACATTTTGCCTTCTGTTGTGCAAGTTAGGTCTAATCACGTTGCAACTGAGCCTATGGCCTATTGCATTTTGCCTGCTGGTGTGCTCACTGCTACAACCAGTCCTAAGAACCCCACTCCACCCCACCTCAGTTTTGCACTTATCAATGCCCGCTCACTCCCGGCCCACGCCCTCGACGTCCCCCACCTCATTACTAGCCACGGCCTGGATTTACTAATCGTCAGCGAAACTTGGCTTCACGAAGCCTCACAACCTGCCCTCTCACTGGCTCTCCCTCTTGGGTTACACCATATAAAGGCAGGATCGCCCCCTCCAGAAAGGAGGAGGGGTAGCCCTTATAGCAAAAGAGCCAGTTTCCATGAGAAAAGTTCCAGGAGGCCTAGGTGCCAACAGCGACTACCTGCTCTTCAAAATCAACCCTTCCCCAAATTGTACAATCACCCTGCACATAGTGTACCGACCGCCAGGACCAGCTACAGCGTTCCAAGACGCCCTCTTGCATGCCATATCCAACAACCTAAAGGAATCTTCCAAAGTCATCCTGTTATGGGATTTCAATCTGGGCCTCTATGACCCATCAGACGCTCAAGCCGTTTCCTTCAACAAATCCTCAACTTCCCTAGGATTCCAGCTATCAGTGAAACTGCCCACCCATATCAAAGGTTGCACCCTAGATTCGGTTGCACACCACAATTGCACCTTGACCATCACTGCCATTTCGCCAACTCCATGGTCAGACCACCGTGCGATTTGTTTCACACTGAATGTCGACATAATTTCACCCTGTTCAGTTAAACCGCTCCCTCCAGCACTATGCAGGAGTTCCCGCCAACTCACCAAGGAAAGGCTCATTCCCTATCTTCAGTCGCCCTCCATCAAGGCACCATTCTCCAAGGACCCCGATATCCTGGTCGCCACTTACAACACCATCATTACTCAAGCGGTTGAAGCCATTGCCCCGCTTACCCTCAGGAAGGCCAAGTGGAACAATCATACAAACACATGGTTCTCAGCTGAGCTCCTTGAGATGCGCGCTAGAAAGAGAATCTTGCACTCTGCCTGGTTAGCCAATCCCTGTGACTCCACTAAAGCAGCATTTAACATTTTTGCCAAAGAATACAATCTGCTATCATCAAAGCCAAGAGTAATTCCTTCAACCTGAGGATCTCAAATGCAAAATCAGGGTCCAAAAAAATCTTTGCTATTTTTAGGGAGCTGGAAGCACCTGCCCCGGAGCCGCTATCTATCCCCAAAAATGCAGAATGGTGTAATTCTATCCAATCGGTCATGATTGACAAACTCAACCTCCTTCAAAGTAAAATTATCACCCATCAACAGGCCCAAAGCCAACACATTTCTGACCTCCACTACGAAACCACCTGCAACTCCCCCTCCTTTTCTTTCAAGGAAATTGATGAAAAAGTCGTCATTGCGCTCCTCAATTCAATAAAACCTCATTTGAAAAAAGGGACGCATGACCGGCACAAATTATCAAAGAATGTGCATCCACATTAGCGCCGTTCCCGACAGCTTTTATTAACGCCTCCTTCACTTCTGGAAGTGTCCCTCCATGTCTCAAGCCTGGGTACGCCCGCTCTTGAAGAAACCGACTCTGGACCCTTCAAGCCCAGGGAACTATAGGCCCATTACTACGTCCCCTTGTTAAAACTTTTAGACAAAGCGGCCTACAAACAGGTCCAAAACTTCCTGGAAGAAATCCCCCGCTTGGCCTAAGACAACCAGGTTTCCGTCCAAGCCATGGGACAGAAACTGCTCTCCTAGACCTTAAAAATCAAATTGATGACCTCAGGGACGCTGGCAAACCAGCTCACCTACTACTCGACCTATCCGCTGCATATGATCTGGTGGATCACAGCACCCTATGCTACCTCCTGTCATCCACTGCTAACTTTTCCACAAATGCCACACCCTGGATCGCATCCTTCCTCCAAGGCAGAATCATGAAAGTTTTCTTGGAGCAAGCATGCGCCAACCAAGATATTATCAAATGTGGTGTCCCACAGGGCTCTACAACCTCTTCATGAAGGCTTTATTCAAATACCTGGACGAGCTAGGCATAACATACACCAACTATGCGGATGACACGGAGGTGCTTATCCCCCTTACATGCGACTATTACCTTGACAACAAAAATCTAAATTCCATCTATGCCAAAATTCAAACTTGGATGGCAGAAAACTGGTTGTGTCTCAATGGTGAAAAACTGAGTTACTTCTTAGTGGATCCCCGGCTACCTTAAAGCTTGACGGAAACTACAAATCGTTTACCATTGACAAGACTTCTACGAGTTGTCAGGGCATCATGGACATTCGTCGCAAACTACTGGGGAGATTTTTTGTTAACAATCGAACTTTAACAAACAAAGACGTTTGGTTACAGCTGCTACAGGGCTCAAGGTTATCTATAACTTTTGCCCTGCTAGAGATGGTATCAATCATCTTTAAAAAACTTGATGGAGAAAAGTGAGAAAGAACGTTTGTTTCTGCATAACAAGACTGATGGAAGCTGAACTGATTCTTCCCTCTTCTTCCTTTTACCCGTTTTTTTCTCGTTCCTTTTATTTTTCTCTCTTTTTCCTTTTCCTTTTCACAGCAATTGACTGAAATAATTGTATTATATGTTTTCAGAACTATGGAATGTTTTCAGAGTTATGGAATTTTTAGCTTATATATTTTCTTTTTTTTTTCTCATTTTTCTTTTTTTTTCATGTTGAATTTATACTGTAAATGGTAAAAAGCTTCTATTGAAACCAACACTAATAAAAAAATAAAATAAAAAAAAGACTCATTCTCATGTCGCAGGCAGTCAAAACCTTGGGGGTCTTCCTAGACTCTAAGCCCACCATGAGCAGACAAGTAAACGCGATTGCATCCGCCTCGGCCTACAATTCAAAACTGATCAATGCAGCCAGTTGTCCAAACAGAACTGCCTCACCATAGCTAGGGCAATAAACCATACAGAACAATGCCCTCCGGGCTGCAACTGGTGGAAAGGAACATATCTCAGAAAATGAACATATCTCCTCTACCAGAAGACTAGTCCACTGGCTCCCCATTAAGGAACGTATCACTATCCCTAGTATGACGTCCACTGTACCCAGGGTACTTCATGCGTCGAGGTTGCTTAGATTGTTTTGTTTTGTTTTTGACATGAGGTTGCATGAAGTGTAGCGTGAGTACAGGTGTAGTAAAGCAGATTATGTACCAGATACGCCCTGACAACATCTATGCACCTTCTACTCCAAGGGGAGGAAGGGCGGGCGCATGTGAATCTAAGTAGCTACAAGCATCAGAAATACGATTACAGTGAGTAATGTATCCCTTCTGAGTATTGTAGAATCTGCTTAGATCACATGCTATGCACAGATTAGCGAGCAGTGTTTGTAGAAGGTGGTGGGCTGTGAGACGGTACAGTGACAAATAGATGTTTTAGCACTGCTTGTCCCACCTGAAAATCTGCTTTAGAGGGAGTGTCGATGCAGTAGTGTGGAGTAAAAGTGTGGATAGAGCTCCATGTAGCTGCTTTGCAAATGGCGTCCAGCGGGACAATTGCGATAAAAGGCAAAGTAGCTGCTGTACCGCTGGTGGAGTAAGCTCTTGGTGTAAAAGGCAGCGTTCCATTTGACAGAGTAGCAGAGTTATATGCATCTGACTATCCATCTGGAGATGGCGTTTTTGGAAATTCTGGCCAGAGCTACGGAGACAAACAGTTGGTCTGTTTTCCTTAGCGGTCTGGTCTTGTTTACATAATAAAGGACCGCCCTCCTTACATCTAATGTATGGAGTTTTTTTATCAGCTGAGCTTGATGGATTTTAAAAAAAAAGCTGGTAGTTCGATGGCTTGGTTGACATGGAACTTGGAAATGAACTTAGGTGAAAACCTATGGTGCGTTCTTAATACCAATTTGTCATTGTGGATAACAAAGAAAGGGTTTTGCACTGACAAGGCTTGTAGCTCACTCACTCTACTTATGGAGGTGATAGCCACCAGAAAAGAAATCTTATATGTGAGGTGTTTAAGGCTGGATTTATGCATAGAGTCTTGGGGTCCCATGAGCTTTGTAAGTATTACATTAAGTTCCCAACCTGGTGGCGGGTTTGAAATAGGAAGGTGGAGTATTTTTACTCCCTCCACGAAAGCCTTAATGAGTGGAATTTTCCACCAGGACACCTTACTTTGCGAAGTGGTATACGCGGATAGAGCCACTAGGTGAACTTTGATTGAGTTAAATACTAGCCCTGAGTCTAGTAAGTGAAGCATGTAATGAAGAATGTGTGATGGAGTACATTCTATTGGGTTAATTTGTTTCGACTGGCACCAAATTACAAATCTCTTCTACTTGATAAACGTGCCTTTTTGAGAATTTCCATACAACTTTGAGGTAGATTTAAATGGCCAAACTAGGACTTCAGGAGCCAAGCTGCCACGTTCATAGACTGAGGTTGAGGGTGTAATGTTGTCCCCCCGTCTTGTGTGAGCATGTTAAATGAGTTTGACCGGATCGCACATCGCCAGTTTGCGCAGTTGTGGAAAAAGGTTGTCTCGCCCACGTGGGAGCAACTAGGATTAATTTAATTTGTTCCTTGTGAATCTTGTTCACCACTTTGCTGATTAGAGGAGTAGTGGGCAAAGGGTAGGCACATTTTCCTAGCTCATCCACAGGGTGATCCCCTTGGAGTCGTACTGGGGAGACCGGGATGCGAAGTCTGGGCATTGTTCGTTTTCTCTTGTTGCAAACAAGTCTAACGGAGTAGCCCCATTGTGTGAAAATGTAGTTTACAATATCTTTGTCGAGTTGCCACTCGTGCTCTTCTGGTAGATGATCTCTGCTTAGTGATTCCGCTAGAGAATTGAGTTCCACTGGCACATGCTGTGATATTAGGAACATGCACCGCTTGAGTGCACAATCCCATATTTTTTGTGCTAGCCTGGACAGACTTGGAGAATGTGTGCCCCCCCTGCTAGTTTATATAAAACATTGCAGTGGTGCTGTCTGTGTATTTGTACTGTTTGATTTGTCAGTTGTGCTTGGAAGGCTTGTAACACTTTGAGCACTGCTAGAGGTTCCAGAAGGTTGATGTGGTTCTGTGCTGTGATTTGAGTCCGCAGACGATGCACTGTGAGATGAAGGTAATGGGTCCCCCACGCGGTGAGTCATGCGTCTGTTGCGACAACAGCTTGCACTGCTGGGTCGTAGAAGGTTTTTCCCTTCAATAGGTTTTCCTTTGTCCACCAGCGTAGAGCTTGTACTAGGGTTGGCATTGAGTACCAGGTAAACGCATGATGCCATCATCCCGAGCAAGCGCATTGCTTTGCGTACGGTTATCTGGTGACCGGCTAGACACTGAGGTATTTGCAGTAGTATGCTTTGTACTCTTTTTCCACGGAAAAGACTAGACCCTCTTCTGTTTTTATGACAGCTCCTAGGAACTGTTTGGTCTCGTTTTGTACAAGGCTTGACTTTTTTTTCGTTGTTTGAGAAACCCAATTGAAAAAGTAGATTGCTCATTCTTTGGGTATTTTGCTTGTACATTTGGGAATTTTCTCCTGTGATCAGCGAGTCATTCAAGTAAGGGTACTACGGGATTGAATCCCTGCTTAGGTGCGATGCCACCAGCGCCAAAACCTTGGTGAATATCCTTTGAGCGGATGCTATGCCGAAGGGCAGCACCTTGAATTGGCAGTGCTGGTTTGCTATTTTGAAACTCAAGAATCTTCTGGGTACTGGGAACATTAAAAAATAAAATATGCATCTTTCATATTAGCAGTTGGATTACTTCCTGTAGCGTGGTCACATGGAATTTCTGTGGCTTGACATAGGTGTTTGCAGGGCGCAGATCTAAAACAGGATGCATCATGAGGTCTTTGACTGTTTCTATGCATTTTGCTTAATCCCAAATTTGGCTGTGTTTTTATGCATTTAGCTTAGTTGCTATTAGGAACAAGTTACTTACCTGTAACTGTTGTTCTCTAGCTTGGGTCTGGCATGGATTCACATGCTCAGGAATATTCCCAGTCAGGCTGGGAATCCTTGGTAAAGAAAAAATCAGTATCAGTTTCGTTTCCGATCTGTATTTCTTAGTAGTAACCAATCACTGATCTCTGGGTCATACTGCCCCCAGCCAATGATTGCCCTCTCCCTAAGCCGCTCCCCTGGCAGCCATCCTCAGATTTGGTAGCACGTAAAGTGGCAGTATGACCAAGTGAAGAGCCGCAGAGGGGAAGCAGGGAGGGTTCGCATGTGAATCCATACCAGACCCATGCTGGAGAACAACAGTTACAGGTAAGTAACTTGTTCCTTCTCCAGCATAGGGTCTGGCATGGATTCACATGCTCATGAATATAAGAATACACAGCAGCGCACGCATGCACAACCACGGCAGGTGGCAAAAGGCTCAACATTAAGCATTACATAAACTCAACATCAAGCAACTCTTACCTCCTCACCAGGCCCACCTTCAGGCGAACAGGTTGCGCAGCACTGCTTGGCCGATTCTGGTCTCCTCCCTGGAATCCCGGTCGACGCAGTAGAATCTCGTGAAGGTGTGCGTCGACCTTCACGTAGCAGCCCTGCAGATGTCCAGCAGGGGCACACCAGACAAGAACGCCATAGTAGCAGCGATCGCTCTGGTCGAATGGGCTCTCGGACGGCCGGGCAATGGTCGGTTGGCCAACCGATGACAGTGCATGATGCAGCCGGAGAGCCATCTGGAAATGGAAGCCTTCAAGAGAGCATTCCCTTGGTTCACAGGACCAAAGTTCACAAACAGCTGTGATGTCTTCCGAAAACTCTTCTTTCGGTCCATGTAGAACTCTACATACTAGCTATATCCAGCAAGTGCAAAGTCCTCTCGGCCGGCGACGAAGGCGACGGAAAGAAAACTGGCAACACCAAGGGCTCGTTAAGATGGAAGTCCGACGGCACCGTGGGCATGAAAGAGGGGTGCGTCCTCAGCACCACCCTCGTATCGTGAAAAGTCAAGTATGGAGGCTTGCAGGATAGGGCCTTAATATCTCCCACGCGTTGTGCAGAGGTGATGGCCACAAGGAAAGCTGTCTTCCACGACAGGAACTTCAACGGAGCCGAATGCAAGGGCTCGAATGGCGGCCCCATGAGCCTGGTCAGCACCACGTTGAGCTCCCATGCCGGGGCTGGAACCTTCACTGGCGCGATTGGAACAGTCCTTTCATAAATTCCTTCACCAGTCGATGAAACCACAAGGACGGCCGTCCTGTAGTTCTGGTGTATCGGGAGATCGCTGCCAGATGTATCTTGATATAAGCGTGGGCTAGTCCAGCTTTGGCCTGTGACAGTAGGTATGGTAGCACTTGAGGTGCCGTAATCCGTAGAGGGTTTTTTTTTTTAAACTTTATTTTTGAGATTTTCGTACCATCAGAAAACAATTGCACCAACATGGTGCATTGTGAAGACCACAAGAGAAGGAAAGGAGGGGAAGGGAAGGGAGAAGAGGAGGAAGGAGAAGGAGGAAACAGGACAAAAAAAAATCATACAACATTCCCCACCCCGGGTTCATCTATATAGCTGCTGCCCCCCAACAGCATCCACAGCAACAAATATCATGACATTCATTGGTTAATGCCAATTATAATGAGGTCATGAATATGTAGTAGCTCTCAGTTCCAAAGCCCTATGCCAAGTTCATTTGCTCTCGGCATCAGATGATTCTGTACAGTTTAGCAAATATGCAATATATGGCCCCCGATGTCTGGGGGGCGAGCATGTAATGGTAGGGTTCTTATAAATTCACTCTCCACATCTTGACAATATGTTTTGTCTTTTTTCCAGTCTTCGATTTTGGGCAGGGGCCCTCTGCTCCATGCCATGGCGATTCGTCTCCGGGCCAGCACCAGAAGAAGGGCTGCTAGTTTACGGGACGTGGGTTGTAGGTATTTAGTGAGGCCAAGAAGGGTTGCTAATGGCAGTGGAGCCACCTGTTCCCCTATAATGTCAGCAGTGATTTGTAAAACTGAAATCCAGAAACGTCGAATTCCTGGACATTCCCAAGCTAGGTGAAAAAAATCTGCGTGTGCCGCCGCACATCGTTCACACTGGGCTGATGCTTCTGGGTGATGCCGATGCTTTTTAGCAGGGGTATAGTATGTTTGGTGCACAAAGTTGAAGTGTATTAGTTTATAGCCTGTTTTCACTGCGACTTTTTGAGTTTGATGTAGGATATAGGACCAGTCTTCAGCGTTTATTGACTCCTGGATGGCTGACTCCCATTTCTGCTGCGTTTTAGCATTAGGTGATGTGGTGTCCGCCACAAGGGATTTGTAGAGCAGCGAAACCAACCTCCCTTCTCCCTGCACCTGGATGGGGTTGTGTAACAGATCCCATATAGGGGGTTGTTCAGGAAATGTGGGAAACATTCTATGTAGGGTGTGGCGTAATCTAAAGTAAAGGAAGGTTTCTAGAGAGGTGTTACCGCCCCTGTCTTTGGCCATTTGTGGGGTTAGGAAGGTGCTCTCCGGGAATAGATCGCCGAAGGAGTGGATATTGATCTTATCGGCCCATATTAAGAATACTTTTTCATTCGTGAGCGGGATGCCCGGGATGAATCCGATTCGTAGTAGAGGGGAATATCTTACGGTCACGCCGTATTTAACAGCCATCCTTTTCCAGATTGTGTATGTGGATAGGACCGTATTTAGTGTGTTGTACGGGACTGGGATTTGACTTATAATAACGGCACTGAGCAAGTCGGGTGAGGCAAGAGCTCGTTCCACCTGCACATGTGGGCGAACGAAGTGGGACATGTACCAGTAGCTTAAAAAATGTGCCTGGGCCGCCCAATAATATTTTTCTATATCTGGGAGCGCTAGACCACCCTTCGACATTGGTAGAACTAGAGTGTTATACGCTACACGCGCAGGTTTGCCTGCCCATAGCAGTTCCAAGACTGCAGTTTTAACTTTCAGGAGAAAGGATTTGGGGAGGAGTAGCGGAATATTTGTGAACAAATACAGAAGCTTAGGAAGGATGACCATCTTTGTCAGAGAGGCCCTGCTCCAAAGCGTTAGCGGGAGCGTTTTCCACCTATGTATTCGGTCTTGAATGGAATTGAGCGTGGTGACATAGTTATCTTTATATATCTCGTGGTGGTTGCGAGACATCTATATACCCAGGTAGCGCACCCTCGAGTTCTCCCATTTAAAACCATGATCGTCTAAAAATTCCACTGTGTTAGGGGTCAGGGGAAATACCACAGATTTGGAGTGGTTAATTTTTAGACCAGACATTTGACCAAACCTTATCACATCGCACATTACCGGGTTAAGGTTCTCTTGGGGGTTGCCGATAAACAATATGACGTCATCAGTGTAAAGGGAGACAATTCATTTATGTGGACCCAGTTTAAGACCCCTGTGTATTTGGAATTTGCGCAGTCGCGAAGCCAAGGGTTCCATAATAAGTGCAAAGATTAGAGCGGAGAGTGGGCATCTCTGTCTCGTTCCGCGTTCTAGTGATATGCTCGAGGACCTAGTGTTTCCCAGTGTGACATATGATCGTGGGTCGTTATATAACAGAGACACTAACTTAATGAAGAAGTTGCCAAAGCCCATTTGTCTAAGCGTTGCCATCATGAATGGCCATTCCACAGAGTCAAATGCCTTCTCGGCGTCGAGGAGCACTGCTATTGCCTGCTGTGTTGGGTCTAGGGCCCCCATGACGCCGAACAGCCGTCTGATGCCATAGGTGGTGCTGCGTCCCGGGATGAATCCTTCTTGATCTCCAATTGCTAGAGCTGGCATGATAGGGAGAAGCCGTGATGCAAGAATTTTTGCGAGGATTTTATTGTCGAGGTTGATCAAAGAAATCGGCCTGTATGATGCACATTCATCAGCGGGTTTGCCGGCTTTATGTAACACTATTATATTGGCTTCACGTAGTGTGGAGGGAAGAATCCGTAGAGGTTTGATCTTCTGTGCACGGCACCAGACAGAGAACCTCTTACACTTATGTCCGTAGCATTTGAGAGTTGGACACCCTGGCCTTTGCAAGAACCTCTCTGCAGTCAGCCGGGATATCGTACCCTCCAAACTGTAGTGCTGCAGGAGCCAGGCCTGCAAGTTCAGCGACTCTGGGTCGTGATGAAGAATGGCGCCTCCCTCTCTGGAGAGAAGATCTGCGTCCGTCAACAGCTTGACTGGTGGGGACGCTGAGAGGTCCAGAAGGTCCGGGTCCCAGAGGTCCCTCAGCACCTTCCGCAAAACCTTGAAAACAATCTTATTCACATAAGATGCGTTGCACTAGTCGAATACATCTCATATATTCCTAATGCATAAACTGTACTGTAATGACATACTGTACCAACCAAAATGTCAGCTCTATGCTTTGTCGAACTCATACTGTACCTATGAATGACTATATGCCTGTAACTAAGATTTTTGCAAGTAACAGCGCCTCAATGCCTGTGGGTTACTTGCGCGCTATATAAATATAAATAAATAAATAAAACCAGATCTATCTCGGCCACGCCGGTGCGACGAGGATCATCCTGCACTGGGACCTCTTGAGCTGGCTGATGAGTCAAAGCAGCAGCGGCAATGGAGGAAACGCACACAGGAAAAGGGTATCCCAGGGGAACGAGAAAGCGTCGCCCATGCTCCTCATCTGGGGAAACATGCTGGCGAACCTCTGGCACTTGGAGTTCGTCGCGAACAGTTCGATCTGGGGTTTGCCCCATTGTTGGAAGAGCCGATCCACTTGATCCTGGCATAGTTCCCAATTGTGGCACAAGTGCAGCTCCCTGCTGAGTGAGTCGGCAATGGTGTTTTTTATTTTATTTTATTCCACAGATCATGGGCCTCCTTGGATGGGGCTGGGGAAACATCGTGGTGGTGTTGTCGGTGAAGATCCTCATGACCTTGCCCTTGAGGGACGGAAGGAACGACTTGAGCGCCCAGAACACGGCGTGGAGTTCCAAGATGTTGATGTGGAGAGACCTCTCCTCCGGGAGCCAAAGGCCTCTAGCGTGGAGATCTCTGGTGTGTGCACCCCATACCTTCAGGGATGCGTCCGTCGTCACCGTCTCCTGATGTGCCGGGGTCCAACGACTGAATCGCCTGACGGAAAACCTCGTTGAGCGGGATCTCATCTTCTAAGCTGCCTGCCGCTTGCATCCAGCGGGCGTCGAGGAACTCCTGTAGAGGACGCATCCGTAGCCTGCACAGGCGCACCAGGTAGATTCATGAGGAAATCATTCCGAGGAGGGACTTGATGGATCCCATGTCCGTGGCGAGCAGGCGCTGCACCTTGCCTAAGATGGCCTTTGTCCTTTCCTCCGACGGAGGCGCCAATCGTTCCACTCTATCGAACTTCGCTCCCAGAAACAGTGCCACCTGCGACGGAACCAGATGGGATTTCGGGTAGTTGATGGAGAAACCCAGCTCCGTGAGTAAGCAGACAGTCTTCGCTGTGTGCTCGACGGTGAGTTCTCTTGTCCTTGCACGGATGAGCCAGTCGTCCAGGTAAGGGTAGACGTGGATCCCCTGCAGGCACAGCCGCGCCGCCACTGGTGCTAGGCACTTGGTGAACACCCTGGGTACCAACTTCAATCCGAATGGCAGAGCTCTGAATTGGTAGTGGCGTCCTCGAACTACGAATCTGAGGAACTTTCGGTGTCCTTTTAGGATGGGGATGTGGAAGTAAGCATCCTCCAAGTCCGACGACGATAGGAAGTCGCCCTCCTCCAGCTGTCCCAGCACGTGCTGGAGCGTGACCATCCTGAACTTCTGTGCCTTGATGCATTTGTTCAACCGACGTAGGTCCAGGATGGGGCGCCAACCACCTGTCTTCTTTCTGACGAGGAAGTATCTTGAGTATACTCCGGAGCCCCAGAGCCTCTTGGGGACGAGCTTGATGGCACCTTTCCTGAGCATCGCCTTTACCTCCAACAGCATTTGAGGGACGTGATTTTGCTTCCTGGCCACGGGAGGAATGTTGGGACACTTCTTTTGGAATTCGAGAGTGTGCCCATGGGCCAGGGCATCCAGCACCCAACGGTCGGTGAAGATGGACTCCCACACACGGAGAACTTTGCCAGCCGGCCTCCCACCAGGGTGCTTCGGTGGGGGCCCGACGCTACGGCCGGTTCAATCTTGCTTGGAGGCGGCCTTGGCGACGACGATGAGATCCTCCTCGTTTGCCGCAACCTCTGTAGGCCACCTGGGACGAGGAGCAGGCCGCCTGGCGGTACCTAGAGGAACCACCGCCTGATCCCTTGGAGGCCCACTGTCTGCCTCCGGCACTCCGAAAGGGCCGTCGTTGCTAAAGGACTCCCAGGGCTCGAGCCGTCTGTGTCGGCCTTGATGGCCTGCAGCGACTCATCCACCGTTTTCCCAAAAAGGTTGTTGCCGTCGAACGGCATGTCCAACACCCTGGTCTGCATGTCCTGACAGAAGTCTGTTGCCTTGAGCCAGTCACATCGTCGAAGGCAAACACCGTTGCCTAACTGGCGAAACCAGGTGTCGGCAATGTCCGTTGCCACAGTTATGGCGTGGTCCGACGCCACCTCACCTTCCTGCAGAATCTCTAGGGCCTCCGCCCTCTTGTCGTCTGGTAGGAAGTCCAGTAGGGGAGCTATCTTGTACCATAGCTCCCTGTCGTAACGGGCCACAATCGCTAAGGCGTTGGCCGCTTTAATTGTCGTTGCCGCCGACGAGATAACCTGTCGCCCCATGGTGTCCAATTTCTTTCCCTCGCTGTCAGGTGGGGAAGTGAAGGTTGAAGCTGTCGCCCCCGCCGCCTTCTTCTTGGCTGCCGCTGAGACGACCGAATCCGGCATCGGCTGAGCCCTGAGGCACAAGGGGGCGGCGTCAGGGACCCGTTATTTCTACTCGTACCGGTCCCTCTTGGCAGGCGTCGTGGACAAGTTCTTCAGGACCGCAAGTCCCTCCTCCCAGATATCATCGAGTAACAGTACCGCGAGGACCGTCTTTCTCTTGGCCTCTCGCCGTTGATAGAGGAAACCTTCCTTCATCTGTTTCTCTGGGAAGAGCTGGAAGAGCTCGGATGCCCTGGCGATCATGGCATGAAAGGAGCCAATTTCATCAGGCGGGGAAGACCGAGGGGGTGGTGATGGAAGGTCCATCCCGTCATCACCACCGTCGTCATCCGTCCCCATCATCGTGTCCGTTGCCGTGTCATCCCTGGGATCCGGAGAGGGAGATTAAGGCTCCACGGGCCGCGAGGACATGAAGGGTGGTGGGGGTGAACTTTCCTCCGCTTGTTCGGAGGGCTTCCTGGCGTGCCCGGTTCTGGATCGTCCGCCGGGGTTCGTCGTAATCTCGTCCTTATATCTGTGCATAAGGTTTGGATCGCCATCAAAATGGCCGCCGAGTTGTCCTGAGGCTCGGGCAATGGCTGCGACGGGAGGGCTGGCCTCTCCTCCACTGGGGCCTCGTCGGTGCCACCGTCGCTATCTTCGACCACCTCTTCGGGATCTCTCCCCTGGGATCGTACCTTCTCCAATCTCTCGTTGAGGCTCTTCACGGCCTCCACCAGCTCCTCCTCAGAGGCTGAATCCGTGTCCGTAATGGCCACCGCCCCCCCCCCCTCTTTCCCTCTTTCCACCGGGGTCTTGTCGATGGGCTGGAAAGAGGATTCCCTCCGCGGTGGCAGGGAAACTCTGGGCACCGAGGTCGCTTCCACTGGTGTAGCCTCCACAGGCTTCACCAGGGTCGCCGTGACTCCCTCGATAGAGGCCTTAGCCGCGTGAATCAAGGCCTTCGCCACCTTGGGCGCGCTTGAGGCCTTCACCTTGGGGGGAGGGTCACCGCCTCGCTCCCCCTCGGCTCAATCCTTCGGGATTGACCGGGGCCTCTCCAGAAGCTTATCCGGGTTCTCAGATTTCCTCTTCCCCGAACCAGAGCGCTGGCTCGTTGATGGTGCCGGGGAAGGTGCGCCCTGTCTGGCAGCCGAAGAGCCCGACCGTTCAGGGCTCCCGGTGCCCGCGGACTCGCGGTGCTTAGCCTTTTGTTGGGCCCCCGTCGCCGAGGCACCCTCACAGGACTTAGAAGACCGCTCTGACCTTTTTCTTCTTCTCACCTGCTGGACCCTTCTCCAGCCAGCGAGGCCGGAACGACGATCCCTCACGGTCCATTCCGATAGGTTCTTGCAGAACGCACAGTCCTTCTCCACGTGCATCTTGTCCTCATGAAGGCAGTAGAGACATCTCGAATGCTCGTCCTCCTTGAAAACATTCTGTAACCCGCATCCAGGGCAGTTTCTGAACAGCTTGGATCCGGACGTCGATCTACCCTTGTCCTGGGCCGCGTCCAAGGTAGGCCTCAGATCTTCTGGAATCCTCCAAGAAGTGTCACTCGAGGAAAACTTCACCCTTGAGGGGCATAGGAAATTCCGAAACGGGTCCCCGTTGATCGGAAGAAGAAACGGTGGAGCTCGAGTCTCGATTGAACCGAAAAATTAGAAAATCTCCTTGAAAAAGTACAAAAATGCAGCAAAAGCTCGAGAGCTATAGCACGAGGACTCCCAACACCTTAACGTGCGGTAAAAATCTGAGGATGGCTGCCAGGGGAGGGGCTTAGGGAGAGGGCAGTCATTGGCTGGGGCAGTATGACCCAGAGATCAGTGATTGGTTACTACTAAGAAAGACACATCAGAAACGAAACTGATAACGACACTGATTTTTTCTTTACCGAGGATTCCCAGCCTGACGACGGGAATATTCATGAGTATGTGAATCCATGCCAGACTCCATGCTGGAGAATCTCTATTGCCTTACCCTTTCCTCTCTTTCTATCCTTGTCCTTGACTCGCCCTGGTTGCCTTTATGCCTGCCTGTTGCATCTCACCCCCCCTTTTTGCTCAGATGTCTGTTTATTTTAACCCCTCTTCTGCTGTCCCCTCCTCTCCCCCCTTCCTTCACTGAATCCTTAGCACTTACTCTATCAGACATGACAGCCGAAGGATATGATAGCAGCTTGTTAGTCTGCCCCCCGAGCTCCCTCTTGTGTCCTTCCTCCCTCTCCCCCTCCAACACTATCTGAAATGCGGTCAGGTCCAGTACGATAGTTGCTTGTTTTGTTCTTCTCCTTCTCCCAGTCTCCCCGCCAACCCCCGCCGATTCTTGTTAAATTCATGCACTACCAACATTTTTGTCAGGCCTAGTAAGGTAGCCGCCAGTCTGTCTCATTCTCCTTCCTAGCCCCTCCCCTCCTTATCACTGTCAAAAGCTCTTGCACTATCGGAAATTTCACCAGGCCGAGTATGACAGTTAATTTCACATTCTTAATGTTTCAAGGTATTATAAGAATTTCACTGTATTCTCTCTTGTCCCATCCCTGCCTTGAAGCGCTTTGAAACACATTGGGCCTCATTACGACTTCAGCGGTAGCAATGCCGCCGAAATCGGGTCCGGATTCCCAGAATGGGGAATAACCGGGCCATTCCGAGTTCGGAGGGCCCGGTAATTCCTCCCTCCAGGAACCCGGGCCCGGACCTTCCCCATTCCCATCTGAGCCCCCATAGGGCTCGATGGGAATGGGTGCAAACAACAGGCCGATTACGAGCCACCCGTTGTTTGCTCCCTGGTTTGACCAGGCGTTACTTACCAGGTCCCGCGAGGGGAGCTTGTAATGAGGCGGAACGGGTTTAACGGGTCCGCCTCCTTTAGCGGGGCCCATTAACCCGTTCTGTCTCAGTCGTAATGAGGCCCATTGTGTATAGGTGCTATATAAATAAACAATCAATAAAGCTTCAGAAATAGATGGATTATCCACACAGTAAACTTCTCCACTAAATGCACATTTCTCTTCATTCACACAAACATTCCTATTGAAGTGTCGCCTTATACCTACTTTGCACAAGGGGAATAGGAAAACTGGGTCATGCCAGCAATTTTATACAGTCTTTGGCTTTAATGAAGGTGAAAGGCATGTATGTGTTGCTTTTGCGTGTATAATTTGCTGTGTATGGATAAAATCTACAGAGCCGAGATGCACTGCTTAGCACAGTGCTTCTGAGAATTCAAAACATACATACACTTTTTCTTTTACTAAACTTTTGTTAAAAGCACTTGATGGTATAACAATATTTCTAGTAATAAACAATAAATACATGCATCACATAGTTTACCATTACAACTTCTAAACATATGTGTTATCTTCCCCTGTACATTGTCACCCTAATCACAATGATCTACACACGCAAGTATACATACACTTTGTACTAATTGCAGCTATTTATAATTTGCATGACAGGAATGATCTACCACTGCTTAGATGCCCCCAAATGGTTATTTTAAGATTTCCAAAATCAGAGTCTGGTTGCAAACATTTTAAGAGAACAATTCTGTGGTAGGAAAATGTTGCTGTTTGGTACAATCATGGCTCAGATTTCAGATAGGTTTGAAAAGCTCTAATACCGTATTTATATTTTCTTGTACTCATTAACAAATAAAGTGCCATTTACACAAAATACGGTTATCACTTTTACATTGCACTACTATACTGACAAGAATGGAGGTTTTACCTGAGTAGTATCTTGTTTGTACAATGCAAAATTCTCCTTGGTTATTGGCGGGAGGTAGAAGGAAGGCATAACCTCGGTCTCCACAAAGTCCAGACCCCATGTTTTTGTAAAGAAATCAGATTCTCTTTTTGCTAATCTAGGGTCATTTAGTGCTGCAGGAAGGTTTACTTTGGAATGATAAATTGTCCATCTATGCTGATCCGCAACCACAGATGGGGCAACACACAAACTGTTGGAGTCACCTATTAAAAAGCAAGACAGTCGTCATTAGCCAAAAAGGCTTTGCTTCCAGTTACTCACCAACATCTAGCAAGCTCAATCAATGACGATTTCTATATCCATAGTGTACTGTAGATCATCAAATCAACAAAACGCAAACAATCAGCAAATAAAAGATCATACAATGAATTACAATATTTCTCCCCTGAGCTTTTACTATATGGAAAGAAACGCAAATTAATTAAAAAAGGACAATGGGGAGTAATACATCTATGATTTACTCCCTAAACTTTTTTTTAAAAAACAGGTCAAGAGGTTATTCTATACAGCACAAACATGTATTTTTAAGAATCAGACTGAATCCTTCAAAACCCTCTAACATTTTAGGAAAAAAAGGTGGTGAATAAAAAGCTGAACACGAGGGGGACAAGAAAAAATGAACATTGAGAAATATGCAAATATAGAAAATAGCATACATGTAGGTTAGATTTTTGTATTAAAATTACATTTTCGGTCCATCAGATTTTGAATCATTATATAGTGTTTAAGCTGTTCAATAGCTAATCCTCACCATTACATCCTTGCATCTATAGACAGGAATACTGAAGTCCTGGCTCTCTAAGATTTAAACACCTGTATGAATATGAGCTACTTAACTTTAATATGTGGGCATCAATACGCAGGAAAGGCAGTCGGTGGTAAGATACTTAAGGCAGGTGTTTTATCAATATCTAGTATTTCTTTAATAGCCATCAGTACCAAATGTATGTAGGCTTATTTTAAGGTGTACATTGAGATGCATTATGCAACAGTCACACTAAAAGATCAAATAAATATGGAAACTTTGCTCAAAAGCTTAGCAATCCAACATGAATATAAAATATATAGTACAGTAGATGACTGGGTACAGTCACTTCTGTTCCACACCCATTCTCTCCACTTGGATGGATATGGGGCACTTCAGTGATGTTCTCTGGCCACACTTGTTTGTTGGCTTCCAAGCCTGAAAGATCACCTGCCTTGTCTCTACTGTGGCATAAAGCACTGTACAATCAACAAAGCTCATCATTGCCTTGAACTAGCAGTGAAAGCAAAGGAACAAACCATAAAGGTGCCTAGCTGTCACTGGTTACAGGACGACAGACATCTGTCCCTTCTCTCCCCATCTACCTGGTTTGTCATACATCCGCCTTTGCCTTTCACATGGTGTACTGAGCACCGCTTGCTTAGGGAGCTGGGTGTATTTTATCACTGTAGGCAGCTATGTATTACAAAACTGTGAAAGCATGTTACCAAGTAAGGCACAAACCTGTCTCACAGTAAACCAACAGTATAGCACGACATGCCAAAGAACAAAATCTTAACCTTTTTGACATGGATGGAGTGGATGGACTGGATAGAGTGGAAGGAAAGGATAGAACGAGCTGAGCGGATAAAAGCACAGAGTAGATGGAGTGGATATACCTCGATATAACCCTGCATCTCATATTTATGCTATGTAAATGCATATGTATAGGGAATCGATGGAAAGGATGGAGCGGTTGGAAAGGATAGAACAGATGGAAAGCATGGAGTGGATGGAAATGGAGTGGACAGAATGGATGGAATGAATGGAGTGGATAGGAAGGATCGAGTGAATGAAAGAGTGGAGATGATAGAAAAGATGGAGTGGATAGAAAAGATGGAGTGGACGGAAAGAATGGAGTGGACGGAAAGAATGGAGTGGACGGAAAGAATGGAGTGGACGGAAAGAATGGAGTGGATGGAAAGAATGGAGTGGATGGAGTAAATGAAGAGGATGGAACAGATCTAACAGATCTAACGGATGAAGTGGATGGAACAGATGGAGTAGACGGAGTGGATGGACTGGATAGAGTGGAAGGAAAGGATAGAGCGAACTGAGAGGATGAAATCACAGAGTAGATGGAGTGGATATACCGCAATATAACCCTATACCTCATATTCATGCTATGTATATGCTATATACCTGTATCCCCATGTTTTCCGTATCGCATGTTTACCCTCTCCGTCCTGTCCCTGTATATGTGTATACTGCTATGCACACCCCCCCCCCCCCCCCCCCTGTCCTGCTCTAGTGCCTGGTCGCAGGCGCTTTACTGATAACCAGCATATCACACTAATACGATTACTCTCTCCTATACAGCACTCAACTACAACACAGCAATACTATGACACATTCGGTATAGCTGTTCTCATACTAACATGACCCCACAAACTCATCATCCTAATAAAACACAGCCAGCTGAGCACATACCGCTAGCTTTAGGCATCTCCTCGGGCCTAACACAGCCAGAAATCAGTCTGGGTGTCCACCCTCCAGACTGAACACATCCAACTGATTTCCTCAGCACCACACCTAGCGCTAAGCAGCAGCTATCATGCAACAACCTCACCAGTTGCACACATATCCGGTGCGCCCATGCACTATACAACACTCTCTCTCCACTGACTTGAACTGCGGTTCCCGAGGGCGTTCAACCTACCAGCGCTTTGAGATCATACCAATGATACATGAGGCGCTATATAAATGCCAAATAACAGCAGCAAATGTACAGTACTAGTTTGACCAGGCCCTTACATTTGGTTACCAACAACCTTTATCGTCATGCACAGTCTATTCTTGACTACACCACTCTTGGCTATGGCTTGGCAGTCACAGAATTAACCTTCTGGACTTTTGACCTGGGATACAACGTATAGAGTTGCCCAGGAAAATAAGAACCCAAACTGCCAAGATTGCCAGAGCACCTCAGGCACACAAAATTACATTGCATGCTAACCTAAAATTTTTAAATTCGCATGGAAAACAACCCAATTATCACACCACCTTTGGACATATCCATCTCCTCCCTTTTGCAAAACTATGGTCTACCAAACGGGACTGATATGCATCTATGATAACGCAAAACATATTTCCACCAACTGCATCCCAACCTCCCTCTGAGTGTTGTAGCATTAAGTTCCTGCTTTCCTATTGTCTCATGTTCCCTGTGGTAATTGTCCTTCCTCCAGCAGACTAAGTACCGGATATGCCTGGCGGTGGCACAGTACACCATGGCCTAGGCAGTCTGAAACTCCCACATTTGTGATTTCTTGCAGTATAGAATGCTCACATGCCGAGGACTAAATTCATTATTTTCTCCACAACATTAACAGATGGTGCTGTGACCCGGATCTGTCGCGCAATGTGGTACGGCATTGGACTGTTGAGCTACCTCCTCCCGAACACCCCTGCGTACACCAACAAGAAGGTAAGCAGACGATGTTACCTGTGAGATGTGTGATCATGCAGGGCCGCACAGAGAAGCAGAGTGTTTTTGTTAAGTCTGGGCTTGGCCGGACAAAAGGGGATGTGTTCCGGGGATATGCAGATATGTGATTGAAATTGTGAATTGGGTATGTTATATTGTTTGTTTGATTTGCCTGTTTCATTGCGGTGGTCCCAACAATGGTTTATTTTCTCTGTCCTGGAATGGATTTGGCAAAATATTGGGACTGATGTTTACTTAGGCGGTTTATGTATATAATACATACAGGATCAGAAAAAGGAGAAAGCCATTGGAAGACCTCTGGATCATATGGTTTCTGTTTAGAGTAGGGATCGATAAAAAAGGAAGTTTGGAGTTAAAGCACCGGAAACCAATTAAATAGGCGCAGACTAATGCTTGCAGGTGGAGTGCCCCATAACTAGGGTGACCAGACGTCCCCGCTTTTCCGGGACTGTCCTGGAATTAGGTGCACCGTCCCCCCCTTCTAAAGTGTATTATTCATTTGAAAACTGTTGTCCCGGTTTTTGGTAGGGGATCTAAGAACGTGTGATCTTGCACAGATGAAATACTGCATTTTACTAAACAAGATAGTCGTAGTTTGTAAAAGAATAAACAAATAATTAATTTAATAGTAACACTTAAAAGGTAAGCCATCCCTAAGTGGTTTTGAATCACCAACCTTAGTTATCAGCGGTAGCACTAACCGATTGCACCGCAGATCCTGCATGTGAAACTCATTCAACCATGCCTGCAAATATCCACTGGAGCAAAAGCTTCGTTGTGTTACTATAGCAAATGCATGACACAAACCCCCTCCTTCTCCCTACTGCTACTGAGGTGTATTGCCTGGGCAGCAACTTTCAAAACTTAATCCTACTTTTATGTTAGACGCCCTGTCCCAGTTTTATATTTTGAAAATCGGGTCCCTACCCATAACCCTGTCAGGACCATTCTGCGGCACATCTGTTTCAGTCCCCTCCTTTCCCAGGACCGCAAAAGAGTTGAGTCAAAGAGTGGGTGGAACATAGGAGGTTGGATAACGGGCAGCTGCAAACTGGTGAGTGATAATAATTAGGGACAGAAACAGGCAAAGGGCAGTCTAAGCAAGCAGAAGACCCCCAAAGAGGTCACCGGCATATTATATGTTCACTCACTTTAACAGCGAATTCTTAGATTCTTGGCACAATCTTACCCAACAGAACAAAAGCATGCAGTTCCCAATAGAGGGACTTTCAATCTAGAGAAACTGGGAGCACTCTGACAGGCCTTCAAGAAACAGAAAGGGAAGATGCCTGCAAAACAGGGGGCGGGGGGGGGGAGCATTTACAACATGGTTAGGGGAAGAGACTGCAAGATGCAATGCCTGAAAGATCAGCAGACTGAAGGATGTTAATGACGGATTGAGAAGACAGATAAAGTACCTATGGTCGAGAGACGCATGAGACAAGGACACACAACTGTGCCCTCAGATAGCGGAAAATGCAGAAGCAGAACAGGGAGAGCAGGATAGCGAATGTGCCAAGGACATTGTTGAACTTTTCCACTAGCACGCGCACCACAGTAAGAGCAGGACAGAGATAGCTGGAACCTCAAGAGAAAGAGGTGCCAGTGAATGCTCTGTTGCCAACTAGTCTTGCTCTCTGCAAGGAAGGCATGTATCATGAATAGAGAAATCTGAGATGAGGTCGCCCTCGGACATTTATGTGAACCATCCCAACTTTTGACCACTTGCACAATTTATTGTGGCCATGTATATTGATTGTACATCATCTTTTTTCTATAATAATGAAAATGATTAATGGTTTGTTAGGACTTTTTATAGGTTTTATCTTAAACACACTGTTTGGCATGAGTGTGTGGATGCATGATGGACGCATGCGGACGAATGAATAAACGATTGAATGGTATAAATTGTATTTAATTTGTATGTTCTTAATTTTCCTGCTATGTAAATTGTAATTCTAGTGCCGATTAAATCATGATTCAATTCGTATATTAAAATAATGCATCAGGTTTAATAAAATCCTTTGATACCTTGCCTTTAAAATTGTATCCTCTGGATTTTCTTTCCAAGATTATTAGTTATACTAATACCCTAACCCAGAGTGTGGGGTCCCCTGTGGTTTTCAGAAATATATGGTATCATGAATAGGCAGACAAGTGATCACAGTTCAAGGGAGTTTATTTAGCTATATAGGTAGGATGGAAAAAAGCCGGATCTAAACCTAAATCTAAGATGGCAGCAAGCTAAGACCATCAAATCAAAAGAAGGCAGCCCTAGTGGCGTCGTGTAAAATAAAAGGGCCTATACTAAAGAAAACATATTGCCAATCCTTACGCTAAATATAAACAAAGTGTTAGACAGGATTCACAGCAAAGAAAGAAGTGTTCACAAATAATAAGTCAGGATGCAGGAATTGTGGTCTCCCTTCCCCACGTTTTGAGCACGTGACAAGGCGGGACTCTGGAGCACAGCACACGCTCAAGCTTTCCCAGCACGAGACAACAGTTCTGTTCTTAGCTATCAGGACCGTCGATGGCCAAGTCTCTTTATCAAAAGTCTCTTGCCTTAGAGAACCTGATGTGTTAAAAATAACAAAAAGTTATTTAGCAATGGTACGTTGGGTGATGGCTTAGCCTCTGGACCCCCATCTTCCGGGTTCAGAACCCCCACACAGTTCTTAGCGATATCAGGACCTTCAGAGGTTTGCTTTCCTACTTTCGATGGACCGATAGGTTCAAAATTAACAACCAAAAAAGTTCCTTTTGGAGTGCACTTGAGGTGATGATTCCTCACCCCTGGGCCCCCCTCTTCCGGGCCTCAGACGCTCTCGAATATCCACCTCCCTCCGTCAGGTTCACTCTGGCTTGTATTCAAAACGATTTCTCGGTTGCATTCATGTGCTGTTGGGCAGATGGCTTCTCAACCCTGGACCCGCCCCCCTTTCTTCCGGGTGCAGATCCTGCTCAACTGTTTGCCTCCCTCCGTCGGGTTCACTATGGCTTTCTACACAATCTCCTTTGTGATTTTCACAAATCTTAGTGGATTAAAAGTTCACTGTGAACAACCCTCTGCCAGGTTCATTCTTGTCAACAAACTGCTTTTTTCCAGTTTCTTACAATGTGGGATTCTTTTTTAGCTCTACAATCATCTGCCGCTCAAAGACATCTGACTGTGCAGAGAATTTTACTATACCCCCGTATGACCACAATGACCCTCTTCTCACCTGTCCCAAGGCCTTCTGGTAACAGTAGTCTCAATGACTACTCAAGTTTCTCGAGTGAGCACCAATGTGGTGCACGTCTCATCTGCAGCTGGCTTACCCCTTTTACATTATCAGTTCTTTGTAATTTCCATAGTCAGCCATTTGCTACTTTTGTTCAACACATTTCGGTTTCTTTATTGATTCTCCCCTCGACTCACCGGCTGTGATGAACCGCTTAGCTTTCTTCGTATCGGAAGTCAAGGCCGGGACCATGGTAGCAGGCGTCTCCTGTCCTGCTTATCAGCGTAGACCTGCTTCATGTACCGTTGACATCTGCTGCAACACACTTGGGTTATTGTTCGCGATCTTATGTTTCCTTCTGAAGATGTTTCGCCGGCTTGGGTTGGAAAGGGCAATGTTGCTTTTCTCCTTGTCAGCCTTTTCGGGTCTCACCGCCTTTCTCCTCCTCTTGAACTGCCATGTTTGGATAGCTGTCTGGTTGTGTTGTCTGCCTTGCCCGTATTGTGCTCTCGTGCTCTACCTTTTATCCCTGTGGGGATGGGAAAGGGCTGTCAGGTGCATGTGATTCTGGTAAATTTCCTGACTTTGATTGACCCTCATATTGGGACATGTCAGGTTGATGGCTTTGGTGTTCGTCTGTTTTCTTTCATGGTGCGTGAAAGTGTTTGCGTCGGTGTCCAGTCAAAGTTACGAAATGCAATATGTTCGAAACAAAAGGATGGAGAAAAAAAATGTTTGAATGACTTTTTAATGTTTTTTTTTTTGGTTTCGTATAGGAAGAATTTGTGGTATTTCCCCCAAGGTTTGGCGGGGGACCCCCCAAAAAATAAAAAATAAATAAACGGGTATTCAAAATTTTTTTAGATCCTTTTGGTTTGAAAGTATTGCATTCGATCCTTTTGTATTCAAACTTTTCACTATAAACCGTTTGCGTCGTGGGAGGGGGTAGAGTGTTTGAATATCCTACTGGGTAGGATGGGGGGGAAAAGGTGTCATAAGGGGGATACCACACCTCACCCGTTGGCGTCCCACTTCGATTCCCAGGGAACCCTCTGTTCAGGTGATACTCCCTCTCTGGTCCACCCCCAGGAACTAGATCCAATAGCGATGGCTGTGTCCTGGCCACCTGGATTGAGGCACATTCAGGTTTCTCACACCTCCCTGCCTGTACAACCCGACTCAAGTGACAAGGGATCCGCAAGGGGAGGCGTGGCACATGCTACTGCATGCACCTTCCACCTAAACTAAGAGGAGGGACAGTATACATGAGAGACTCGAGCACCCAATCGACAAATGCCGGCAGGTAACAAAGCAACCACCAAATTACGATAATGTACATGTTGCATGGACACCAGGAGATTTGCAAAACCTGGCAATGGAATTCCCAAACATTAGGGAGGAACCACAGCACTTTAATGAAGAGCTCTAGACAGTTGTCCAATGTTATAATCCCTCATGGGCAGACATGAATCAAACCATAAAGATAGTCATTCCACCAGATGCAAGACAGACTAGTAGAACATGCAAACTGGCGAGCATTGGACCCAGGTACAGGAGTATCCATCGGTTTAGACTAGGGATAGGATAGTCACTGCGATCCCCAAGATCAGCCCACATAAGACTGAGCGTGCCAAAATAGGGAACTGCAAGCAAAATAAAGTAAAATCTCCTATGGATTACTTAAACAGGTGAAAGCTAGTGTTTGCACCGTATTCAGGCATTTATAAAACAGATGAGTCAGATATAGCTAACTCCTTTGTTACTGGGCTGTTACCAAAGGTTCAAGCACAGTTTAAGAACGTGTGTATTGGGTGGCAGACTAAATCTTTGTTGGAACTGGTGGTGGTGACCCATCGCTGTGTAGCATGTCAAGAGCAAACAGAGGAGGCATTCAAGATTAAGCGGATGACTTTAAAGATGTCGAACTTGCAGGGACAAGTGCAAAATGTGCAAACCCCCACAGAATAGACGAGGAGGTCCTCTAGTAGGGCAAATCACACAAGGGGTAAGTGGGGGATTAGAGATGAAGAGGTATCTCGTATTGAAATAATGAATCTTCTAGTGACACCATAATACTACTGCAGTAGGACGGATTAGTCCCTGAGGTAGGCGACTTTTAACCTACTATACCAATCATATCTTAATATTAACAGTGAATTTATTAACCATACTTACTGTCAAAACAAGGCATCAAAAACATCCAATACATTTATTTTTGGCTTTCAGATTGATCATAACGTAATCCAATTCAGGGTAAACTAAGCCTATTTTGGTCATTTTTTTACATTAATGCAGTAGCATGCACTTGGGATAAGAATTAGCACAAGGAATTCATAGCACCATGATTATCCTATGAGGATTAATTGGAATTGCTTTCCCAGCACTCAATATGGTGAACTATCAATGTGTCTGGACACTGGATTGCACACTGGCGTCTAGTATATCTTTGGTGTTTGATAAATACATATAATGGTTATACTCAGTATTGGTCATTGGAATATATTATTTAACTGATGTGATATACATGATACCCAGATCGATATGGATTTGAAACTGTACTTTTTTTACCTTTTCTTCTTTTCCTTTTTGATTGTGACTACGTGGTTTCCTCTCTCCAATGACAACATCATGTGTGGTATGTTTTGTTTTAATTTTCTATTCAAACAAATCCATCAGTCCTGTTATTTGTTCTGTTTGTCGGCCAATTTGTCATTATTTTGTGTTGACTAAATTGGAATAATTATTACATACAGCCTTGATAACGACCAAGCTGGTCGAAACACGTGTCGGCTGTTCTTATGAAGAATAAGGAATAAACAGGACAACAATCTTCACATCCTATGCTATTGTTTATTTCAAAATCAATTCAAACATTTCAACTACCAATGGACGGACTTTGAACATTATAAGCTTTTTGAACCAAGCGCGAATATAGTCTTGTGACAATCACTGTGACATTTGTAATTTTCAGAACCATAGTGGAGGGTTCTCAGTCATTGAGATTTTTGCTGCTGGTGATTCAATTCCAATTCTAATTTGAAGAATAGCACACAGTTACTTGTATTTGACCCATTGCTGCATTTAATCTAAGTGGTGGATTACCCCGGGGAACCAGTCCATGAAAGACAATGGGGCCCAGGGCACGCCAGACCAGATAATGGGCCCAAGTAGAACGGAGGTAAGGGAATTGGCTCAACCGAAAGAGGCCACAAGGTCCCCTGACTAACTCCTTGGTTTGTAATTATTGCAAGCAGACATGGCATTGAAAGAAAAGTGTCTTATAGACCACAGAGACCATACACTCAGGTAAATGCACAACCAAACAATATCCAAGCTCTCCCACCAGAGGGCACAACCTCTTTCTCAGATATCAACCAAAGAGCTCCAGGCCCATTCCAGAGCCAGAATGTCACCACTTTCACTTCTGGGCAGCCGGCCATTCCCCAGATTGAGGAAGACCCTTTCAGACAACAAGGAGGGGAGGACATTCTGGAAACTCCTTTAATTCCAATCGATCAGGAAGGCCCCTATGTTCAGTGTCATGTGGAGGGAATGCCTGCATCTTGTTTAGTGGACACTGGAGTTAATAGATCAGCCCTACGAATGGATACCGTTGCTAATGTACCTATGCCAAGAGAAACTGAAGGCTGTCGGTATTTCCAATTCTCCAATCATGCACCTAGTGACAGAACCTCTTCCCATTACACTAGGACCCATCGCCGTTAACCATGCATTCCTGGGGCGCTGTTGAGCAGTCGGCTCATGCAGACTTGAGCCGTAGGCGCTCCGCCTGGGCCGCCGATATCCTTTAGCAAAATGCTTTCTGCAGCTAATATCCTGTGAAATCTTTATATTGCAGAGGTAGCGGAAAGTTTCTGCCACAATCTGCAACAACATTGACAAAAATCGGTGCAGGATATTCCTGCCTCGACAAATCCTGTGCGGTACACTGAGGCTGCACGCCATCTTAGTAAGGCGGCTGGGGGCACACAAGCTGCAGCAGGCGGTCCAGACGTGGTGCGGGCCCTGACATTGGACCCACTGCAGTTGGAGAATCTGTGCCGGCGTGGACAGAATCAGCGGGTAGCAGAAAAATAATCCGGCACCCGTGAAGCACATTTCAGCAGGCACACTACAACTGCAGATCTGAGAGCTGGGCTGGCCCGCTAGCGGTGTCGAAGGTGCACATTGAGCTGCGGGTGAGCAATCTGATGCCCGCTTTATCTGTTGCAGGAGGAGCACCAAAGGTGAGGAGGACGGACCCGGATCGGGCCGCTGGCGGTGACAGAGGAGCTGGCGTGAAACCCGGTGCCCGCTGTGTGCATCGAAGCAGGAGCACCGGAGTTGCGGATAGAAGAGCCGGACTTGGCTGCAGACGGTGATTGCAGCAAGCATAAACAGTAGGTGCACAGACATGACGAGTGAGGCCCAGGAGGCTGCACAGGCAGCCAAAGCGGGAACCAGGAGCAGTGGTGCAGAGGTTGCTGCACTGGAGATCATATGAAGCCTGGAAACAGGGCACCCTCTGGGGAGGTGACGGCCCCTGCTGAAAGCAGCATGTGAAGTGCTTTTGGCCACCCCTCTCCTGCAGGAGCCCGTATAGTGAAAGTTGCCCCCTGCAGACATTCCTGGGGGGCATGCCTGCAGTGGTGCCGTCCACTAGGGGGGTAGGAGGGGAAAGGCCCCTGGGGGTTCATTGCATATCTGAAATACAGACACTGGCCATTCTGGCATCTTGGCCCCTGCGTTGGAGTCTTCTCACACTGGAGCGGGGGTGCCCCAGTCTGGAGGGATTCTGTTGCAACTTTAACTGATGGTGCCGAAATAGGGGCAGACCAGCATTTTTTGAGCCCCAGAGCACTTCCCTCCCTGAAATTGGTACACTTGAGGACCGCCAGGTGCAAGGAAGCAGTTGTGGGGGTGACGGCCCCTTGGGGGTGAGAACCTTTCGATTTGGAGACTGTGGGAGGAGAAGGGGACACTTGATAGTTGGTGGGCATACTCTGCAGAAGCTTGGGGGCATTGAATGGGCAGGAAAGGTGGCGCCAAGGATTGGAGCTGTGACTGTACCCCCGAATTGTTGGCGAGACGCTAGTGGGGGCAGAAAGCCACATCTGACAAACACTTTGTAAGTCCATTGGGGGCACCAGCTGTGGCCAAGGACTACTTCGGCACAAACGGCCCTGCAGGGATGGCAAAAGAAACCCCTGGAAGGGGAACCTACAGAATATGATCGCCCACTATACAGTGAACGCCCCTCCACCTCCGATTGCATCACAAGAAACAGCAGTGATCTGTTTGGGAGCTTTCTGAGCAGAACAAGGCATATCGCTCATGGACATTATGAGTGCCATAGGGGACTCCAGGACCTCGGTAGAGACAAAGATTGATGGTTTGGCCTCAGAGGTGTCTTGCCTGCAGCAGGATCTTCGCACCTTGTCCTCATGGGTGGGCGAGGCGGAGCAACGTGTATCAGATAACAAAGATGCACTTAAGAAAATTAAAAGACAGTTTGCGTCGGTATCGCAGAAACTCAGCGTCCTGGAAAACCAGGCCTAGGACAGTGAGGGCAAGTCCCAAACTAATCTATGCATTCTTGGGCTGCCAGAGAAGGAAGAGGGGCCCAGTATGGAGTTATTTCTAGAATGCTGGCTGACCGATCTAATGGCACAAAAAAAAAACAATATAACGGGCTTGAGACCCGATGGGCTGCCCAGAGCCTGGAGCGCCTCCGCGCACAGTGATAGCGTGTCTGCTAAATCACAGGGATCGGGACACTCCCCTACATATGGCGAGGGCGATACGCCCAATTGCGTATAACAGAATCAGATTTTCTTCGCTCCAGATTTTACAAAGGAGGTACAGCGGGCCAGACGGTCCTTTGACTCTGTTAAGAGGAAGCTGATGTCACTCAGTATTAAATATCTCTTTTCTTCCCCGCTCTGCTCAAAGTTGACCACAAGGACACGGTCCATTTGTCCCATACCCCCAAGGAAGCTTGGGACTGGATGGAGACGCATCCTGTCTGGGCCGGTCTCTAGATCACCTAGGGATGAGGCCAATCGGAGCTGTTAACCGAGAATCATCCCCGGCCTGGTTTGATTTGCAGGGATATGACCTAGTGTTGGGAAGGAAATGGTCCTATCCCTCCCTCCTAGCCACATGGGTAAGCCAAAATAAGAAGAAAAAAAAAAACCCATATGTTACGTGTAAAGAGCCTTATAACACAGAATTAGATGAATTACATTGCCTATGTCCTCGCACTAACACTCCATTTTGTATCAAGCCTAGACGCCACTTTATTACTAGGCCCAAAAAACCACCACTCTCAGGCTGCAGCACTCGCACCCCCGGCCACTCTCACACAGAGGGACCAAGCCATCAACAAATCGGGCCAGCTCCCCACGAGCCTTGTTCCCACAGTCTATCCGTTCCCTGCCGTCTCAATGTTGCAAATACCTAGTATCATTTCTCAAAGAATGCACTCTGCGGAGAGCGTGAGACAGAAACAGGCCCCAGCACAAATATTCATCCATCTCCAATAAACTGCCGGTGTCCCCTCGACCCCCACCCCTGCAGGCCAGAGCCCACCTCGCCTCTCTGCCCCAACACCCCCTTCCCCCCAATTCCTTATGCCAATAACTATCTAACCTTGCCCATTTGCTGCTTCTGTCGGAGAGGAAGGCCTGGTTTATAGTCATTTGGTCGAAAACTATAATGTTGAACGTCATAATGTCGAAAATAAAATGTCAATACGTTTTTTTTTATACTTACCAAACCCAAAAAATACATATAAATAAAAAAATAGATCAAACTTTTTTTTTTTCGACATTTTTTATTTTCGACATTATGACTGGACACCGGAAGGCCTATCTGGATAGCCAGATCTTGGTCCATGTAATTTCCCACAGCCCCACTGTCAATGTATGCCTCCAAGGCATGTATTTTTGACGGTTGCTTGTGGTTTACCAGGAGCACTGGGATGACTAGATGGGAGGTCAGTATAGGTTCCTTTTCACCGCTCGACAAGTGGACCCTTACGCTTGCCGGGTGTTGGAGTTACCCTGAGTCCTGTTGTTCTTATTCACCCTTTGTCCGTTGCTCCAACTGCTTTCCTGGGTGGTTTTACCGGGCATTCTCGGAGATAGTGATCTGCCTTACCACAGTACAAACAAAGCTGCTGCTATCTCCTTTTCTCCCTTGGTGAGTGGGCTCCGCAAGCCTCCGATTTGCATTGGCTTGGACTGATCGTGGGATTTGGTTTGATTCTCACGGGGTCGCACACAGACCGACCGCCCCTCGGCCTTGGCCAGACCAATCTTCCGATCCTGCAATCTGTGATCGAGCTGCACTGTCAGGTCGATGTATTCAGCACATCTTTCTGGGGAATTTACTACTTGGGCTAATACGTCCTTAAATTCTCCTTGCAAGCCTCTGTAAGAGTAGTTCTTGTCTCCTCTGGCCAGTTAGTTTGTGCTATCAGACGATTGAAGGAAGCGATATATGTTAGTAGGTCTTGATTACCCTGCCATAGTGATAACAGTTCATCGTCCAGAGCCCGCCTTTGAGTATGCTGTGCAAATAGTTTCTCCATTTCACGCTAGAAACCTCCGAAGTCTCGAAGCAAAGGATCATCCTGGTTTACCAAGGGTATTGACCAGTCCGCTGCACTACCTCCCAAATATGAGAGTACAAATGGCAATCTTGATTTATCGTTGGGGAATGCCCCAGGTCTGCACAAGAAATGTAGGCGACATTGATTCATAAAGATGGTGTACTTAATCGGATCGCCTGTGAAGCGTTCTGGCGGGGCCAGGGGAACCCCCCCTGGAAGAACCACCTGTACTGGCATGGGCTGTGCAGGCGCGGCAGGAGAGGCATACCCCGGCAGTGGGACCTGGTCTGCCTGTGCCTCGAGCATTTGCCTTGCTAGTTCATCTGTCCGCCCCCGGGTTCACAATTCGATCCCTCCTTAGGGCATTGGTTTCCTGTCTTGAAGCATGAACTTCAACCCGTAACTCTCCCAGTAATAGGGCCAACTGGTTAGTGTCAGAAGTTTCCATAACACCCAGGCAGAGGTTCGAAGAGGCTTTGCGTTCTGTTACGCTCACCTGTCTCTGCGGAGGCGTTGGGGCATGGTTGCAGCCCTCCCAGGGGTGAGGTCGCTCTGGTCCGACTTCGCCCTCTGCGCTTATGTGGTGACTGGTGGTAATAGGTGATGCTGCTCGGGACTGCTCTTGCGTTGAGAATAGGGGGCGTGAGTATGCCAGCTTGTGCACCTCATCCCCTTCT
This sequence comes from Ambystoma mexicanum, assembly GCF_040938575.1. Taxonomy (NCBI): domain Eukaryota; kingdom Metazoa; phylum Chordata; class Amphibia; order Caudata; family Ambystomatidae; genus Ambystoma; species Ambystoma mexicanum. The sequence goes on along the minus strand of NC_090928.1, from coordinate 633,002,092 downwards.
CCCAAACCGTGGTACCCGTGGGATGCACGGTCCCTGGAAAGCTCACCTGTTTATTAATTTTGGCGAGCACTCGGTCCTGCTGCTTCTGGGAGGGGCACTTGTATGATCTGGACAGAGTTTGTTCACTGATCCCTTGCACGCGGTAGTCCAGTCCTGCTGCGACTAAGCCACTATACTTCAGGTAAGTGTTCCTGTTTGCCTTTGTCTTTCCTCGTCTGTTTTTGTTGTATTGTGAAGTTTGTTGTCTTGTATTGCTGTCCGTTCCACTTTTGATGTTTGCTCTTTTGCTTTCTTCCCTTGTAGGTGATGTTGCCGGCCCGGCAGAAGCTGCGGAGCTTGAGGCGGCAGCCAGAGGGAACGAGGAACGAAGCTGAAGCGGTACAGTAGCTGGTAAATTGTTAAGTAGGGGGCACGCAGGGTTCAAATGCGGCGCAGCCCTAGGATGGATGTTCTAACCTGGTCTTTCTTCTTCTTCACAGGGTCCGAGTTCGTGGATGCAGAGCGCGGTGCTGCGGCATCGGGATCAAGATTACTGGATGTCAGGAGATGAGTATGCAGATAAAGCACCCGTTTCCTGGAGGTGAGTATGCAGGAGAATGCCTGGTTTCAAAGGTAAGTAAACTGGTCCAAGCGGCACAGTAACGCGAACACCGGCCTTCAGGATGGAGCAGCTTATATAGCGGAGTTTCTGAAGCCACACCCACCAGGTTCAGCCTGCCTGCCACACCCAAAGAATCAGCACATGAAGACCAGACCTAGGGAGCCACAACCGATGAGTCGGCACATGAGGATGTATCAGCTTCTGTAAAGGTCTTGTAAAATAAAAGCACTCGTGCACTGAAATAAAGTGTTCCTGCTCACATCTCTATATGAGCCTGGCGCCAAAGGCTGAGTCCAGCCAGGGCCATTGTGTTTACGGGTCCCATAGGGACATACGTGAGTGCAGTGACCCATTGCCCCCATCACTAGATGGTGTGGTTTATGTGTTCTGGGGCCTGTGGCCATGACAGAAACAAAGGCAAGGGGGGACTATCTCATGCTTGGCCAGAAGGCGGGTCCTTCGGGAAAGGAACGCTAGACCACCTGTCCACTTATCTGCCAGCTAAGTACAAAGGGAAACAGTTACAAAAAAGAAGGGAGTTATTAGATATATGTTGGATGTTTGAAGAAGCACCCACCACAGATAAAAGGGAGAGGGGAACGGAAACATTAACAGCTATGGGAAGTGATGTGGGGAAGAAGAGCCCAAGAGAATGTATCCATTGCTCAGGTGACCAGCATAAGGGTACTCAAATCCAACATGTGTCAGGGTGAAGTGCGCAAGCAACGCAAACACAGCCCCGCTGCCACCCTACGACCCCAGTGACCACCACCCCCACCCATACTGCAGTAAGAGCCAGGGACATTGAGGTGTCATTGACGGCCACCCACACAGAGTTGGCTCAGGCTCAATTGCGAGCAGCGTGCGATGCAGCAGGAGGACCAGAGAGTGGGGGCCTGACTCTCCTCCCCCCCCCCCCCCCCAAGTGCCACCCCTTACCTACCGGAAGATAAATGCAAATCAGGAAACTTCCTCTTCAGGATTGACAGTGCGCCCATACAGGCAGTGCGAGTAGAAAGAGAAGGGGAAACTGTTAAATTGGGGTATGAGAACGTGGGGTCGGTAATGGACGAAGAGTATTGGAGCGACTGATGAAGTAGAGGAAGGTGCTGTAGGAGGGATACTGCAAGTACAGTGGGCCACCCCCAGAGTGGAAGCAACATGGGAGGGAAGACTCAAACAAGCTTGGGAGGATGGCCCTAGCGAAAAGGAAAGGAACAGGAATGAAGGGTGGGAAGGTGAAATTGAAACTACAGATGCCCCTCATCCACAAGGGAGCATTATTTCCCTTGGGCACAGATGGATAAAAAAGAACCTCCTCAAATCCCTCCCCCCGCTTATGTCGGGTGCTGGATAATGGATCTATGCCTTTGAGAAAAACACAGCAGGGGTGTCCCTCGCCATAGGAGATATCAAAAGCCTCTTGGTGTCCCTAGTGGGTGATCAAGCAGAATCAGTATGGGTGAAAGCAGGTTATCCGGGTGTGACTAAGTAACGATACCCATGACATGGTATCATTCAATAATGTTCGAGCACAAGTTTGGGATGCACTGCAGAGGAGCTTCCCCCGATTCCCCCGATTTACACTCCATTATGCAATGCACCTTGGGGGATTAAGAAGATGCGGCGCAGTTCATTCTTTGGGTCCAAGAGATGTGGAGCGCAGAGATGGGCACTGCGTGGGACCAGACCACCTCCGCATTTTATTTCATTACAAAGCAAGGACTACCAAAGGAAGTACAGTAGGCTCTTGACAAGATAGCAGGAATAGAAGCCAAAGGCTGGCCTGAGATTCAAAGCATCATAGTACATCATTGTAGGAGGATCAAAAAGGATCTCCAGGTATCTCCTTGCCCCTGGTCTGATCATGTGTTAATACATTTTTCTATCCAGGCTGATTTTCCTGGGCAACTGAAGAACAAGGGAATTTTGGGTACATCTGGAAGAAATCCCAGGATGATCACGTGGGATAGGATAGCACCTTTGCTGAGGCCTTCCATTAACTTCTCACCTCATGACTCGGTAGTTGGGATGTCACAAATCTTGTTATCCAATATTGAGAACATCACTAGTAATTTAGCTCCTCGGGAAAATTAAGGATGGGGTAAAAAACAAACCCTGTTTCTCTCCAGAACTGCAAAAGTGAAAATCTTCCACCTTGAAACTTTTTTTAATCACTGGAAAAGCAACTCTGTGCCAGGAAATTTGGCAGCCTATAAAGGTGCTGCTAGGGCCGATAAACTAGCAATCTTCGACGCTAAGAAATTATTTTTTAACTCCAGGATCATGAATGCTAAATCTGAGGTTAAAAAACAGTTTAAAATACTTAAAGAGCAGGAATCCACAACCCCCCCTAATGCTGGACTAGCAGTAAAGTGGCATGGTGTCAGGGCATCCAAGATGCCATGCACAATAAATTGAGGGGTGTTAAAGCAGATATATCTTTTAAGAAAGATGCTTTTTCATAGGACCAAAGCAAGTTGGGGAAGGAGCCATTTAAAAGATGCTCCTCCATCCCACAGCTCAACTTCTCTCCTATCATGACTCATGAACTGTCAGAGGTAGTGACTCATCTTAAAACTACTACATGTAAAAGTGAACCCTGCCGGCACTGATCATTAAAACCTGTCCACCGTCCTTACTCGAAGCAATCTGCAAATTTCTGAATGCCTCGTTTAATGAGGGACATGTGCCGGCAGACTTAAAACAATCTCGGGTTACTCCAATTCTCAAGAAACCTGGTCTCCCTATTGCAGAACCTCTCAACTACAGGCCAATTACTAATATGCCATTTGAATTGAAAATTCTAGAGTGAGTCGCATATGGGCAAATTGACCAACATTTAAACAATCACCCCATCTTGAATTGTCGACAATCAGGTTTTAGAATGGGCTACGGTACAGAGACCGCCCTACTGGAATTGAAGTCCAGGCTCCTGGATCGAATGGATATGGGACTAGCATCCATGTTGATGCTTTTGGACTTAGCGGCCACTTTCAACCTGGTAGACCACTCAATACCGGTCACCAGGTTGGAGGAAGTAGCCCATTTCTCCCCAGCAGAAACAAGCTGGGTTGCCTTCTTCTTAAATAATAGTGAAAGTAGAGTCTTCTCTGAGGAGACTGAGGCCCTCCCGGTACCTGTTGAACATGAGTCCCGCAGGGCGCATGCCATCTCCCCTTGCCTCTATAACATTTTTAATGACCCCCTTTTTCACCTTATTGGATTAGGAAGTTATCATGTTTACCAACTACGCGGACGATACACAGTGTGTCGTCCCCCTGATTGGTACTCATGCACATGACGAAGAAGAACTGAACAGGGTCTATGCCTCTATAGAGAATTGGATTCTATGGAATAACCTGGCCCTGAATAGGTCAAAAACAGTGTTATTGATTATGGGTACACAGCCCATGTTATCTAAATTGGGTTCTACATAAGTCTTCCAACTGGGTGATGTCAAGATAATCCCCTATAAGGAAGTTAAAACGTTAGGTGTCATTTTTGACCAGCAGCTCACAATGAGAGCTCATGTAGGGAACCTGGTCTCGGTGGCCGTGTACTATATTAAGTTTCTAGCCCATCTGAGACCCCTAATCACACAGGCCAATGTAGAGACAATATCAAGAGCTATTGTAGGTGCGAAATTAGATTACTGCTGTAGCCTTTTAGTTGGATTTAACAAAAAGGAAGTGAACAGATTATAGGTTATCCAAAATGGAGCAGTAAGGGCGGTAATGGGCCTTTCCAGACGGAATCATGTCTTAGAGGCTGAAGAGCTCTGCATTGGCTCCTGGTGGAGGCCCGCACACGTTTTCGCCTCCTAGTGATCACGTTTAAATGCACGCTTGGTATTATGCCTAACTATCTGCAGGATCTCATTGTGGAAAAGGTGTCCAGCAGATCTCAGAGCTAATAAACAGAAAACTCATTATCTCTAGGTGTAGAACCAGAAAAGCTGAAAAAGGAGCATTCCCCATGGCTGCTCCCAGAGCTTAGAACGATCTTCCTTTCAACCTCAGATCCCAGAATAAGTTAGAACCTATCAAGAGAAAGTTAAAAACATGGTTGTTTGCATGATCGTTTTCCTTTTTCTGGTTTCCCTTCTTTGAGTCCCCGTTTGGCTCCTGATCGTCCTGCTTCTGGTGCTTTTGTGTTTGTCAGCACCCTAATGCCCATGGGTCCAAGGTCCGCGCTATACAAATATTTTAAAGTAAAGGAGGGTCAAAGAAAGAGAAAAGGAAACTATGCAGAGAAGGGTAGCTTAGAAAGCGAAACCCGTACAGACAAAACTAGTGAAGGTTGCGGTTGCAATAGCAGCGCCGTCCCCAGAACAGATGGGAGAGGGTGTCTCCAGAGCCACACAGGCAAGCATGGCAGCGCTGTGGGCAGACAACGGGCAAGAACAGTGGGGAGGAGAGCAACAATACATGGGGCCCCAGTGCAAGGAAGACCCGCACAAGGATGAGGTGTGTTCCGGGGATAAAGGGAAGGAGGATTCGGAGGACCTTGCCCCAGAGGAGGGAGTCAAGGGCAATGTTGGTCCTGCGGTAGATGGGGGCACTTTTCACGGGAATGCTGCAGCAGACCAGGAGGGAACAATCAATACAACCAACCTTACTACAACCAGCAGCCTTATGGGAATCCCCCATCCTGGGAGCCTCCACGGGCCAGCTCAGGGGGCATATGAGATACCCCCAATTGCCACCTCAGATGCCCAGCCCCCCTCATGTGATGCATAGACCCCAAAATAGCCCAAATCAACAGGTTTTACAAAATAATAACCTTTTTGCCACCGCCCCAAATGGGGCACCTGCATTTTACCAAGGAGCATGCATTGCTCGGAGGAGAGACCTTCTCTTGCCCATGGACAGACACCTATCCCGACTAGGACAGCCCACAGAGAGCACTTGCATGTCCAATACTATCCACTACCTTGCATCCAGAGGAGGAACCACTGGTGGGGGCAAAGAAAGGAAACAGTTCACCTTTATGGTGGACTCGGGGGCAGAGCAGTCATGCATTTGTGAAGGTGATTTTCTGTTATCTGGCCAAACTGTCGATACGCAAGGGTTCTCTGGGGCTTTCGTTACGGTTCCTTACACAGAAGATTTGGATGTTAAAATAGGGTGGGGCAGGCAGCCTTATTGTATCACAAAAGTTCCCCAGTCGATTTACTGGCAAGAGATTTGCCCAGCAAATTAAACATGACCATATCATTCACCGAAACAGGGATTATTTGCTCCACCCTTGGCATGGGCTCCCTCAGGGCAATGTTGTTAATACATATCTTGGCAAATGAAATAAGGGTGAGAGGGATACCAGTGAACCCCGACATATGTGGAATTTTAGTGCTAGCAAGAGCAGTGCCTGAGCTAACTTGAAAAGAATGGAGAATGCCCTCTGATTTTGTCTTTCGCCCTGTGGCAACCCCAGAAACAGTTGCTGGTACCATCCTGTCCTTGGGGTTGGAAGGGGTACAAGTGTCGGCTAAAAGAATTGTTGTAATTGAAACCGGCATTCATGGATGAGAGTGGCACCCAGTGCTGTGCATTGACCCCAATATACCATTGCGTGATTTGACTGATGAAGAATTGTTCGCCGACAATGACGGGGAGATTGTGCTAGATATCAATCTGTAACCCTCACCTGGTATCCATGGGGACGCCACTCAGCCTGTTTGGACCTTCTACGACCTCAAACCCTTCCCTGGAATCTGTTCGACTGGAGACCGCACATGAAACACAGGATTGCCAGAGTTTAACTCTATTGTCTCTGCTTGCTTGACCCCCTTCTTCTTGACCAAACCTTCCCCTTTGTCCACTCCTCACCTTGCTTTCTTGCATGGTGCGCTCTCCGTCCTGCCCTTCGGTGCAGGGGTGCGTTGACTGATGAGGGCTCTATGCTGCCTAGTTGCTTCACTGGCGCGGGCCCAACGGACTGGGCTTGCTGCAACGTCAGCCCGACCGGTAGGTTGAACGATTCTTATGAACTGTCCTTTTGACTCTTCTCCCTTGTATAACGTGTCTCTCCTCCCTTAGGTGTTGGAGGGGGTCGGAGATGGCGTTGAGCTGCTGAGGGGAGCCGAGCACTAACTGAGTGAGAGAACGATGCGCAATGCTGCCCGCTCTTCCTTGTATTGACCAATGTTTGTCTCTGTGTCCCTTTCAGGTGCTGCAATATCCCAGCGTGGCTGCCGGCTGAGAGAGTAAGGTGCGGTGAGTAAGCGCGATGTGCAGCGCCTCCTTATGCTTTCCGTGCTAACCTGGAATGTCTTTTCCCCTTGCAGGTCGATCAGATGCTCCAGAGCTGAAGTTACCCCAAACGGCTTGAGTTCAGGTAAGCATTTGCTTTTCAAGTAAGCTAAGATATGAAGAATGCATACTAATGTATTTTCTTCTGTTCGTTTATCCTCCCTTAGGATGCGGCGTGCCGAGATGGAGATGACACCGCCGTAGCTGCCCACAGGACCGGAGGGGCGATGGATGGAAGCTCCCCAAGGTAAGTATAATATTAATGCTGTTCTTGTTCTTGCAGGTGCGCGGTATGCGGAGGAAAGGCGACGGCCTTCAGGAGACCGATCCGAGCACGGTGAGTGTCACGCTGCAGGTGCAGAGAAACGCACAGCGTGTTTCCCGGGCCGGGCGTGGTTTAAATAGCTTCCAGGTACCCCAGGTATACCTGGGATGAACCACACCCAAAAGGCTAGACCGCATACTCAGTTCAAGGAAGTGGGTTATGTGGGGGCATCCATCTTGCCCACAATACATTACAAGTTCAATGTCAAGTGATTCTTTAGAGCCATGTGTGAGTCTGGCGCCACAGGCGCCAAGTCTGACTCCAAGTGGGTCTCTGGTAGGATGGAGAGGCCCTTAAGGGCCATATAGGGGATCGTGGCCTGGCTCCAGCCTGATGTCTCAGAGGACTGGGGGCAGGAATCATGACAATATTCCTTGTGACATTATGGTACAGTACAAAAAAGTACCAAGCCCCCTCATGGCAATCGTCAGCGGACCACCACCCTTTTGTGAGACAGCCACGCAGCAGGTCCCACCCCATCTGTGGACCACCAACCCCCACGATGTAGGACTACTAAGACCCACTCAACCCAGGAGCTATATTACCCAGAGTGAAACAATATACCCTGTCTAGGGAGGCCGTGGAAGGGATTCAAGAGACGCCGCAAGCGCTCATAGAGCATGGAATAATTGTCCCCTCAAACCCCCATGCACTACAGGTGTTTACCCCATTAATGATCTAGGACCTTTGCCCCTCAACAATATTCTCCAATATGGTCCAAAAAGAGTTCCCCCTTGTTCGAAATCCTGCCTCCATTTTGTGCAGCATCCCAAAACAGGCCACCCACTTCACTGTGGTGGACTTCAAAAAGGCCTTTTTCTCGGGGCCCCTTGGCCCTGAATCACAGTATCTTACAGCCTTTAACATGGGGAGGAAAAGGTATGAGCAATGTCGTTTACCCCAGGGGTATTGCGAAAGTCCGAGCATATTGAACAGGATATTTCACGACGATCTTGCCAATATTCAAGTTCTGAGTACCATCATGCAATATGTAGATCTATTAGTCTGCAGGGAGAACGAAGAAAGTTGCTGGAGAGATTCCATTGCCCTTCTCCAACTCATCGTACAAAAAGGGTACAAGGTAGACGAGAAAAAAACTGCAGTACTGTTTGGCAGAGGTCTTGTACTTGGGCCAATTGATTTCAAAAGATGGCAAAAGAATTTTTCCCCGACAGAGCGGCAGCAGTGCATGCCACTGCCAAACCAAACACAGTGAAAGAAATGCAAAAGTTTCTAGGACTCCAATTACTGTAGAGCATGGATTCTAGATTATGCAGCGTACACAAGGCCCCTCTTGCAAGGACTAAAAGAGGCACAGAAGGAAAAACACATATCCTCTGACAGCAGAAATACAAACAGCATTTAATGATCTCAACAGCCCCAGTACTAGCCACACCTGATCATGATCAGGAATTTTATATCTTTTCATACTCCAATGGCACCCTTATGACAGCAGTACCAACACAGAAAATGTCAATGGGTCATAAGCCACTTGCCTATTACAGTGGCACACTTGATTTAGTAATGCAAGGTTTGCATGTGAACAGGCTCTTGCAGCAGCCGCCTTTGCTATTGAAAAAAGCTAGACAATTGTCATGGGTTGCTGCTCGGTCACCCTGTACGTTGAACACACTCCGTTTGTGGTACTAGAAAGATCAAAACACACCCTTACTACACAAAGAGCATCAGCGTACGAAGTGATACTGTCCAGCCCAAATTTCCATGCGGTAAGGTGCAAGACAGTAAACCATGCCACTTTCCTTACAGAGCCATGCACCGTCCAAGACATGCAAGAACATGACTGTGCATCATACAAGGGAGAAGGAGATGACATTTCAAAGGCAAGAGAATATGCCCTATAGGAGAGAGAAGTGTTCTTCATTGATGAGGCAGCATCCATTGACCAAGAAACAGGTGAAAAACATGTAAGGGCTGCATTAGTAAGTATGGAAGGAGAATATGAAATACTGATTAAAAAAGCTTGCCTATGCACTATTCCGCACAAGCAGCAGAGCTCATAGCACAGATTGAAGCACTCCATGATGCAAGAGGGTGCTCTGTGACCATTTATTCAGATTCGGCGTACAAAACCACTACGCTACACACTGGACTATCCAGATGGAAAAGGAGGGGATTTAGGAGAGCTGATGGGTCTCTGGTCCAACATGCAGAAGTACTAAATAACTTGACTAAAGCCCATGCCCTATGTAGTAGCAATAGTGAAGTGCCAAGCACACACACAAAACAGACGAAATATCTTTGGGAAATGCAGCAAAAGAAGCAGCGTATCTCCCAGTACCCATGAGCACAGAATTTATTTTAGTGAGCAAAGCAAAAGTTCCCAAAGCGGACAGATACAATGCATTACCAATTACACAGGTGATACAATTACAAAGCAGAGCACCAGCAGCAGAGCAGGAATTATGGCTCAAATGAGGGTGCACTCAATCCCCCACAGATCTATTATGGAGAAGGAACACAAAAGGGAAGGTTGTCATGCCAATAGAGCTGCTATATGTAGCATTTGAGCAACTACATTTCCCTGCACACAGTTCAAAACAACACATAGCTGCCGATCTCCAGGAAGATTGGTTAATTCCAAACCCCCAAGAGTAAATCAACAAGATGGTGGTCCAGTGCACCACATGCCCAAGTTTTCAGCACAGGGATGACCTTAAGAACATTGTGTGGCACCCTGCCCCGCCTTGTAGGGCCGTTTAGGGAACTGCACATAGATTACGAAGACATGGGAGAGAGATTTCCATATAGTATCTTTCAATTCCCAATTACTTAAATGGCAATGGTCCGCCATTTTTTAATTTTCTTTTCTAATGTAAACCTTTGAAACATAATTTTCTTTTTTCTCAAAAAGGTAATCAAGAATGTGTTAAACTCTCCTGAAGAACCATTGCAAAATGTGACGGGGAAACACGTGTAGAGAGTATTTGAGAGTAAATGGGAATTGAAAGATACTATATGGAAAATTGATACACAAACCATAAGGATATGCTTGCATGTGAAGTTAACATGTTTAGTTTACAATAAATGGAACTATGGAATTACAGATCTGACTATTTGGAATCATTAATCTGTTGAACCTTATTTTATATTTCATCAATACTCACCGAAACAAACTCAATACAAGTGGTTGGCGCATTAGAATAAAATTATAACTCATCGCTTTTTCAGTTTTTTTATTGCTTCTGTGTAGCAACCACACATGGATTAGAGTCTTACTCATGCTGACAACCTTCTAAGTAAATAAGTGATCAGTTTGACTACATAAAATTCATCGCCAAGGCAAGCTTTTTTTTAGTTGGTTGCAAACTCTCTATTGGACAATCATTCCAGACCAACGAAAAGGAACTGCAACAATAATGGACTATTACTGGGTTTGCGCCAAAAAGGCATACTTGCACCTCCAATCATTCTGGAGGGGATATTGTGCACTCATAATGCTACATTCAGTGCTGCTGGATGGACCCCGAGGAGCACAAAGGGGAGTGGTGGGGGGTAACTGTGACTGCAGACAGACAAACCACACCAAGGCCCACAGAGACACTACCCACAGCACCACACCCCCCCCCCATCATTCAAATTGTGTCAGAAGAAAAGCGGCATGATCGCCAGTTCCAGAGAAAACGTTCCTCAAACTACCTGTCCCAAGAATCATCCGAATTACATGCACAGATCCCAAACCAATACAAACTTTTCAACTCAGCAGAGACAATTTTAGCTTCCCTCGTGCCCAGCATTCAAACTAGAGCGAACGCCAAATGGCTTCAGATTGTCCAGTGGGAGCTGAGCCAGGTGGCAAACGGTATGGAAGAAGAGTTCAACGTCATCAAGGTGGACTTAAAGGCAATCCGACTCATGACGATGCAGAATAGGTACCCCCTCACGGCTATGGAACGCAGAGTTTGCAAAAAGATCAGGAGTACATGTTGCAAGTTCGTTCCTTCTGCAGACGCTGATAATGGGGCACTCACACGTGATAGCAGCAGTACACGAGTTGGACGCCAAAATGAAAAAAGAAGCCGGAGTGCAGGAAGATGACTGGTTCAACATGGCGTTCAGCTGGGTACCCTCATGGCTTGGGACAACTATGAAGATGCTGATCCCGGTCATCGTGTTCATCTTGCTGATTTTTGTGTGTGTGCCAGTTGGATCTCTGATGCTGCGCAAAAGCAGTACAGTGCAATGATGATGGGGAATAAGAATAGTAATAAGGTGCCTCACGGTACTCAGGAAGCACAAATACAAACATGAGAGCAATGAACCCAAATAACGCATGGCAGTGATTTACCAAACTGGGGATGAGGTGGATACTTATTATCACACAACCACAGGACCTTGAAAATTATAAAAAGGTGTGGGTAGACTTAGATGGGGATGGTGGATGTATGTACATGACCTGCACCCCTGAAGAATATGCATGATGTGTGGAAGGTTTGAGAAGTGTATGTCGAACGCGGATGCCTAAAAAGGGTAGCCCTGCGTGGGAGGAAGCACAAAGAAGGGCTCATTAACGTAGAAATACTGGGGAAGGGTATTTGTTAGTGTAGGAGTAACGAAAGGACGGAATGCTGGGAAGGAAATGGTCCTATCCCACCCCCCTAACCACATGATATGTGGTTAACTGTTGTTCTCCAGCATGGGTCTGGCATGGATTCACATGCTCATGAATATTCCACGTCAGGCTGGGAATCCTCGGTAAAGAAAAAAAATCAGTTTCAGTTTCGTTTCTGAACTGTCTTTCTACTAATAACCAATCACTGGTCTCTGGGTCATACTGCCCCCAGCCAATGACTGCCCTCTACCTAAGCCCCTCCTCTGGCAGCCATCTTCACATTTGGTAGTACGTAAAGTGGCAGTAGGACCAAGAGAAGAGCCGCAGATGGGTTGGAGGGAGGGTTTGCATGTGAATCCATGCCAGACCCATGCTGGAGAACAACAGTTAAAGGCAAGTACCTTGTTCCTTCTCCAGCATGGGGTCTGGCATGGATTCACATGCTCATGAATACAAGAATACATAGCAGTACACACATGCACAACCACGAGAGGTGGGAAGGCTCAACATTAAGCATCTCTTACCTCCTCACCAGGCTCACCTTCAAGCGAACAGGTTGTGCAGCACTGCCTGGCCGACTCTGGACTCCTCCCTGGAATCCCGGTCGACGCAGTAAAATCTTGTGAAGGTGTGTGTCGACCTCCACGTTGCAGCCCTGCAGATGTCCAGCAGGGGCACACCAGACGGGAACGCTGTGGTGGCAGCGATCGCTCTGGTTGAATGGGCTCTCGGATCGCTGGGCAACCGTCGGTTTGCCAACCGGTGACAGTGCATGATGCAGCCGGAGAGCCATCTGGAAATGCAAGCCTTCGAGAGAGCCTTCCCTTGGTTCACAGGTCCAAAGTTCGCAAACAGCTGTGAGGTATTTGTGATGCTGGAAATGCATCGGAGGGACAGGGCCTCCGTATCCTTAACCTTTACTGCTTTTTATCGTGTGTTCTGTCGTGTTTTCCACGCAGGAGTTCATGTGGGACTCCTGGCGGTGCAGCTCTCTTTCTTTTGGTTTGGTGAACGGACCCGTGGGATACCCTTATGGCACCGATGGGTGGGGGTACAACCCTGTGCCCCTAGTGTATGTTTTTGGGCACCTGTGGGTGGCCTACAGAGCAGGGTATGGGCTGGTGGCAGCTCCATGCTGAATTTGACAGGTGCGCGGAGTATCCTCCATTTTGGGATACCCCAGCCCTGCCATTGGGATCAGTTGATCCCTGATGGAAAACAAGATGGCCCCGGTGGCCTCTTGCTTTCTATTACCCATTACCTTGTTTTCCCAAAGTCCTGGGAAGCCCTGACTCTGTCCCTTCCCCCTGACTGGCTGTTGGATGGAAGTGCCATATATGGTGTTGTGAAGGCCCAGTCAGACTAGCTGGAGCCTTCCCGGTGATGTATGTTGTGGGTACCTCCTGTGGGTGGGACCTGGGTGAATAGAGTGTGTGACGAATATGCATTCTGTGTTGTGGGTGTCTAGTATCTGGTGGTTGACACAATGACCGAGACAACCCTGCCCGAAACCGGTATGAATGCAGCTTGGAGTGTTGAATGGCTCGGTGCTTGTCCCAATACACATAACTTGTTGCGAGTGTCTGGAGGGAAGTGAATGGCCTGAATACCTCGTGTGCCTGATTGGCTGCCTGCCTGCATGAATGCCCGTAGTCGTGATTGGATGCTTGAGTGTGACCCAGCGGAATGAATGGGAGATCAACAGTATATCTGGGGACCTCTCACTGCTAGGAATCGTGTTCAGAAGCTGAAGTCCACTACGACGAGTAACTGGATTAACTGACGCTTGACCTTGAAGCCCTGCTGGACGAGAAGAATTGCTGTTGCTCTCCTTCACAATCTGAAAGCTGCTGTGCCTCCAAGGACTGACCCACAGAGGACCTGGTAAGGCGCCCTCTTCCCGAGCTACGAGGGACCATCGTGCACAGCTGATCTTTGCCAACGCTCCCTGGTAGACAGACCTTCGACAGGCTGCCGACCCGATACGGGGACTGCTGCGGAACTCCACAGAGAAGCGCTCGGACTGTTGTCCGCCACTGTCGACGACTGCCGTCGCCGACCGGAGCCGCCGTGCTCCCGTTTGCCTAAGAAATTCATTGATCATCGGACGTTCTCGTCTGCATCGTCATCCGCTTGTCTCCCGCTGGAGAAGGCTCGATGGTCAACGCGCCGAGGAGCATCCACCGGTGGGTTTCCCGCCACCTACAGACCGCAGAGACGCCGACGACTCGACTCCCTTGCTGGGCCACAGTTGTTCATCATCTCTTTGCGGTCCAGAACTATTGTCACCGAGGTGCCCCACACGCCTCTTCCTTGCAGGACGCCAACGCTCTGTCGTCGACGAGCACTGCTAGGAACGAAGCTGCCACTTCCCTGCCATAGTTCACCCTGTTCACCGTCAGACGTTCGACGACCCGTGACTCCTGCCTTAAAGGGAGGGCACTCAAGAAAGGCTACCGATTCCCCGACACCTCTCGACAATCCGTGGCTCCCGCCTGAAAGGGAGGCACTCAAGAAGGATCGGTCGGTGCATCGCCAGAGAACTCTACTCCACCAGGTACATTTGTGGGGGGGGGGTAAAACCTTAATAGGAAGAAGACTATCGGACAATATATGGATTGGGCTTGTGCTATATATCTTTATTTACAGGTTGCCCAGGTGGGGGGGGGATCTCCACACAGAACTGTGCCTAGCGGTAGGGGTCAGTGTTCTGCCTATTGTTTCAACCATCTTACGTTCCTGCCTATCTCTATTGCTGGTTTACTCGTTATTGATCTGTGTGACATTTTAACCGTACAGTTGATGCACTTTACTGAGATTTGATAACATTAGTGGTACCACTCTAGACGTGTATATATTTATCATTATTGACTTCCAAGTACAAAGTGCGTTATTGTGATCGTGTACATACCTTTGAATATTAATTATATAAAGACTGTTTTCAGTAATACAGTGTGTGGACATTCCTTTGTGGGGGTTTGGGGACTACACTGTACTTAAGAACCAGCCCGCATCACCTCCTGAGAAGCTAGGCCTTAATTGCTCGTCCATTGCTACCTTATAGAGAATCTTGGCTGGGGTCCGCTGTGCCTCCCCTCTACCATATAGAGAGCGGAAGTACAGACGCCCCCACGGTCTTTACACTCTTCCGAAGGCTCTTCGTGCGGTCCACGTAGAACTTCAGCGCTCTAGCCACATCCAGCGAGTGAAAAGTCCTCTCGGCCAGCGACGAAGGCGACGGGAAGAAAACAGCTAACACCAAGGGCTCGTTGAGATGGAAGTCCGAAGGCACCTTGTGCATGAAGGAGGGGTGCGTCCTCAGCACTACCCTCGTCTCGTTGAATGTCGGATATGGAGGTTTGCAGGAGAGGGCCTGGATCTCTCCCACTCGTCGTGCGGAGGTGATGGCCACAAGAAACGCAGTCTTCCACGATAGAAACTTCAACGGTGCCGAATGCAGAGGCTCGAATGGCGTGCCCATGAGCCTGGTCAGCACCACGTTGAGCTCCCATGCCGGTGCTGGAGCCTTCACCGGCGGAAACGAGCAGAACAGTCCTTTCATGAACTCCTTCACCAGGCGATGAGACCACAGCGACGACCGTCCCGGAGTTCTGGTGTAGCGGGAGATCGCAGCAGATGGATTTTGATGGAGGCATGCGCCAGCCCCGCCTTGGCCAGCGACAGCAAGAACGGCAGCACTTGACCGTAATATGCAGAGGGTTGATCTTCTGTGCCCAGCACATGACAGAGAACCTCTTCCATTTGTTTCCATAGCACTTGAGAGTCGAGGACGCCCTGGCCTTTGCAAGCACCTCCTTGCAGTCCGCCGGGATATCGTACCCTCCGAACTCTAGTGCTGCAGGAGCCAGGCCTGCAGGTTCAGCGATCCCGGGTCATGGTGGAGGATGACGCCTCCTTCCCTGGCGAGAAGATCCGTGTCTGTCGACAGTTTCACTGGGGGGATGCTGATAAGTCCAGAAGGTCCAGGAACCATATCTGCCTCGGCCACGCCGGTGCGACGGGAATCATCCTGCACCGGGACCGTCTGAGTTGACTGATGAGTTGCAGAAGCAACAGCAACCGTGGGAACGCATAAAGGAACAGGCCATCGCAGGGGAAGGAGAATGCATCGCCCATGCTCCCCAGCTGGGAAAACCTGCTGGCGAACCTCTGGCACTTAGTGTTCGTCGCCGTCGCAAAGAGATCTATCTGAGGTTTGCCCCATCGTCGGAATAGCAGATCCACTTGATCCTGCCGGAGTTCCCACTCGTGGCACGAGTGCAGCTCCCAGCTGAGTGAGTCGGCGACGGTGTTTTTTACTCCTGCCAGGTGGAAGGGTACCAGGAACATCCCGTGGGCCACGGCCCAGTGCCACAGGTCCTGCACATCCTTGGATAGGGCTGGGGGATCTGGTGCCCCTTTGCATCCGGATGTAGAACATCGTAGTGGTGTTGTCAGTGAAGACCCTCACCACCTTGCCCTTGAGGGACGGGAGGAACGACTTGAGGGCCCAGAACACGGCTCAAAGCTCCAGGACTTTGATGTGTAGTGACCTCTCCTCCGGGAGCCAAAGACTTCTTGCGTAGAGATCTCCGGTGTGCACTCCCCATCCCTCCAGGGAGGCGTCCGTCATCACTGTTTCCTGATGTTCCGGGGTCTGAAAGTCCATGCCCGCCGCTAGATGCGCGTGGTTGCCCCACCACCAGATCGCTTGGCGGAAAGTCTCGTCGAGGGAGATCTTGTCTTCGAAGCTGCCCGCCGCTTGCATCCAATGGGCGTTGACGAACTCCTGTAGTGGCCGCATCCGCAACCTGCACAGAACCACGAAGTAGATGCACGATGACATCATGCCGAGCAGGGACTTGATGGACCTTACCCTGGCCACTTCCATGGTCAACAGCCTTTGTACCTTGCCCAGGATGGCCTTCGTCCTCTCCTCCGACGGTGAAGCCAACCGTGCCACCGTGTGGAGTCTGGCTCCCAGGAACAGGGCGTTCTGCGACGGTACAAAGTAGGACTTTGCGAAGTTGATCGAGAATCCAAGTTCTGTGAGCAGGTGGATGGTCTTCGATGTGTGATCGACAGCGAGTTCTCTTGACTTTGCTGGGATGAGCCAATCATCCAGATAGGGATATACGTAGATCCCTTGCAGGCGCAGCCGCACCGCCACCGGTGCCAGGCACTTGGTGAAGACCCTTGGTGCCGACTTTAACCAGAAGGGCAGGGCCTTGAACTGGTAGTGCCGTCCTTGGACCACGAACCGTAGGAACTTTATGTCCTTTGAGTATGGGAATGTGGAAGTAGGCATCCTCCAAGTACAGCGACGAAAGAAAGTCGCCCTCCTCCAGCTGTCCCAGCACTTGCTGAAGGGTGACCATTCAGAACTTTTGGGACTTGATGTATTTGGTGAGGCAGCGAAGGTCCAGGATGGGTCGCCAACCGTCGGTCGTCTTTCGGACGAGGAAGTACTGAGAGTATACTCCGGAGCCTCTTCGGGACGAGTTCTATCGTGCCCTTTTTTTAGCATTGCTTGTACCTCCAGAAGTAGCTGTGGTATGTGGTTTTCCTTCCTGGCCACGGGTGGTAGACGGGGACACTTTCTTTGGAATTCCAGAGTGTGCCCGTTGGCCAGAGCATCCAGCACCCAACGATCGGTGGACCTGGACTCCCACCGGGGTGCTCAGGTGGGGGCTCGGCGTCACGTCTGGTTCAATCTTGCTTCGCCATGGCCTTGCCTCCTTGGCGATGCTGACGATGTCCTCCGGCCTTGCTGCGGCCTCTGTAGGCCTCCTGTGACGACGAGTGGGCCGCTTGGCGGTACGATGCGGAACCGCCACCAAATCATTTGGCGGCAGTTTGAGACCTGCCTCCGGGGGTCCGAAAGGACTGCTGTTGTTGGAGAGAACCCACGGCCCGGGCCGTCTCGGTGTCTGCCTTGAAGGCCTGCAGTGACTCGTCTACTGCCTTGCCGAACAGGTTGCTCCTGTCGAAGGGCATGTCCAGTACCCTGACCTGAACGTCCTGACAGTAGTCGGTGGCCTTGAGCCACCCATGCCGGTGGAGGCAAACGCTGTTTCCCATCAGGCCAAAACCGGTGTCGGTGATGTCCGTCGCCTTCCTGTAGGATTTTGAGGGCCTCTGCCCTCTTGTCGTCTGGCAGGAAATCCAGGAGGGGAGAGATCTTGAACCAGAGCTCCCTGTCGTAGCGTGCCACGATCGCGAGGGCATTGGCCACCTTGATGGTCGGCGTCGCCGATGAAATGACTCGTGCTCCCATGGCGTCCAGCTTCTTCCCCTCGCCGTCTGGTGGGGAAGTGGAAGTTGATGCCGTCGCCCCTGCCGATTTCTTCTTGGCCACCGCAGAGACCACTGAATCCGGAGACGGCTGAGCTTTGAGGCACGTTGGGGAGGAATCTGGGACCCGGTACTTCTTCTCATACTGGTCCCTCTTCGCAGGAGCCGTGGACGGGTTCTTGAGCAGCGATAGTCCCTCGTCCCAGATGTCGTCTAGTATTGGGACTGAGAGGACCGTCTTCCTCTTGGCTTCCCGTCGTTGGTAGAGGAAACCCTCTGCCTTCTGCTCTTCGGGACAAAGCTGGAAAAGCTCTGATGCACTGGCAATCATGGCGTGAAAGGAGCCAATTTCGTCGGGAGGGGAGGCCCGGGCAGGGGGTGATGCGAGATCCGTCCCGTTGTCACCATCGACGTTGTCCGTCCCAGTCGTTGGCGTCTCTGTTCCCGTCTCATCCCTCGGGAGAGGGGAAGGGGGGTGAAGGCTGGAAAGGAGGGGGTGGGTGGATAGATTTGCCTCCACTTGTTCGGTGGGCTCCCCGACGGTCCAGGCGCCGCTGGATCGTCCGCTGGGGGTAAGGGCAACCTCGTCCTTATCTCCATACACATGGTCTGGATAGCCATCAAGATCGCTCCTGTGTTGTCCTGTGACATAGGCATCGGTTGCGACAGGAGCAACGGCTGGGGCGTGGGATCCTCAGTCTCCACCACGGCCCGTGGCTCCTCGTCAGCTCCACCGTTGCTATCTATGTCCGCCTCGTCGGGATCCCTCCCGTAGGACCGGACTTCCTCAAACTTCTTGTCCAGGATCTTTGTGACGCTAGCCAGCTCATCTTCGGAGGTGGTATCTGTGTCCGTTATGGCTACCCTGCCCCCCTCTTTCTCATCCTGGGGTTTCACAGGGGTCTTCTCGATAAGGTTGAAAAGATGAGTCCATTCGGGATGGCAGGGAAACTCTAGGCCCAGGAGTCAATTCCACTGGGGTAGCCTCCACAGGCTTTGCCAGTGCCTCCACGATTCCTTCAATCGAGGCCTTCGCCGGGTGAATCAGGGCCCTCATGACCTTGCCCGCATCTGGGGCCTTCACCTTAGGGGAAGGGTCACTGCCTCGCACCCCTTGGCTTTCTCCGTCGGGATGGACTGGGGCTTCTCCCAAACTTACCCGGGTTCTCCGACTTCCTTTTCCACGAGCCAGAGCATTGGCTCGTGGTTGATTGCGTCGGGGACATCGCTCCCTGCCTGGCAGCCGAGGAGCCCGAACCAACGGCGCTCCCGGTACCCGCGGACTCGCAGTGCTTTGCCTTTTGTTGGGCCCCTGTTGCCAGAGCTCCCTCAAAGGTCTTGAGAAGTCAGAGCGGTCTTCTCAACTGCTGCTGGGCTCTTCGTCTCCAGCCAGTCAGCGAGTCGTTTACGACCGTCCTTCATGGTCCGGACGGACATGTTCTTGCAGAATGCACAGTCCTCCTCCACGTGCGACTTGTCGGCATGAAGGCAGTAGAGGCACCGGGAGAGCTCACTCTCAAAGACTTTCTGCAATCCACATCCAGGGCAGTTCCTAAACAGCATGGATCCAGTAGGCGTCGTGTCTCTTTTGTCCTGGGCCATGTACACGCGGGGTAGGCCTCAAAGATATTCTGGAATCCTCCAAGAAGAGAAACTCGATGAAAATTCGCCCTTGAGGGGCGTAGAAAAATTCTGAAACGGGGCCCCGTTGATCGGAAGAAGAATCAGTGGAGCTTGAGGCTTGAATGGACTGAAAAATAAGAGAAACCTCTTCGAAAAAAGCAAAACGCAGTAAAAGCTCGAGAGCTATAGAACGAGGACTCCCAACACTTGAACGTGCGGTAATAATCTTAAGATGGCTGCCAGTGAAGGGGCTTAGGTAGAGGGCAGTCATTGGCTGGGGGCAGTATGACCCAGAGACCAGTGATTGGTTTTGTAGTAGAAAGACAGTTCAGAAACAAAACTGAAACAGATTTTTTCTTTACCGAGGATTCCCAGCCTGACGGGGCATATTCATGAGCATGCAAATCCATGCCAGACCCCATGCTGGAGAAATAAAACACCCATATGATATGTGTAAAGAGCCTTATAACACAGAGAATTATATAAATAACATTGCCTATGTCCTCGCACTAACACTCCCTTTTGTATCAAGCCTAGATGCCATTTTTTACTAGGCACAAAAAACCACCACTCTGTGAGGCTGCGGCACTCGCACCACCAGCCTCTCTCACAGAGGGACCAAGCCATCAACACATCAGGCCAGCTCCGCACAAGCCTTGTTCCCACCTAAGTCCATGCCGTCTCAATGTTGCAAATACCTAGTATTGTTTCTCAAAGAATGCGCTCTGCAGAGAGCGTGAGACAGAAGCAGGCCAAAGCACCTATGCCCATCCATCTCCACTAAACTGCACGTGCCCCCTCGGCCCCCACCTCAGCAAGCCAGAGCCCACCTGGCCTCTCCGCCGACCCCTCCGCCCCCAATTCCTTTCATGCCACCATAGCTCGAATCCAGTGCAGCAATATATTTTCCCAATAGAAACACGTCTGTTTGCATCATGAGGCACCAGGGAAGGCAGGCAATAGACCAAACCCCCAGGAGGAAGACTTGGGTGCGGGAACTGCAGTATTAACGAAGTTCTGAATTTGGAGGTCGGGATGCCCATATATTATCCTCATTCTTCACAAGACCCCACTTTCACATGATGCTTAGGTAGTGTTAAGCAGAATCCTCTGCAGTTCCCTTAGGGAGCACTACAGAAGATTAGGACTACAGGTGAGAGCAATAAATCCCCTTTGGTATCAGTCTGTACCACAAAGATTTAGTTGGTAGCTGTGGCTGAGCAGTCAGACTTATCTCAAGAGGGAGATGAGCAGTATTCAGGCTTTACACAATAGGCCTTCAGTACTATGGAACAAGGAAACACTGACCAGAGATTTGTAGCAAAAGAATATATATATTCATTTTATACACTTCTAGTTAAACACATCTATCACAGTTCTTAAAGCAAGTTAAATTCGGTCAAAGAAAGTATACACAACTCCCTAGGTAAATTGTAGAGAAGTTTGAGCAAGAGTGAAAACTGAGCAAAGCGGCACAGTGTAAACTAAACACAAATGGCACTCTAGCAATTTCTCACAAGGGAGGGAAAGCACAAGTTATACAGAAAGATCTTATACACCCTATCAACACTTTCCATATATTTGTGATTAAGCAAGGCAGTGCATCAGTATAGAAAATACTTAAATGAAAACTGAGCAAAATGGTATTTCACAAGGTTCAAAAGTGGGAAGGAAAGGTGGTTATCAGAAGCAGGTGCACCAACACATTTCTAGTTGAGAAGCAATCTAGAGAATGCAGTTCTAACAAATTTAGCCAGAGTCAGTAGGCCTGTGCCAGAGTCAGTGGTACAGGGCAAGGGCCCAGGAGCAAAATGTTCTTGTAGCTGCAGTCAAGTCTTTGGTTAACGATTTTGAAAAGGTGGATGCAGAAGGTGAAAGACAATGTTAAAAGAGAGGGGCGGCCAACCACAGGTAGGTAAAGGATTTAAAACACCTTTAGCACTACCACGCAGAAAGGGCGGCCCTTGTGGAACAATGTACCTTATAAATTAAGAAGTGGCTCCTGCGGTGGCGGTTGTTCCTGGTAGTTCCTGCAGTTCGGGGGATCCAGCAGAGGAAGAGAGGCTCTCGTCGTGGAGGAAGGTTCGAGTTACTGCACTACTCAGGGTTGAAACCAGCCGCGGTGCTGCCCGACGAATAAAAGATACGCTCCTTTAAATCGCGGTCCTAGTGGACTGGTGTCTGGCTATCTGGTCTCCGAGTACGGGTACTGCCGATTCGACCAAGGCAGGTCCGGGAAGGCGATTGGCAAACTGGTTGGCCCCACCAGCTCAAGGGAAGAAGGCTCTTGCAGATGAAGATCTTCTCTCGTCGTGTGGAGAAAAGTGGCGAGACGCTGCAGCAGGGCTTCACCGGGCGGGGGTCCAGTCGTTGCAGAGGTCTTTGGCTTCTCTCCTCTTCGGCTTCTTAGTTCCAGTGGCGACGTCTTGCTCTTCCAGTCCTCAGGACCCTGCTTTTATGCAAAAAGATCCCCATTCATACAGCCAAGCTGTCACTCACACAGTGGAGTGGTCATCTTGGCAGGAGACCCTCCAGCCTATCAGGACCGAGTGAGACATGGTTTGCTGAGGCAACCCTGTCCAGGGGTCCTACTCCCCCTCCCACACAATGGACCCACCCCAGACTCCGTGGCGCCAAAAGGAAGGCTTCTCGGCAAAAGCCCGCCAAAAGGACGAACAAAAGATCCCCGACCTGGGTTGGAGTTTAGAGAAAGACACGAGAAAAAAGTTATATTAAAGTTCTGGCAAATAAAACCTACCGGAGTAAAGTTAATATTAAACTACACCGGCGGTATGTTAGAAGCTGTCAGAAAATGTGGTAGCCTCGAACAATGGGAAAATCCCATAGGGAAATATTTGCGGTTGAATATTTACGGTAGTAACCACTGCCACCAGCCAGAAACTTGAGTGAGGGACTGTACAGTACCCTCTCGAAAATGAACATAAGGGAAAAGCTATTAACCCTCCGAGTACTTCCATAGTAAGATGGGTTGTACTGGTTTAGTTCACAAAAAATGACTAGTAAAGTCAATGGGGACTTTACATGCCCTGGGAGACAGTAGTCAGTCCCAGGGTATGGAGTCTATGTTTGGGGGTCGCTATGACACCCTTGTGTCACTGCATGGAGGGTGCGGTGTAACACATGTGAATAAAGATGGTTCCTATGGAGGTGAGAGAAACCCCATAGACATTAAACACAAAAATAGCCTAGAACACACATAGAAAAACATGCCTAAGAGTGGGAAAAAGAGTCTCACTCTTAGCAGGAGAAAAAAACAAACCCTTCAAATCCAGCAAAGCAGCTGGAGGACCCTATAGGTAAGGGAAATTAGCCATTAAATGAGAATTCTCCCTAAGAGGTATCTGCCATTGTGTATGGCTTGTTGGTTCCTGCTGTTTAGCTCAGATAGTAAGAATGCATCACCCTCTCAGCCCGCCTTCACCGTGGAGATGATCCCAGCTGACCCACATGCATCAAGGTCAACTGGGAAGCAGCAGCCAATTAGGGCCTGGCATCCCATATAGAACAGGCCAATCTATATGTCCCCTGCCAACCAGCAACTTGACTTTTGCGTTAGACTAATTTGTCACTAGTGATGTGTTTGCCCTTTTTAATGTGCTGCCCGTGTAGGATGAGGGGGATGGGGATCTGTGTGGGACGGCGGGGTTTGGACGACACCTGGAGAGCGGTGCACCCATTTGGATAAAGGTTTCTCTGTCTTGTCGGGGGTACATGGGTCACTATCTAGGCTAGATTACTTTTTCATTCAGATGGGGGACATGCATATGTTTAAGTCAGTTTAAGTCAGTTGCTATCCTGGCCAGGGGTATTTCCAACCACTCTAGTTATGGAACTGGATGCGGGTAAGAGGCAGAGGAGGCCTCGGTGGCGTATATGAACAGCTATTACCTTGGATTTCGTGAGTTTCTGGAGTGAGTGCATCCAAGACAAATGATTATTTGGACACAAACACAGGGTCGGTACACAGTCGAGAGGTGTTGGTGGAAGGTTCTAAGGCGGTCCTATGGGGTGCGATGATTTCCCCAGTTGCAGCTCACAGAAAAGCTCATAGACCGGCAGTGAGGGAGGCAGAGGAAGATGAGAGGGTGGCAGAGGAAGCATACTTGAAACAGGGTACCCCAAGCAGGCGAGAGAAACTGCAGAGCACAAGATCGATTGCAGAATATTTCCCTTGATAACGCCAAACAAACACACTGCCTCAAAATAAGCGAGATCTAGGAGTCCGGGGACGATGCCGGCAAAATGTTGACCTGGCTGGAAAAGAGGGAGGAAGGGAATAGGCATGTGAGAGGTGGCAGGCCCGGCAGGGGTGAGGATTGTGGAGGACGCAGAGATAACAGAAGCGTTTGCCACATATTATGAGGAGCTTTAATGCTCCCAACAGGCTGAGGACCAGACAGGAGGCTTTCCCTTCCTGGAGGATATCACGCTGCCACAGATGACCCCCGCTCAGAGAGTCGAACTGGAAGCGGACATCACTGGGGAGGAGGTAGCGGCTGCTGTATCACACCTTCAGTCAGGGAATGGCCCAGGGCCCAATGGGTTTCCAGTTGAAGCCTGGAAAAAGATAGGTGAAATGGCGTTCACGCACATGCACAACTTATTAAACCACAGGCCTGCTTCCCCCAGACCTCAGGAGGGTCCGGATTGTCGTCATCCATAAAGCAGGTAGAACCCCGGAGTCCTGTGCCTCCTATAAACCTATCTGCTTAACAGGGAGGTTAAGATGCTGGCAGGGTGCTGGCAGAACACCTCAGTAGAGTGGTTGCTTCCCTGTCCACCAGGATCAGTGTGGT
This sequence comes from Ambystoma mexicanum, assembly GCF_040938575.1. Taxonomy (NCBI): domain Eukaryota; kingdom Metazoa; phylum Chordata; class Amphibia; order Caudata; family Ambystomatidae; genus Ambystoma; species Ambystoma mexicanum. The sequence goes on along the minus strand of NC_090928.1, from coordinate 632,977,608 downwards.
TTTATGCCCAGACAGGTCCACCCGGATGAACATATGTCGGTTATTCCCATATTTCAGGCACATGTGCTAGAAGAGCCATTAGCGTTTCTGTCGGTGGACCTGGAAAAGGCCTTCGATTCAGTGGAATGGAGGTTCTTGTGGGAGGTGTGGTCTTGCATGGGGTTTGGGGAGAGCTTCCTGGGGTAGTTTTGCTTACTTTATGCGTCTCCTAGTGCAGAGGTCTGGGTTAATGGGGAGACCTCCCAGGCCTTCCCCCTGGAGAGATGGATGAGGGAGGGCTGGTCTCTCTTGGTTACCCTGGCTATTGAGCAGCTGGCCATCCACCTAAGGTTGGATTAGACTTGTTCAGGCTTCTGTTGGAAACATGGGGGTGAGGACAAAATCTTGCTGTATGCGGACAATCTTTTGGTCTTACTCAGTAAGCCGCACGAAGCCTGCATCTTGGTCACACATCTTGCAGGGATTTTAGGGGACCAGAGGACTGAGGGTGAATTGGGACAAGTCCATCTCTTACGCTCACCTGGTCTCTGCGGAGGCGTTGGGGCACAGTTGCAGCCCTCCCGGGGATTAGATCTCCTTCGTCTGGCTTCTCCCTCTGCACTTATGCGGTGAACTGCGGCAATAGGTAGCGCTGCTCAGGACTGCTCCTGTGAGGATATAAGGGGATGCGAGTATGCCAGTCTATGACCCTGGTCCCCTTCTAGGCCCTTCCTCCCAAGATGTGTTTCCCGTAGGTTGCGCTGCCCCTGGAAGGCTTACCTGATGATTATTATTGATGAGCTCTCTGTCTTGCTACTTCTGGCAGGGGCGCTTGTCTAACTGGGACCAAGTTCCTTCACTGGTCCCTGCACGTTGTAGTCCAGTCCAGCTGCGACTAATCCACTTCTCTCCAGGTGAGTGTTTGTTTGTCTTTGTCTTTCCTTGCCGGTTTGCTTTCAGCCTGCTTTTGCTGTATTTGTGTAGTTCGTTCCTGTATTGTTGTTCGCACCTTCTTTAATGCTGTTCTTTTGCTCTCTCCCCTTGTAGGTGATATTGTGGGCCCTGCAGCAGCTCCAGAGCTAGAGATGGCAGCCGGAGTAAGCGAGGAATGAACCCACGACGGTCCGGTAACAGGTAAGTGGTCTTCTAGGGAAGCGCGTGAGGTTCGAATGCAGCGGGTTAGGGAGAATTCTCTTATAAGGCTAATTGCCCAAACCTAGTGCGTCCCCCAGCAGCTTTGCTGGATTTTTGGGGTTTGTTTTTTTCTGCTGCTAAGAGTGAGACTCTTTTCCTACCACTCTTAGGCATGATTTGAGGTATGTCTTTGACTGTTTATGTGCTTATGGGCTATGTTTTTTTTTTCTCCATAGGGTATCATCTGTTTTTGTGTATGTGTTACACAGCACCCTCAGTGCAGTAACACAGGGGTGTCATAGTGACCCCCAAACATAGACTCCAAACCCTGGGACTGACTACTGTCTCCCAGGGCATGTAAAGTCACCAATGACTTTACTAGTCCAAAATTTTGAACAGAACAACCAGTACAAACCATCATATTGTGGAAGTAATGGAAGGGGTTAATTCGATTGCCCCTGGGTCTGTTTTCAAGGGGGCACTGTCCAGTCCCCCCCGACCGAGTTTTGGCTGGTGGCAGTGGATACTACTTTTTATATTCGACCGCAAATATATTCCTATGGGATTTTCCCATTGTTCTATTCCCATTGGGATTTTCGGGTCCTTTGTTCCACTTTTTGGGGGGCTTCTCCACAGATTCCCTCCAAATGGTGCCACTCTGTCTGGGTTCCACAGGATGTGTGGGGAGGGGAATCGGCACCCTTGACTGCGTTGCCTTAGCAACCCAAGTCGCACTCTATTCTGATTGGCCCAGGGGTGAGCCGCCTAGCTCACCACTTGACATGTTTGAGTGACAGCTAGGATGTTGAATGGGGGTTTTTCTGCATAAAAGCAGGGCCTTTGGGACTGGAACTTCAGAAGTCGCCACAGGACCTAAGAATCCAAAGAGGGAAAAAGCTGAGCCATCTGCAACGACACCACCGGTGGAGCCCTGCCGCAACGAACTCGCCACTTTCCCAACGACAAGAGAAGATCCTCTGCTGGACGAGTCTTCTTCCTCTGAGCTGGTGGGACCAACCAGTTCACCCCTTTCGCCTTCCAAAGACATCTCTTGGTTGAATCGCCCGTGCCAAGCACCCCGGCGGCCGGATAGCCAAGCTTCACCACTTTGACCGCGAATAAAAGGAACGCACCTTTTACCGACTAACTCCACGGCTGGTTTCATCCCTGTGCAGTGCATCGACTCCACATTTCCTCCTTGATGAGATCCTCTCTTCCCCTGGTCGAAACAACGAACTGCAGCCAGGAACAACTGCCACCGCTGGAGCTTCCTCTCTCATTAAGGTACTGTGTTCTGCGTGGCCTTCCTTTCTTCGGTTTGCCCAAGGTGACCCTTAAATGCTTGGCTTTCCAACTGGGTTGGCCCCCAGACCTTCTAACTTTACCTCTTGAATCACCCCAACCTCTTTTGAACATTCTGTAAAGAATTTTAGTGCATTTTAAACCGTGTGATCCTGGGCACATTTCGCTTTGCTCCATTTAAGTGAGCCTGGCCTATGAACTTTGGCTCTACAGTGTATACTGCCTTTATTCCCTTGCTGAGAACTCCTAAAGGTGTTGGCACCGGTTTTATTTCTATGCTCTGCCTTTTTCTCTCCCTTTAACCTAACTATTGGAGTGCCATCTAGGTTACGCGCTCACATCCGTTTTAACAAATTGTGGTGTTTTAACTCTGACTTGTCTAATAGTTATCAAGGGAGGTGTGTATACTTTACCTGACTGTGTTTTAACTTGCTTTTGATTTAGAGTGCTAGTGTATTGCCCAAAGTGAGTTTTAAATAAATAATTATATACTTTTGATACAAAGCTCTGGTCAGTGTTTGTTTGCTCTACTGTGTTTTTAGCCCTATTGTGTATACTCTATATACTGCCCTACTCTTCTTGAGAGAAGTCTGACTGCTCAGCCACAGCTACCACGTAAATCTGGGTGGTGCAGACTGCCACCAATTGGGTTTACTGCTTACTCCTGTAGTCTTAATCATTTTGCAGTGTTCCCCAAGGGAACTGCACAGGATTCTGCCTAACACAGCACAACCCTAGACTGATGGGTGATAGCTGTCTAACCTTGTCTTTCGTCTTCTTTACAGGAATCGAGTCCGTGGATGATGAGCGCGGTGTCGGAATCATGATCGCTGGGTTCCTGGAGGTGAGTATGCAGGATGAACACTGGGTTCCAAAAGGTAAGTAAGCTAGTCCAAGATGCGGTGAGCGTCACATTGCATGTGAATGCAAAGTAACACGAAGCACTGGCCTTTGGAATGGAACAGCTTATATAACTGAGCTCCTGGGGCCACGCCCATTGCTCCTGGCCTGCCTGCCACACCCTGCAACTCCTAGAGTCTCCACGTGCAGCCTGGGCCTGGGGAGCCACACCCCAACAGCATACACGTGGAAATGATGTTCCCGAAATAGAAGCACGTGGAAATGTTCTTGTGAATAAAGCGCTCTTGCACAAAAAGAAAGTTTTCCTGCTTACATCCTTACATGAGCCTGGGGCCAAACGCTAGGACCGAGTACAGCCGGGCCTCGTGTGTGTATGCGTCCTATGACCCATTACCCCCATCACTTGATGGTGTGGTGTCTGCGTTCTTGGGCCAGTGATCAGGACAGCATCTTCTTCTCGCTTCAAGGGACAGATGGAGATCTTCCCCAGAGCTGTCCATATCGGGTCTGGGCGAGGGCTTCAAATATTTGGGGTGTGGGTGGGCCCTGAACTTAATGACTATGTGCGCAACAAGTGTCATCCTATAACTGATAGGTTCCTGCGTGATGTCACCCACTGGAGGTCCCTTCCGCTGACGCTACTCGGGAAGGCGTCCCTATTCAAGATGTTGTCCCTACCAAGGTATTTGTACGTCCTTCAGAATGCCCCCCCTACAGATCCCCAAGGTTGAATTTGACAGGGCGGACGCCGCTCTCGGGACCCCTTCTTTGGGGGCACGGTCAGACCTGTATTGCCCTGGCTACACTTCAGCACTCTGTGTGAGAAGGAGGTATCGGGCTACCTAACCTGCGCAGCTATTATTGGGCCGGCCAATTGGTGATTGTAAAATATTGGCTTCAAGAGGATGCATCATTGCTGCATTTTCGGGTAGAACAGGGATGGATGGCGGGTCTCCCCCTCCCCTAGATGCTTTATAGTGGTCCGAAAAAACAGGCGCTCCCACCCATGATGCAACATAGTATACAAGTCTGGTGTGACTCCCATCGTCATGTGGGTTGGGGGGCAGGGCTATCCTTGCTCAGCCTCTATGGGATAATGCCCACACCCCAGAACGGAGTAAGATCGGTAGATCTGGAGTCTGGGAGATGTAGGGTGTGGCGTGTGGCAGATGTGGTGAGGGAGGGAGTACTGGTCCCATTTCCTGAGTTGTGCAACGAGTTTGGCCTGTCCGAAAAACCGAGATATACCATTACTTGCAGCAGTCACATGGCCTAGCTCCTTTCACTCCGGGATGTGACGACCTACACACGCTAGAAGCGAATCTTCTCCTGGAGCGCATAAACACAAGGGTTCTCTCTACCCTTTACCAGGTACTTACCGCCTTTTCCACAAAGGAATTGGTTACCTTTAAGACACGATGGAATAGGGCTTTGGGCGGGCTGGAACCGGAGGACTGGGTGGAGGCCCTAATGTCCCCTAGGGAAATTGGAATCTCGGCTCACATAAGGTTAATACAATTTAAGATACTGCATAGGGTTTACTACTCTTGCACTGCCTTATTTAAATATGGGCGGGCGGAACATGCAGAGTGCCTCAGATGAAAGGGGAAATGGAGTGTACATTTTTTCACATTCTTTGGGAATGCCCACAAGTTTGCTGCTTCGGGCATAAATGTCTGGATAAGATCCATTCCGTTTTGGGATTGGTAATCCCTGAAGACCCATGACTACTGCTCTTGTGGGGGTGGCGAGAAACTGGCTTCATTAGGTTTGAGAAACTGTGTCCATGGCCGGACTGATGAAACGTACAGTGGTGGCACAGTGGGAGCAGCAGAACGCCCAAAGCTGGCAAAATGGGTCGTTGAAATGGACTGTTCTATTGCCCTGCAGACGAGGGTGTACAACGTAAGGGGTTGCCGCAGGAAATGGAAGACGATCTGGGGAAAGTGGGATGTGGGGGGCCAGTCAGAGGGGACTCAGCCCTTTCAAATGGGAATTCTTTATGTTGTTTCTGGATGGTTTTTCTTTTGATGGTAATCCTCCTGGTCTATTGTTTGTTTGTATGTATCTCGCAGTGTCATCCGATCGTGTTACAGTATTATCTTTTATTTTGTCCTGGGTTTTTATTTTTCATGCAAAACAATAAGTGTTTTTTTTTTAAAGCATGCCTTCCTTCTAAGCCCGACTGCAGCAGTGAATCTGTTGGGTAGGGATTCGTGTAAGCTTATGTTCACTATATACTGCACCCCAGATGGAGGGTTTTTGAGTGTTCCCTCTGTTGATACCGAAGCAGAAGGAAGATGGTCACATGTTTTAGAGGCATTACTGGACATTATACTTCTTCCTATAGTCTGCATATGATAACGAGGTAGGGTACAATTATACAGCGCAGCCCTGATGTCAACTCGCTTCAGAAGCAAGTCGGGGTAGGTGCTTAGGTCCCATTATTGTCCATCTGGAGTTTTGGACATTCTTAGATTATTACATACTAATAATTAGGCCTGTGTAAGTACTGGCGCAGAGGGACAGTGCTCTCCTTGGTTCCCCATACGGCCCCGGGTTAGACAGGAATGTGTTTTAGCCCCTTTGTTGTTTTCCTTGTACATTTATTTGCTCTATAAGGAACTGGTAGACTGCAATGTTGACGCATCTAAAATAGGGGAGCTGTACATCCCGGCCTTGGTGTATGCAAACAATACCATTCTTACTGCCCGTACACCCAGAGCTTTACAAGTTTTAACTAACAAATATACAGCATTTATGGCGGAATTAGATTTACAGGTTCATTAAAATAAAGCAGCGGTTATGACCTGCTGCCCGTCAAAGAAAAAGGTGAAACGTGCAACAATGTCTAATGCCGGTCCCATTCCACAAGTTAATTCCTTTGATTATTTGAAGAATTCGCTTCGGAGAAACGTTTACATCAGAAGCCCACTTTGGAAAACAACTGTTAAAGAGGCGGTCAGTCTATAGGGGGGATTTTTCGCTTTATGAGGCAAAATAAGCAGCCACCACTGAACATGATCAAGACAATTTATCTAGCAAGAACTAGAGGGGCAGTTAACTATGGAGCGGCAGTGTGTGGCTTTATAGACCAAATGGCCATCTAAAGAGAAGAGCATGCCTTCTTGAAAAAGATGCTGGCTCTACTAAATTCTGCCCGGAATTTTGCCACCCATAATGAGGTAGGCCTAATCTATATCCAGGATGAGATTGTGCTGGAACCTATGCTTTTATGAATTAGGGTATGGGGTAACTCGAATGATACTTTAACTCACTATAGCTTGAAAAACGTACTAATGAAAAAGGCTGCTGAGAACATCAAATGGCTTTCATATATAAAAGCGAATGTTAGCGTATTAATGCTGGGATGCACTTTGAAAACCCGAGTTTATTAAGCAGGCTGACGTGTCGCAACCCGAAATAAAGTTTAAACGAGAGAAGGGAGACATGGGAAATTGTTAAACCCGCGAGGCATTTTATGTTCTTAGCATCAAATAAAATTGAGTACTTGACGTGGACTACCAATACACTTCAAAGGTGCCCCATTACAAGAGCCTGCTTGGATTGTTTACCGCTGAGTGAAGTACTGGCAAGAATGACAGGACTGAGTTTGCAAGCATGGTGCCCACCGAGTGGATCATGCATGGAGGATCTTGCGCATTTAGTCTTTAAAATATTGCGAAAGCAGTTTTTGGTGCCATTATTTAAAAAGAACAGTTTAACGCAATACCGGGGCATTATATTTCTTGTTGAATGCGAAAGGGTCTCTTATAGCCTGGGTACTGTCACTTTGTAGACGCAGAGCCCTGCAGGTGCGACAGAGGAAATTGAACGAACAGGATGTTAGGTAAGATTTTGATTTCAGTGATAAATCTTCTGGACCTGTGTTAAACCCAGATCTTTTTGCTTGGGCTTGGTAATTATTTTACCTTGTCCCTAGGTGAGTAGGAATCTTTTTCCCATCTCACCTAGTCTTTTACTCTTTTTTATGGGTGACATTTTTATGTCTCTCCACTAGAGTTATAGTTTCCCATAACTTTGGGCCGACAAATATGGTTCCATGTCCTTTCACCACAAGGCATTTCTACGCCTGCATTTTAAACGGGTATAAAATAATGAAAAGGTTCATCGAATTTTATTTTCCATCCATCCATCCATCCATTTCACCTATTTTTAACTATACCCAACCCCCCCAACTCCGTATCTGCCCACTCCCACACCTCAAAAAAATTCAACGAACTTCCCAGTTATTATATACACGTTTAAAATGCAGGCGTAGAAATGCCTGCCAATGAAAGACGTCATACATTTAATATACTATGGTAGCACACAACAATTTAAATGCAGTGGCTTCCCTTTAATTCTCTCATTATTTCTTGGGTGAACTACTGTTCCCAAGAAGTAAAGTAGGATTCACCCCCCCTTTACATTACATTTAAGTGATCCAGTACAGCCCACCTGATGTGGAATGCTACGGGGATACAATGTACCCCCTTTCTTACTTACCTGGTAACATTTTTGTTACAATTGCAAGTTTACTTGAATGGCTGGTAGCAGTGGTTTTACCTTAGTAGCGTTTTAGCGTCATTACTCGTAGGCTGTTAAATCAGCCCCAGTAATGCACAGAAGGGTCCCCATTCTGCTAAAATGGTGGGCTCCTTTTTTCACCATTTCCCATTTGCTTGTTGTTTCTGTAGTCTTCCCCTGCCATTCTAGGTAGGAACGACCTCGGTGGAAGTTTTGTCTTCAGCAGGAATCCTTTGTATTCCCCGGCCAGGATCCATAGTGTCTGAGAAGGCAGGAAGCGAGTGAGGAGTTCAAATCTCGCAGCCCTTTGTCTTCCACCTTCCCTGAAATGAACCAAGTCCCAGTGGGGGGGATAGCTGTCCTTATTGGACCGCCTACTACACCTTTCTGTAAACTGCAGAAGTTGTACTGTAGTTCCTGATAAAATACACCGAACATGGAAGCTGCTGATCAGTTCCCCACTGGAGCTGAAACCGAAGAGCAAGATGAAGAAAAAGACGTCTGTAGTGATTTCCAGTGATTCCAGAGCCTGCTGTGTAACCGGAGCCTGATGCAACGCTTACTTCCAAACAACACCTACCCAGAGGCTGGCAAGATCCACTAGTCTCATGAAGAACTGCATTTTGAGCCATCACACAACGTGCTGCGACTTTAGTGGGCTGCAAACCACCAATACCCTGGGACCTCGAGCCCGAGTGCGGGCATGGTCTTCAAAAGTCTGAATCCAACTGAAACTTTGGTGGACTCCTGCTGGACCTCCAGAGACACGATTCAAATCCCTAAAGTCCCCTCACCAGAGTGTAGGACCAAGAGTGTGAAGAGAATCAAACTAGCGATATTCGTTCTTCATCTGGCTGCTGTAAAAAGGCACCAAATCCACAGAGCCACAAGAATCCATGGAGAAACCTTTTGCTGGAAGCCTCCTCTGACCACTGCTGCAAGTTGCCATCCAGTGCCCAGTTCTTTCGTCTCCAGACCAAGAATCCAGGGACCAGGTCCAGTGCTACTGCATCCCGAAGGCATCTACTCCAAAGCTCTTCTTTTCTCATAAGGTACTGTGTTGGCTTGGGTAATACTTACCTTACATTTTGTGGGAATCCTGCGAGGCTGAGTGGGTGATGTGTGATTGGGAGTTTGCCCATACCACTTGCCACTTGCCCAGGCCTAATGCTCGAATGCATATTCTGTGAAGTCCCTGAACAACTCAAAGTGAATACTTACTTGTTTAAGAAGATCTCCAATGGAACTTTGACTTTCCTGCGACTGAACCCCATCTCAACCGGCCTACAGCTGGCTCCTAGACCACTAAGATCCCTCTTCTGCCTCTGAGAGAACTCATTCAATATACTAAGGAACGACTGGATAAGAACAGGCTTCTGTCTTGAAAAGTATAACAAGTGTAAAAGTACTTACTTAATGAAAGAATTAGTGTGGTAACTTTATCTCTGTTAAAGAAGTTACAAAGTGTCCTGAAGTTATATTTACCTTTGAGTTTTATTGTGCCCTCTAAAAAGTAAACAAGTTCCTTAATTTGAATGGTGTCTCCCCCATTCTGAAAAGTAATAAGCGTTGGTACTGTTTTATCATTGCTTAACTGAATGAGTGAAAAGCTTACCAATAGGCTTTACCTACCTTGAATAACAAAGTTTCATTGTTAAAGTGTATCATAGGGATTTGCTTTTCCCGGTGTGCTTTATACAGATCTAAACAGTCTGAGATAAAACCTGTTTTATGAGATGCCTGTAGCCCCTCTGAAAAGTATATAGGCCTTACTGACCTTGAGAAGATGCTGCTCTTCTAAACTTGAACCCTAGTTTGTGCTTCCCTGAACTGCTTTTGTGCTATTCTAAAATAGTTTCATAAAGTTCGTACTTACCTTAGAAACTGTACTATATACTTCTTGAAGGTATACTGGGTATAACTAGCTATTAGGTAGCGGATAGTTATGTACTAATAGGTAAATAACTTACCTTGAAATACATTGTGTATTTCTTAAAGTGTAATAGGGTTTTGCTTCCCCCGATTTGCTTAGTGCATTCTAAAATAGTTGTATTGTATTGGTCATTTATATAGCGCCCTTTCCCCATTTGTATGGCCTCAATGCGCTTTGTGGTTGCGTATGAGTGTTCATGCGTATCATTGTGTAGCTTTAGGCCCCTCCAGAAAGTAGCAGTTCTTTAACTAGCTCTGAACCGAGTTCTAAAAAGTATTGTTGCAAGGAGTATACTGGTAACAGGGTTTATTTTATGTATTTATTTGAGCATTTATAGCAGTGCACCAAACCCTCAGGCATCAGGGCGCTAGTTACAGAAAGTGCAAAAGTCATTCTTCATAAAGCAAACTCAGATTGGAAAACCACAAACAAGTGGTATTGCATACATAGAATGACATAGTCGCGCCTCTTGGTATGGGGAGCTACATCCGGTATACATAAGAGCAACAGTCAAATCAGATAGGTATGTAATCAGGCAGTGCCATGCCTCATGGTATGTGGGCTACATCAGATATACATGTTACAAGCCGGAAGATTAGAGGAGTGGCAGGTAGGGATGGAAGAGCTAGTAAATGACAGGTGAGATGGCAGGCACGAGTCATACACAGTGCTGCATGGCTGGAGGTCAAGATCCGTCAGAATGAGTGAGGAGCATATTGCACACAGCACAGAGTGTAAGAAGCGATATTAGTGGTTGGTTTATTATGTGTTGGGTTGGTTTATTTTGTGATTTTATAACTGAGTGTCACTGCATTACTGACAGGGTCAACTACCCTTGAATTACTGATTGTATTATAGAAGTACATATAACCTGGTTTTACTCCCCATGAATAGCTGACTGCCATTCTGAATGTGTTGTAGGTTTGGCTCAACTTGAACTGCGGATTGCTATTTTTAATAAGATTATATTTTGGTTTGTATCCCCCCAAGTATTGAGATGGTTTTTATATTTGTGTTTATATGATATGTTACAGTACTTATTTCGCCAAGATTTATTTGGGCCTACTTGTATTTAAACAAATCCTTTAATTTTACAATACATAGTGTTTCAGTGTTTCTTTGGACCATATGCATGCTGCAATTTCTTTGTACCAAGCTACAGCCTTCTCATCCTCCTAAAATAAGCCTGGATGCTCTATTCATGCTACCAACATTCTGAGATGGTACAACCTTATGCTAAGAGTGGAGCTTATGTCCTGTCTCAGATGTATGGTTTTATGAAGCCCTTAGTTGGACTTTAGAAAAACTGCCCTAACACGGGATGACATTTAGGGTGTCTATTTAATCTGGGGAGGTTGTTTATATTGTATTATTTTTTTGTATTTATGTGACGCTTGTTGAAGATTTAGAACTATTTCTGTACCCCCAGTAGGGGTTATATACAGATACATGTATGTTTTTAACCTGTGATGTTGCAGCTTTTATGGATATGTGTATCCAAATACCATTTTTGTCACTTCACTTCACCATTTTACTCTTCTGCCATACACTCAGTATTTATTTGCATTTTCACACAAAGAGGTGCAGTACACCTGGATAAGGTCACAGCAGGGGTACACAGAGCATCCTACCATTTTTTTCCGAGCATTTGAAAAGAGATATGGATGATATAAGGCTATCTGGGAAATCAAGTGCTGGTGCAATACATGGATGACTATTTTTTTGAAACTACTTTATTCAAATTATTTACAACAGATAAATTAACATACAATAACTTCAACATAAACTTAACCATCCTAAATGCAACAGTAACATAACCAACTCCCTCCCCCGAACTGCCCAACCAGCTATATGAAATCCAAACCTAATATCTAGGAGGAAAAAAGAGAGGGAGAGACCCCAGAGGATGCATACGGGGCCTGGACACTAATCACAGCAACTGTGAGACTAGCAGAGGAGGGAAGAAGGGAAGGAGGAGGTAAACAGGAATGTCTTGAGGAGCTTCCGGAATATGAGAAAGTCCTGCTCAAGACGCAGAGGAAGAGGAAGGCTGTTCCACACAAAAAGTTGGTGCCAGAGGAATGTAGAGGTTTAGAAGCAGAGTATTTAGTAAGAGTTGCAGATAGCGTGGTCCCCGGCCCAAGGCGGCCTTGGCAGCGGGATTTGAATTCAATCTGTGCAGCAACCGGGAGTCAGTGAAGACTTTAGGGCAGGAGAGATGCTGTCCCTTGGCTTAAGGCCAAGGAGAAGTCTTGCTGCCCTATTCAGGATTAGCTGTAGGGGCCGAAGAGTGGAAGAAGGTAGATTTAGGAGGAGGCTATTGCAATAATCCAGCCTAGAGAGAACCAGGGCACGGGTAACATTGAGCTTCTGGGGGAAAGTGAGAAAAGGGAAAATTCCTTTGAGAAGAAAGAGTTGAAAGTGGGACTTCTTGGCAATGTCCTGAATTTGAGGGAGGAAGGAGAGAGAGGAGTCGAAGATGACTCCAAGGTTTCTGGCTTCAGAAGGAGCAGCAGGGGGAAAGCCCATAGAGGAAGGACCGTGAGGGGAAGAAGGAGGGAGCAGGGGGTCCCAAATAGGAAGGATCTCAGTTTTGCTGGCATTGAGGCAGAGGTTGTTGGAAGTGCACCAGGACTGGATGGCAGATAGGCATTCAGAGATTATGGAAGGTGCAAGAGAGTCAGCAGGAAGTTTGAAAAAGAGTTGTGTGCCATCTGCATAACACTGGAAGTTGGAGGAGAAGGAGGAGATGAGGAGTGCCAGCTGAGCAAGGTAAGTGTTAAAGTGCCCAGGGGAGAGGTTAGATCCCTGGGGGACACCACAGGTGAAGAATGAAGTAGAGGAGGAGAAGGTGCCCAGGGAGACTTTGGAAGAGCAGTCATTTAGGAAGGCCAGCCAGTCCAGTGCCCATTCCGAGATACCAAAGGGTATTGTGGAGCCTTTGTATGAGGATCGAATGGTTGACAGTGTCAACGGTAGAGGAGAGGTTGAGAAGGATGAGGACAGCTGGGGAGTTGGAGTCCAGCGCTGCAAGCAGTTCTACACAGGTGTTTTGAAGAGCAGTTTTCGCGCCTCTGAATGCTGGGACTCCAGATTGATGGTGGTTGAGACCATCAACAAGTTCAGTGCGTGAGGCGAGTTGAGTAAAGGCCAGCTTCTCCAGCAGTTTCCCCAGGCGGGCGGTAGTTGGCTGGACAGGTAGGGTCTGCTGAAGGTTTTTTCAGGAGGGGGCACACAACGGACTGCTTGAGAGAGGTGGGGAAAAATCCAGTGGCAAAAGAGTAGTTGCAAAAATCAGCGAGTGCTCGGGCAAGAGAGCCAATGTTGTCTTTGATGGTTCTGGAGGAGGAAGGAGAAACCTGTTTGGAAGAGACCTTCATGGAGCGGACAACTCTGGTAACTTCTTTCGGTGTGACAGGGGTGAAGGAGGAGAGAGAAAGGAAGGAAGGAAGGAAGGTGGGTGAGGGACCAAGGGAGTGAGGGATGGATTGGGTGGGTGAGTAACAAGGGTGTTCAGGATGTCCTGAGTTTTAGTGGTGAAGTGTGTGGCCAATGCATTGCACAGGGCCTCAGAAAGAAGAGGGGAGAAGGAGACTGAACAGGTTGGCTAGTTCCCTGGAGATTTTGAAAAGTTCAGCTGTGTTGTTGGATGCATCAGATACCCGTGTCTGAATGTGGGCCCTTTTCTTGGCACGGATGGAGAGTCTGTATTGCCTTTGGAGCAGGCCAGTTTGTAAGAGGGTGAGCCTGAGGTTTGCCACTTCCGTTCCGCTGCTCTGCACTTTCGGTTCAGGGCTGTAAGTTCAGAATCGTACCAGGTTCTATGCTTGGAGGTGGGTTTCAGGCGGACCCTCATGACTAGGGCAAGAATGTCAAGGGTATTGGTGATGGCCAAGTGGAGGTTGCTGAGAGCAGAGTCGGTGGTAGAGTCTGAGGTGGGGGAAAGGGCGGCAATGACAGTGGATGAGAAGGCAGCAGCTGACACGTGTTTCATCGGGCAGATGTTTGTGACTGAGGTTGGCAGGGGTTTTAGGTATGCGGTCAGAGGGCCGAAGGGACCCAGGTGGGACGAGAGCAGAGCATGGTCTGACCAAGGGAGGGGGAGACCAGAGGGGAGGAGAGAGAGAGAGAAGGGTCAGAGTGGATGAGGGCTTCCAGCCAAGTGGGTTGGACCTGAATGGAGAGCGCTAGAGAGGTGCAGAGGTCAATGAAGAGAGTGGATGCTGTGACAGGGGGGTCCAATTGGATGTCGAAATCACTCAAGGAGGAGGAGATTGGAGGTGGTTGAAAGTAGGGAAGAAAAGAAATCAGCTTGTTCAGAGAGGAACAGGGTGGTAGCGCCTTGAGGCCAGTAGATAGTTGCAATTGTCAGGGAGGAGAAGAAGGAACCCACTTAAGGCAACCCTCCCTCCTCCCCACCAGCAGCATAGTAAGGTCGAGGCTTGGAAAGGATCTTAAAGCAGTCAGGGAGAAGGGAGTCCAAAGCAGCAACTGAGCTGGCATTGAACCATGTCTGGGTAAGAGTGAGAATGTCGCGGTCAGCGTCTTCAAGAAGGAGGGACTTTCCTGGCCACCTGCGATCTGCCATGAGGTTTCCCCATCTCTCTCCATCTTGTAAGGACAGCATGGCATCAAACAGTGAAGACAGACACAAGTGATCACAGTTCAAGGGTGTTTATTGAACTTCAATTGGGTTTGAAAAATGCCTATCTAATCCTAAATCTTAAAATTGGAGCAAGCTACGACCATCAAATAATTATAACGCAGTCCTAGTAGAGTCTGGTCAAAATAAAAGGCCCTGTACTAATAAACCCATTGCCAATCCTTACTTCTAAACACAAATGGTGTGGGAAACAAGGGTATACAAAAGAAAAGTGTTCAAGAAATGATAGGTCAGGATAGTTGGGCCGTTAGCTTCCCATCCCCACGTTTCAGCACAGGACAAGGCAGCACACGCTAGCTTAGCACATACTCTGGCTTTTCTAGCACAAGGATGCAGTTAAAAATCTCAGTTTAAATGTAACTTTCTTATACATTTAAAAACATCTATTTGAAAGTTGCAGAAATTAGTAGCCGTAGCAAAAACCACAATTTGCATACACAAGAGCCCCTATTTAAAGAGACAAACTGTGTCCATCATTCTTAGAGACAAACACGGCAGACAGGGGCAGAATGGCTAAAACTCAAAGGATTCCACACATGTGGAATATGTAGCGTGTGCAAGCATGCATATAAAGATTGCTTAAGTTTCGAAACCTGATTAAAAAGTTGAGATAAAAGACTATTAATTGCAAAACTACATATGTAGTCTATGTGATTATCTGCATTTGCAATAAACTATACGCAGGAAGTATAATCAGACCGCTTCAAACACGCATCAGAGAACACCTGTTGAGTCTTGGCAGCCAAGATCTGAAGCTGCCACTGGCACTACATTGGCAATAACGCCACCAACTGCACAATGAAAAGGATTTAAAATGTATTGGATTGATGAAAAGCTAAACGCAATAAACGTGGTGGTGTCTTCACACTGAAACTACGACAAATGGAAGCAAGGTGCGTCTGTCCGATGATATGCACAATAGATGGTCTTAACAAGGACCATGATATTAATGTGTTCCTATAAGCTGCAATTTTAAGCATGGGTTTTAGTCTGGGTTCACAGTAGGATGCTATCGTCTTTTGACCAGGCCAATGCATTACTAAACCCTGACTGACTGTATTGGTGATGGGCAGACCCCATGTCAGTTATACTGCTAAAGGACTTGACCACCAACTCAGATCATGCAACATGTTTTGGTTTGCGGTTGGTGACCTTTTAACATTTTAGCCAAAGTGATACATGTACAATAATCAATGGACAGTATGATCTGTATGTATAGAACCATATATAATGGCTGAACTCAAAAGAACACCGCATAGTTGGCGTATGATACTTGTACCAATCAAGAATGGGACTATTTGTAATAATTAACAAAGGTCGTCACATGCCTATTAAGGTATTGAGACTTAGAGCTCAATAAAATGCAACCCTGTGAAATGGGCATATTTTGTGCACCAGCAATATAGACGGAAGTCTATTACAAGTATTTTAACTGTCATATGCACCAGCAGAGTCAAGCTTATGACCGATATCCCAACTGTCAGATCGCGCACTACATTTCCCAACCTGCAATACGAATGCACAGCAAGTGACGTAATAGCGGTTCCCGCGCACGTCATCACGCAAATAAAAAACAAAGATGGCGGCTGCAATGCTAACATGCGGACCGCGAATGGTGAATTTCTACAGGACACAAAATGGGCATTAGTAAGTATTTATTTTGGAGGGGATAGCCTTTTGGGGAGACATGTACCATATGTTCAAGCTTACCTATCAGATTCGTTCACATATATTCCCTTCTTAACATGTGGCTTTTCACTACAGGTGCCAGAAAATAATTGAGCATAACAATCCTGAAATGTGGGGGTACCGACCAGATCCTGAAATGTGGGGGTACCGACCAGATGCTAGACCGATTCTGCAGTATATCAACTGCGCATTAGTGAGTATTCAACTTGCAAGAGTTATGGTTCTGACATTCATTTTAAAAGTTTATCTCGCAGAGGAGTTGATCCAACAATTAGCTTTTAACAACCACAGGATCCCGAAAAGAATTTTGGTTGCAGAAAATTTGCAATTTGAAATCTTAGATAAGAAGTTACATTTACAATTCAGGAGGATATTGGCCATCTACTCGGGACAGGCAACCTATTTGTCATGCATAGGATTAACAGTACATGATATGACTATTGTAGATCGTGCAGAAAGGAAAGATTAGGTGAGCATCTGCACCAGGCACCAACCCTGCATGCTCTCACATAATAGGGAATCAGGTATTATTCACCGATGCAAGCTTCACCAGCACATAACAAAGTTGATCATCAAATACTATAAATTGAATATTGCAAGTGCACAAATGCCCTGCCCACAGTGGTCCAAAAATGGGTTAACTTCCAATATTTTAAAATCTCATAAAACACATTTATCTGTAACAAATATATGTGCAAAAGCAACAACATCTGCAAGAATGTAAGATCACTCATGGACTAGATAGTGCATGAAATATCACACAATAATATTACCTAGTAATATGAATCTAACGTGTGATAATGATTCAACCAATGTGTTTATATATTCACTTGGTTTCCTTTGCATCCCCCACTCCCACCATTGGTATGTACTTTCGGTTTCAATTGTATTGGCATTACAATTTATACTATGTATGCACAATCATACTTTTCTTTATGTTTGGTATACTATATTTATGTTTGGGAATGGAATGAACTTACTCATTATTCCATCTGTAAACAGCCTTGAGAAAGAAACTTCTGTCGAAACACAGGATGGCTGTTCAGCCAGGACTAATAGGAAATAAACATACGAATGAAGAATTTCATGCATCTATTTTTGAATAGCTTTAATAATTTTACAGAATGTATCTAGACCTAAACGATACATTTTGGGGATAGCGCAAAGTGCTGATGGTACCAATTTTTCTTATACGGTTTATGGTTGACCAGAAACAGCTAGCCACGCAGCTGCCCCTGCAATCTACAAAGTTTCAGGTCCCAGCGCAATTGGACTACACTTAAACCTACTTTGCTTTTTATAACTCCCATGAGGGGCTTCCCAGTCTCAACAAAACTAGCTAATGAAACAGTATGCGTCAGAATGTCCAAAGTAAAGTTTGCCATCCTGTGTCCAAATCTCAACCTATCCCCCACAAGCTAAACTCAACATAAAGTGAAAAAAGAAAAGGTTGCCGACTGCCGACCTGCAGCCCGGCCTTGTGGTTCAAAATAAAAGTTCCAAAAAGGTATATAAAAGCAAGCAAATGTTGCACAAGACTCAAGGGGTTGATTCCCTTTCCCCTGGGTCTTTCCACTTTATCCAAGATTGTGTCTGCATCTCTAATGGTCAGGATAAGTCTAAGTCTTAATCTGTACTTAGCAAGCCAGGCTCCCAGGCAGTGGAACAAGGAACAAATGGCTTGGATACCTTTTCCAAACAGTCTTGAAGGTCCCAGATCCTTGCTGGTGTGAGAAACCTAAGGGGACACCCACACCTACTCCCCTTGGATCATCTTCTCAGGTGGCCAGGGAAAGACCATCACTTTTGGATCCTGAACATGGGGGCGGAGAAGCGAGGGAGGATCACTTGGGTGGAGGGTCCTTGTGCAACGGGGGTGCATTCGAGGATATACACAGGCAAGACATGGTATCCCCCTTTCCCTTATAAAGATCAACCTAACCCTCACCCGGCCTTGGTGGGCTATTGTAACACATTTCCCCTCATTTAAAACACTATGGTACTGGGACGTAGAAGAGGCAACTAAGAGTGAAGTAGGTCATTTCACCTCTCTACTACTGAGACAAGGAAGATGCCTGCAGAGTATTGTGAAGATCAGGCATGTCCCTTTAACTTTTGGTCAGGCAATTGAACTAAATGACCCACACCGAGGTCACTTTAATCTTCACAATTATGAGAGCGCAGGCAGTTCAACAAGACAGGACGTAGAAACCTGCTGTCGGGAAGCAGGAGCTGTGGTTAACTGCGTCAAGAGAACCAGCGTGCAACCTGAAGGCTGTGACACGTGGCAAGGCAAAGAGAGAGTAGGCGGCAAGATGGAAGGCCAGAGCAGAAGGGACCACAAGGAGTGGAAGCAAAGCAACCGCTTCAGAGGGTTGGGCTGCTTACCTGCCCAGAGAGCACTGCTCCTCCCGCAGAGAGAAGGCTGGCAAGTGTATGCGAAGCTGTGCAACATGTGGGAGAGGCAGCTGGGTTTCCCAAGCGAACAAGCAGAAGAAGCCCCATTAAGAGGAGGGTCACGTACCAATAAAGGAATGGTTAAAAGACTGGTGAGCCTGACAGACACCACTGGGGAAACAGAGGGGCCGGGGGTCTAGAAGGAGCAGAGCTCTATGCTAAGAGTCTAATACATGAAGGGAACACACAGCAAGACTGTTGATGTGTCTTGAGAGATCTGAAATCTAATGAAGCCAAAGTGCAAAAGGGAACCTTGAGTTAACGTGTGCGCGTTCCAGAGACAACCTTTTGAATACCAAACTGAAAGCATTATTGAATACCTTTCAGAATTGAAGCAACATGAATGTCTGATTGAATAAGCATTTCTGAATGCTGCACAGAGATAAAGAGAATGTTTTGAATGGAACAAAAGCAACGTGATGCAGGTGACAAATACCACAAAGCAAGATGAATGAAATAAGTGTTGGTAAAGCAAGAATCCCAAGAAGGGTGTGAGAACAGAAACAAGTATCAACAGCATAACCAAGTGAAGGGTGAGCAGGCTTCAGATAAAAAAAGTACTTTTCACAGTCAAGGGAAAGCAGTGGACAATTGTTGCAAAAAGCTGATGAAAAGGGCGGTTGCATGACCTGTGATGGGTGGACCGTGTGGTCTGTCAACTGCGCCAAGACCAAGGGCCCGGCATGGAAAGCAAATCAAAAAGGAGGAAACAAGTGTGTAAACCTTGCGTTGCTGTATTAGAGAAACTACCCTTGGCAAGAGTGTTGGGGAGGATCCCGATCCTTTGAGAATTGTTTCGTTTGAACTCTGTCTTGAATTTGGGGAAGAGAGCCCTGAGACTTTGTGCAATTATTTTTTAACTTGGGGAAGGGAACCCCCCCCCCCCCCCCCCCCCGAGAGGTTTGTGGTACTGTTTTGAACCTGGAAAGGGGAACTGAAAGTTAGCCACAAGCTGGATGAAGCTCAAAACTGTTTTTGGAATATTTCTTTTTTTGCTGACATCTCTACACATTTAGCTTTAGTTGTGATGGCAAGTACAGGTTTTGAACACAGACAGACTTAAGTTGAACTCCGACTCAGACTGTCCTTAGTTTCTTTAAGCACGGAAATCCCTCCTTAGCTAAGGACAAGTGTGACCTTCATCCAGCGTGACATTTAAGTTAAATAAAGTGAGATTGTTTGAACCTGTTGTCTGTGTCTTGCTTCATGATGCCTTCGCAGTGGGCAGACCGGACTCCCAGGTACCGCAACGAGTAAGAACAGCCTGGTTTTATAGGCCTATAGCGGTCTTAAACACCAACGAAAATCTACGCTAAGATTCTAGCGCTAAGGCAGGAGAACTTTCTTCCGTTTTTGATAGCGGAGGAGCAATCAGGGTTCATGAAGGACCGCGCCAGGGACACAACAATGTCAGGAAAATTGTATTGTATTCGTTATTCATATAGTTCTCTTTCCTGATTTGTATGGCCTCAATGCGTTTTGTGGTTGGAACGCCCTCGGTGACAACAGTCAATGTGTGGGAGGTTCTAAGAGTTTAGATTAAGAGATGTGTTTGTGCATTTTCGCCGGATTAGGATTTAGGTGGCTGGCTAGGCTCCAGTAAGCAGCCCAGATGTCGGGCACATGAGTGGGCACGGTTGGTGGTTTAGGATAGAGTGCCATACTGAAGATTTGATGTATGCTCAGGTATACCGAATTTAAATTTCATTGGTAGTTGCTGTATGCTAGTGGCAGAGGTGTTGAGGTATGTCAGGGGTTTTAGTGTGGATGGCTATGTAAGCTGCTAGACCGGAATGGCATAGCCATAGCTGCATTCTATGGTGCATGGATGGATGGCCGTGCCGGCAGCCTGTATCCACAGACGTGTTGTAAGGTATACGTACCGTATGCTTTGATGTAGTTCGGCTGCAGCATTCTTTTTCTTTGTCCAGTGTGAAAGGCATGGTCTTCTTATTCGTGGTCAATCTGGAGCGAAGGTCTAAGCAGCCGGACGAGTACCGGTGTGGGGGGACAACGATAGGGGGAGAGGGAGGACAACTGTGGACGAACGTTTGTTGTGGAGTGCCTTTGCAAAAGCAAGGGGGCAGGCGGCATGCCTAACAAAGGGTACTACAGTAGGAAGTAAGGCGCTTTAGAATCTGGATCTTGGGATGGGGGGGATAACAATGAACGGTTGAATGCATTGCCACCTGGGTTTGGGAACAGCTGGGTGGTGGGAGAGACACCTTACTGGGGTACAGCAGTAGACACTAAATAGACTGGCATCTTGATCTATAGGCAGTGAAGTACAGTGAATACCTGGGTTTGGGACAGCTGTATAATGGGAGAAAACGCCTAAATGGATTTTTCAATCTGGCACAATCTTACAAAAAACAGGCTAAATATGAGGTATGGCTATCTAGCACAATCAGGCAAAATACGAGGTATAGCTCTGGCACAGTCAGGCTAAATGCTATTGGAGACAGGAGATATAATCGGGTCAGACAGCCTAATGGGGGGACAGTGATTGCTGGTCACTATGTTCAGACCTAATCTTCACAATTCTGTCTAGATGTAACGCAATGCTAACTTTCACAATTCTTCTGAGCGTGACGCATGGCTCAACTTCACCAGGACAGAATGTAAATGCCTAAATTGGAGGCAGAGCAGAAGGTTAAACACCTAGATTTGAGGTATCTGAATAGATGGAGAACGCCTAAGTATGGGACACAACAGTGAATAACACCACTGAGCGTTTGTTACAAGCAGTGAAGGGGTATTCTTTACTAGCTGGTGCATTTTGGTATGCTTATGTTGTGTATGTAACCTTTTGGGCCTTTTGGAATACAGTGATCGCTGTACCCCCCCCCCCCACCCAGACCACACTTATCTCGTCAGTCGCTGGTGGTTGCCGGCTGGCTACTGGCTTCTCAGGCGAACACAGGCAAACACGGTCTGGAGCTGCTTCTTTGGGGGCTGCCCTTTGCCTTTGGGCCCTTAGCCAAAGGGGCTGCACAGGCAGTAGGCTGCCTTAGGGGGTGTGGTTAAGAGCCTAGCTCCTGAAGGGCAACAGCCAATCACTGACAAGGGGCAGGGTAGAGGAGACACAGGTGCAGCAGAGAAATGAAATAAGTCCAGAAGGCGAGTGGAAATGGCTTCCAGGAACTGTCATGATGCCTACCCCCGGGCATCAGGACCAAGCCCATCAGCTCCGGAAGCAGGCATCCAGATACTTACTAAAACCCCAACAGCCCCGGCTGGGGGCTGTTTGGGTTCAGTCCTGGCACCTTAGGGGCCAGGCTCATCATGGAAATCAGTCCTGGCGCCATAGGCACCAGGCTCATAGACTTTACTTGCCTGATGCAGACCATGCTGCTAGTGAGTCCAAGCCAACGTGAGGCCTGGATGGGACTATTTTTCTACAGGGACTATTTTTTTACTCGGGTGTGGTTCTAGGGAACTTCTTACCTGGAACTACTTTGGAGGCTATTTAAACCACGCCTGAACAACAGCACACGCTTTGCGTTACTCTGCATCCAGCAGCGTAACGCTCAACGTGCCTGCAGTCTGCATCCAGTCTTCTGCCACACCCGCCTCGAATCGGGAGCTCCTAAAACCAAGAGGAAAGAAAAGGACAAGATTAGAAAACAAACTATTTCGAATTCCTCACCTGATTTCAGATCCATCTCGCCTCCGCACCTAGAAAGAACATCATTTCAGTACGCCTCGCATCTCCAGCTGCAGCGCTGCGCCATACTCACCAGTCCTCGCAGCATCTTTCGATTCGGCGCTCCCTCCATCATTTCTTCGCCGAACTCCGGCACCTGAGGGACAAAAGAAAACAACAAGGTGAGCCGAGAAAACCAACAAATAAAACACTTATCATAGACTTCCCCGATTACCACCGGAGGCATTATTCTATAACTCTCCACATCTTCATGTGCCACACCTGCAAAGGGAGAAAACAACACGTTAAACACCAGCAACATTTACCAGTCGGCGTCGGGTAACACAGACTCTTACCTGAGCGCCACCAACTGCCACGAGGGGTATCTTCTCACGATCTTGGTCGCAAGACAAGGAAGGAAGGAAGGGGGGAACAAGAGTGAATCATCGGACATATTGAACTCCATGAACTTGATACTTACCAAACCTTGCCAGGAACCTCAGAGTCAATACTCTCTGGAACTCTCCCACGCCTTCAAACCAGTGAAGTAACTGGCATCAACGCGCCCCTGCAATCCACGCAGGATGGAGAGATCATCATTTAAAAACATAAGGTGAGGTTCCTAAAAGGGGATATCGGAGGTGACCAGAAGGGAGAACGAGAACAGTGGGAGGGGCTATCACTCATATCCACGGGTGGCTAAATCCCTTTCTCCACTAGCAGAAGAATACTTCTACGGATCAAGCAGACGAGATTAGGCGGGCCAGTCCAGACAGTCATCTCGGTCCTACGCATCACGTTGGTGGAGACCGCACCTGTCCGGGTCCGATCGACGCCCCTGTGGGTACCAGGTAAGCGTAACAGGAACCAAGGCAGAGACACGACACATGTGACTGTTCCAACCAAATGCAAGGGGGACAGAATGAAAGCCAGAAACAAAGCACTACACAGCAGGGACTGCACACTCTATATGCAGGCCAGCTCAGAAAAACGGGGCGAGAAGCCACAGAAACACAAGAGAAACCCACCAGAAGAGCACATACTAGTCAGAAAACGATTGAAAAAACCTCCCACAAACCCCTCCACAGGAGCACATGAAACAGGTCAAAAACGTATTACAATCAATGTACAACTACTCACTGAGTCTTAACTAGCCCCTAAGGCTGCTTTCCAAACTGCCCATGGAAGAACATTACATGCACTACCAAGACCTATACAGAATTGTCCCAGATATGCCAATAAAAGAAATATGGTTCCAAATAGATGGGGCATTTCACAGCTGGCCTGGCAGGGGGAAACAGATAACATAGAAAAATGAGGGTCA
This sequence comes from Ambystoma mexicanum, assembly GCF_040938575.1. Lineage (NCBI taxonomy): Eukaryota > Metazoa > Chordata > Amphibia > Caudata > Ambystomatidae > Ambystoma > Ambystoma mexicanum. Next base: position 632,954,090 of record NC_090928.1, on the reverse strand, counting down.
CTTGCTGCAATGGAGCAAGACACCACAGCATTTCGATATCAAAAATCACCCAACATACATTCCAGAGAACTGCAGTCGACTCTCCTAAAAATTATTTGACAATGCAAATGGCCATGTGAATTTTGCTAGGCCTGAAATTTGAAGCAAATTTGAAGCAATCTGTTTTAATGATGGTGTTGCATAAATTTGAACATTCATGCAAATCCAAAGTTTGTTAGTAATAATACATTCTTATGCATCCTCAGTTATATATGCAATGTAGAAAAGCCCTCAAGACACACTTGTTCCTGTTAAACCGGGTAAATATGCATTCTGATTAGTCTTCGTTCCCGCAGCGATCTTATGCCCAAGGGTTTGAGCGCTTTATAAAAACCATGGTACGTTTACGGCTCTGGACGATTCCTTTATTGTACATCCTTACAAATCCTCACCTTGCTTCACTGTTCATATAGCTTTAGGAGGAAGGAAAGCAGTGGATGGTGCACTGTGGGTATTTGTAGAATTGATGTGTTAAGGGACTTGATCGCTGGCTAGTAGCTTGCAACTTTTACATTTTTATCCCAACACTTGAGTAGGAAATAAAGAAAGCAAAGAATGTGAGCAGCGGGTCATTTTTCAATATACAATTTGTTAATTATCCCTGTTACAGGATAACATTCACCGTGCCCAAGAGACAAGGCACGCATGGATCCACAGGGTCCATGTGGTGAAAGACATTGTCGAAGCACATAAAATTACTTTGATAGCTAGGTAATGTCAGGGTGGTTCTGGTTCGTTGTGCTGGCCTAGAACGTCATGAGTTCCATGGTCATGTAAATCCTCAACATAAAGAGAGTTTTAATCTTTTCTGTTAGATCAAACAATTCAGCCCTTCAGCCAACACGTGTTTCGACACTGTCTTTGTCAAGGCAATGCTGAATTCTTAAGTTAACCCTAATGGTCTTGGTTGGAGCTCAGTTTCTGTTAACGGTTGGCTTAGCAGTTATTGTGCATGTCGATTTGAAGAACACTCAATCTCTTAAATTCAATACAATGGCAGTGTCTCCTTTCAACAATGGCTGGTTATAAAATCAATCAATTTTGGGAGGCGAGACAAACTCGAGAGACGCATCGCCTCCCAATCCGGATTAATTACTGGGCAGCCCACCTTAGAATTCTGAGGGACTGGGTAGACCCTAAATCGACTTAGGTTTGGCGCCGGCTGGAGGAGGACTTGAGGAGGACATAGCAAGTAAGCCACTTCGCTACCTCCTGTGGATGCCGAAGAGAGACAGGCCGTTGCGTGTTTATGAGCTTCCAGCAGTGGGCACGACTTTGCAGGTGTGGGATTCACTTGTAACTAAGCAGGGTGTCACATCATTCCCCCTCCCCTCTAACCCCCAATACTTAATAATCAAAATTTTAAGCCAGCCTACAATGGTCACACATTCGATAAGTGGAGAGAGGGGGGCTATGAATTACTAAAAAACAAGTTTGAGCAAGAACACATACGCTCTTTTGCCCCCTGCAAAATTACCTTTGGGGTGGGAGAGGGTGGTAGATATCAATACAGGCAAATTCGGCATTGGGTGATGCAAAATCACAACCAGCGGGCGGCTGTTAGACCTCTAACTAGCTTTGAGAAGCTAACATTCTCCTGGGTTGGTGTGGGCTGGCGGCTCTCTATCCTCTATAAATGCTTGGGAGAGGAGGAGGGCGGTTCATTACCAGCCTATGTAGATGCCTGGCACAAAGACTTAGGATACGAGTTGTCTTTGGAGGACTGGAAGGAAGCGTTCCATATGCTGAGTGAGGTTACTGCTTCTTGGCTAGGGGCTATCTTACTCCTGACAGGATGAAGAACATGGGGGGACAGAGCAATCACAGGTTGTGCTTGAATGGCATCGGTGCTGGAGGGTCATATATGCATATATGGTGGAGGTCGCCTAAGCTCTTGCGGTACTGGACGGAAGTGCTAGGCTCTATCGGCGGTATTATAGGCTCATCTCTTCCGAGAGGGCCAGGGCTGTACTTATTGGGGTTCAGAGGGAGCCATTCTGCTTCTGGGGTTAAGTTTGGAACTGGTCTGCTTCTGACGCTGCTCCTGGCGGCAAGAGCCACAATAGCTTTTTTCTGGAAGTCCGCCAGGCCCCTGGCTGAAAAGACTGGTGGGCGTATCTTTGGGCAATGGCAGCTTCTGAAAAGGTGTACTATACTAGTTTTTATGGGCGATTTTAACATTTCATTGGAGCCACTTCGAGAGCTTGAGGGGCTGTGGGAAGATTAGGATACAGTGTGGGGGGATCTCAGATCTTATTGCGGTCTTCCCTGTGAGAACACACAGGTTGGCTGTTGAAACCACGCATATGCTGTATAATCTTGATCTGCGGCGTTCTAATAGTCGGTTTTCAATGGACCAACCCGCCAAGTTTACTTATTTTGGCCCGCAGGGTAAGTTTAGATTAGACTATGCCTTGGTCCGTGGGCACGACTGGAATCGAGTGGTCGGGTTCAAAGTATTAAATCAAGCAGATAGTGACCATAGACCAATAGTCCTTTCCCTAAAGTAACAGAGTGAAGTAGCACCAAAGCATCCAGTTGTCGCTGCGGATAGAAGGGTGGTGGCACATGCCCGTAGCACAGTAAAGTGGGAAAAAGTAGTTCCAAATCAATCCATGAGAAATATATACAACAATGTGTTGGAGAATATTAAACGCCTCTGATCATGGTGGCATCAAACATAATACACTACAGGAATTGGAGTGCCTTATTAAAGGAACTCCATTCCCATTTTACTGCTCCCAAAATGACATCTGTAATGGTGCGAAGAGACCAGAACCTTGGTTTGACAAAGATTGTAAAGATGCAAAATGTAAACTACTGACCTACTTGAAGGATGTTGGGGTAGTGGAAAGGGTGAACTTAATCGAACCAAGTAACGGGTACAAGACTTATAACCGCCAAGAAGCAGAAGCACTTAGCGGATAAATCTATATTGACACTCTTTGCCAGCCAGGGTCACTCCGCTAAGATTTGGAAGGCTGTAGCATGATTTATCAGGAGAAACCACAATTCACGCATGCACAACTCCTGGAGCATGGCATTAACACTTTCAAGCCCTACAACTCAGTCTCTACCTCTACCACTGAACTTAAGGGGTTGACTGCACCAACCATGGCCATTGATGAATACCAGGAGGATAGATGCTTGGTATTTTCTCTGGGGGAGGTTGCTGAGGAAATTATGTCACAAGCAAGTGGCAAGGCTGAGGGCCCAGATAATGTTCCCATTGATTTGTTTAAAAAACGAAATGACCATATGGGCACCAGTTCTTCTGCCTGTTTTTAAAGCTGCCCTGACTGCTTGTGCTGTCGCTGAATCATGTATTAAAGCTGTAATTGTTCCTATCTTCAAGAAGGGGGACAGGGCATACCTTCCAACTATCGCCCCATCTCCCTCCTGGACGCAGTTGGGAAGGTGTTCTCAAAGGTTCTTTCGGGGGCGCCCGTCAGCCTGGGTAGAGGATACTTGTCCTTTACATCATTTGCAACCCGGATTTCAAGCTAGGTTGAGTACAATTGATCAATGTATAAGGCTGCTCTTGCTTATACAGCATTAAACATTGGTTAAGAAGGTCAAATTGTATGCAGTGTTTGTGGACCTAAAAGCAGGCTTCGCCAAGTACCAAGAGGGCAACTGTGGGAGGTTCTCCAGATGTTGAATACCAGAGGCTATACTAAACCTGATTCAGCTCCTATGTAACAATAACACTACAGTCGTTCAGTGGAATCTGGCAGAGGATGTTACTGAGCCAATAAAGGTGGCAAGGGGGGTTTGCCAAGGCTGTATCCTGGCACCTCTGTTTTGTATGTACATCAACCTTCTTATTGAAGAACTGCTAGTCATCAGCTCAGACCGGCCACAATTGGGTGCAGATGGAATTCCAGCACTCTTTTTTTGCTGACAAGCTTTCATGAACAAATCGAATGGCGCTGCGTCTAGCCAAGGCCAGCTTTGCTCTAAAGTGTCATGAATTGGGGCTAGAAATCAATGCAGCCAAAACCAAGATTATGGTATTTGCCCAGGGTGCAAACATCTAAGCCTCTGTGTATCTCTGTGGGAGAGACTGACCTGGAGCAGGTATCCTGGTATGATTACCTAGGGATACGATTTTCAAGCAATTTCAGCTGGTCAAAGCAACTCTTGAAGGCCCAAATTAACCTGGAAAAGAACTAGTGCTGCTGTCAAAGTTTTACTTTAAGCATGGTTGGGGCCCACTAAAGCCTGCACTCTTGGCTTACCAAGCACAAGCCAAGGATGCAGCCATTTATGGAGCCGAGATATGGGGCTATGTGAAAGCCACACCCCTGACCCACTATAGAAAAGTTACTCAAAAGTTGTCAATTCCTCAGAGCACACCTACAGCGGCAGCCAGATTAGACATGAATTTTACTGGCGAAGATGCCGGGGCAAGGCCAGTCTTTTACTGGCCAAGGGTGTGGAGAACCCCTGAATTTGCCAAGTATAGAGAAACCCTAAAGGCAGTGATGTCTGTAGGGGGTGGCTTAGCCATACCCTGGATTTTACATGTTAATAAATGGTTGTGCGCACTAAATCCGAGGGTTTATTGGGATGATACTGCACTTATTCCAAACAATGCGAAGGAATTGGTTAAGGGGTTGCTTCTGGTTTACAAGAGAGACAGGCTGTTGGCTTTGTGTGGTGTGCTTTCCGGAGGTGCCAATTATTTGGGATGCAAAAATACATTTGCATACGAAAGCTATCTTGATATTGTTTCCCCACTGTACGCTCAAGCCTTATTTATTAGGTTCAGGGTAGGATCTCTACCAGTAAGATCGTACCAAGTGGGCTAACTCTCAGGGCCTCACCTGTCCAACTTGTGGCATTGCACCGGAAAACGTTGCCCACTGTCCGATCCCTTGTCTACCTCCCCTTTCTCCTCACCTGTCTCTTCCGAGGTATGTATACAAGGATCAGTCTCTACCTTGCTTGGCTTCTCCTTAGTCCTTGGAACCTTGCTTTTCTGGGTCCTGGTCTTCTTTTCGTGAAGATAAGGTCTGGCCCCTCCGGAGGCCACCTTGACAGAAGGTTGGACCTATCACCGGGGAACCCCAGGGGGCCAGCCTCAGTTCTAGGGAAAAAGCCCGAAGGCGGAAAAAACCCTAGTCCATAGATGGGTTCGGAAGGTAGGACTTAGATGGTGTCAATCGATAAATGGCAACTCCAAGATGTCAGAGTAGATGATGTTGTTGATGAATTGAGAATCCAAAAGACAAGAATATATATTATACGGAGGAATAGGGTAGAGGACCCTGAAAATAGGGTAGGGAAAGGATGGTATAGATAAGAAAAGGGGTGCTGTAGGAAAAGTAATGGAGAAGGACTACTATACCCAACAACAGTGAGAAGGCAATTGAGCTGGCAATAGAACTGCCTAAGTAGTCTAGAGTAGCTCTAACCCCCCACGGCGAAACGGAAACGGAACCAAACGCCAGCAGGTTTTACGCCGTAGGGAGAGAAAAGAAGGTAGAGAAGTAGGCTAACGATACGCTGAGGCTTCTAGCTCAGCGCTTTCGTGAGAGAGGAATAATGAAACAACAGTCCGAAGGGCTGAAGGGACAGCCGATAGTAAGGTAAGTAGGAAGCTCCTGTTCCCGGACGCGGAACACAGTGTGCGAGCACCCTCGCGGCCGGAGAACCAGGTTGAAAAGAAATGTACAAGTTTTAAGCAAGAAAGAAATAAAGAAGCGGAAAGGTACCGCAGCAGATATTACAGCGGAACTCGTGTGCGCAGAGCAGAACTGTAGCGAACACGGAATAGTAGAAATGAATGACAACAAGGAAACAAAGGAAGGAACAAGGGGAAAAGAGAACTATAAGGTAAACACAGGATGGCAATAATCCACAGACGGAGCGTTGAGAGAGAGTGAAACAACAGATACAACGCGCCGAAAAGTGGGCGGAGCCAGATTATATAAGCTCCAGCGTCCTGTCAGGCGCCATGTTAGGTGAGGACTAGACCGGTCATCGTCGGAATCGCCATCGATACCAATGTTTCCAATCTTGGTTCCTGACAGTATACCCCTCTCCTCTCGGTGAACCTCCCGGCTTGCCCGGGTGAAGGCGATGAAATTTTCTCAAGAGCCTAGGAGCATGAATATGACTTACTGGTTCCCAAGACCTCTCTTCCACTGGATAGCGTTTCCAGTGAACCAGGTATTGGAGTCGACCTAGGTGGTATCTGGAGTCCACTAGGTACGCTACTTCATATTCTTCTGGAATGGAACGTACCTGGGCTCGACTCTTATTGATGGGTCTGAGGAACGGGTCTACCTTGTACTCTTTGAGCACAGAGACATGAAACACCGGGTGAACCCTTTTGAGATAGTCAGGAAGTTTGAGTCGAAAAGCAACCGGGTTGACCTGTTGGAGAATGGGAAACGGTCCAAGATAACGGGGAGAGAATTTTCCAGCATGAACCCATCGAGGAAGAAAAGTAGTGGATAACCAGACTAGTTGTCCTGGTTTCCATGAAGGGTTGGAAGCTCTGCTCCTATCTGCCCATCTCTTCTGTGATTGTTGACTGAGTTGGTGTGCCTTCTTGGCGAGATCATGAATCTCCTGAAGATCCTGTAAGACGCTCTCCAGAGTTGGAATCTTAGTGGCTAGGGAGCCAAACCCTGGCAGATGTTTGGGATGAAATCCATACGTACACAAAAAAGGGCTCATTTGGATAGTGGTATGCAGGGTATTATTATAGGCGAACTCTGCTTGAGAAAGGAAATGATACCATCTCTCCTGTTGGTTGCTGCAGAAACACCTTAGATACTGTTCCAGGGTTGCATTTAACCTTTCGGTTTGTCCGTTACTCTGGGGGTGGTATCCCGAAGAAAGGGCTCTGTGGATACCCAAGACCTGACAAAGCGAAGCCCAGAATTTGGACGTAAACTGAGGTCCTCGGTCAGATACAATGGTCTGTGGTAAGCCGTGTAGACGGACTATGTCTCTGAGGAAGATAATAGCTGTCTCAGAAGCAGAAGGGATTTGTTTGAAGGCTGAAAAATGGGCCAGTTTGCTAAATGAATCTATTGTGACCATAATCACCGTCATACCCTCAGAAGGGGGGAGATCGACGATGAAATCTGTAGAGATATGTTCCCATGGACGTGATGGTAAGGTATGTTGTTTTAAGAGTCCGAGTGGTTTACCGGTACGATATTTGTTAGAGGCACAGATTGAGCATGAGGTAACATACTGATATACATCAGTCTTTAATCCTGGCCACCAAAATCCTCTTTGTAAGAGTTCATAGGTCTTTCTGATGCCTGGGTGACCCGACAAGGGGTTATCATGACACCACGAAAGGACGAGCTTCTGGAGATTCTTGTTGGGAATGAACAGAGCGTGACCATGATAGTACAGTCCGTCCTTGCCTGGGATGACTGTGGCGGGTAGTCTTGCACCGGACTGATAATGAGGTATCAGATCTTGAAAAAATGAGACCGTGGAAGCCAAGACCTTGAGATTAGGGAAAAGGTGATCATGTTCATTGTAGGTCCCTGAACTGTCTCCGATACTTCTTGATAAGGCATCTGCCTTCTTGTTTTCTGTGCCCGGGATATAGGTTATTAGGAAATCGAACTGTAGGAAGAAATATGCCCATCGGGCATGTCGGGCATTGGTGCACTCCATTTGTTGTAGAACTCGGAGATTGCGGTGGTCAGTTCTAATCACGAAAGGATGGGCAGCGCCTTGTAATAGATGTCGCCATTCTTGACAGGCTAGCTTGATGGCTAGAAGTTCTCTCTCCAAGACAGAGTAGTTCCGTTCACTACTGGTAAGGGTCTTCGAGAAATATGCCACCGGATGTTCATGGTCATCGGCTGTCTTCTGTAATAAGATGGCACCTACCGCTCCTATCGAGGCATCCGTCTCTAGGATATATGGTATGGTCTGATCAGGCTGTATCAAAATGGGAGCGGAAGAAAAACATTCCTTAAGAGTCTGAATTGCTCTCCTTTGTTCATCTCTCAAGGCAAACTTGACTCCTTTTTTGAGCAGAGATGTGAGAGGAAGCACTAGGTTGGAGAAGGTTGGTATAAATCTTCTATAAAAGTTGGCCAACCCTAGGAAACTTTGTAGTTCCTTGATAGTGCTGGGTTCTCTCCACTCCACGATAGCCTTAACCTTGGCTGGGTCCATCTCTATACCTTCCCCTGACAAAACGAATCCCAGGTAGGATACGGAAGTGGTCTCGAACTTGCATTTTTCCGGTTTCACCAAAAGTTGGTGTTCAAGAAGACGTTGGAGTACCCTTCTCACCTGTGACCTGTGTTCGTTTAGTGATCGAGAGAACACTAGGATATCGTCCAGATACACCACCACCGAGACAAACAACATATCTGCAAACACCTTATCCATATACCTCTGAAAGACAGCGGGGGCGTTGACCAGGCCGAATGGCATCACCCGGTATTCGAATAATCCGAAAGGAGTGCGAAACGCGGTCTTCCACTCGTCGCCTTTTCTTATTCTTAGGAGATGGTAGGCGCCTCGTAGATCCAGTTTGGTAAAATATACAGCTCCTTGCACCGCCTCCAAGATGTCTCGGATTAATGGCATAGGATATCGGTCTCTGATTGTCACCTTGTTGAGCCCTCTATAGTCAATACATGGACGTAGTTCGGAACTGTCTTTCTTTGGTATAAAGAATAAGGAGGCTCCACAGGCAGATTTCGACTCTTGAATAAGCCCATTTTGGAGATTAGAGTCCAAATATTCTCGTAGGACCTTCCTTTCTGGGAGTGACAGAGGGTACATTCGCCCGAAAGGAATCACGGCATCCGGTACTAGATCTATGCCGCAATCTTCTGGTCTGTGAGGGGGAAGATCACGAGGTTGGATATCTATGAATACCTCAGAGAATTCGTGGTATTGAGGCGGAACTGAGGCTATGATGGTGGAGCTTGGGGTAGGAAGTGGTTCTGCTTCAGGATGGGTGGAGGAATCCATGTAACCCATACAAGTTGACTTACAAAAGAGTGAGTTGAAGCTCACTCTATTAGCCTTCCAGTCAATGTGGGGATTGTGTTTCCTTAGCCATGGAATACCGATGACCAGAGGGAAATGGGCAGCTCTGATCTGATCAAAGATCAGGTATTCCGAGTGATGACTCATCTCCATTCTTAGTGGTATTGTTTCTGTGGTAATGGGACCGGATGATAGTGGTCGACCGTCTACACCCTCTACCGGAATGGGAGTTATCTTAGGTTTGGTAGCTATGTGATGTTCTATAGCCCAGTTAGCATCCATGAAGTTACCTGCAGCTCCACAGTCCAACATAGCAAGTACTTCAATGGAACTCGAAGGAGACAACCATAACTTAACTTGGAACACCATCAGGTTATTTTCCTCAGAATTGTTCATGGCTCCTGAGTGGTTGCAAGGGTACTTGGCACTTCCCCCGAGACTTCCCTTGCTGTAGATCGGGGGTTGAAGTTTTCCTTCTTTCGGGGTGGCACTTCTGGACAATTTCTCAATAAGTGTTTGGCGGAACCACAATACATACACAATCCGGTGTCTCTTCTTCGTTTACGCTCTCCCGGTGTAAGAGGTCCCCGTGTAGTTCCAACTTGCATGGGTTCTTCCGAAGGGGCGTTGGTCCGGGTTGCTGGAGAAGGGTTCGGTAGACTGGGAGAATGAGGATTGTTCCTGTATCGTCTTCTTTCTTGCCTTCTTTCCGTTAATCGGAATTCAATCTGTAATGCTAGGGTCATCAATTCTTGACAAGATACTGGCCGGGCTACGCGAGCTAACTCATCCTTGAGCTCGTCGTGGAGCCCTCTCCGAAATATAGTTTGTTGGGCTGAATCTGGCCAGTCAGCCTTCGCTGCTAGTCTCTGAAAGCGGGCGATATACGTCTGGACATCTGTGTTCCCTTGTTCAACATCTAGAATAGCTTCTAGGGAGGAATATAGTACCTCTGGTCTGTCAAAACGTTCCTTGAATCCTTCTATAAAACGATCATAATCAATCAAAGAGGGATCGTTTCTGGCAACAAGAGGGGTGGCCCAAGCCAGGGCATTTCCTGTGAGATTGGCGATGATGAAACCAACCCTAGATCTTGCCGATTCATAGGCATGGGTACGGAAGGCAAAATACACACCACAGGCATCAAGGAATTCTTTCATTCCTCCCGGGTAACCATTGTACTTGCCAAAGGAAAGGGGCATCGCAGGTAGATCTCCACGGTCATCTCTATGCAGGACTACCTGCTGTCGGAGTGATATGTTCTCTGTCCTCAAGGCTTGGACTTCAACCGTGAGATTTTGCATTGCGGCTACCAGTTCTTGGTATTGTTCCAAGGAAGCCATGTTAGGATTAAGGCGTTGTATTCTGTCCGATCCCTTGTCTACCTCCCCTTTCTCCTCACCTGTCTCTTCCGAGGTATGTATACAAGGATCAGTCTCTACCTTGCTTGGCTTCTCCTTAGTCCTTGGAACCTTGCTTTTCTGGGTCCTGGTCTTCTTTTCGTGAAGATAAGGTCTGGCCCCTCCGGAGGCCACCTTGACAGAAGGTTGGACCTATCACCGGGGAACCCCAGGGGGCCAGCCTCAGTTCTAGGGAAAAAGCCCGAAGGCGGAAAAAACCCTAGTCCATAGATGGGTTCGGAAGGTAGGACTTAGATGGTGTCAATCGATAAATGGCAACTCCAAGATGTCAGAGTAGATGATGTTGTTGATGAATTGAGAATCCAAAAGACAAGAATATATATTATACGGAGGAATAGGGTAGAGGACCCTGAAAATAGGGTAGGGAAAGGATGGTATAGATAAGAAAAGGGGTGCTGTAGGAAAAGTAATGGAGAAGGACTACTATACCCAACAACAGTGAGAAGGCAATTGAGCTGGCAATAGAACTGCCTAAGTAGTCTAGAGTAGCTCTAACCCCCCAGGGCGAAACGGAAACGGAACCAAACGCCAGCAGGTTTTACGCCGTAGGGAGAGAAAAGAAGGTAGAGAAGTAGGCTAACGATACGCTGAGGCTTCTAGCTCAGCGCTTTCGTGAGAGAGGAATAATGAAACAACAGTCCGAAGGGCTGAAGGGACAGCCGATAGTAAGGTAAGTAGGAAGCTCCTGTTCCCGGACGCGGAACACAGTGTGCGAGCACCCTCGCGGCCGGAGAACCAGGTTGAAAAGAAATGTACAAGTTTTAAGCAAGAAAGAAATAAAGAAGCGGAAAGGTACCGCAGCAGATATTACAGCGGAACTCGTGTGCGCAGAGCAGAACTGTAGCGAACACGGAATAGTAGAAATGAATGACAACAAGGAAACAAAGGAAGGAACAAGGGGAAAAGAGAACTATAAGGTAAACACAGGATGGCAATAATCCACAGACGGAGCGTTGAGAGAGAGTGAAACAACAGATACAACGCGCCGAAAAGTGGGCGGAGCCAGATTATATAAGCTCCAGCGTCCTGTCAGGCGCCATGTTAGGTGAGGACTAGACCGGTCATCGTCGGAATCGCCATCGATACCAATGTTTCCAATCTTGGTTCCTGACACCCACTTTCTAATGGTGTGCAAGGTTTATGACAAATATAGAAGAATGTATTTGAAACTGCTGTTCAATTTATATGGAATACCTATGATTAATTAAGCCTTACACTTCTGCAAGCTGACGGAGAACCTGAATGTTGTTTTACTTAGTTTCGAAGTATATATATAGATCATGGCTAAAAAGTTAAAAACTGAAAATTAGGGCATGAACCCGGTTTTGTACTTCTTTTGCCCTGCACTTTGTTTGTTCTTCACTCAAACTACTGTTTTATATATAAATAATGAACTGACCACTCTTGCACTTGTAACACTTAAGATGTATGCAAGTTTATGGGATTGTGCATCAAACACTTTTTAAAAATAGTTTTGCATTTGTGTCATGTGTTTGTGTACCTAATGGCATAATGCCGAATAAATGTATATGATGATATGGAGGACCAGCCCCAATCCTCCTCTCAGAGGTGGGGAATGCTCTTGGTTTACGCACAAACTCACAATAGAAACTTCAACTGTCCCGCTCGATGGAGAGTTGGAAAGCCCCCAGAGGGGCCGAAGGTACTTTATGGTACTAAATAGAATATCGGGGCACCATCGAGCAGACATACCGATACTGGATTCATCCAGGTTCCCTTACTGGATTCAATGCATCTGGAAAGGGAGAGGGGGGTGGAGAGGGGGGTTGGGGGTGGGGGTGTTTATATTTTACAGTTCATGTAGGTTATGTACTGGTTTCTATTTTTTGATCTGACTAGGCACACATCCTCGGATTTGGGAGGACCTATAGTGGCTGTTATCACAAGCTGGTTTGAATTTTGTCATACGATTTAAATGGCAATAAAAAAAAATTTGAATCAAAAACAAATAGCAACCTCGTTTTCTCTACCAAGCTGTGCTGAGGATCCCTGTCCCTTTTCTCAGTACCCCTTTATTGGTCCGCTATCCTGCCAAGTAAGGTACTCAACGTTCTCATTCTCACGGTTTTCTCTGTCTTCACTTCCACCCATAGACTTCTTTTACTCTCCTGCCAAGGTCGCAGAGTGTCACTTTAACACGCAAGCTTTGCATTCTTTTCAATCGCTGTTTGGGGTGTATAACCCACCATAGGGTCCAGACCCCCTTCACTTGATCACTCATTAGTGCTCTCTCTCTCAGTTCAGCCTACAGCCTTGGTTCACTCCCCTGTCAAAGTCTGTGAATATATTATAAGTTACTCACCATAGTGACTAATGTACTCCCAAGTCGATAGTCCCCTTTCCCCCCATAATGTATGGGCGTCCCTCGCTAGGTACGGGAGACAGAACCTTTTTCACCAGAGTAATCATCTTCCCCTTTACATATAGATGTGTGCGGGGCGCAGCCTGGGAGCATGCGCTCCCCTGACTCCACCCACCAGCGCCACTCCTCAGTCCCCTTTGACGCATCAACAATATTAACATTGCCTAATGACACCAGTTTTATTAGGGGGGGGGGGGTGGTGGGACAAATTGAGGAAAGGGGACTATGGACTAGGAGTATGTTGGTCACTACGGTGAGTAATTTATAATTACTCCTACGTCCCATGCCCTTTCCTCCATACTGTATGGGAGAGTACACCTGAATATAACCCCACAGTGGTGAGGTACCCAAGAAAACAAGTTCCTTAACACTACCTGACCAAATGTCGTGCCTGACCTGGAGCCAGCGTCCAGGCAGTAGTGCTTGCAGAAGGGCGAGGGAGTAGCCCATGTAGCCGCCTTGCTAATCACCTGCCACGGGACGTGCCCTTGGAAAGCAACCGCCGTGGCTTTAGCTCTGATGGCGTGGGCATGCATATTTGCTGCGAGAGGCTTGTGCTGCCCCTCATATGCCTCCTTGATGGCCGTAACAATCCACCTTGCTATGAAAGCCTTGGAGGTACAGGTAGTATCTTAGCGCACGGCTGACATCCAAGCGTCATCCTTATGGTCCGCAAAGAAAGTTGGTAATACTATCTCCTCATTTAGGTGAAAAGAGGAGACCACCTTAGGTAAGAATGCAGGATGAGTTCTAAGCATCACATTGTCTTTATGAAACATAGTATAAGGATCTGAGGCCACCAGCGCCTGGATTGCACAGATCCGGCGCGCCTGGCCTTCTTAATGGCGACTAGCCTGATCTGCGGGCGCCATAGGCTCGAATGGTTTATGCGCCAGGGCGCCCAGGACCACATTAAGGTCCCACACCAGGTGTGGTTTCTGGATAGGCGGATAAAGCCTGGTGAGGCCCTCCAAGTGCCTTTTAACCACCAGATTCGAGGATGAAAATGCCTCCTCTTCTGAGTTCCTGTAGGTTTCAAAGGCCGCCAGATACGTGCGGAGTGTGTCTACCTGCACTCCCGAGTGTGCAAGTTGCAGAGAGAAGGATAGTACGTCCTCCAAAGTGCAAGTCAACTGATCCACCTCCTTTGATTACGCCCAGTGACAAAACCTGGTCCACTTGCTCTTGTACTGGCTCCTGGCAGTGTTGCTCCTAGCCCCTTGTATATTGTCCAGGTTAGCCTGTCACAGATGCAGATGCTTCAGTGTGACCTGTCCAGGAACCACGCTGCAAGGGCTAACCTCTGGGGGCTGGGGTGGATGACCGTACCTCCCTGCTGAGAGAGTAGGTGTGCTGGGCCCAGCGGAAAGGTGCACCGGGGCTTGATCCGACAGGCTGGGCAGTTCCGAGAACCATGGTCTTGCTGGCCACCACAGAGCTATCGGGATGATACGGAGATCCCGAGCCTCCCTGATCTTGCAGATTACCCTGTGCACCAGGGGAGTGGAAGGCATACGCATTCATGTTGTCCCACTGGATCTGCATCACGTCACCCATAGAGCCCTGCTCTGGCCCCGCCAGGGCATGAACTGGGGGCACCTCCTGTTGTCCCAGGTGACGAAGAGATCCACCTGAGGATGACCCCACTTGTTGAAGATCCCTTGAAGGACCTGTTCGTCCAACTGCCATTCGTAGTTGGACGCACCCAGCCTGCTGAGCCTGTCCGCCTCTAGGTTGGTCTCCCCAGGGAAGTGTATTGCTGCCAGGTGAATGTTGTTTACCAGAGCCCACTCCCAAATGTTGATCGCTAGAGTGCAGAGGGGAGGAGACCTGGTGCCACCCTGCTTGTTGTTGTAATACATGCTGGTGGCGCTGTCTGTTTGAATGAGGAACGCCTTGCCACTGATCATTGGGAGGAAGGCTTTGAGAGCAAGCCAGAGGGCCATCAACTCGAGCCAGTTGATGTGAGCCGACTGCTCCTGATGGGACCATACCCCATTGACACTGGCAGCCCAAGGTAGCTCACCAGACCTTTAGGGATGAGTCTGTCGTGATGCTGACCTGAGGTGCTGGTTGACGGAAGGGTCTGCCTATCCGCAGGTTGTTGTCCGTACTCCACCAGACTAGGTCCTGGTGGAGATTATGTGGGATGCTGACCTGCTCCGCCTGGGTGCCCCTCTCCTGACTCCAGGAGGCTGCAAAGGGCAAATACAGTTGCCTAATTTTGAGCCTTGTATGCGGCACTTCAAGGAGACATGCCACCATGATGCCGAAGAGATGTTGGTACCACCATGCCGAGGTCACTGCTCTGCTGAGAAAATGCCCTGTGGCCCTCTTGATGGCTGCGATCTTGTCCGCTGAGGGGAAGATCCTCTCGGAGCTCGTATTCCAGACAAGGCCCAGGAAGGTTAGACTCTGGGCACCTACTGTGACTTCTTGCGAATGATGGAAAATCCCAGCTCGTGTAGTGTATCAATGAGGGCCGAGGCCATGTGCTGGAATGCCTCCGGAGACCTCGTCCTGGCTAGCCAGTCGTCTCGATATGGGTAAATGTGATGACCATGCGCCCTGAGTAGGGCTGCAACTGCGTTCATCAGTCTTGTAAAGACCCTGGAGGCCGAATTCAGGCCAAAGGGTAGAACCTTGTATTGGAAGTGATAATCCATGATCCTGAACCTCAGAAAGGACTGATGGGGTTGCCAGATCGGGATGTGTAGGTAGGCATCCTTCAGATCCAGGAAGCACATCCAGTCTCCCACCCACAATGTCTCCACTATTAGAGCTGGGGTAACCATCATGAACTTTTGGAGAGGAAGGGAAAGGTTCAAGGTGGAAAGGCCTAACAACTCTCAGGCCAGCCTGGTTCTTTTTTTGTGTATGGCCAAAATTCGTCAAAAGAAGCCCAGGCCCCGCTGTGAGGCTTGGACTTCCTCCACTGCCCGACTTGCAACAAGCGAGCATATTTCCGCCAACAGAACTGCTGTACCAATCTGTGGGAGAGGAGGGGAGGGGAGGAGAGAGGAGAAGGAGGGATAGGGAGCCAGAAGTCTGTGGATACAACGGAGAGGATCCATGAACCTTGTCCGCCAGCGGTGCGAGTGTGAAAGGCAAGCCTGCCCCCCACCGGAGACTGAGGAGGGGCACCGGAAAAAGCCCTTGTGAGCCGCCTTGTGCTGCTTGCGCCTGTGCTGGCTAGGGGATCTGTCTGGTTGCCTGGAACGTCTCTCTTGGAAGCCTCTGAAGCCTCCAAAAGACTGACCCTTGTCTGAGTGCTGTGTGCTTGGCTACATATCTTAGTGGTGGACTTAATGAGGATCAGTAAAGACTTTGCAGTCTGCGAGCTATTGTTTTTCTTGTAGAATTCCTCGTTCGTTGTTGAATGGAACAAATTGCCCCCTTTGAAAGGAAGGTCCAGTATATGCTCCTGGACATCTGGGTTGAACTTAAGACACCCTTAGCCAAGCCGTCCTTCTCATGTCGGTAGCAATACAGATGGCACGACCTGAGGTATCAATGTGAGCCACTGTGGACTCCATTATGTCCTGCGCCACAATTTTGGCTTCAGCCAGTCCAGTCTTGAAGCGAGCCTGGCTCTGCATAGGAAGTTCAGGTAGTAAGTCAGCAATCTCCTGCCATAGCCTCTGGTTGACCGCTGCCACATGTCATCCGCATTGGACTGCCGCATATGGAAAGTAGCGTTGGAATAAATTCTTTCCAAACACCTCCAAGATCTTCTCCTTAACCAGGAGTGCTGAGGCTGATGTTGCCAAGGACAATTGAGGCTTACAGTACAGTGATGCTGCCGATATCACAGAGGAGTGTGGTTGTGGGGGTGCCGAAAGTAAGAGAGGGCCCCCTTCTGTTTGCCTAAACTTAGCATCGAGACGCCGATTGATAGGCTGGGTAGAGCTTGGCTTGAGCCATCTTTTTTTGGCGAGTGCCACAACAACCTTCTGCAGTGGGATTCCCATTCTAGCCATGGGGCGCAGAGTGAGAACTTCTGCCAATACCCCCTCCTCTGGTTCCACCTGTGGCTGTGGGATTCCCAAATACTCAGCCAGGCCTGCCAGACATTCGTGAAAGGCTCTGGCTGATGGAGTGTCAGGGTCCTCCTCCTCAAATGTGTCCACAGTTGTGTCTTGCTGGTCCGGTGCAGCTGGAGGAGTGCTGTGGCGTACTGATTATCAGTGCCGGAGGCTGCTGCGGCAGTGTGGTCGGGGCTGCAGTGTTTGGTACAGGCATGGGGGCTGGGTTGTAGCGACTGGCGCCGGATGCCGTGCTGGTCCCAGAGGTGGCGTGGCCGTGGGTGCTAGTGGCTGTACAGGACACAGCATATCCCTGAGGATGGTACCCATCTGTGGAGACCTCATGAGAGTAAGGAACTTCTCAAATAACCTGTCTTCACGGGCCTTAGGAGTGCGTGATGGAATAGGCATAGGGGCGGGGCCCTGAGGATGCTGAGACCTAGGTGCGCCTTGTCTCTCTGTATGGGGCGAGGTGCATCTGCCCAGTGAAGCCGATGGATATCCTGTGGACCAAGTGACAGGCGTTTACCAGTCCCACCTGGAAACTCGCTCCCCTCCCTGTCCCCCAAAGGGAGACTGTCTGGTGAGCTTCCATTTTGTGTGGCCTGGCAGCAATTTTGTTTTGCTGTACGCCACGTGCCTGCGTCGTGGTACTCCCTGCGCTGGGACCAGTTTCCTCCAGTACAGAGAGCGATGGAGGTTGAGGCCTACCCTGCACCTCAGGCTGGGGCCTAGTAAGTGGAGTGTCCTCGTCTGTGGAGCAGGTAGTGCTGCGTACAGCTGCCCCCTCAGACATGAGTCCGGTGTTAGGGCGTAGCCCCTCGGGTTGAGACCCGGTAATAGAACCTTGCGGTCCCTCAGCGGAATCATAGGTAGGATCTTGCGACACCTCGGCCTGGTGGCTAGTAGCTGGAGCAGCCTTGGTGCTTCTGCTGGTCGTAGGACCCGTAAGATCCCTCCCGCTAATGTGCTTCCTTGGGAAGGAGTTGCCTTTGCGGGATGCAGAGGGAGAAAGTGCATCTATCTTGGGCCTGGTCTTCTGGATCACAAACGCTTTCAGGTCATCTAGAGGCGACCTTCCGAAGAGCTCCCTCCACCTGGCTAGTCTGTTCTTGAGGTCGCGCGGTGTCAGAGAGTTGCACGCAGTACAGCCGTCTCAGCCGGGGTCTGGGTGTTAGGCAGAATCCTGTGCAGTTCCCTTGGGGACCACTGCGAAAAGATTAAGACTACAGGAGTAAGCAGTAAACCCAATTGGTAGCATTCTGCACCTGGTAGCTGTGGCTGAGCAGTCAGACTTCTCTCAAGAAGAGTAGGGTAGTATATAGAGTATACACAATAGGGCTAAGAACACAGTAGAGCAAACAAACACTGACCAGAGCTTTGTATAAAAAGTATATAATGATTTATTTAAAACACACTTTAGGCAATATACTAGCACTCTAAATCAAAAGCAAGTTAAAACACAGTCAGGTAAAGTATACACACCTCCCTTGATAACTATTAGACAAGTCAGAGTTAAAACACCACGATTTGTTAAACAGATGTGAGCGCGTAACCTGATGGCACTCCAATAGTTCAGTTAAAGGGAGATAAAAAGGCAGAGCACAGAAATAAAACCGGTCCCAACACTTTTAGGAGTTCTCAGCCAGGGAATAAAGGCAGTATACACTGTAGAGCCAAAGTTCATAGGCCAGGCCCACTTTAAATGGAGCAAAGCGAAATGTGCTCAGGATCACACGGTTTAAAATGCACTAAAAATCTTTGCAGAATGTTCAAAAGAGGTTGGGGCTTTTCAAGAAGGTATAGTTAGAAGGTCTGGGGCCAACCCAGTAGGAAAACCAAGGATTTAAGGGTCACCTTGGGCCAACCGAAGAAAGGGAGGGCAGGCAGGACACAGTACCTCAAAGACAGGAAGCTCCAGCGGTGGCAGTTCCTGGCAGTGGTTGCAGTTTGTTGTTTCGAAAAGGGGAAGAGGATCTCGTCGAGGAGGAAACGTGGAGTCGTTGCACTGCACAGGGATGAAACCAGCCGCGGAGTTCGTCGATAAAAGGTGCGTTGCTTTTATTCGCGGTCAAAGTGGTGAAGCTTGGCTATCCGTCCGCCGGGGTGCTTGGCAATGCGACCAAGAGACGTCTTTGGAAGGCGAAAGGGGTGAACTGGTGGGTCCCACCAGCTCAGAGGAAGAAGTCTCGTCCAGCAGAAGATCTTCTCTTGTCGTCGGGAAAGTGGCAAGGTAGTTGCAGCAGGGCTTCACCGGTGGTGTCGTTGTTGCAGATGGCTCAGCTTGTTCCCTCTTTGGATACTTCGGTCCTGTGGCGACTTCTGAAGCTCCAGTCCCAAAGGCCCTGCTTTTATGCAGAAAAACCCCCATTCAACAGCCTAGCTTTCACTCAGACATGCTAAGTGGTGAGCTGGGCGGCTCACCACTGGGCCAATCAGATTAGAGTGAGACTTGGGTTGCTAAGGCAACGCAGTCCAGGGTGCCAATTCCCCTCCCCACAAATCCTGTGGAACCCAGACAGAGTGGCACCATTTGGAGGGCTTCTGTGGAGAAGCCCGCCAAAAACTGGAACAAAGGACTCGACCTTGGTTAGAGTTACAGAGACGGACACGAACGCCATTTTAGAAAAGAGTTCTGGCAAAAAGACCCAACCATTGATTTAATATTAAATAAACCGTGGTGGTGCGTTTAAAATCAATGGGAAAATCCCATAGGAAATATTCCGGTGGAATATATTGGGTGGTAACCACTGCCACCAGCCAGAAACTCGACAAGAGGGGACTGGACAGTGCCCCCTTGAAAACAGACCCAGGGGCAATCAAATTAACCCCTTCCAGTACTTCCACAATATGATGGTTTGTACTGGTTCTGTTCACAATTTTGGACTAGTAAAGTCAATGGTGACTTTACATGCCCTGGGAGACAGTAGTCAGTCCCAGGGTATGGAGTCTATGTTTGGGGGTCACTATGACACCCGTGTTACTGCACCGAGGGTGCTGTGTAACACATACACAAAAACAGATGATGCCCTATGGAGAAAAAAATCCCATAGTCCATAAGCACATAAAGAGTCAAAGACATACCTCAAATCATGCCTAAGAGTGGGAGGAGAAAAAAACAAATCCCAAAAATCCAGCAAAGCTGCTGGGGGACTCACTAGGTTTGGGAAATTAGCCTTATAAGAGAATTCTCCCTAACACTGGGCCAAGGCAGCAGAGGCAGAGGGCGTGGGGGTCGGACGTTGAGAAGGGACCCTCACAGGCTGGACACCTGCTGAAGCCCCTGTCATCGACATGCACCGGGAGGAGCGTGGCGCCAGAGGACAAACCGGTACCTAACAATTGAAAATAAAAAAAAGAAGACCAAAGTACTTCTCCGGGGAAGAGCGCGTGGAATTACTAGGCCAGTAGCGCTAGAGAAAGCGGTCCATTCCAGTCGACGCGGAAAAGAGGACTGAGGAGTGGTGCCAGTGGGCAGAGTCAGGGGAGCGCATGCTCCCAGGGCCGTGCCCCGCGCACATCTAAATTTAAATGGGAAGATGATTTGTCTGGTGAAAAAGGTTCCGTCTCCCGTCCCTAGCGAGGGATGCCCATTCAGTATGGATGGAGGAAAGGAGACGGGACATAGGAGTACATCTGTATATGCATAATTTGTATTCCCTTTATTACTGGTCGGGGTATGCCTACCCGATGTGGGTCCAGGAACCCCTTCACTTGGTTATTCGCAACTTTCATTTTCTCTAATCTTTCTTCATTCCACAGCCTTGGTTTACTCTCCTGCCAATGTCTGCAATTACCACTTATATCTACAAAGTTGGCATTCCCCTTTATCACTGGTTGGGGTATGCCTTCCTGATATGGGTCCCAAACCCCCTTTCACTAGGCACTGTGCCCCGGTGAGTATTCCTTCTGTTCTCTGCTTCGGGCCTTCCGTACTCTGTGTCTCCCCAACCCTGGGACTAGCCACCCTTGTACCTGTAGCGCCTTGGATGTTTCAATCTGGTTGTCCGTGGGACTCCCAAGGACTTCGGCAGCTTCTCTGGCTCACCGGGACCTTTCCCAGTCTTCCGTTTGAGCAGTGGTTTCCTTGCACTCAAGCGGCCTCAGTCACCAGCGGGCAAGTTTCCTCTTCTGCGTCGCGGGGCTTCTGCAAATGCATCCCTCCCTAGGACACAGGCTGCCTCTCTGCATTACTGTCCTGCGCGTACCTCAGCACTTTCCCGGCTCATGCTGAGCCGACAAAAAGA
This sequence comes from Ambystoma mexicanum, assembly GCF_040938575.1. Classification (NCBI taxonomy): domain Eukaryota; kingdom Metazoa; phylum Chordata; class Amphibia; order Caudata; family Ambystomatidae; genus Ambystoma; species Ambystoma mexicanum. The sequence continues at coordinate 632,932,984 of NC_090928.1, read as the reverse complement.
GGCAATCCTTCTCTTCCCTCGCTGCCTTTGAATGACAGCTGACCAGTAGGATTGTTCTAAAGGTTAGAACGCGTGAATTCATTCTAGTCAGTGAACTTCATTACTCGTGGCCGCTTCCTTGTCCCAGTAGTTCTTGCCCGAGATATGCTACAAAAACACATAAGGACATTGGGTAGTGTGGAAATGGAGGGGTTTTGAGGGAATATGGGAAGGTCAAAGGGATACGGCGCTCTCCCGAGATACTCAGTACTCTCAATGGTGCCCTCACTCCGAATGAGATCCTCTTGCTCAGTACCACCCCTAGAGGGGTTATCGGGTAGCGGTCTCACCTGGCTGGCCTCATGGAAAGGGTCTCACCCATCTGAAGCAACGATACCTCGGGATTCGTCATACCTGCCCAGCGGGATTTGCTGCTGACAGGCGATTCAACCAGTCTGCTTCTTTGTACGATGCACCCGGGATGTGACAGCTCAAAGAGAAACGCCATGACTTACTGATCATCCCCACATCTTCACTGCCCAATTTTATAACACAAAACACAAGAGTTAAATGGTCTTTGAACCCGCAAAAACTTGTTTCTAACATTTCGGAGGAAAGCTTTTAATTGTAGAAAAATTGGCATCAATTCCAGTACATTAATATGGTTGATGCAGTCCTGACCAGATCATTTATTTATTACATTTGTTATACGCCCAGACCCGGAGGTATCACGGCATAGTTACAGACAATGGGTAAAACGATCTTAATATTTTAAAAGAAACAGTAAAACACAAATGATAACACATACATTTTATATACAATTGATGGGGGGTCTAGTCAGGGTGGGTGGGGGTCATAGTTTGCATTAGTATTGGTTGAATAGCCAAGTTTTCAGTGATTTTTTTTTAATTGGGGGTAGGACATTTCATTCTTGATATTAGTAGGTAGGGTGTTCCAATGTCTGGGTGTGAGGACTTTGGAGTTCAGGCCCCCCGCCTTTTCTCTTTTGTATCGTGGGATTTTGAGGTTTGTGTTATTGTTGCATCTGAGGAGTCTAGTGTGAATTTTCTTCAAGACTGTATTAATAAGGTATTTGGGAGCTTTGTTGGCGATGCATTTATGAGTGATACTTGGTGTTTTGAAGAGTATCCTAGCTTTAATAGGGAGCCAGTGGTTGTCTCTCCTGATGTTAAATATGTGTTCAAACTTTTTTATGCCTGATGCAGCTCGGAGGGCTTTATTTTGCATAAATTGGAGTTTGACTATATTAGTATTGGAGGTGCCAAGGAATAGGATATCACAGTAGTCGAGCTTGGAAAGTATAAGCGCTCTTGCTAATGTAACGCAGTTCTCAGCTGTGAGGAATTTGTGACTAAGGGAGATGAGTTTGGATCTGTAGGATGTGGAGGAGGCTAGGGTGTCGACTTGTTTAGACATTGTTAGTGTGGCGTCAAGGTAGACGCCATTTGTCTTGACTTGTTTGAGCACTGGGATTGTGGTGCCATCAATGATGAATGTAGGCTGTAGAGAGTCAATTTTGGAGGATGATCCCAATATAAGTAGTTCTGTTTTGTCATCATTGAGACATAAGCTGTTATTGGCCATCCAGTCTTGGATTAGTGAGTAGATTTTGTTGATGAGCAGCGAGTCTTGCTCTTGGTTACCTGTTAGTGGGATGAGGATCTGGGTGTCATCTGAAAATTAGTGTAGATGACACCCCTGGCATCCAGGGCGGCAAAAAGCAGCTTGGTGAAGGCGTTGTAAAGAGTGGGGGATAGGCATGATCCTTACAGGACGCCTACAGGAACTGGTATGGGGTCTGCTGATCCTTTGCCGATGGACACTCGTGAGGTCCTATCCGCTAGGAAAGATTTGATCAAGTCAGTGGCATCGTTGGACAGGTTAAAGCTATTGGCTAGTGTGGCACAGAGTTTGTCATGGTCAACCAAGTCAAAGGCCACCGAAAGATCTAGTAGCATTAGTAGGCAGAGTTTACCTGCTTCTCTGGTGGCATCCATTTGGATTTTCAAATCGAGAAGGGCTGTCTGCGTACTGTGGTTAGGGCGGAATCCTGACTGTCGGTCCCACAGTAGGTGGTGGTCTTCAAGGTGGTTTTGTATTTGAGAGTATGCTATTATGTCAATTGTTTTCAGGAGAAATGGGACTGTGGTAATTGGTCGGTAGTTGGTGGGAATAGAAGGATCAAGGGTCGTTTTTTTTTTTTTTAAGGAGGGGTGTTACCCATGCTTTTTTTATGCTGGTAGGGACTGTGTTTGAGTTGAAGGAGGTGTTGACAAATTCAGTAATGATGGGTGATAGGGTAGGGGCGCAGAGTTTGACTAGGTGGGATGGGAATTGGTCTTTACAGTTAGATGCTTTGAGCTAGGCTATTCTGTCTAGCACTTCTTTGTTTGAGACTGGGGTGACGTGGAAAGGAGTGCACGGAGGGGTGTTGGATGGGTTTGCTGTTATAGTAGGAAGTATTTTTTCTGCAAGGAGTGTTTTTTCACTCAATTCTTTTTGTAACAGCGAGATTATTGAGACTAAGGCGTCTTGTATAGTAGTGCACCAGGCTTTGCTGACATTGTTGGGTGCTGTGACTTGACGGGTTCTCAAGCTCTCGGAGAATGGAGAACAGTTCTTTGCTGTCAGAGTGGGCATTGGTGATGCGACGGTTGAAAGCATTAGCTTTGTGGGCAATTATGTCTGATTTGTAATTTTTATTGGCTGTTTCAAAGGCCTTTGCTGATTCAAGGGTGTTGGTTTTTCTGTGTAGGTGCTCTAGTGATCTTTTTATACGTCTAAGGGAGACTAGTTCTTCATTGAACCAAAAGCAAGAGCGTTTGTCTGGTTTCTGTGTTTTGGTAATGATAGGGGCGAGTGAGTCAATAGTATGGGTAAGGCTTTGTTGGTAACATTCTCTAGGTAGGCAGGGTTGTTTGTATTTTTGATATTTCTTGTTTCAAAAGAGTCAGGAGATTTGGGGATGGTATAGTCAGTGATGTTATATTCCAGTTTAAAACTGATGATGAAGTGGTCTGACCAGTCTACGGAGAGGGTGGAGTCAATAGTGATTTGAGAGTTAAGGGTGAGGATCCAGTCCAGAGTTCTACCTTTGGAATGAGTGGGTTAATTGATCAACTGTACGAAATTCATGTCCAACATAGCTGTGTGGAAGGCTGATGCATCCAGATCTAGAGGGTCACTAAAGCCTAAATTGATACCTCCGAGGATGATGCATTTGGTGTTAGGCTTGATGAAAGGCGTTAACAGTAGGGGGATGTCCAAATTGGGGGGGGCGGGGTGTTTTTGTTTGGTGTCCTGTAAACTACCAGGAAATTGGTGGTGGTTTTTGGATTGGGGGTGAATTTAACTAATAGGAGTTTGTAGCCCTGTATTTGTTCCAATGGACATGCTCTGATTTGCAGTGAGGTTCTGGCCATTAGGGAGACTCCACCTCCTTGGGTGTTGGTCCTGTCTGTCCTAAAGATGTTGTATCCTGGGGGGATAGCAAGGGCTAGGAGGGGGCCTGCAGCAGGGTGTAGCCAGGTTTCGGTGACTACCAGGATGTCAAGTTGTTGATCCACAATGAGGTTGTGGTTTGCTTTGGCGTGTGCTCTGTGGGAGCGCACGTTAATAAGTGCACATTTGACCGTGGGGGTGGTGTCTTGATGTGGTGGCTTCCCTGGGTTGGGTGAATGGGTGGTGGTGTTGGACTTTATTGGTGGTTTGATAGGTTTCTTTAGTGAAGTCTTTGAGTCGGTGATTATTGGGGGTGGTATCAAATTTGGTACACGTATCTGTGGTAAAGGTGGACTTGGTAGATTGGTGGAGGGTTTTGGTTCTAGCTCCAAGTCTGTTTAGTCTGGTGAGACCCAACATGGGAGTTGTCTTATTCTTGGTCACAATAGATAAGGGGAATTTCGCCGGTGTTGTTACTCAGGCTAGGGATGATCATAAACACAGATATCCCAGAGTGGCTCCCCACTTGAGAAGGGCAGAGTCAGTGGTGTTGCTCACCGAGTGCATGGGATTCTCAAAATGTATCCACTCCTTCAGGTTGCTCTTGTTCAATCATCAGCTGAGGACCAGCAGAATCTGTTAGTTAACATGCAGGATTTTGGATTGGAGTCCAAAGTCTTTGACCAAAAGGCTCTTGGAAATAACTGGGTATGGTACATTTTCAACCGGACCAGAGTAACTGTTAAATCACATGACACCATGCAGAGAGCAATGTGATTGATTCAGATCAAAAGATGTTGTGGTCAAAATGTCAGTAAATCCTGTCTGTCGTGGGAAAGTCCCATTCCCATTGGAAGCCTTAGGGAAAAAACAAATAAAAACCAGATCCCGAGTGGATCCTTAAGACTTTTGAAAGTTCACTGGAAGACTTATGTCAAAGGGAAGGTGCAGCAGCAGCTTCATCACATGCTTGGCTGCCTGAGGAGACTGAGCTCTAACCAACCAGTTATACAGGTAGGGAAAGGCATGGTCTTTAAGACACAGATGATCATCACCCAAGCACAGCACAAATGGCACTACTTTATATTGAAAATGACCCTCCACACCCATGAAACCGGTGACGTAGAGGAATGCGAAGGTATGCATCCTTCAGATCTTCCGCACATATCCTGTCTCTCCGATTTAACACTGATTTGATCTGAGGATAGGTTCAGATTGCACAAAGAAAGGTTGAGAATGGTGTGAGGCCTGCCTGGCTTGGTAGATGGACAGGAATAATAGCCTGAAGCACTCTCTGAAGATGGAACAGGCTTGATGGCTTCCATCAGCAGATGTTTCTTGACCTACTCTAAGAGGGAGAGAGACTCCACCTCTATTAGAAGGAGGGACAGGAAGACGGAAGCCCCAAACTACTACTAAAAGTACCCATGTGTCTGCTGTTATGATCCTGCAGGCCTCCTTGTGGAGTGTTCGATGACCCGCCCCCGGCACCCAAACTCCTCCTGTAGTAGCATAGGACGCCACCTGGATGTCACGTGAAATGGTCTCCTGCAGCAGTGGAGGAACTAGGGGAGGCAGGTTGCATACAAAAAACCCTAGCTCCTAGTGCCTGCAGTTTCTTTTGCGTGGCAGACTTGGGAGCCTGCCGGGATGTCTTGCCTTTCAGTCCCGACTATCCACAAAGGACCGGGACTGAAATACACTTGCTGAGAACCAGTATCTGCTTAGGATCACATGCTATGCATAGATCAGTGAGTACTACCTGGAGAAGGAGGTGGGTTGTTTGAAGGTATACCAACCAATAGATGTCTTAATACTTCTTGACCCACCTGTGAAGCTGCTTTAGAGTGTGTGTATCGAAGCAGTAGTGTTGTGTAAATGCATGAATGGAACTCAAGTAGCTGCTTTGTTAATTGCATCTAATGGAACATTTACAATGAAAGACCGAGTAGCCCCTGTACCTCGAGTAGAGTGGGCTCTTGGTGTGAAAGGTAAGGATTTGTTAGATGGCGAGTAGAAAACTTGGATGCATTAGACTATCCATTTTGAGATCGCAGACTTGGAGACAGGATCACCTTCTCTACTAGCTGCTATGGAAACAAAGAGCTGATCTGTTTCCGTAGTGGTTTAGTCTTGTTTAGGTAGTACATGGCTGCTCTCCTTACATCTAGAGTATGGAGGCTTCCTTCTGCTGAATTAGTTGGGTTTTTCAAAAAAGCTGGAAGTTCAATGGATTGGTTAACATGAAACTTCGAGATGAATTTAGGTGAAAAACAAGGATGGGTTTTGAGAACCACCTTGTATTTGTGAATAGTAATGAAGGGATCTGGAACTGAGAGGGCTTGTAGCTCACTGACCCTTCTTATTGGTGCAATTGGCACAATTAAAGCAGTCTTATAAGTTAGATAACCAAGACTAGCTTGGTGCATTGGTTTGAAAGGTGGACCCATGAATTTTGGGAGCACAACATTTAGGTCCCACCCAGGAGGTGGATTCGAAATTGGAGGGTATAATCTTTTTAACTCCTTCCATGAAAGCTTCGATTACCGGAACCTTCCACCATGACATTTTCCTTTGTGATGTAGTGTAAGCAGAGAGTACTGCTAAATGCACTTTGCGGGAATTGAAGACTAGACCAGAGTCTAGACGGTAAAGCATACAGTTTACTATATGTGAAGGGGATCAGTCAATTGGATTGCCGTTGCGCGACCTGCACCAAATAGCAAATCTTTTGCATTAGGTTTTTGGGCCTCTTTTAGGATGATGTTCATAGACCTTTGTGGAGGGTGTAAATGTCCAAACGCTACGACTTCAGGAGCTAGGCTGCCAAGTTCAGAGTTTGAGGGTATGAATGTAATGTTGTCCACTTTTGCTGGGACAACATGCTGTATGAGCACAGAGGTTTGATTGGTTTGCACATTGACAGTGTGAGTAGGTGTGGAAACCAGGGTTGTCAAGCCCACATTGGAGATATTATGATCAGAGTGACTTGTTCCTGGTGCATTTTGAGGACTATCTTGTTGAGGAGAGCTGTCGGTGGAAAAGCATAAACACATTTTCCAAATCAGCTCATTGACATGGCGTTCCTCTTGGACTTGGGAATACCTGGATACAAAGTCTGTGCATGGTGCGTTTAGTTGTGTTTCAAACAGATCTAGATCCGTATGACTCCATTTGTCGAAGGTATTGTGTAAAATATATTTGTGAATTTGCCACTTGTGTTGTATCTGCTAGTGAATTGTGTTCCCCTGGTATGTGTTGTGACAATAGGAACATTTTGCGTTTGAGAGACCATTTCCAAATCTTTTGCGCTAACCTCGGCAGACTTGTGTGTGTCCCGCCCTGTTTGTTGAGATAGAACATTGTAGTGGTACTGTCTGTGAGGACAAGAACGGTTTGTCCTGCTAAGTAATGTTGAAATGTGTGTAGGGCTTGGAGGACTGCTAGAAATTCTAGTAGGTTGATGCGATTTTTTGCTGTTGTGTTCAAACGCCATGTGCAGTGCGATGAAGGTAACGTGATCCCCATCCTGAGAGTGAGGCATGTTGTGAGTAGCCTGCACTGTTGGGTTGCGAAAGTGTTTCCCTTTTAACACATTTCCTCTGGACCACCAGTGTCTGTACTAAGGGCTGCAAAACAACAACTAGATTGTCCCACTGACCACCTGCCTGAGACCATTGTTTTTCGCTTGCCACTCTTGCACCGGACGCATGCGCAGACATGCGTGTGGAACCAGATATATGCAAGAAGCCATCATCCCGAGCAGGCGCGACGTCTTGCGCACAGTTATCTGACGAGCGACCACATAATGAGGTACTTGAAACAGCATGTCCTGGATTCTTTAGTTTGAGGGGAAAAACTAAGCCCTCTTGTGTTTTTATTAGTGCTCCCAGGAATTGCTTTACTTAACTGGGGACGAGACTTGATTTTTCTCATTGATTGAGAACCCCAACTGGAACAATAGATGGATTGTTGCTAGAGTGTTCATTTGATACATTTGTGGTGCTTCTCCTGTTATGAGGCAGTCGTCTAGATAAGGGTACACTGGGGTGGATTGCCTTCAGGAGGTGTGCTGCTACCACTGTTAGGACTTTGGTGAACAGCCATGGCGCTGATGGAATGCCCAAGCAGAGCAATTAGAACAGACAGTGTATTTTTCATAGTTGGAAGCATAGGTAATTTCGATGCCCTGGTAGTATTGAAATATTAAAGTATGCATCTTTCATGTCCAATGTTGCCATGTAATCTCCCTCTTTTAAGAGGGGGATTACTTCCTGCAGTGTTGTTATTCAAAACCTTTGCGGTTTCACATATATGTTTTCTGGACACAGGTCTAACACAGGGTGCATAGTTAAATCTTTCTTTGGCACTAGGAAGTACACTGAATAGAAATCCTTGTTTACCTGGTGAGCTGGAACTAGCTCTATTGCACCTTTTTGCAGGAGAGACTATTTCTTCTTGTAGGATTTTCTGATGCTGTGGCAACATCTTCCTGTGTCTTGGTGGATGATGTTGGGGTTTCTCCAGTAAGTTGATTGAGTAACCCCCTGCCACTGCAGATAACACCCACTGATCTAATGCGATTCCCTTTCATGCAAGCGTCAATTGCCAAATGTGGCATCCTACTGGAGAGGCATGGGAGGGAACCTGGATGGGAATGTCATTGCTTAGAGGCGGAGGCTCCTCTAGCAGTGGCCGCTCTACTTCAAGCTCTTTTGTAACCCTTTTGAAAGTTAGACTGG